>NW_026136721.1:28002427-28681177 GCF_905237075.1 Dicentrarchus labrax
TTCACAGGGCTGGGCCCAGAGTCCTCCCAGCAGGGAACACTTGTTGTGATTTGTGGAGTGAGTTTGGCGGGCTGAGAATAACAGACTCATCAGTTACGCAGTTAAGTCACCACTCCACCAGAAATACTGGTCTCTGTCTAATCCAAGAGTGTGCCTTGTATTGTGATTGGCTTGTTTAAGGGTCAGTTTACCCAAAATAAAAAAAAAAGAACATCTGGATGCCAAGAAAAAATTAAGAACTGTTACTGACAAAATTGTTAATCATATAATTATATCCCAACTAGAAGTAAGAGTGTAGCTAATAGCTGCATCTGTTGTTTATGTGTTTATTTATTTTTGTTAAGTGATAAAAAAAAAAAAACACCATTAAAGAATTATATATTTTCGATTAGATAAATAGGACCTTTTATTTGGTTTATGCAATGTTTATGAGAATTAACTTATATTAATAGTTTTCACAGTTGGCAGTCACAGTATTATGTCCATGCGGCTGCAGATCTATGCAGCTCCAAGATCTACATTAGCTGTCTATGTATCTCCTTTCAACATCTTTCAGCATTTCAACATGCAAATACAGTATACATCTAAGTATGGATATGTATATATATAGAAACTAATTAGATTTTTTTCTAGCCAGCTAATATATCTTTTGATTAGCTAGCTGAAAAAATTTTATTAGTTTCTATAAATTTATATTTTACAGTCTTCAGTGGATTTAAGGTATGTGAGACCCCATGTATTTTGCACACTGTCTTTCCATCCATGCTGATGGTCTTAAATTTATTTGATCCAGGTTTTGAGCTATCTGTCTCTAAGGTTTCTGCTTGTATCCCAATATACAGTAATGGAGCTAAATGCAATTTGTGGTATACAGCACTCGATAAAATTAAGTTTAAAGAGCTCAGCAGGATAGCTTCTTATTCTGGATTGTTCTGGACAGACTTCAGCGTCAGCTGTTTTCATTGTACCTATTTTCTGCCAAAGCAATAGTTCCTATGCTTGAAACAGACATTATTTTTGACTTGCCACAAACAATTTTTTGTGTCATTGTGTTGGGATGGAGGCAGAATCCTCAGGTAGGACACTTCAAAGCTTGGGCAGATAAAAACAAAACTATCTTCTTGGCCAGATAAAGGAAAGTGACAAAATGTGCTTTGTTTTTTTAATTTAAAAACATGACCCATTAAAGTCACCACTCAACCAGAAATATTTGGTTTTTAGTTGGCTTTTGTGTGATATACTGTATAATACAGCACTTGTACGCCCAGGGCCAAGAATGCAATACTCATAAATCTATGAGCTACTAACATGTTTTGCTTCATGAGAGAATTTGAAGGTGTAGTATTTTATGCAGATTTATATTTTTGTATCTTATACCTTCTTCATCTTCATCATTAAAACCTCCTCTTCTTCCATATGATGTGCATCCTCAGTCCCATTCTGACCTACAGGAGCATATTGCTACGTGAATTATCTCTTTGATTGCCTGTGTAGGAGGAACATTTACAGTAACGAGGAACCTGGGAACAGGATTTACTGTTCCATATGCCCTCCAATGACATTACTTGAAGTGATGATGATGATGACAGTCATAAATTGGTCCTGATGGCCCACAACAGATAAAACCTGCATGGAATTTGTTTTGCACACTGCTGGCCCACCAAGGCTTGCTCAATACACCATTTCATCACTTTCAATTAATTAAACTATTGCTATGTGACTTCTGTGATAAAATATTGCAGCAAATTGCGTCAAATGCTTTCAATGCCGCATCCGCTGTTAGCAGTTCCATGTTGAATGTTCTCTAAATAGTTTGGAGGAATATTCATGGGAATATCCCCCACTCTACTATGTTGTGTTAGGCCTGTCACTCTCCATCTCCTGTAGAGGCATCATTCCTCATCTACACTGTCATCCCGGCACATGTTCCATTTACCACGCATTAATCTCACTCAGCCTCACATCATTCTCTCATGTCTTGTCCCTTGGGATACAAGGACAGAAAAACATGTTCTGCTTGCCAAAATGCGCTGTGGCTGCGGTGCTAAATGGGAACTTATAGCAGCAATCAAAATTTTGTATCACTTACAAATGGTATCCGTGTTCCCAAATTCACAGTTACAGTATACCCCTAGTCCAATGTAGCAGTGTCCCAGCAAGGCCTTTATAAACTTGTCTCAGTGCTCCTGAACTAACCTTTTGATAAGCCCTCGAGACAGTGTAAATTAAAGGCATTAAATCATGATTTGGTGGTGTGTGTGTGTGAGGGTGCTCATGGAGACATCCCCTTCACAGTCTAGTGGTCAGGGTGGAGGTGTGTGGTGGTCAGTGCAGACAGGTCATCCCACAGCAGTGACGGATGGCTTTCATCAAGGGGCCCATGGGCTCACTGGGGAAATGTACATGGAGACCGCTGCCAAAGGAGCTGATATTTATCTACCAGCAGTTCCACTAGCCAGGACACAGGAAGAGAAAAAGAAAAGATAGAGAGTTTAGCAAGGCACAGAAGGGTGGTCACATCAGTATTAAAAGCTATTATTGAACAATTCCTGCGTGCATTGTACAAATTTGTGGTTGTGGGTAAATGCAATGAAGAAAAGAGATCTAATCCTAAATGTGATTTCAGCTCAGAAACATGTATTCCTGCAACATGCCTCACAGCAGCTCTTCACTCCTCTAATTCAATAGCAAATGGAGACATCCTGACATTGAAATGAAGCCAATTAGCAGAGGCACAGCTGATTTTAAAGCACTGATTAAGGGAGATGTGCCGCACTGGTTCTAGGATCTATTCCCTCACTGCAGACCTGCCCCAGCTTGGGCTACCATTAATATCCCATGAGGTATTGGGGCACACTCCTGGCCAGCAGCCAGATTCCCAGTTATCTGTTTAAACAATTTTGCAGGCTATTTCAGGAAGAGGGAACTCACTGGCCATGCCTCTCGGCGCTGTTATGGCAACAGCCCAGTTCATCTTAAACATAACATAGGGTGGTGACCCAGTATTCAAAACCCTGCACAGCCAACATTTTGTAAGATAAATTAGATATTTTCAATTTAATGCCAGTTTCGGATTTTGTAGTTGCACTATGACCTGTACTAAGCTAAGGGCAGTAATGACAAAGACATACATAGCTAATATCTGACATGTAGTAAACAGATATTTTAAAATATCATATCATTTTATCTATTAGCAACCATCAACATGATCAAGCTGTGGTTCAAGGTCATTTTTATCCACCTGAAGGTACGCCAATGCAAGTGTTTTGCTGCTAGTCTGATAAAATAGAATTATATGGTCATTAGGAAAGGAGCTTGCATGAGTGACTCTAATTTGGATTTGTTCATTCCTGAAAATAATTGCTTATCTCTGTAACCGCTCCTAAATATAGGATCCCTTAATCCTTGATAACTGTGTAATTGTTGTAGGATTGGAAATGCAGGGAGTCCAATATAGAAATGCATATGAATAATGTGATGTTAATGAATGGCACCTAGGTTAATAAGACTTTTCAGGCAGCTCAACCCACAGTAGTGTAAAACTTAAAGGAGACTGAGACTAGCTGTTATCATTTATTTCATTCATCTAACTGAGTTTTGTAATTATAGAAAGTTTGTTTTGTTGCATCATAAAACGGTTGTATATGGATATGATTTATGATGGATTTATGAGAATAATATGTGAAATTATTATCATTAACCAAGGTGTCCATACATTGTTATGTTAAATATATATTTCTGCTCTAATGTAATTCCAAATACCCTCATCTTAAGTACTATTCATTTCTTATTCACACTAGTGCCATGGTTCTAGGGATTGCATCTCAAGAACAACTATATGGATTGAAGGTCTAGTATGTAACATGTTGGAGGATCTATTGGCAGAAAAGGAAGATAATATTCACAGGTATATTTTCATTAGTGTATAATCACCTGAATATAGCAATCACTGTGTTTTCATTGTTTTCATTATCTTAGAATGAGCAGTTTTTCTCTGCAGACACAGCCAGTGCTCATTCCCAGGTCGTCAAATACAGACAGAGCAGTGTTCAGTTCGATGCAGTCTGCAACTTCACCTCTAGATGCTACCAGATCCTACACACTGATCCTTTAAAATTTGTACAGGCCTAGAGGGTCCTACTGACTTCGGCAATCCTCTGACTTTTCCTCTAGTGCTATTGTGAGGTTGACATTTGTGGATGTCAGAGAAATGTCTCCACAACTATTTGATTGATTGTTATGAAATTTGGTACAGATATCCATGGTGTCTAGAGGATGACCTTGGTGATCCCCTGACTCTTCATCCAGCACTACCAGCAGGTCAAGTTTTAACTTAACCAGAAAAATATATCTACATTTAGTACATTGATTGGTACACGATTTTGTACAGACTTTTATAGCTCCCAGAGGATAAATCCTCTTGACATTGATGGTCTTTTCACTCTTCCTCCACCACAAAGTTCTCATTTGCAGTTTTGAGCTAAATAATATAATGAAACTTTTGAATGGAATGCCATGACATTTGGTATGGATATTAAAGTTCCTTAGAGGATGGACTATAACCTCTTTTCAACTTTTCATCTAGCACCACCATGAGCAACCCTGTCTCCTAGAAATTATGTATATTATGTACTGCCACTAAATTGTTTTCATCATTACATTGTTGTGACCACTTTATGTTCATAGACTATGTTTTGTGAAACACTATATTTATGTAACGTGGTAGAGTTGCAAGGAGGTGGATGGTGGGCATGGACAGTGCAGGATATGACACCAGGGTTCACGTTTAGATTCACAAAAGTACTTTGGTCAAGGTGAGGGAAAGATCATGATTATAGTTAAATGTTGATAAAACAATCTTATGTCTTAAGTCATTGCTGACTTTTGAATAATGCTCTGGTCACTATGACTACATAGTATTTTAAGATTGCCTATTTTGGCAGAAAATAGATAAAGTATGTTTTCAGAGAACATTTTACTGATATGTTCAGTATGAACATTTTTGCATCTTGACAGGTACGTTAATTAACGTCTGATTCAAATAACTTTCAATTAATTTCCCCATCATACTAATAGAAAATGTAATTTGCCTACGTTTACCTCTAAACATATTTTCTGTTGCAAATTAGTTATATATAAACGAAATTCTTAGTAGACAGGGCTGCCATCAGGGCAAAAGTATAACTTATCCAGTACTTTGGTTTATAGCCAAATGCCTGCAAAATGAGTGCTTCAGCTGGCATCTTTACTTTGTGTTAGCACTAATTAGCATGTTAGCATGCAAACATAATAAAATGAAAAAGATCATGTTAACCGGCTGACATTAGCATTTAGCACATAGACATAACTTTGCATGAGGACAATGTCACAGAGCCACTACTCCCTAGCTCTGCAAAACTGAAATGAATTGATTGAACTCTAATGCCATGTAGTGGTGCCCATCTATCCCTGGTAGTGAACCATTACATGTAATGACTGTTATTCTTTGCCATTGCAGTTTGTCATTTCATAAATTGAGACCCATGCTGCTTTAAATACTTTTGTAGTCCTTGTAATTGATGTGCCTGTAATTTAGGCACCAACTCAGTGACCACTTTAGAACTCCATTAGTTGCTTCATGTTACTTTGAAAAGTCACATAAAAGTGGCAATTGTCAGACCTCTTTCAAAGCTGACCCATAATGCTAATTGACTTTCATCTTAAAATGACACACGGTAAAGCTGACTTTGTGATTGGTGTTTAATTACTTTAAAGTCCTTTTACATTTGCTAGCTTCCAATATTTTGTCCAGTCACTACATGAATGATTTATCATGAATGTTTCATGACAAGCCCAGAAATTAAGATGCACAGTAAATAAATAAGATGTAATGGATGCCAAACATCTTCTCATAGGTAAGGAGGACTGATAGTTTAATCATGTCATGAGTTTATTTAGATTGAGTTAAGAGTGAGACAGGTCTCACATCATTTCAGTTTGATATTCTGCAGATTGCTGATTCCTGAGGCACTGCTTACAGCTGCACTATGTTCTATGCTTTTTCTTCAATCAGTGTGAAAAGTTACACCTTACAAAATCTATTAAAATGAATATGTCACTAATTATCTCCCAGCAATCCACAGCCTGTGAGCAAACAAAAGTTGAGAACTTCTGTGTAATTAGTAGATGAATATTTAAGGGCATTACTGTTTTCTTTTTTTTTTTATGCAAAAAAGTAAGAATATTGCAGATATATTAATATTGAAGATTCAATAAGAAAATGCTTCATTATGAATGTGTTTAATAAGAAATCCAATTCATAATGATGATAATAATACATTTTTATATTTCAGCAATGGCTAATACAATAAAACAAAAATATTCAGTATATGTATAGAATTGCCTTCACATATTCCTCATTAGTATATCACTGTAATAGGAGGTGCATATTCTGCTAAATGTATGCATAGTTATTTTACTACTAACATTATCAGGATCACCAAAATAGTCAGATTTTCTTTTCAAGAGACACATTATGCTGCTTCTATGCCCTTAAGAAAATTAACATTAATGCAGATGTAATGTGATGATGAATATTGTATCAATGTCTTTTTAAACCAAATGAAAATGAAAAGATGTTAGCAGTGCCAGATATCTGAGCCCATCTATCCAGACAGTGCATGCAAAGGAGTTTGAATTCACTCTCAATCACTAAAACCGAGTTCCAGCAGCCCACACATGCAGAGAAATACAGTAGACACACAAACGCACACACACGGGTACAGAGAACAAGAAGCTACCTAGATAGAGGGACACACAGAAAAGACAGATATGGAATTTTGTGGAAGAAAGCAGACATGGTGCATATCTCATTTTGAAACAAAATGAACAACAAAGATCAAGAGGAAGCTTTATTTTTTCCTTTCAAGATAGTTTTTCTCATTTGGGGTCAAAAATCACAGACTAGACTGGATAACACTTTGTTTAATGGTTAGAGTTTATTACTATGGTTGAATAAGATTATCCTATAGCGGCGGAGTGTTAGTCATTGTCCTCACAATGTCCTCACAAGAATACTAGTACAGGTTTTGTGTGTGTGTGTGTGTGTGTGTGTGTGTGTGTGTGTGTGTGTGTGTGTGTGTGTGTGTGCATACTGTGCTTTATGTGCTTGCTGGTGTGTGTACTGTATGCGTCCATGCTGGTGGGCGGCAAATTCCGCATTTGAAGCCAGAGAGTCTGCGTGCCCACTAACATGATCACTTGACAGGACATGCAAATTTTATCTTCAAAGGGATGTTAAGATCCTCTGAATCTCCATTAAGGCGTGTTTTTCTCCACTAATTATGTCATCAGTGCCAAATTGGTGAGGTTCAATGTGACTCCTAGAAGATTGGAAAGAGGTTTTTGAAACACTGGGAACTTTACAACAAAATAGTAGACTATGGGGGTTTATAACTATATTGCAAACATGGTATTATATTTAATTGCACTTTACTTTATGTTTACTTCACTGTATACCATCAATTTATCTCAACTAAAAATATGAAACACATTCCAGTTCTGTATGTACAAAAAGAGGAATAAGATGTCTCAACTGCTCTTGTTTGAACAGTGTAGTTGCCTTAATGCCCCCACAATCTGCCATGACCTTTGGCAAAATTAGATTGTTCCCTTTTTCTTTTCTTCCCAGCTTTCTATGTTCCTCCCTTCCTTGGTATAAAGGTATCCCAATTAAGGCCAATGTAAGATTGTCATATGTTTTTAAAGGTGTGTTAAGCAGTGAGTTTAGCCTAGCTTATCTAAATTCCTGGATATCAGTGGGAATAGTAACAAAAAAGAAAAATTCCACATTTTCCAATCAACAGTTCCTTGAACCGCAGCCCCCAGGAAGAGTGCCGAGCTTTGAAGCCCTTTTGACATAGTGGCCAAACTGTGAGATTACAGCAATGTCATCCAGCATGTAATGCACACTTGCCCAAGAAGACCTCATTGTGAAAAAAAAAACGGCTGTAAAATGGGGGCTACATTTTTTCAGGCATAAGCACCTCAAAATGACTTGTTTCAGACATTTTTTAAAGCCTAGAAATTTCAGATTAAATTATTTATCCCCATTCAGTTTAATGGAGGGCTACCTTGAGGTTAGCCAGCTCTGCCAGCGAAAGTCTCTTACGCTCAACCTCATGGGCCCACGTATGCGTATGCAGTATATTTTCATCAGGGTAAGAATTTTTCTTTGCAGGGGGAAGTGGCTTTTTTGGCTTCATGTGCCACTGAGCAGCTGTCACAGAAATGTATGCTGGCTTGTGTTAAAAAAACAACCAAATGTTGAAGTTGGTAAAAAGAACATATGCCTGCTAACTAAAATTTGATGTAAATTAGCCAGATAGTTATCTCACATTGTACTATATTTCAGATTTAACTAGGTAGCTAACGATTGATGTAGATTTGCTAGATAGTTTGCTAGCATTCTGCTAGCATTAGCTAGCTAATTTAAGATGTGACGATATATGACACGTTTATCTTCTATCAATCTTCAAAATTTGGTTGTTTTTTCCACATTTACGAGCCTAGCATATGGTATATCTAAGGACATAAAAGGAGAAAGCTGACTGAGGTTCTGGCAGAAGCTTGCTCAACCGTTATTGGAGCACAGAGAAAAAAGGGGCAGGACTTAGGAAGGGTCAATTCTTTCTTTAAAAAAATATAAATTGTTGTAAATTGATCTATGTTCATGTTTAGTTGACAAACTTCTTGTGGTTGAATAATATCCATAAAGCATACAGCGTCTTATCTCCTGCAGTCAGAGGTAAACCTACAGGCAGCTCTTCTTCTTGACAAATTTGAATGGTCAACATATGTTCAAACTGCACAGAGACAGAAAAATCCATAGCAAGTAGAAAACCTTTAAAATTACTGATAACCTTTTAAAGAACAGATAATCTAAGAACGATAAATCCTATTAAAAGAAATGAATCTGGGGAAGTAATACCATTATGCAGTTCAAACACTAACAAGCTGCAACAATGTTGAGCAGAATATAGATCCAAACTCTGTGTTGTAAGTGTCACACACATCTCTGATCATCCCGTTTCATTATTGACTCTTGCGTGTTACCCCTCGCTGTCTGAAGAGACCTTGAATTGACTCGACCAATAACAGGAGTCCATCTCCATAATTACAGTACAGAGAAAGAAGACCTGCTATGCATCAAACTTGCAGCCCTCAGATTGTTAAAGCACATATGTCAGCTGTTGAATTTGACTCACATCCAAGGCTTGCCGGTAATGAAACAGGGGGATGAGGGGTGAGTCAGCCACTGGCCTTTGTTAATTGCATGTCTCACATCGTCCTGGCTGGGACAGTTAATTGGAAAAGATCAAGGGGATTTGCAGTGTTAATGAGCTTCCCGTGAACCCAAGTCATACTTTGGATACCAGAGGAGCCTTTACTGTCTCCCACATTCACCGACCCTTCTGTTAGAGCAAAACTTTTCATTTCTGGAGCGATGTGGTTGTGGCTGACTACTGCCTCATCTCCTGTGTTTGGTAGCATTGGCTCAGTGGGGAATAGATGGTCTATTATAAGCACAGCACCATTTAAGCAGAAGTAATCAGTTGTTCAAATCTATCTTGATGTCACTATGCGTTCAACATGGATTATGCTGTATTCCAAGGTGTTATATGCCTACAGGATTTTTTTTGTATACTGTGTTTGTAGAAGACAGTATGTCTGAAAAAGTGAGAGCTAAAAAACAAAGACAAATGTGCTTCAGCACAACACGCAAGCTTGGAATGACAATATTTGTCATGTATATTCTTGTCATATAATTTTAGAAATACCATTAAACACACTGTGCTTCTTGGAAACCCTAATTTTAGTTTCCTACCAATGCTGTAATTACCATTAGGAATCTCTGCTTTGTGTGTTTTGATCATGCCACTCTCTGCATCTGACAACTCTGATATAGAGACCACATCATAGATAATGAACCAATACCAGAGACTGATCAAGAGGCAGAGAGAAAATGCTTACCCTTAATTTCCCAGCAAATAATTGTTCTCATTTCTTTAGTTGTTTTTTTTTTTGTAGTACCCTGTGTCACAGCCATTTTTTCTTGACATTGCCTGGCACTTTCAAAATGAGTCTTGTACTAAAAAGAAATCTTTGCAAGAACTCACAATTATTGTTCACGCTGAGACACCTTAAAAATTCAAAGTCTTAATTATCATGCAGCATAAAATTACCAGAGGAGAAAATTGGCACATACAGTGTAAAAATGCATCCCATACCCATGAAATTTCAAGTGCATCTAGAGTGAAACAACTTGATGATCACTGCTATATTAATTTGTTCTGGAAATGGCTGAAATGTGCCACAAACAGAACAACTACAGTTTGTCTCAGTCTAATATTCAATCTGTATGTCAGCGCATAGCTGTACAGTATATCCAGGTATAAGAATGCCATGGCTCTATACTGCCCAGAGGGAGTTACAGTGGTAATATACAGCTGGCCCTATAAATCATATAGCACTCTGACTATACAATCAATCCACAGTTCACCTCCATGCTGCAGTCTACTGCATGTCAGGACATTCAAACAAAGTGACAGTGAAATGTCTGGCTGATGATGATGTCCTTTTGAAAAATTCACATCAGTATTCAAATTAGATTTGACTCTACTTCTGGCTCTTCTTTCTATGAGCTACTTTTATTCCTGGGTTAGAAAAAAGTAATAAAATCACTTTGATGTAAAAGTATAGATATTTTTAGCATCTATAGACTAACAGTGTTGTTACAGCATTTAATGATTTGGGTTGAACTAGCAGTGATGGAAGTATTCAAATCCTTTACACTTTATACTTAAGTTTATCAGAAAAACATTAAAATTTGTAAATGAACTGTAACTAAAGCAGTCAGACAAATGTAGTGGAGTAAAAAGTACAGTATTTGCCTCTGAGATGTTGCGGGGTAGAAGTAGCATTAAATGGAAGCACATCAATTTTGTACTTGAGTAGATGTACTTAGTTATATTCCAACACTGCTAACTAGATTCATCCTGCTGTCCATTCTGCTATATGCCGGTGAAGTATGAGTCACTATCTGTCATGCAAACACTGATAAATGAATCAAACATTTAGCAGGAATCTTTGAGGTGAAGGTCTACAAATCTAACCTCACTGAAGCAAACCTAAATCTTGTGAGCTCAGCTTTCGTGAAGAGATGTAGGCTGGCTTTGCAAGGCTGCTGCAAATTAGTCCTTGGTGTAAATAGCAATGCTCCAAGCAAGACGTGGAAATCTTTCCCTTGCACTCCAAAATAAGAGCCATAAAACTCTGGCAGCACCTTTACAAAGCTGACCATAAGTCTGTCAAACATAAAGCTTTATTCAGCAACACCACATCTCCTAATAAAAACTCTCTAGCTCAATTTGCTTTCCATGTAAAAAAACAATGCTGACATCAGACACCAAGACAATAACTCTCTAGCACAATAAGAAATGTGTCGAATTGCGGGATTTAATTTAATGTCCAGATTAGACAAACAACAATGTAGTCCTAAACTAGATCAAAGTATTTAAATACCCAATCCGTTGAACCCTTAAAATGTAAAAATCCTAAACATGAAGTTAGAGTTTTATCAGTTTTATCTCTGTCTATTTAGGCTGTAGAGCAATGTTGAGCAGTTTTTTTACTGGTTGTAACTTATGTTGTACTTGCACACACATAAAGATGCATATACATATTACAAATGAGGATGGTCATGATACACATTTCAGCCAAGTGCAGTCGGTAGTAATCAACTGTGAGTGGTGGTAATATGCTATAAAAAATGACATTGCCAATTAAGGATAATAAGAAGAACACAGGTTGATGTAAGACAATTCAAGTTTTAAACATTCACAAAAGGCTTTACAAATGTTTTATGGTGTAGGAAATTATATTCAGTATATTAGGATTTATAGATGTGTTTTGGTGAAGACAACTGAATATAAACAATTCAAAGAAAACCTTAATGTGAATGGGTTATTTGTCATTGAATTCCAAAAAGACCCTAATGAACATTTAGAAGATTCCTAATTGTAAAATACATCTTTTTATTTTGTTTAAAGCAAGTTTAAAGCTGTATAGATCAATATTTTTATAAGAACAGTATTGACAAAAATCTCTGTGAGTAATGTGAAAGGGGTCGCTCCTAGTGATAACCCACAGAAAATTATTATGCAACTCTGCACTCATCTTCTGCTCTACAGGGCGTTTAACAGTTTTTTCAGTTCATTGTTTTGATTTTATAGAGGCAACTTTACTGTTTTGGTTCTCTCCACTCTATAGTAGCTGTTTTCAGTGTCTGGTGGGTGTTCGAATACACAATTGATTTTTAACATTTATGTCTACCAACTCCATAATTTCAAATGTGTTTCAAAAATCTGATTAATACAGCTTTAAGAAACATAAGTCCAACTGGAATCCCCTTTTGTGCAGCCTAACAGAATGTGTGTGTTTTTTAAATATATTGTTTATGTAATTGTTTTGGTGCCTGTTCAGCAAGCTATGGTGTATTTATTCTTTTTACAGCAAATTAGATAAGAAGGAGACTTTAGCAGGAAAGCTATTGTGGCCTGTTGTTCAAAGTCTGCGGGTACTGCGTTGTGTTGCAGGAACAAGGTCTCAATCTACATAAATAGATATATCCACCTGAATCTCACGTGCGAAAAATGCAAAGGCCTCTATCTAGAACCAGTGTCTGGTTTGTCCATTCTGGGCTACTGCAGAAACATGGTGGTTCAACAAGACAGACTCCATGGAAAGCGACCCGTGTCTGTAGATAAAAACGGCTTATTCCAAGGTGCCAAAAATCAGATTATGAAAACATAGATTATATTTCATTACTGCCAATAGAGCCTCCTAAATGTTCCACACTGGACCTTTAACTAAATGACTGTTTCACTTGTGTTATTCTACCAGCTAATGCTGTCTTTACTAGTCAACAAAATATCAGCCCCAAAGAAGTTTTTCCCACTTTTCCAAAACAATAGTGACTCTGGTCTTGAAGCCAACTTTTCCTGGAGAACACACACCACCGTATTTCCACTGGTTTAACAACAACCTATTTCAATGTAGACATTCCTTAAAGACAATGTGTGTCTGTTTGCCTGCCTACAGAGCGGAGAGGTGAACATCAGACAGAGAATGAAACTATTGATACAGAGCCTTTCAAAATTTGGTTCAACTCTACCCACGGTAATATAACCCTTGGAAAGTCAGCTGCCTGTGAGGAAACACTGTCGGCTGGGATTGCCAAGACAGTACTGTACTCCGCTTGGTGCCGCTGCCCTGGGGATGGTTGTAGTGGAGAACACAGCACTAATGGATCGCAGCACACAGGCTTGGACAGTCATACCGTACAGCCTTTCTGATTTGAAATATTCAAGCCAGCGCTCTTGCCTGTCTATTAATATTTACTCCAACAAGCGCTACACACAGTCTGCTCATGGTGCTCTGGGGATGCATGTGACTTTTACTGTTGTTGGCTCCTTGGCCACAAAAAAAGGTACAGTATATATAATCCGTATGGCATAATGAATTACAGTATATACCAAACAATTTTCAGTTAGTTGCACTGTGTTATGTTCTATTGGGTGAATGAGAGGTAGAACTTGAAAGATTAAAGGGATATTCCACCTTAAAGTTCAATTGCCGAACAATATGTTATTGCATGAAGCGTAGACATTTTGGAAGACAGAGAGAGAGAGACTAAGAGAATGGATGGCTTCAATTCTTTGACTGTAACTTCAGAAGAGTTACAAATACAGTATTGGCTGACTTGTTTAAAAATCATAAGAATTCATTTTTGAGCTGTTGTAACTCAACCACTGTGAAAAATGGAGGCTATGGGTTACCTGGCAGCATTTTTGGACTGCCTTTCTCACACTCCCATTATGCTGACATGGGTGACAGATGCCAGCTCTCCTGCCAAAGGCCACATCACTCCTTGGCCCCCCAACCTGCCAACCACCCATTACTGTTGCTGAAAATGCAGCATACATGAATCACGCTGCAGCTGTCACAGCTCCCTGGACCCAACCTAATTAAACAATTAAGGCATTTGGTTAACACTCATTCATCGTCAAAGGACAAATTCGGGGTAAACGGAGTCAGTCATATGGCAGTGCGGAGAGCAAAAGGAAATGGGTTCACATAATACGAGTCCGGGAGAAAAGAGGTCAAAAGTTTTTTTTTTAACAGTCTAATAATGTGACACTGATGTTTCTGCAGAAAATAAACCTAATGGCTGAGATATTGTACAGGATATAAGCATTGTCACGTCTGAAGTAAATCTTAAACTCTTTGCATACCGTCCCAACCCCTGGCAAAATGAATTAGGTAATGAGAGATGTCAGATTTCTGTTCAGATTTGTACATCTGTCTCTAGGGCTGCTATACTGCCATTTTAAAATACATTTTCGAGTTAGTTGAAATAAACACTTCATAATATAAGAAAGCAGTCAGAGAGCAGGTCACCAATGCCAATCTTCCAAGTTAGACGCTTCCTTCAGAGTCAATATTGTACCACATGAATGAGAGAAATGGTTTTGCCAAAATAGCCAGGATGTGGCCTGATAGTGGTGTTAGAGGAAAGGCCATAAGGTCACCAAAATCATCAAGTATCGTCTTGCTGGGAACACATAGGTGTACAGCAAAAGGTGTGTTCACAGCTGAGGGGTCAGACGATACATTTATCTGAAAATTGAAATGTTGGCCTGGTGAGTGAATATCATCAAAATCAATACATTTCTTTTGTTGGGAGCTTGAATGTACATAGCAAATTTTGGACTAATCAAGTGTGAAGTTGTAGAAATATCTTTGTCACAGTCAAATAAACCACAGACAGATGGAGGCGATCGCATAGCCTCAGCTCCCTGGCAGAAATGATGAATAAATCAAATGCAGACATGTCATTTGACATAAAAACTGTTTACAGTTATTTGGTGTGACTTCAGTTTAAGACAGTTACCAGGGTTTTAACCAGACTGTTGTCCTGACTACACGAACTCAAACTCAGTGACCCATGTTTCCCTGTGTGTAGGTCATTAGAGGTAGAGAGTGGGAGAGAACGAGAATGACGATGGAGGCAGAGAGGCAAACAGTGATGGTGTGGGAGGGGGAGAGAGAGAGAGAGAGAGAGAGAGAGAGAGAGAGAGAGAGAGAGAGAGAGAGAGAGAGAGAGAGAGAGAGAGACTGTTTTACTGCAAACAGGCCTGGGGGATTTAATCACAGTAAAACACTGAACTCTTATTGGGGGTATCAAAACATTTTATGAGAGCAGCTGTGCCAAACTGTAGGACCACAACAGTGTCCCAGTCCAAGATAAATCAGCCGTAGTCCTCCAGATCACCTTATGTGCCTCGTTTAAATCCTAACTACTGTGCAACTGGCGAGGAATCTTTATTAGACATCACATGTAAAGAATCAGTTACAGCATAGGATCTCATGGATAAATACTCAAAGGATCGCTTCACCCAAATTACAAAATAACATATTATTTATGCAGCCCAAATCACAAATTTGCCTCAAAGGCCGTTACAATATGTACAGTACATGACACCCTCTATCCTTAGAGTATCAAAAAAGCAAATGTGGAAGGATCCCTCTTCCACGAACAGAAACATATGCAATATCTGTGTACAGAACGGACTGAACATAACAATAGTAAAATTACAATATGGAAAATCAGGATGAAAATATTACAAACATACATAAAAAATAGATGAAGCATATGTGCAGGAGGATATCAAGCAACTTCCAGATCCTGCCAAACGAATAGGACCTGACCTGCACAACCTCCTTGCCATCATGAAGACCATGAAACTTACCCACAAGAGGTGAAACTCAAAGGATACCATTCACTCAGCAGAAGAAGAGACGAGGAAACCGTACCCACAAAGGGAGAGAGGGAACAAGGGATGAGGCTGCCTTGAGGATGAAGATCCACATTCCAAACATCTGGAACGAGGCACTGAAAGCCACGAGAGAAAGAGAGAGGTCCTAGCGGCAGCTTACTCTGAAAGTATGCAATTAAAAACTCTTAATTTCCAGAAACAATGTTATGGATAATCCACAGATCTCACTGTGAACAATTTCCACTGGACTTCCTACCAAAGAAATAACCCCTATAAAAACAGTTCACAACATGTTCTGGAGATCATCCATAGTGACAGTTTCTGGAAATAGATGTTGCTGTTGAATTCATTGCTGCATGTAATGTTTTTATGCTGTGAGCACCATAAATATGATTCTATTCTCTTCCATGGTATAGTGGTGGCGGCAAAAGTTGCATAGATGGATATCTCAAACCCAGGGCAAGTAAAATCAAAACTATCAAGCCTACATAACCCAGAGAGAGAGAGAGAGAAAGTGAGAAAATATGTTTTTGGGGAGTTTGGATGAACTAACCCTTTAAATTTGCTGTGTTACAAATGCATGTGCCATTTGTGCAATGTTAAGATCTGTGATACTGCTTTCTAAAATGGTGGCATTGCTTAAAATGTGATTATGGCAAACCACATTAGAAATGGATAAATGAATATTTCTAACACTAATCCGATGCTTCCAAACATGCAAGGTTCCAGGGCCAAACTCAGATGGACAGATATGAAATGAGCAACAGATGGCTTGAATTGATGAGGAGAGAAAAACGACACTATTGAGTAAAGCTGGAGAGGCCATCATAATAAACCATTCATTTCACTAGTCAGGGGAGAGCACTCCTTAAAAACAAGAGCCAATATCTGCTCATCACAGAGAGATTTTGCACAGATTACATACCACTTTTACACACACATACACACTTCACAAACATTACTATTGACTACATTCATTTCCCAAAAGATAAAAGCAACCTAAACCTTTGTCTTTACCAGTACACAGCTTTAGCAGTTCTTTATTGTATCTTTCAGACAGACAAAGTAAAGGACTAGATGGTGAACACAGAGAAGCCTTAAGAAGCTAAAGAGACATATATTTCTCTTTAGAGTTGGTGGAGATCAAAATACAGATCAAAGGACGTGGCTTTTGGACTTAAATTCACCAGGTTAACAGAAATACATTTTGAAATTATTGCTAACACTGTTCCATGCCTGCTGGGTGTGTAAAAAGGGAACTGTTTGCTTACAAGTTTCCCGTGTTAACTCTAGAAGGTAAAATGTAGAAGTGAGAACGGGTCCAGTGTCCTCACATTGGTGGATTTTCTGCAGTAGGTCTTTTTCACAGCCAATGCTTTGACTTGTCAAAGTAATAGTAGTAGTGTTACCAATACCATTAACAATGACTCGGTTTGATTCAAGTGTCCCACTAAGCCATGATAGTGTGACAGTGACCCAGCAAGCGCTAGGAACCTGCAATGGAAGCAACTAAATGGAATTAAGCCATTTCTTTTATTAAATAAACCTGTGCTTTTTTCTACTGTGACATGTCAAAATGTCTTCTGTGAAAAGGGCCTATATCCTGTGAGTTCTGAAATGTAACTTTACACATGCACACACTGTCTTTCTACTGTATATATGGCCCACTCACTGTCATACTCACTCCTGTATCAAGTGTAGGGAATGATTCACTGAGCAAAGCTTGGTTCTCTGGAAGCTCACAGCAGAGACCATGAGGAGACCCGTTACCTAGCAACCACTGTGATTGTCTCATGCTCCAGGTGTAACTTCCGTGAAGAAGGTAGCCCCATGTGAACCAAGTGGGTGCTACGCTATTTGAAACCCTGTTATTCTTGTATTTCAAGAAAACAGTGAGGAACAAAAGGACGCTGAATACACATTGTGTTTGTGCACTTCAGGCAAAAGGGAAAAAAAAGAAAAAAAGAAAGAAACAGCTGGTGAGCTTCTAGGTTTAAGAGAGAATACCATGAGCCCAAGTGGTTTTCCCTGGTATCACATCGACTCATCAATCAAGCTTCACTCTCTCTCTTTCCACACTTTCACATTCTGTGATCAATGTTATAATTAATCAAACAGCACCAGACAGCACCCTAATTAATCTTGTTTCTTACTGTAAGTTTCAAGCCAGACATCTTTGCAACAGAGCAACAGCCAATCATCTGCAGGTAGATCAACTTTGTAGAAAGGCAGGGGTAACAATCCTACCAGCATGAAATGATCAGTATTTTATCTCAATACATAGCTTAGACTTTTCCCTTAAACATGAGTAGGGTGACACATGCATACACAGACACATACACACACACACACAAAATACATTGACTTACTTCAAGAAAATGTAAATTGCTCATTTAGAAAATGAAAATGGTCCCCAAATAACCAATTCTCTACCACTGTACTCTTGTTACACTCAGAATTGTATTTGAGAATTGTGTTTTTTTTGTTATATTATCTGTAAGTTCATGAATGGTCAGCCACTAAACCTGTGCTCCGGGGATTTGAAGTAAGTGCAAGACTTGCAGGCTGCTAAAGTAGTTAAAGCTGCTGAAAACGTATTTGCTGAAACCGTATTTCTCTGTAACCTTAAATATCTGTGACTAAATGTGCAACAATCAAAGATAAAGTTTGGAAAAAACACAGAGTTTTATTACATATATAATGTTACATATTCATTAGAGAAAAATAAAAATAAACAAAAATATCTCATGTGAAATCACAGTTTGAACTTTGGCAGGGTATCCACACTGCTCATATGAATTAAGAAATCAGGTTGATGTGGAGAGTTAAGTTACAGTTCTCTCCCCAAATGAAAAAACAATTTTTGCCAGGATTGCGGCAATATATATTCTGAAGCTGGCCAATCATTATATGCTGACATTGCTCTATATCATATATATATAACTGAAAAAGTGAAATGGATGATTTTATATATATATAATCACACATTTCACTGTATAAAAATCGCCCTCTAACCTTGTATACATTTCTTATATTGTGAGCATATATCTCATCCCAAACAGCTATCCCATCTTCAGTTATACTTTGATAACATAAGTGCAATGATGTTTGATTCCCTGGAGGATTCTGCCTGAAATGGCTCCAGGTATGCTTTGGCCCAGAGTCTGTTCAACATTTTAGTGAAGTGGGTTCTAGACAGAACAACTATAGGCTCCCAGGAGAGAAGGGAAAGAGAGATGGAGAGAGACAGAGAGATTTGAAGTGGTACTAACTAAGGTTGAGGGCCAAGGCCTGGGAAACAGTGCCATCTATTGATTACTCCTCCTGCCTGCTGTAGTGCTGCAGTGATGTGTGTTTATGTGGTTTAACGCACATCCTACAATTGTCAGCAAAGGTTTAACAGAGGCATCTCTTTCCCCAGTTGTCAAATGTGTATACCCCTCTGCTTGTTATTCCTCTCAGGCACACGGTTTACCCCAAATTCTGCAACTTACTGCAAATACTGTAACACAGGTTTGTGAATATTGATGAATGGCTCAAGGTACATGCAGGCAATGTGGGTCTATGTATTCTATAAGTAGCTTCTATATGTATCAGCATTTAAATATTTTTAAAATCTTCTTGTATGTTAGGGTAAGGCAACTGGTTTTTTTGGTGTTTTCTTTGTGTTTTGTGTCAAGTTGGTAAAGTAAATATAATGTTCCAACCTGATGGTTATGTTGTATTCTCATCTATGCAGGCGACTACTGCATATATTGAATAATCATATGTGACAGCATATAAAGCACATCAAAATCTTCTTAGGGATCAGGGTAATAGTGTGGATCGGGGGAAGGATAACTGTTTTGCAGGTATTTTTTCTTTTATAGTATTAATTTATAGTAATGTTATCGCTGATCATATTTAGTATTTATGAACACTATATAAACATAAAATAAACTGTTTATAACACACTAATGTTGTTGGATGTAGGTGTAAAGACATAACTTCTCTTGTAAAGACATGTGTTACTACAACTGGGCTAAACTAGTATTTAGTACTAGGACTAGTATTGTCATCCATCATCTGGTTATACACCAGTCTCCACTTGTGGGTGCCCACAAGAGGAGACAAACACATTAATAACCGGCTATATCTGCTTATAACTGCACTGTAGTGGGTTATAATTAATTTATAAAACATTTGTATACTGCTTAGAAATGCTAGATAGGGTTAAAGTCCTATTAATTTCTGTCAGAACTGCCTTCTTGAATCAAAAACCTTTCCAAAAATCTGGACTATGACTGACCCCAAATCAGACCAGGGGTTTAAGTCTCTAATCTGTTATGACCTTATTAACACAAGACCTCTAATCTGTAAGATACAATCACCAATTCAGTAACACTGGAGTAATATTACTATTTTTCCATGTTAATATGTTCATTTTGTAATAAAAGTGTTTTTTAAAAGAGTTTTTTAAAAACTGTTAAATGATTGAGAGAGGATTATTTTAGCAGGTCAGCAACTTCCTTCAAAAACCGAGAGCCACAGAAAATGTGTCACCAAAGCTTACTCGCACCACACAGTGACTGGACCTTGTAAATTATTGCTGTGACGATTCATTCATCAACAACTACTACTATCCACTGTATCATAAGATTTACAGTGAGCCTTTCAGTCCAGCAGCTGTATGTTCAACAGCAGACATGCTCATGTGGGAACATGGGCTTACAGACTGGCTCTGACATCACAGTGGTCTGTAGGAGTTTGTGACAAGATTAGATGAGAAAGGACTTATTCACCAGCACGGTGGTTGATATTCACAGTGAAAGACATCCGTCAATGCCCAACTGCTCACAATGCTAATTTCTGACACATCTCTGTGAATTATATGCCAGATCTTTGGTGACATGAAGTGACCGGTGTAATTGTGCATCATAGTTCACATCAGATAATTGTTATCGAAGGCGGTAATAGCGCAGTTCATACTTGCAACAGAGTCATCAGCATGTAAGGACACAGTCCTCTCTACACAGATAGTTGAATGTACAATTCATAGTTTATATTGTAGGTTTGTCACCATCCTGTAAAAATGGAACGACAACATTTTGTGAGCTATGATACAGCTCTGTTTTTAGCTTTATCACAAATCATTTATCAGATAACGCAGTGGGTTTCTAAAAGGTTTACTCACTGAATTAAATTATTGATTAACATTTATTTTACTTTATTTGTTATATATTCTTTTTTTTTTGGGGGGGCTTTTTCCCTTTATTAGATAGGACAGTTCAAGACGATACAAAGTAAAGGACTAAAGGTCGGGGGGTCAAACCCATGGCGGCTGCAGCAAGGACTCTGTACATGGGGTTCCAGCTCTACCAGGTTAGCTACAAGGTTGCCCTCTTTATAACTGCAATATTAATGGCTTATTATACAGTGAGAAACTTGTGTGTGTTTATTAATGGATAACCAACTTTCAAAACTGTATTATTTATTTCTAAATAGAAAGACTAAACACCGGGCAAAGGGATTTTTCACAACCTTGCTCTTATTAATAGCTTATAATTGATATGTAAAGCATTAGTTCCTTAGATTCCTTAACAATTAATAAAGCCATTAGTTACAACATATAAACCCTGTTTAAAGGCTGCCTTATTAGAAAGTTGTACCAACATTTTTCATTTTCTAATCTCCATGTTTTGCATTGAAGGACAAAATATGAAGTGTTTGACATCAAATATTTACACTCCCCATCGTCACTTCAGTACCACCATGGAGCAAAGTAATGCTATCTGATAAGCCTGTTCCTTATGATAGCACTAGATCAATGCCAATGTGTACTGTACTTACGCCTTTGATGGGTTGGTACATGTGGCTTCTCACAAAGATGAGGCCACAGGGCCAGTCATTCCTCTGAGGAGGAGCAGCATGTCTTGGATGAGATCAGGCCCAAGCATTGCCTCGCACTGGCATGTGTCAGCCTCGATTAATTTTGACTCTTCAATGTGATGACCTCTCCAACTGTAATCTACCAGTACCAGCTCTGACCGATTAACTGTTCTATTAATGTCTAGATGATTTTTTTTCCCTCTGCGCAGAACTCACAGAGTATCTTATTGATCAGAGATGTGTCTTGCTCCTGTGGAAACCACTCAATGAGAGAGGTGTGTTTCATGTCAGGACAAGGCCAAAAGGTATGTGCAGTGACACACAGAAGCAGTGTGGTGGTTTAAAGGTGGGTGGTTTGATTTTTTTAGTTTTGTATGGGTGAACATACACAGAAACATGTGCAATACATGCTTTGATGTTACAGTTACTGCAAACTCACTGACAAATAAATTAATCTTTCTCTAAGTTATTCTACTTTTTTGAGCAGTTTCCTCTCTGCAGTCTGCTCATCGCTCCATGCAGACTCGACTGTTCTCCAACCTAGTCTTTTCCCTGATGGTAGAGAGATTTTTTTCCTCTCCAGTTATTCCCCACTTTCTTTTGGAGTCTGAAAACTCATCTCTTCAAGAAATACCTCATATCATCCTCGCCTCGCTGAATCATATCCCCTTTCTCCACACTCTACCTTCTTCCTCCTGTACACTCTAATTTTTCGTCTAAAAATCCCTACCTCTTCTCCTCTGTTTTATTTCCATTCACATTGCTTCTTTCTATATACTGTTGTATGTTATGCTGTGAAGGTATGACTCTGAATCACATATGATGTTGATGGCAATAAAGGTGATGTAGGATTTGGTGCTGATTACTGATGCCGCCCTTTAAAGTTAATCTTAACAAGTCAGCTAAAGAACCACAAGGTGAGTAAATGTCCTGAAATATATAAAAACAAAATATTTAAAACTGAAAAACAAGTCACCCAATTTGAAGTGAGTGGTGCAGCTACAGTGAAAAGTAAGTGTAAGAGCTCCATCTAGTGGTCAGACATGCATATTGGTATTTGAAAGCGCTGCAATGACAATATGAAACTGTAATCACTAATACTAATATTGTAATTTTTAATATAACTGTATATTTGTATATATGTGTTGATGCATGTTGTTCATACCTCTTTTTTCTAGACATCTTTTCATTCATTCATTCATTATTGTCAGCAATCTACGGTACACCAAACTGTCAAATGACAAAGTGAAATGTCCAAATGTTTTTTTTTTTCACTTGACAATTGAATATTTTGAATATTTCTGGTAATCTTCACAGATTTTAAGAGGGATTTTAGCAGGTTTGCGTGCACTTTTGTGCTCCTCTAAGCAGAAGCCCACCACCACATTCATCCCTCAATGTCTTGGTGCATTGACTTACTAAGTAACAGTTTGTAACACCTTGAGGTATAATAAAGGAATGTTTTACAGTGTTTTATTGATATTAATAAAAAATATATTGTTATATAACAATAGTAGAAATGGTGCGTTAAAAAGTAACACAACACGCCAACATACTGCATAAGATCTTTCAGATTGGTGACCACATTGTTTAACCCAAACTGGTTAAGCATTTTAAAATCATTAAATGCACAAATATGCAGAACAACAATCAGCTATAACTACAATCAGAAAAAGGAAACAAACAAGAAACTACATGGTTTTGCTACATTTGCTAGTCTAAAGCAGGTGATTAGTTATCTTCTGATGTTGATTAAAATGTCAGTCAGCTGGGCCACCCAAGGACTTTCTCATTCATATCTTGAGGCCACTTCACTGCAGATTTAATTCCATGGCTGGTGTGAACTGACCCCCAACCATTGACAGCCCCCAGCCTAAAGTTTTAGTTTTTTCAATACATGGTTATGGTCAATACAATAAACAATTCTGATCCCAATTTATATGAGTCTCTAACACAAGAAAATATGGGAAATTGATTAATACTTTCTAATCAACCTCCTTCTTCTTGACTTCTCCGGTCAGACAAGGTAATGCAGTCTCCGCTCACTTACAGCATCATGCTAGCTGACCTGGCAGCAGTACCATCTACCTTTAACAGAATGTGAGAGAATTGGGTCATTGTGGGAAAACATGGCCCCTCAGAGTCACTGCTGCCAAATGGTGTAAAACCTGAAGTGACCTGCTATAATTCAATTTGTCTTGGTAGTGGAGGCAGTGCTAGGTTCATTTCAGAAGGTTTTTAACTAAACTGGCCCACATCGTCTGGCACCTATAATACCCTTGTCTTTGATCATGCCCAGGCTTTTGAGTCTCTGCTGTGTGCATATAGTTTTGCTGTGGGCAAACTACCTGATAAATTATAAAGGTAGAAAATGTTTCCTGACTGGTCATTTCTTTTCTGAAACACACTTTAGTATAGCAAGGTTTACTTGGTGAAATTACAATGGTGGTGTGTGACTCTAATTTTTATTGTCCTCATAAAAGTTGCCACTGGCCATGGCTGAGAATGATTGTTTTTTTGTCCACTTTATGGTTGTCATACATTTTGGGCACCTTTGCTAAGAGAAATGCATGAAATTGTGCTTTGTGTTTCTGTGACGAACCATTAATTTATCTTGTATCTTGTTTTGTATGCCAATGGTCATTAACATGTTGATATTGTACATGTTTTTTTCATTATTTTTCAACCTAAACCTCTGTGAAACGTGGATATTCCAAGTGTCCAAACCTTCGATATCATGATAAAAATGCAGTCTGATTATATGGAGGAGTGCCAACTTTGAAGTCAAACCTAAGGGTGATTTTGTTTTCTTGATTGCATTTTGTGCTTTGATGATTTGGTAATATTGGCATCTCTTGTACATAGATATGAAACAGTGTATTTATTTGCTCATTCGTGGTACTTGTAAATGCTGCTAATTGGCTTTTGTCCTATGAGTTTCTCTGCACACCTCTGGGACCTTGTTATAGTGAAGGGGTTTCCATACCCCTGTGATCCTGAGCTCTGTGTTGTCAGTGGCAACAGCTTTTTGTAGAGTCCCCCAAGGCAAATTGGTCCCAGGTGAGGGGCCAGACTATGGGAACAGTGTCTTTGGAAAAAAAGTAACCTTGCCAGGACTAGGCATACTGAACCCCTCTCCCAGGCCCTGGCGAAAATGGGAGGATGCAGCTTGGGGACTCTATAGTTGTGCTTCGGGACTTCAGCAAACATGTAGGTGACAAGTTGATGGTGAAACTTAGGAACACGATGATTGGGAGGAATAGGCTGATTTGAACTTAAGTTGTGTTTTATTACAGGAGTTCATTATGTTGTTGAAATTAAGGTTCTTCATAATTGTACCTATCAGAACACCAAAAATAGATGAGCAGCTCTTTAGATGTATTTCAAGATATGTAGCCATAGCTCATGGACAGTTGTTGAAGAGTGGAGCATATTTGTTGAGTTGGACCACATAGTGGGAAAAAAAGTTGCTGGACAAATGCTGTAAACCCATATGTGCAGTGAAGATTAACTGGAAACATCTGGTCCCTCCAAAATAATCTTCCCTGCATCCCAGGCCCAGTAATGATTGTAATTGAATCCCAGCCTCCATCACAGAGGTGGCTGCTCTGAGTTATGGTCAGAAAGTCACAGGGATTCTTTGGTCAATGATGTGAGCAATCTAGTCTTGTATAACTGGACTATTAGCCGTGTTTTTGGCCCTGGCTCCTCATATTGTACTTCACCAATTCGGTTTGTGATTTTCTTGAGAATAATCTCAAGGTGCAGCCTGGGAGTGCAGATTGACTGCTTTTTTTTTTTGCCAGAGATGTGTTTTGTTGGCAGTTTACAGCCAAGTCTGAAGCAGATGTGAATAGAGTCAGCAGCATTAAAGTCTGAGGCAATGATACGCGCAAATTTTTGTTCCAAGTGACAGAGTTCAAGCATTTCAGTGTCTTGTTCACAAGTGAGCGTAAGATGTGGTGTGAGATCAACGGACAAAAAGCTGTGGCATTGGCAGTGATGTGGGTATTTTACTGGACGGTCACAGTAAAGAGGAAGCAACTGCAGATGTAATTCCTTTCAGTGAGTCAGGAGGACTTTTGTATGAAATATTTGGACTGTTCCCTGTTGGCTCTTCATCAACATTTACATATTACACTTCTATCTCATGGCTTTTTATCTTATTATAGTTATTATTTTGAATATTATTGCCCAGTTTTAGTCACTCTATCAGTATTGCTCTGTCACCAAAATCCTTTCATTGTCTCTGTCTCTCTTCACTGTTTAATTATTTGTCACAAATTAGGTCTTTCTTAAACTGATTAATGCTAACAGGTAAACCTTTTGCTCATGTGAACAATCCTCTTTGAGTCTCTGCCCTAAAGTTGCACATTTTCACATAGTGTCCACATCAACACTAGAGGGCGCTGCAGTATTTTCTTTTTCTCTTGAAACTTCACAGGATCAGACAGAAATGACTTTGACCTTGACCTCATGAAAACAAACAACCATTGATTGATTTTGGTGCTAATTATTGTACTTATACCAATTAATTAGTTACATGACTACAATCATTTTATGTTGGGTTTTTTTGTGTCACATTTTGTCTTTGAAAATCTACACACAAACTGCAGTTTAACATGTTCACTTCAGCTATGACTATGATGACGCAGGGATGTGTTGGGAAAAAACAGAGCTGTGAAACACTGACCTCTTCTGCCTTTCTTCTCTCTTGACCTTTGACCCCAAAACCATATTCTCATCTTTATTGACCCATTAATCTGAAATTGTGAGAGGGTTGTGGCACCTGGTGCCTGCCATAAAAATAACAGACACACACATGCTGGAGCTAGAGCTGAATTGTAGACTTGTTTTCACATTTTTTGTTTGCACATATAAAGAGATTACAGTAACGTATTTAAACTGTAAAGCATAAGGAACAATGAATATCTCATTTACAAAGCTGTAGAATACCTGACCAAAAACATTGTATTTTTCAATTCTCAAAGAGTAGCTTATAAAGTATGTGATTCAGGCCTTAAATCAGCAGAGCTTTGCAACTGATCGCATGCTTTGCATTGTTTCCTGGAGTGGATTGTTTTGCTAAGTGATTTTCATATAAATGCCAGAGGGGAATTATTCCCCAAATCCCTCATAAACTGCATTATATTAGTAGCTTACCAAAAGTACCAGAAGAAACAGTGAGAGGGGGCTTAAGCCTTATCGCCAACCTGATTGTGTTTTTTATTTTAGAGAGGGGGATTCTTGTCATTGAGGGATTTTCTGCTTTGTCATTCTGTACAGGATTTCCCTCTGCTGGGGGAAAAGCACTCCTATTTGCTTTCTGCTAAGCGACTTCCTCCCTCAAAGGCTGCTCAAACAATACATCCAACACAGCTGGCTTTCAATTGGAAGGATTCCTAAGATGTTTCTGGAAACTCTTTGGTGATATTTATATACAATTGAATGAAAACAGTGGATCAAAAAGGAATGAATAGATTAATAAAACCATGGCCAAGAGACAGATGAGGTCACATGATTTAGTTTCAATTCACTCTGGACCTAATTTTCTTCCTCAAATACACAATCTGTGATCATGTAAAAACAAGAGTCACCCGACCACCAAAAGAATGCAATATGGTATCTCTCCTACAATGTGTCAGTGTTCATAAAATAATTTTCTTATTTCTCTTAATATATCACTGATACTTTATGCTAGACTTGTTGTAACCTTTAAGCACTAACCCTAACCTTTTCTTGTTCTGTTGATACGATGTGTAGAAAATTGGGATCTAAATGAAGAATAAAGGAGGAACAAATCCAAAACATCTACTAAAAAAATACTATTGCTTACATTAAGTATTGTTTACATTAGTCTTGTTGGTAAAAACATGGTAAAAGTGGCCTATATTTCAAATAATGACCAGCTCAAATACACAAAATGCTGTTAATTTTTTTCATCTATCTATCTCTTCTAATATATATGTGACTTTACCTGTAGATTTTATGGTCAGAAAGTTACTGGTGGGCCTTTAAAAACTAGCCTGTCCCTAATTAGTGCTTATAAAATGTGACAAAGATAGACTTATTAGTTTCTGTTGCACTTGCTGCAGGAATTAGGCTATACTCTGGTCGAAAAGTGGGTTAACTCATCCCCAGTCTGCCCATACTACTTTTTGCCCTGCTTTTTTGACAGGCTGCATTGACAGACAGTGTGGCTCAGGTCGGTTCTGTGCTGTGCCAGGTGGTGACGCAGGAAGGTAAGATGCTGGCAGAGAATGGTGGCGAGGAACCCACCAGGCGGTAAGTAAAACTGGCATTGCCCTGTATAATCCCGGCTCACTATTTGGCAGACATACAGAGTCCATCTTAGTATTTGCTGCATTCTGCAACACAGACATACTGTATTCACGCCCTAAGAGACAAACAACAACTGTCTATCTATGTATGTATCTTTAAATGTGTGCACTACATAACAGATATACTGTCTGTGTTTATAGCAACCCACCAATCTTCAAAGTGTAATTAATTTGACTTATCAGCTGACTGTTAAAAACCTTTGTTAGTGAAGGGTATATTTTCTTTTCTTTAGTTTGTGAAGGTATGAAACAGGCTCAAAAGCATATAATTATTTTTCAGAAAAACAACAACTTTGCAATTATGTAGGCAACTATAATGATATAATCTATTAAAGGTAACATTTGGGAGGATCTATAGGCAGAAATTGAATGTAATATTAATAAATATGTTTTCATTATAATCACCTGAAAAGAAGAATTGTTGTATTTTTGTTAAGTAAGAATGAGATGTTTTTATGCCACTGTGCAAACAAACAGTATCTATTATTATTATATTGATATAGGCTAATATACCAATATATATGTTTTATTCATATGCTAATATGAATAAACACGACATTAATACATATTAACATTTAATTTGTAAGTCTCTTTGGACAAAAGCATCTGTCAAATGAATAATGTAGTTAATATCACTGTACTTGGTTTTCCAGCCTCGGCCTAGACTTTACAGACTTTAGAGGTATGCCTCATATCTAAGAAAAAACTCTCTTTGGTATTTTTTCAGTTTGAAAAGTTTGAGCACATTTTAGGTCAGTGAAGATGAGTATAAACTTCATTGTTTCCATGCCCTGCATACATCAGCAGAACAATAGAGAGCATTAGGACCCTGAGGCGAGGGAGGGCTTCCCTCTCTCTCTCATTATCCATTGATTTGACAGCTTGCGTTGCCGACCAGTCACAGAGAGGATGTGAAGTGGAGAAGGAGGCGGCTTGCGGTGTCTGGTGCGGTCCGCTCAAGTTTTCTAAAAAAAAAAAAAAAAAAAGAAATTCTTCGTTGTTTGAAAGCCAGCTGCAGGTCCACTGCGATGTCTGTCAAACACAACTGCTCCTTATTCGACACATTCTCAACTGGATAATCCCGAGCTGGCGTTTGGATCAGGGTTCTGCTCCTGTTGTGTTTCTCTAGGTAGGCAAATCAATTCATCGGATCAGTGAGGACCGGGTTCAGTTTCTGTGGACTTTCTTGATTTGTTTCCTTTTTTTGGGAGCGGAGAGTCAACGTTTCAGATCTGTAAGGAGCAGCCGGTGCAGCAAATACTCTGACTGTGGACTGGAAGTGGAGACAGGACACACACACACACACACACACACACACACACACACACACACGTGTTAACCTCCTTCTTTCCTCCGGCTGCGGACGCATCGACCCTCCAGCGCTCTCTGGATAAAAGTTGCCTTTTTCTGTTTGGGGATTTCGTTTAAAACAGAGAGTCTACAGTAGAAAGAGGCAGACATGTCGCTAAGCAGAAGTATTGAATTTGAACACTTTGAGGAGCGGGAGAAGCCGCACCGGATACCGAGGACCAACTCTGGCTCTGGGTCCCAGTCAGGTTCCAGAGGAAACGGTCTGGTCCCCAGCCCTGCGCACAGTGCGCACTGTAGTTTCTATCGCACACGCACTCTGCAGTCCCTCACGTCCGAGAAAAAAGCCCGAAAAATGCGGTTTTATCGCAATGGAGACAAATATTTTAAGGGTATGGTGTATGCGGTGTCTAACGACCGGTTCCGGTCTCTGGATGCTCTGCTCATGGAGCTCACACGGTCCCTGTCGGACAATGTCAACCTTCCTCAAGGAGTACGGACGTTATACGCGTTGGATGGAGGCAGGAAGATCACCAGTCTGGATGAGTTAGTAGAGGGTAAGGGTGATGATGAATGCAGCAACCACCTCATATGGCCACAAACCATGAGAGGCTCAATACTTGATTTTATTGATGATAGATAATGGGCATTGGTTCAGATATACAATTGATTTTTTTTTATAAAAGCTAGATTTTGCCTTGAGCATTGGTTAAGTGGACCGTGTAAATATACATTACTAAAGCCTCAGGCGAGTTATAACAGAAGTTTAAAAGGTCACTCAGAACAAATTTACATTTCAAGGGCTGGCACTTTGATGCTGTCTACTTTGTGTAGCAATCAGGCAAGTTCTGTCTCTCAGACAAAAGCTCACTTTGACATCAGTGCAGAGATCTACTCTATCTATCCATTTACCTCTGGAGAACAGTTACAGTATAATGGATGCAATGCATGGCTTCCCTGGCATCATTCACATCATTTGCATCATTGACATAACTGTTCTGACATGTTTGACCCAGTGCTGTGCAGGCAGACAGTGCAGCTTCAGTTCCACACAGGCTTCTGCTAATGTGCATCCGTGTCCATTGATCTATCTCTTTCACTCGCTAACCCTCTTTAGTATGTATTTGCGAGCTGACTTTGTGTGGGCTTGAACGTGCCTTGTGTACATCTCTTAGTGAAGCCCTGCGTGGCAGTGAATGTGTGATGAATGTGTTGTTGCAGCAGCTCCATTTGTGGTCTATTGGCTGTTAAAGTCTTTTAAAAATGATCTCACCCTTGGGGCTTGAAAGATGGAAGTTTCCCTCCCCCATCCTGTATCTGTTCATTGCTTGCAGTATAGAGGGGAAATAATGGGTTTAAATGAATGTAATAAAAGTTTGGAAACTAATATGAAAAAGTCATTTATAAAGTAAAAGTTGAATTTGAAAAGTAATAACCGCTGGTGAATGTCTCCTGCAGTCACAGCTATATGATTAATTTAGTCATTGTAGGAGTCTCTAAACAGCTTGCTGGGTGTATTAGCATACAAGTTAACTATACCATGAAAAAGTTTTACTCTATCAAAGGCAGTCGCACACTGCAGACACAAATGGGCCACAGCCCTCTCCTCCCCTTTCACTTTCCTGCAGTGTTATTCACTCCGCAGGGACAGTGACCTCTCAGTAATAAGTTAATCTTCAGGATCAGCCCTGGTGTGTGTCTGTCTGCGCTGTGACCTGCCTGCAATCCTCTTTTAACACGAGAGGTTACTGCTCTGCCACACACACTCAGGATCCACTAAACTCTTACTGCAATCATTATTCTCTTATACTGGTCTATTTTCATCTCACATCCTCCTAAAACTTTAGACTCTGTGGTACACTCATTTCCTATGCCCCATCCCCTGAGTGACCGGGGAAGATTTAGGCCAGTGCCTGATCTGAATTCTGTAGCATCACTAGTTTGGCAAGTTGAGCTGGGCTTGTTTTGGTGCATTGGATCTGGTAGAGAGCACTCTGCCTCTGCAACTCTGCATTCAGATTTACAGGACATTGTTGGAAAATGAGGATTATGGGCATACATCACAAGTTGGTTCCAGAATCATTATACCCCATGTTCTCTCTAGCAATGCAGATTGTTTTTCTTAATCTAGGTTTTGAGATGTCTGCAGCTGATGCCATGTTAATGCCATATCGAAGTTATTGTAACTACCAGTTTTTGACTTGTAAACGACTTTTATGCTTCAGTGTGTCCGACATGGCACATAATGCAAAAGTTCTTGAAACCCAAATAAACTAAGAGGTCTCACATCAGCCAGTCCATCATTCAGGGTGATTAAAACCGAATTGAATGGATATTAATAATACTTTTAACCCTCACACTACCACCTCTGCAATCACTCAAGCGTCTTGAGTTGTCGGATGACATGAACTCCTAAACAAGTCATAAATATGGGATTCCCCCCCCCCATCTCTACCATCCATCTCATGTGAGCAGAAAGGTGACCTAAATTTCCCTTCATGGTGCTTAAAGCATGTGGAAGTTACCTTTTTAAAACCATCAGTAACAATGTTTTTTCCAGACTTCAGTATCCCATTTGTTTTGGACAATTCACTGAACTCACTCTAAAGTTTTTTGTTTTTTTTACCTTAATTACAAAATACTTTTTTGTGGATTATCCTGAGTAACCAGGACATTGACTCTGTAAGGTCACAATCATATTGAGTTTTCAAGGTGTGAATATGATGATTTTTTGTAATACTGTGTAGCCTACGCCTCATTCGAATTGCCATTTAATCCAATTGTATTGTGGTAGTGACAGATGTCTCAGAGGCAGATATCTAAAGACCTAAGCATAAAAATAAACAAACTATCTGCATGCCTTGATAGTATGAGGGGTAAGTGATTTGGGTAAACTCCGATGTACTGCAGGTGGGCCAAGCACCACTGTACTATCCTTGTTTACTCACCCATCTAATGGACAGAGTGAGGGAACATTACTGCACAGCTCAGCAGTCTGCCTCCATTGATTGAGGCCTGCTGAGGCTCTTTTGTGTGGAAACCCAATAAGCACCATTCACATATGTGCCCCTTATGGCTGGATGGGATTACTGAGCCAACCAGTCAGTTGTAGGGTTTTTCCATAGTGGGGGAGGTATTTGCCTTGCCATGAACGGCTGTGAGTTGCGACTCTTCTTCCACTGCACAACACGGTAAAGTTGTTTACCTCGATGAGCCCCTAAAAGTGTAGAATATGACCATACCTGGTTGATTAGGCCTGTTTTTGTTTGAATAGCACCAACAACGAAGCTTTTAATGTAAGGTCAGTTTGCATAAGGCTGATATCGAAAAGTGCAAACAGGAACACAGGAGTGAAGCTAAACTCTAAACCACAGAATCTACAGAGATTTAAAAACTAAAGTGGACTGACCCGAGTCCGTGGAAAAATCTTATTGAACTTATGTGCTTGTGAAAACTATGGAAAGAAGTAGCAGATTCTTAACTGGGTTTAAAAAGAGCTTTGTAGTTTGCTGTGGGGGTAAAAAACATGCTGACAAAGGAATTCTACTTGGGACAATAGCAAGTGTGCAAGACAAGCGGTTTATTACCACTAACTGGTAAAAATTAAGTTTTTCTACACTGTATCTTACATTTTCCATAATTCAGCCTAGTTTATCATTTTGTTTCACCCTATTTGCCTGGTAAAACAGACCTCACAAGCTCCATGCCCAAGTTTGTTATGCAGGCTTTCTGTTATGCACATTTAATCTCCAAGCCTATTCCAAGATAACCCTGATGATATCTCAGACTTGAAAAAGCTCCCTCTAGAGCACTCAGACTATAGAGTATATGTAGTATTGTTCTTAGTGCTGCCACTAATGGCCATGAGCTAAATGGCTATAGTCTCCTATATCAATATTGTAATATAGCCTCCAAGGCTAGCTGACAGTTGAACTCTTGAGGCTGAATTAGATGTCAACTTTTAAAATGAAAACACTCACCACAAAGTCCCATTTTCATTGTCTTTATAAAATCCCAGTTTTTTTTTTAATTTTTACAATCAACTGAATTGAACCAAGATATGTTATTGTTGCCTGGAGAATTTCCTTTTTAAATTTTTTTTGATGAATAAATCACAGTTTTAGGAGCTACTTAGTCATGAATATTTTTAAATGATTTAATTGGTTGCAGCTTATGGCTCCAGGCTAACACTCAGCTCTATCATGAATGTACCATCAAACAATTTCAAATTACCCCACCTACAGTCTGGGGTACATATGAAACCAATAGTGTGCTGGCCTTGCTGGTCCAATTCCTTTTACTACAGTGGTGAATATGTATTGTTTCAGCAAAACAGATGACCATACATGCTGGGGATATCATTGAATCATGGGGTTACGTCACTATAAGTTTTATATTGCCTTAAAATTAACACTGTTTTATGATTTCCATTTACTGCCATTGCTTGGGTTTTGGATTGCTGACAGCTGTGAGACCACTGCAGTAAAAGCTGTCGGACTGGTTAGACAGCTCTGTTAAGGTTGACCTCATCTGTTGTCCACATGAGGACAGCAGCCATTGGTGGGTGGCTGGGGCTCCCATCACATCCCAGAGTGATGTTGCACCTGAGATCTCTGCACCTCAGGGAATACACTTGTCACCAGTCACCATCTGAGGGCATTTCAGTATTCTGCCCCCGGATGGATGACGGCCCCAGTTATATTTTGTTTTAGTTTTCAACCATATCTCAGTCCCCCCAGCTGTGGCCCAGCCTTTTAATTAGCCTTTGGTTAATTGCAAGCTTAATAAAACCAGGTATCATGGGACACAGTCTCGTATGACCTTCTTACACTGCAGCTCGATTCGTTTGTCTTGACACACATCAGATAATAGATTTGATTCTCATTCAGTAAAATTAACTATTTACCAAAAGCTTATTTCCCTGTAAATATCCTCACTGAACAAAGTAAATTTGCTATAATAGAATTTACAGTATGTAAAGTATATCATTTGTCTTTGATCTGTTTACCACAAGTTGATTCTGAGAGATGCTCATGTGTTTGTGGACACTTAAATACTTTTGTGATGAATGTAGCATGAGAAGAAAGTATGTGTTACTTTCTCTCTCTTACTTAGCATTGAGTTTTGAACACCCAGCCTTCACAACACAGACATTCTTGCTGTGGTTTTCATTTACCGGCCAAGCCCCTGTACTTGTCACATGACTTTGTTCTTAAGGGGAAACATTTGCGTGTTAACTGTTCGAATGGAATGCTGGCAGATAAAACAAAATGCTTTGCTTTGGAGGAAGGCCAATGCAGCAGCTCAACAGCTGAAAGGGAGAGAGGACAGTGTTACACTGGCCTGGCCTTTCAATATGCCTTTTTGTTTCAGCTGAAGAATGTTAACTCCTTGTTGTTCTGTTTCGCCGCATGTGGCCGCAGTAGTTTATGGTGCATTCTATACGTGTGAGGTGGATAATGATGTAGCATGTGTTTTAATTGAAATACATTTTTCAGCATTTCTCTGATGATGAAGAGATCCATGTTTTCACTGTCAATTTTTCCACCTTATTTCTATCTCTAATCTCTAATTCTCTCTAGGCGAGAGTTATGTGTGTGCCTCAAATGAGCCCTTCCGGCGTGTGGACTACACCAGGAACGTCAACCCCAACTGGTCAGTGGGCAGCAAGACCGGCACATCACGCTCCCTTTCCTCTCTCATCCCACTGAAGAATGAGCTGCAGCGTGAGTCCAAGGAATTCATCAAACCCAAGCTAGTGACCGTCATCCGCAGCGGCGTCAAACCCCGCAAGGCGGTTCGGATACTGCTCAATAAGAAGACAGCGCACTCCTTCGAGCAGGTGCTCACTGACATCACAGATGCAATCAAGTTGGACTCTGGAGCTGTGAGGAGACTGTACACTTTAGAGGGCAAGCAGGTGAGTCTCTTCATGATGCATGCTTGTTTTCAATTAAAGGAACGACCAAACTTCTTGACAACATCCACACACTCACTGACTAAGATTACATAACATGACAGTTGGAGGGAGTTAACTGTATTGTTTTTAGTGAGATGAGACTTGAGGATATGCATATGAAAACCAGATGGAACTGCAAGGCTGAGCTTTTTAGCCAAAGGTTTTATCTCCAAAAAACGCAGTGATTTATAGGCTTCAGCTGTGTCAGCAGTCTAGGTAATTACACCCCTTTTAATCATCCATACATAATTACACGCCACAGTTATTTCAACAAGGCACTAATGAATACAATTTACAGTTCAGGGCTTTTGCCATATCCATCAGTATAGTTTCCTCCCTGCCTATTAAGCCATATGAGACTGTTTTTGCTATAATCCTATCCATCTGGAATACATATATAGTAATGTTTCCTTCTGAAAATCTCATTGAGGGTCCCTGGTGTTATGAGATGAGGTGAGCGTGAGCACATGGTGCCCCTAATCAAAAAGATTTATTTGACATTGTCTCATCTAGTAGAGGTCTTAGATAATGATTATTAATCAGATTTGTTTTAACTGTTTTAAATGGGTAAAGTGATCACAAAAAACTACTAAATAGGTTCTGTGAAGTTAATGTTTAAAGGTTTGACAAGAGCTTCAATGCAAAAGCTTGGTTACCTTACATCCTATACCTTTGGGACTGTTGAGGGCTTGTGTGAGGCTGTGTAAGTGCAGAAATGCATCTGATGTTTGCTTCATATCTTTGGCTTAAACTCAGTCATATTTACCTAAATGTAACCCTAAATAGGTAAGTGCAGAGAAAAGTAAACTGATGTGATTCTCACCTGTTTTAAAAGTTAAACCAAAGACATTAAAGAGACCCCAGACTGATGACAGATGAAAGATTTAAGGTTGTGTAAATATCTGGGAAGAACATGAAATACAAACATGACATGAATGACTTTGTCTATATTAGTAAATAATAAAATTGATTAAAAAAAGTTTGGATCTTTTGTTCAAATAAAAGAAAAATTATGGTACCATTAAAAGCTTAAGTCAAAATAATTGCTCCCATATTTCAGGCATCTGGCCTCAAGTAGCCTTAAGTGACTTCTGATTTGTTTCACTTTAGATGCAGCTAACTGTGACATAATTCACATCATTGAAACATTTCTTGAGACATGCTGTTTTATTCAGTGGATTTGGGCGATTTGTCTGTTTTCTGTCAGTGTAGCAGTGAAAGCACATGGTTATGATGTAAACCAATGTCAGAGGACATAAATGGAAACCAACTATATATATTGTATATATTGATAAGGAAGATAAAGAAAGAAAGAGAGAGAGTAATAAAGAAAAATTGCTGTGTCCCCAATGAAGCAACACATTCAAAATGCAGCCATTGTCTAAAAGATTGCACTAAAATCAAACTCGTATGTGTTTTGGTTACTTGTGTGGTTTTTATGAGGGCAGACTCTTTGCTATGCCTTGCTCCAAACACAGCTGTAATTGCACAAACAACGTTGTTTATTGATAAAATAAAGAAAAAGTAGTTGGCCAGAAAGAACTTTTTAGAGTCGATACTGTAAGATTTGATCCCAAATCAAATATAGGTGTAATTTAAAAACTGCTGTGTATTTAATTTTAATCAACAATTCCACAGATAGAGGTATGTTGATTATACAAAAATACCCTAATTACATAACTCATAAGCGGTTTCCTGAATAATAGTTACAGTTGACATGAGGTCTGATAACCAAACCAGCTGATGTTCGCTTCCTGTGAGCCTATGGGAGTCTTTCTAGGCTGGACAGTCCAGACAAATGACTCATGAGAATGGTGATCACCTCTGACAGAGCCAGCCCAGCATCCTTTCTGTCAAGCCAGCACTCTACAGGGGCACAGTTTCTAATGACGTGTGAGGATTATAAAACAGTACGCAGTATATCAGCTCATATATTTACATCTTCTTCTTAACTTAAAGTGTGGCAGATGGTCTTGAACTTCACGTCTGCTAATCAGTTTCCTCTATTTGGCGATTTCTGTCAAGGAATAAGTTTTTATTTTTGTTTATAGTAAACATGGGAAGACATAGCTTTACACACTTTAGATGACAAATAATGTCAGGGACTGACACTCAAATCAAATATTGGCTAATAAATGCAGTGTTCACAGCTGCATACATAAATATTTCTTGTAAGAATCCTGTTAGATTCTCCACTGTGATGACCTCCGTCCCAAATCTGTAACATAAGCCTTAACGTGTCTCTATTTCCATCTCTTAGTAGATTCCAAGTAGATCAGCCATACACACCAGCTGTTTTTTTTCCAGAAATTCACTCTCCCATTGCCATGAGGAATGTTGCATTAGACTTTATGGGGTGCATCTAAATACAGTTACTTTTGTTCTTGTGACAAATTTCTTATGTTCATCCTGTCTTACTAGCTATTCAGTTTGTATCTATGTATGAGAGTTGACAGTTTGACTAATTGTTTGAAGTGAAAAGTGGCTGCAATATAATTAAGCAGATTGAGAGGGAGCACCCTTCCTTCAAGCTCCTTTGGGATTTTTTTTTTCAGCCAAGCAGCTACAGTCTGCCAGATTCTGGCAGTTTGTAAAAGGTTGTCATAATAAAAAAACTTTTTTGTAGTGGTGAAACCAAACTGAGAGCTCCAGATCTGTTATGATGGAGTGTCTTTAAGTGGAATTTTACTTTGAACCTTTCCATCCACACCCTCCTTCAACCCTGAACCCCTGTATCACACCAGCCATAACCCTGGTTGGTATCAGAATAATGAATGAACGAATGAATGAAAGAAGAAAAAAACTTTTGTGCTGGTACATTATGGTGTGGCTGTGGCTCAGGTGGTACAGTGGGTCTACTGTCCAATCACAATATTATTCACCATGACTTACTCTTTTAGCTTTGCCTGCAGTGTGATTGTAAATGCCAACCAACATAACGCCAACATTAATGGTACAATGAATTCACAGTAATTTTGATAAATGATAAATGTGTCCTTTTTTTGTTGTGATTTATGACATGTACCAGTCTATTGAGAATACATTACAAATGCCACATTACATATGTCATGCTGACAATGTGTCAATGTGTCATTTAGCTTCCTTAGATATTCACCACAGTTTTTAATGATAAACACAGTTCGTAGTTACAGCAGTCTTTTTTTTTAGCTTACTCTGATAGATTATTCATTCTCTCTCTGCCGGTGCCGAAATTCATCCATCCCTGTAAAGTTCTCCACCATCAGATAAATGCTAAAAAAGAAGAGTTATTTATTTAACTGGGCAGTATTACATGTCCTACAGTGGTGTCACTGAATGCTTTACTCCTCTTCAAAAATTCTATATCAGTTTGGAGCAAACGACTTCATCATAGGTGAGAATATTCTTTTAGGCTGTTCTGTTAGCAATAACCTAACAACATTTGGTGTTTCAATCCCGTCTGCCAATGCAACAGCCCTATAGCAGCAGCAGCCAGACATTCAAGAGACAGCAAGTGTGTTCTTGCTATATTGTCTGATTCACTGCTTAGAAAAGGACTGCTTGCTGGTTGCTTTGGACTTATCTTACTCTCTTGGCTCTCTTCACCACTGAATTGAATTAAGAGTCTATTGCAGAGGTTTAACCCATTAAGCCTGTAACCTGATCCTGAGACCAGAGCTAGACACCTGACAATATCCTGTTCATTTCAGTTTGAATGTCAAAGTTAGTAGGGGCTTTCTTCAATAAGGATTGAAGCATTAAAAAAAAAAAAATCCAGTCTAAAATAAATTGTTATATCTGACGGCGTAATCTTTATTTCTAAATACTGACTCTGAGAATTGAATGGAAAAGCATTAGCTTTAATCTTTTCACTTTCTCTTGTCCTCTGCCCCCCTCTGCTTGAAGAGCAGGTTCTGCTCTCCCAGACCAAACGTGTCTCAATAATCTGACAGCTTGATTTGTTTGGAGCCCTCTGTCATGCAATCTTTCTACCCTGATAAGCCTCTTTTCACATCCTGAGTGGTGCCATACTGATGGCTAGACAAACTAAAGGCTTTTTCAATGACATGCACCTTAAACCACAAATGTGTGTCCGTTTTGTGAGGGAAAAAAATAAATGAATACCTTGGCTGTAGTCATGGAGGGCATTTCCTAATGCCAGTTCCTATTAAAAGAACACTGACGTTTTGGGAAGCGTGTTTACCTTTAAATCATCAATTCAGACCAGAAGATCGATATCAATTTCAGGTTCCAGAGTACAATTGGCATACAGCGCACTAGACTGGAGGCGAGGGAGAGTCATTATCAGAAGTGGGACAAAAAAATGCTTGTTCTGCAACTCCATGTTGTCAGCGTATTAGAAAATCACTTTACATCAATATGGAACAAGGCATGGAAACAGATACTGTACATTATTCTGCAGTGACAGCTAAACTGTTGAGTAGTTATACTATAGGGTGTGGTGTAGGTTGTAACCATTAAGCTTTTATTTGCACAGTTTTTTAGAAACATCACATTATCGATAGGGGGCTGGCTTTGATGTCTGATCCCTCCTCAACTGTCATCATTCTTTCTGTATGTAATTCCCAATTCATTTGGTACACCTAATAAAACTAATAGCCTTTAATACACGAGCCTGCAATAAATCTTACCTTCACAAAGACTTTAATATAGACCCCAAATAAAAAATACAAAATGTATGTTCAAACCCCCTTGTTGTCTTTGGTTTAGGGACAGGTGCTTTGTTTTAAGGGTGTCTAATAACAAATATATTAGCAATTCCTTCAATGAGCTTAAAAATTTAACAGTTTCAACAAATCCCCATAGAGTCTATAAAAAGCTTTACTTTCCGAAAAAGTGGGGCTTCACTCAGTCACTCATACACCCATAAACATACGCACACACACACACACACACACACACACACACATGCACACATGCACACGCACACACACACACACACACACACACACACACACACACTCTCTCTCCAAATGCCTTCCAGCAGCATCCTGCCATCTGCTCCTCCAAAATCAAATCACAGGTCCCAGCCACCCGGTCTGCAGGCGCTGCAGCCCCCTCCCACTGATGCACACACACACACACACACACACACACACACACACACACACACACACAGTCAGAGGCCCCCCACTGGGGCCCTGGCCACCACCGGATAATTAGACCTACAAGCTGGAAGGGAGGGTTAAAGTGCAGCTGTCAGGTGTGTGTGTGTTTGTGTGTGTGTGTTCAGGGACATGAACGTGTGAATGGGTGTGCTTACAAAATACATCTCTGTCCACTCGCCCTCCTTGATTCAAAGCTGCTCTTCAGACTGAATGTTAATTGTAGATCTTGGTTATCAGGGCCAGCAGAATCAGCTGCTGCTTTTGAGGGAAAATCCTGTTTTACATCTCAAAGCTGACTGGGCAGGCAGAAAATAAGATTTCTCTATTTTTCATTGTTTAATCGATGCATTCATTAGTTTGAGGGAACAGTTAGCCGCCCAGTACTTGCTAAGTTGTCTTTTTATGTAGAAATCATTTAGAAAAGATTCAAGGGGACTATAGAAATGGTGACAAAGAGGAGAGGGTCCATGTGATAAAACAGAAGGAGAAAGTGTTGAATTGTGGAAAGAGAGAAAGAAGTTAAAACCCTGGCTTTTTTCACCTTTACACAGTTTGCCATTCAAAGTTTGAGGTGGGTGTGAATGTTTTGGAAGAGTTATACTAATGGTCGGAGACAGCCCCTCCAAATCTAATATGGGTTTTTATCTTATGGATATTTTATATTATATTCAATGAATAACAGTACAGACCAACTTATGAACTATACACTTAACCTGAGTAGTAAACACAATAACTGTAGAAAGGTTCTGTAAAACAGGTGATCTGGATTCATTTTGAGCAGATTATTTACTTTGGACTGTTGCATCAGAGATAAGTATTACTGATAATTGTAGGTAACTTTTTATACAATTCTCTGTATAGTGTATTTTTTTTTTTTACAACCATAAATTATTATTTTTTGACTAATTCAGCGTTTTCTTCTCCCTGGCACTTGGTCATTGTTCTGTTAGCTCTTTCGTGGTTTTACCTGCGTTAAATGGGGCAGTTTAGCAGAGAGTGAATATAGCTTGTGATCCGATCTTTAAAGTTTAGATCCTGAATAATAATCTAAACTTTAAAATAAGATTAAATTGAATTTTCTTCACAGATGAATGGAATGTTGAAATAGAGTCAACTATATATGTTTTTAAAGTTTTCTTTAACCCCTTTAAAATCGAAAGAGGCCGTGCAACCATCAAGTTTAGGAAAATGTATTTTGGGACACACTAAAGTTTGATAGTCAGAGACAGAAAGGATGCAACATTGACTACAGTATTAGACCTGGTCTGTTTTTGAGTGGCAGCATTAGGTTCACACATGCCTCTAGCTGTGTTAGTCATAACCAAATCCATTGTCTGCTCCATCAGGACAAAGTCTATAAATACATAATGGAGGAAAAATCATTGACCGTTTACTGACCTTTCTTTTTACACCAGTGCAATTTTAGGAAAACTGGATGCAGTCTAGGGCCTTTTACCCAATGTAGCTTTCAGCCCCTTGTGACCCTGACTCATAATAAATGAGGAGAGACAGTCAGTGTGTTGTACTGCTATTAAAACATTAGTGATCGATGTGGTACATAGCGATTAATGGAAATTGCATTTTTCCATGGATAAATACTCAGTGGATGGTATGAGTGAGTTATTGATTATTGCATTTTGATCTAACATTCACAAAGGTCGCGGGCAAAGTATTATTTGCAAACTTGAATGCAAAAATGACACATTGGGCATTAAAGGTATTTAAATTAAAAAGTAAAGTATTGATTCAAGAATGTATTAATCATCATAGTCATTGTTCATAGTGCCCCAGTCTTGAAGCCCAATTAGTTTCTTTCACTTTCATTTGTTTTTAGTGTATTTATTGTAAATTAAAGCATGTTAATAACTACAATTGAAAAAAATAAACTGGTTATCAAAGATTTTCAGCATATCCTGACCCCTATAAAATACATTCACTAATATGCTTCTATAATTCAAGATTCAAATGTTGTAGTTGACTATCCCACATGTAGTCTCACTTGATCCTGCAAATCAGTGCCACACAAAAGGACAAAGTCTATGGTTGTTATAGTAGATTTTCACTGGCATAGGTGAAGTAGCAGTACTGTACATTGGTTTAAATGTTTGTTTGTTTTTCAGAAACAGCATATAGAGACATCCCTTTCTCTGCTCTGAACTAGCTTAAAGTTTAGATAAGTTAAACATTGTTTTTCTGTCTCCAAAAACATCTGTCAAAAAAATCCTGAAATAGATTTGCCTTTCACAATGCTTTACACCCAGTGATGTTATCAGGATGACAGTCAGTCTGGCCCATGGTCTGCCCATTAACCAGGGGCTGGAAATGGACCAGGACCATTTAGACTGCTGAGCTGTGAGGGCTGAAATGTTTGTCTCTCTGAAATCTTTAAAGGCCTTTTCAGTACACGCAGGAATGAGAGAGGACATATAAACAGCTCTGATCATAATCGGACAGTCAGGCTGTACTGAATCCTCCATAATGAATCGAAGACGCACGTTACTGTGTATCCTGAAAGTCCTACATAAGCAATGTTGGTTTTGTTAAAGATTTTCATTCTGTTTTGGTTGCATAAAACAAACCAATGTGTTTTATTTGAATTTTTTATATATATATTTCTGTCTTGTCAATATTTTTTTCTGCATTAGTGCTTCTGCATGCGTACAGTGTACATTAGTTTAAAGAATTTGACACTAAGCTGTGGGGAGAGGCCAAAATATGCAAAGGTTCACTACCCAGGACAACACATATTTAAATAAACAAAAACAATCATTCAAAAAACAAATCAGTAAAGCCATAAAAAAGTATAACTAAAGTCTATTAAGAACTGAGAAGATGGATAACAGAGGGGGTAAAGGACTGAGAGTAATGATTACTGTTACAAACCTATTTTTCTGACATCCCGAAGGCAGCAGTGAAAATGTGCTCATTAATATCTTCCCAGTTTGGCTCAGTGTGCTCATCACTTTCTTTATTGTTTTGTTGGTTTCCAAAGATTAGTTAGTTACAGTTTTCTTTCCCTTTTAAATCACATACATGTTACATTATAGATGAATATAACAACAGTATTTGTTATGTGTACTGCTTATTTACCAACCTGTAGATAAGAAAACTTGTTTATTTCATATAATGTACTCAACAAGCTTAATCACCCCCCTTCTCTTAGATTATAAATGTTCTCTGCATTCCTTAGTGGAAGTTGCCCTCAGCAGCTTTGTAAGTAGGTCTTAGGTTGGAACATTAAGTACCATGTACAGTAGAAGTACTCAAGATAAAATACTTCCTGTAGTGAATACAGCCCCAGAGTGAGAGCAAATCTTTGACCACCAGCATGTCATAAAGATAACGGCTAGCTCATAGTTTATGGATTCCTGGGTTTTGGGGGCATGCACATGCAAATGAGAGGGAGGTGGATCTTGGTTAGCGTGACACTGATGCACTTTGGCATCATTTCACATGACACGCTCCAATACTCTGGACCCGCCCAAGTCTTACAGTACATGTGTTAGCAGAGACGTGCTGCTCTGCTATCTTGTGCCAACAGTTAAAGGGCTTACATTTATTAAGGTGTCTGATTTCTTCTCACCCTGTTATCATATTGATGGGGAAGGCACCTTGTCATTTGCATGCCCTCCTGGCAGGACGATGAAGCATGCTAGCAGATACAGACAGATTAATAAAACTCCCTTCTTGACTAGCAGGGGTCAAGGCAACATGGGGGCTCCATCTGATTGTCAGAGTTGAGCTGTTTTCAGGGCCAAGTCTGGATTACACACCACCATTTGGGTCAACAGCCTTAAAATTTGCATGCCCACCTATTGTTCTTCACTACCATTAGCATACTGCACCATCTGACACTAGTGCAATAACACCATCCAAACAGGAATGTTCTCGGCTAGGTTCAGTGATATTCAATTGTTTATTATGGGCTCACTGATGACTCAAGCTTCTACGTTGTGAATTCTTACTGCAGTAGAGTTTGATGATACCACTGTAGTTTCTCCTTTAGGCTTAGGAGGGTGAAGTGTCATTAAAAGTTACGATCTGCAATTACACTGCTAAATGCCACTAAATCCTGCACACGGGGCCTTTAAGGCATTAGTTTTAGGACGAGATAACATGATTTGGCCACCACCTGCTGTTCTAGTGATATGACTGAAAGTTACTACATTTGATCATTTGACTGTGTAAAAACTTGGGTTTTGTCATAGGTGTCGTAGTTACTAAATGTTAATCCACACCCTCCAGCCAATCTGAATTAAGAATTTTATTTAGTGAAACATTTAAACTTACTACACTTGATTCACATTCCTTATATGGATAGATAGAGATAGATAGATAGGTACTTTATTATAGGGAAATTCAAGTATATTATACTTATTATTAAACTTTTACTTCCCCTACAGCTACTTTTGTCTAGTCTGTGCATATGGCACCAATTGCATGTCCGTCCATCCTGGAGGAGTGAACCTTCTACTGTTGTTACTGATGTTTTTTTCCTTTCTTGTATAGTTTGTCTGTATTCAGGGTCTAAGGAAGAAAGGGGATTCCTCCATCGTATATTGTACTGTAAAGCCCTTTAAGAACCTTGTGATTTTTGTTTGTATAAATTCACTTGATAAATTATAATCTCGACAGTCATGGACTAAATCAAAAAATAGCCTTTGGAGATAAAAAGCCAATCCAGAATCCCTCTTTCTTGTCCTAGCAGATGGCTCACACCCACCCACACATACACACACACACACACACACACACACACACACACACACACACACACACACACACAATATCAATGCTTCCCCCTAGTCTTAGTGGTCAATACAAACCTACTTCATTGTATTTATAAAGCAAAAGTGCCTGTTCCACTTTTCACAAGTGCTGGCATGATACCCTGCAATGACAAACAGGAAAACAAAAAGCCGGCAGACGACAGAGAGCAGGGGTGTCGGAGGGGGGGACACAGGGCTGTCGGCTATGCTGAACGTGTGGAGCTCACAGACGGGGGAGGGCATCCATTGTGTGCTGTGTGATCTCAACTACTTGTTTTGTTTTCTTTGTCCAAGCCTGGCCCTGGTCCATTCTTTGCAGCAGGCCTTTCACTCTCCCAACAGGAGAGTTGACATCATGCTATGGTTAGCCAGCATTCAAACCCCAGCCCACACACTATTGTTTGTCTACTTGAGTTTAATCATGCTAGCAAGCCCATATTGCCTCAGCAGGTTTTGGTAGGTCGTTTGCTCAGGGCAGATCATGAGCTGTATGTCTAAGTGGTTCTGACAACTGTACAGCATGTATCTGATACTCATGGTGGAGTTTTATTTGGACATCAAACAGTGTTTATCCTTTTAGTTCACTTTAGGTGTTGATCTTTTTCATGTATTATTATTCATGTATTACCTCCACCAAGGAGGTTATGTTTTTACTGTTTTGGTTTGTTTCCTTTTCTGTCAACAGGATTACGGACAAACTACTGGATCCAAATCACAGGACAGATACACTAATTATATCACACTCTATGGCAAAATGAACTGAATTCGTCACGGTTGCCACACCCCTTGTTAAATGAGTGAATGGTGTGCTCTGACTAAACGTACAACAAAACACAACAGTCACCTCAGACATCAGTGTAGAAACAAAGCACCTTGGCGGAGGTCTGCTCTCTCCAAGTGCCCTTCTAGTTTGAATAGTGCAACCATTAAATGCTAGTCACATTCTAAGAGATATTATTGTGGGACTTTGGGGACTTCTGCTGAAACTGTAATATTATATTTTGAGCAGTTATTGCCAAGTAGCCACTTTAATTGCAGTAATATTGTTGGTTTTTAATTGGAGACTGAGTATCATGTTAATTGGCAACAAAACACAACTTTTTATGCATCTCTTGTGGATCTCTTAGCACCACAGCAATTCAGTAAGTCTCACTTTCTAAATGAGTAAGGTAATCTACTGAGGCTCGTTTGGGCTAAACGTGTGTGCATGTTAAGGCTTATACTCCCACTCTCTTCATTCCTTCTTGCACAGCTCCATTTGAGTATAAAGAGCTCAGCACTCTTGTACATTCAGACAACCTGAGGTTATGTACTGTAATGTCTCTCTTTCTGTGTGTGAATATGACTTGGGGAAAGACAGCGAGAGCCAGACAGCTGTGTAATGTGTTATAGACCAACCAGCCACTGGCTGGTGTGAGGCAGAGTTCACTGCACTGCCTTGGAGTTTCCCTGAATTGGTCTACAAATGTAGGGAAACTGTCAATTTGAATTTATACTTATTTTGTTCTGAAGTGCTTTTGCCTTTAGTATCTCCAGTTTAAATGTCCCTAATGAGTTAATGAAATCCTGTTTATGAAAACTCCAGTGTCTTCAGTGAGCAGTGGTTTGTTTGTTCTTTTACATCATCTCTGTGCTTGCTGTTTAGAGATCGAATGCAACTTTAATTTGTTTTAAAAAAGCAAACTATTTAGTAGCTAATGGTTAATGCAGCTAATTTAGTGAATCTACAGTATGAATTAATGATGGCTTAGATTTCTCATTGCTCATTTTTGTGCTCCCGCCTTGTCTCTGCTATTACACGTGCCTGAGATTTACCGGTCTAATCCAGAGGAATTAAACTGTCTCGGAAAGCAGCCTCGGTCTGTGAGTAAGAGTTCAAACAGAGTCAATAATCTGGTTGGCTTTAGCTTAAGCATCACCCTGACAAACTTAATGGGCATCCACCTATCTGCATGTTTAAGTGAAAGTTTTAGCTTGTGTAAAGCATGCTACCATGCATCTAGTTTACCATGAAAGGTTCTTTTCCTTTGTAACAGCTGTAGTGTTGTGTAGGCTGACCTTCCCCAAGGCAAGAGGCAGAGATCTCGATCTTTCTGTCTCTTTTTTTGGGGTACTTCCCTCAGGACTCCTCCCACCTTCTTTGCCTCTTGCTCATTTGGCTCAGGGTGATGAGCAACAATGAGGGGTTTGGAGGTAAATGGGGCTCATGGTACCCAATGATTACAGTGATTATTGTCCTGTTAGCCATCACAAGGAGAGCCTTTACTTTCTTGCATGTGTCTTGTGTGTATTTGCGGGCTTTTCCACTGCCCTGAATTCTTAGCACCTGCTGTGTGACATTGTGTGACAGAGCCCTTACTCAAAATAAAGAGACGACAATTATCCACCCCAAAGAATCTGTGTATTGGGCGGTGTATTGATACTATATATATATATTTAGATAATACATGTTTTGGTTTGCTTTATGCCTTGTATATCAAAACCACTCACATATTATATTTGTCATAATACTTGGTTATTAACGGATCTGCAAGATCATTGTTTTGTGGGTAGGTTCACTTTGGACTTAATGTTATAATGTTTTAAAAGTTTAAGGGTTTGTAATTGGACTAATAAAACGATTCCCTTTGATACTTTCAAATACACACTTGAAGCCCTTGGCCTGTATTTTCTCTGTTGCCAAGCTTAGCAGGGCAGAAAGTACAGCAGGCAAGGCGGAGGACACAGACGGATGGCGAGAGCAAGAGAAGGTCAGACATACGAGAGGAGGGGGGTTGTCGCATCTTGGAGGGCAAACTTCAGTTTACCCTCAAGACACGCTACCCAGCCAATACAGAACCCTGCAAACAGTTCACTTCACTGATTGGCTGAGACAAGCCCTAGCAGGACAGCCTTGGCGATGGAGTGCCATTGGCTGTTTTTTATCCTGGCAGTGGTTGACAAGAGCAAAGAGAAACACGGACAACGTAGTTTGACAGTCATAACAGTCCTTTACTACTTTGCTCCATATAGTGTGCTGCAGATATTTGGTTGTTTTAAAACCCCCTATTATTTTCATATTTTCAGCATAAGCCTATGTTTTTTTTAGGTTTTAACAGCAGAATCATCATTTTATAATATACATACATATATATATATATATATATATATATATATATATATATATATATATATATATATATATATATGTATATGTATATGTATATTAGGACATAAGCTAACAGTCACATTTTAGTGAGAGGCTAAATAAACATGGTTACATAAACAAGATGCTGTTGTTGGATTTGGCAACAAAAAGAACTCAATCTTCACAGCCAGTACAGCAGCTAGTAGCTGGAGGGATCAAATCATAATGAACAGTGGTGACATTATGAGTGAGAGCTTGGCACATTATTAAGAACACCTAATCATCATCATGAATATGATTAATAATGTGACGGGTGGTTAGCTGAGGCCCATCAGTTTCCAGCAGTGAAGTGCTCTTAAAGATTTTTATGTTATTATAACACCTGGGTGTGGTCAGAAGTGTGCATTGTTGTATCTGTAACCACACCAATAGAGATGTCACAATGTACTGACACACTCTTGAGAACTCTTCTACATCACTGCAGCGAGGTGAGAAGTTAAACCTCCAGAAGTCAGCAAAAGCAAGATTTTCAGCTGCTGCTGGGTTGTGCTGTAAGCAATGCTTTGTTTTTTTTTCTAAACTGGATGTTTACTTTGCCCTAACTCCTATTAACATGTCAAACTGTGGTACCAAACTATTTATAAAGTGTTGTGTTAATATATTATGTCCTCATTGATAAGACTTCCTCTTATCCCACATACTTCACCCCTAGTATTATAAGTTCTGAAATGAATAATGATGATCTAACAACAAAAACACATTTGTTCAAATTATTTATTCTTTAGTCCCCACAGAAGTTATTCTTTATTTAAATATACAGTCATTTTAACCAGTAATATTTAAATAGTGAGGTTTTAAAATGCGCATCTACGTTAAAACCCTATGGTTTAACACACCGTGGCATTTACCATAATTTCTCAACCACTTGACCTCTTTTCATTTTTGCGTTTTAAACCAGTGTCTATACAGGGACCATTTGTCTCCATTCCCCGGCACTCCCCTGGGCGTCACAGGCCAGCTGAAAAGTACTTTATCACAGGCCACAGCAGTGCTAGGCTTGCAGAGAGAAAGGTGTGTGCAGGGGTGAAAGTAAATGAGAATACAGCCAGGGGCCTTCTCGACAAAGATCTATAGTATTCCTGCCTTGAGTTCCCTTTCTTCACAATAAGCCTGTTGCCTCAGGTGGTACAGGGATAAGCATGTTCTGGAGCAACAGCGAGATAACTTCTGTTACCATGCTGTTGAAGCATGGATTCGAATCGGACAATTGAACATTGTCTAATGACCTAAAACCAAAGTTGGACATTTTGGGCAATACGCTTACTAAGAGTTACTGTAGATATTAGAAGATCGATATCGTTCTCATATCTGTCCATTCAATTTGAAGCTACAGCCAGGCGATGGTCAGCTTAGCTTAAACTTATCTTGACTCTGTCAGTAATAAAATCTGCCAACTAGAACCTCCAAAGTTCACTAAGCAACACATTATATCTTCTTTAATTCATTAAAAAACTGAAGCGTAAAAACAACAATTCATTGTGTTATGGTGTCACATGTGCTGGACTGTTTTTGAGCAGTTGCCAGGCAAACAGGGGAGACTCTAGTTAGTTACTGTGCATGGCCAAAAACCCCCAACAAACTGTTGTTTTTGCACATGCACTACACATTTTTTACACAAATGAGGCGCTGGTAGGTGGATTTTTGGACGTAGTCAGGCTAGCTGTGTTAAACTTAGCCAACTGGCTGTTGGCTGTAGCTCTATAAACTATTTTTTCACTGAAAATGTTGAACTATTCCTATGATCTGTCACCAAGGTCTTCTTAAGTGCTGATGTGATCACAGTTAGTGGTTTCCCTGCCAGGGGACAGTGCTCACTTCAGCAGTCCCTGTGTTGCTGTCTGACATTGTCCTCAAACAAATGACCAGCATGCTCCATACCAACACAGCCTGCTGAGTGGATGAAAAAATACAGCAGAGCGTTATCCTTGATAATGTCTACACACCAGAGAAAACGGTGTATGGATTAAGGTCAGAGGTCAATGAGAAATATCTACTGTAATATACAGATACTTAATAGTCTATCATAGCTTGCACTACCATGGTCCATTTTTAACACATACATCGGATTATCCATGCGTGGGCTGTTACTATGGTGATCCTGACACCTGTGCCCTGACAGTATGGTGTGGCGATCAGCTGCCAAGTTCCAGGGTGAGAGCTCATCTAAAGAATGGCATCCACTCCAGCTATGTCAGATCTGCCACAGCTCTGTATGGACACATATTACAGACACACACACACACACACATACACACACCTATTTTCTATTTTCACTGGTTCTTTTTTTTTTTCTTTGTAAGGCGAGGCCATCCGTTTGTTCGGATCATATTAAGGCCATGAAATACTGTTTTGGTTATTTATGAGAATGTTATGGATACAGCATCCTTTTACATTTTTAATTGATGCTGTCTGAATGTAGGACATACAGAAGTGTCATGAGAAGTGTCGTATTCATTATTAATGAGGATGTAACTCAGACCTACTGTATATTTATTTGTGTTAAATTTTCCACATTTGCTATTTTAGTTGTCAGATGTCTGACTCCTACTCCACTAACGTTTCTTTTTCTCTCAGCCTCTGACTTGTCTTTTTACTGTGCAGATTGTGCTCTTCAGTAGCCATTTAGCTTTTCTGGACCACCAGTTCTTCTAATACCCATTTCTCTATCTCACACACTCACACACACACACACACACACACACACACACACACACACACACACACACACACACACACACACACACACACACACACACACACACACACACACACACACACACACACACACACACACACACACACGGATAAACACAGTTTCCCCCACTGTGTGAGCCCCCAATCTCCCTTAGAGGATCCATCTGCCCACAATCTTCAGCCATCCACTACTCCTCCTCCTTACTCTTGTTTCAAGTGTGTGCGTGTGTGTGTGCAGGTGCGTGTGTGTGTGCGCAAAAACAGTACTTTGCCTATGCCTGGCAGTGTGTGGGTGCATTTGTGTGTGGTGGGGGGTGGGATAATGAACATATTTTCCTCCTTTGTCTTCCTACTTGTCCACCTACAGCAACAGAGGGATAATCTCTATGTGTGTGTGTGTGTGTGTGTGTGTGTGTGAGGCACAACTCACTATAGTTTAAAAGTAACTCCTATTTCCGTCTCCAGGGGTGGGTCGTGGGTGTAAAAGGAAAAGTGCTCGGATCTGCAGAGAAAATGACGATCACAGTGTGAGACAGAATAGAAAAAGAAAGACAAATGACCCTGCGGCACAAACGTTAACTGTACTGCTTTCCTCCCATGACTCTGCATTGACTGCAGTATTCTGGATGTCATGGTGCTTTGACCTTCATTCTCTTGTAATACTGTGTGCCTCTGTGTGGTGCTCTTAAACACATGCAGAGTCACACACTTACGTTATCACACAGATTGATTTTAATTGGCCTATTTCAGAGAGCACAGAGTCAAGCAATTATTTCACATCCAAAAATACTGTAATCACATATATACGACTATACATATACTGTTAGGACCTGATTACTTATTTCACTCCCACCTCTGAATATTAAAATAAGTAAATGAGTATTATACCCCTCTGAATATTCTCCTTCTTCCTCCAGATAACATGCCTGCAGGACTTCTTCGGGGAAGATGATGTGTTTATAGCTTGCGGCCCAGAGAAATATCGCTATGCCCAGGACGACTTTGTGTTGGATCACAGTGGTAAGGCTTCCATGGCCTTTATGACTGGTAGGCCTGACTAAGACTAACTAAACATCCATCGGTGTATGTACGTGTACGTGTATATGGGTTCACTATTTTTCCCTCACTGGTGCTTGCAACGCTCTTTTCCTTTAGGAAGTTGACAGCAGGATATGAGTTTAATTCAGGTTACAATTTTGGAAAGTGGGTTTAGTCAGTCTAGCATTTACAGAAAAGAACACACACACACACACACACACACACACACACACACACACACACACACACACACACACACACACACACACACACACACACACATTCTTGCTGTCAGGTAAGGAAAAGAGTTTGCACTCTTGTTGTCTGACTGAAATTTCATTCCTTTGTGCTTGTGTTGTGTGAATACCTTTGTGTTCATGTTCTGTACTGTATGTGCTGTACATATAGTATATTATGCATATCCTGTCTTGGGTATCACCCCTTTATCTTGCAGGGAAAAAAGCACACAGGCAGGATATGACCTCTTTAAACCAGCAGATCCATTCAAAGCTATGCAGAGCTTCACCCAGCATCGGACAACCTTGTTGGAAGGAAAGGGAGTTTATTATAGTAACAGTCAAAGTATTGACATCCTGTTTTACTTTTTTATTTTTTGTTTTTTCAGGTTAGCTAACAACAGGGAGGCATATCCTAACACACACTGTGCTAACTGTGACTGAGGATGAGTGATGGTGGATGGGTCGTATTCAGAGATAGTTTGGAGCTTTCGTCCCACTTACACTCCTGTGCTCCACTTTTAAGAATTAGGTCTTTAAAAGAACAAAAAAGGCACACTCGACTCTGCTGAAGGTACAGAAGTTGTTCTTCCTTTTGCAAAATAGGTCCAGTACACACTCTACTGTTGAAACATGGAAAGAATAAAGATGGCCTATGCAATATATCATGTAAAAATGCAAAAAAGGTATGTTGTAATGGTGTACTCAGAAGATGTACATAGAAAAACAGCCTACAGCCATCTGCACCATCAGGAATATGTTTCAGTTAGTTAGCATCTCTCCAGTAATTCTTAGTATAAATAGAATAATCCAGTTGTGGGAATGGAGCTAAACAAAAAACAAACAAACTAAGACAAAACTAAAAACCGACCATATGTCTTCTTTTCAAAGCTCAAGCATTTTGTGGTTAGAGATGAAAATCATCACTTCGGGTTGTCCTAGAAAATGATTGGGTTTGTTGGTTTTATATGTACACCATGCAAGGAATTGTACTATACTGAGAGCCCCTTGTAATCAGTCAGTGAATATGTGTCTGGTGATAAACAGCATGGGGAACACATTAGAAATGCACTGTGGGAGTGCTACAGTGGGCAGGTTTTTTTCGTGTGTGTCATTACATTATACCTCTATCCGCCCACACCCTCATTAACACAACCCTGACAAGTTTACCACAAGCTTCATAACAACATCTGCTCTTACTGCACACAGCTACACAATACCGCCACAGAATCGGCACCACCAACACCATAAAAACCAAAACTTAGGATTGTTTTTTTGTGTGTTCATCGTGTGTAGCAATCATTTTAGCCTAGATATTATGTTCCAGAGGAAAACCCAAATTGTTGTAATTGGTTTGCTCTGACAGTAAAAGACATCCAAATCTTAATATTTGTCTGCCAAATGCCAATTTGTTACATATATGTAGTGTTGTTTATTTGTCCTTTATTTCAGTTGTTATACATTTAAATCCTTTATTGTACGGCTGCTTGGTTTAAACAACATTTAACAATGGAGAAGTTTGTCTTCTTCTTGTAGAATGAAAAAAAAAACATCCGGTTAAAAAGTAAATTTTTTATGTGCTTCTTAATCTCTTTTGACTAAACACTGTTTTCCTCTGTTCCTTGCTGCCTCTCTGTCCTCATAATCACTTGTGACCAGCACCCATGAAATCATGCCACATAAATAACGTTTGCAGGGCCATATTCCTGTAACAGCAGCTTGTTGGGCATAAATGTGCCACATTAACTCTGACTGAGAGAAAGAACAGGTTTGTTTATAGAGGAAGGTTAATATATGCGATGGTGACCCTGAGTGCGTTGTCTCCCCAGAATGCAGAGTGCTGAAGTCGTCGCACAGCCGCTCTGCTACTCCAAACCGGACAGCTAAGAGCCCCGGACCGTCACGACGCAGCAAGTCTCCTGGAGGTAAGACATATGACTGTACTCGCTATACTATACATAATCTAGAAACAGTGTGTTTTAGGCTTATTAGTTTAAGATATATTCATGCATAGATAACATACTAATTCGTAGGTTGACAATATCAAAGGTAAAGTCTTGCAAATTATTACATTATGTGATAGAATATGTTTCACAAATGAAAAAAAGAAATCCCATTTATCTGATGCCAAAGTAGCACTGTAAGTACATTTCTGCTTGACAGGCTGAGTAATAGCTTTTTATTTGGCAGCCTCATCCTCAGTCCTCAACAGCTGTGACGAGTGACTAAGCAATTTGTGTGGTGCATTGAGAGATGGCGACATTATGCTGAGTAATTAATGTTCTACAAGTCATTACGTCAAGTTCAAAGACGAGGTCGTTGAGAGGTTGCCAGTTTGGAGTGCCTGCAGTCTTAGTTTAGCCTTGGACATTTAAGCGGTTTCAAAGTGTGTTGTGGTGTAATTATATCTAATCATATCTGCCTTTTTTTTTTTTTTTTTTTTGCTTCTGACACTGCAGCAAGGCAAACTGTCCATTACTCCACCAGTCAGTCTCCAATTAAATCCCCAGGTGAGGCTGGTGATGGTGTCACGCAGTTTGCATTATAATCACCTGTCATATCAGTGTAAAGTAATTGAGTAAAACAAGCTCCTCACAGCTTTAGGGCTCTCTTCTTCTCTTGAGAATAAGTGTGACTCTGCTGGTTGTCACTTAAACACTGTCGATCCACAGTGGAAATATATGGAAAACTGAAATGAAAATGTTATGCTGAGATACACAGTCCCCAGATTATGGTGTTGGTTTTTTTGTGGCCCTTCCAACCTGTCAACATTTCCATCTGTCCAACAGTTCTCCTTAACAGGAAAGCTCAAACTAATGACGAATTCAGTGTAACTTGAGATTATTGTTAACATCACATGCTAAAATGCTAAATGTCACACTTAAATGCTGGATGTTAGCATGTCACCTTGCTAACTGTACACATATGAACATGCCCACATGCTCCAAGTTACATGCTAACATAAAACATTCCACAATAAACATTAGCATGTTGACCTGCTAATTCCAAGCACAGCATGTTGACTGTCCATAGCTGTTCATATGATATTGATTAGACTGTTGAGCAGCCATGTCCCCCCCCCCGCCGACAGTAGTGAGGAACTAAGAATGAGAATTGTTTTTTTAAACTGTGTCAGATTTGTTGTCGTGTCTATCCTTGTGCTGAGCCACAAACTCCTTAAAGATCTCAATTTCTTTATTATACAATTGTTTTACCTTTTACTTCATTTCCTTCCTTCTTTCTCTCCCTCCCCCTGACCCAGACTAGAGTACGGGATGCCATGTTTTATACACATCTATCTAATTTGAAAGCCAGCTGCTGCAGAATCCACTGATCCACTCAAAGCCATGAACTGATTAGACTGTGTTAATTAAATCCCGCTCTCGGTGAGCAGTTAAATCACATTCTTCTTCTGCAGCAGCTGAGGTGCTCAAAAGTTAAACCATACTTTTAAAATATTAAAAGCTGCTGTACTGTAGTTTGTTTTACTTTTTCTCAAATATTGCTTCAAACTTTCCTTTACAAAAAAAGATAAATACCCAAAGGGAAGTTAAGTGAAAAAAAAAACCTCTAAGTGATTGTACAATGAAACAAAACTCTGAATCAGGAGTGTTAAGACGTAGCCTGTAGCCTGTAGGCAGTGTGAAATGATTTTCCTCAGCTCAGCTGGGTTTATGTAGATGAAGAGACTTTGAGTTTAAGTTTGACGCATTATGTCTCTGCATTTGTGCCAGAAACCAAGAGAGCAGGAGGCAAAAATAGTTTGTTCCTGAGAGAATGAATCACCCAAACAATAAAAGCTCTCATCCCTGCTGTGTGCATGTGCACCTTATGTTACACACTAAAGTATATTATGGATATGTGTTACATAGTAGTACAGAGAAAGTCCTTTAATAATGTGATATTAACACATAATACAATCTTTTTATGATGTAAATTGAAATTGGTATATATTCTATTAATGTATAATTTAAAGTCTTATTCAGTTCAACAGTTGGCAAGAACAGTAACAGTGGCAGCTGTTTAGGCCTGTAGACTTGGGATGTCTATCTACAGGCAATGAAAAAAAATTTATATATTGTTAGAATTGTAGGTTTTGCTTGTTTGTAGCTGCTATTTGTTCTTGTGTGGTGAGTGTTTTATGTTGCTTATTATGGGGGTTATTACTGTAGTTTTGCTAGCAGATAGAAAATATGTTAAATGTTAAACCTCAAGAACACACAAAGGAAACCGGCAGCTTTAATGCAACTGCCTGCAGTTGGCATGTCTACAGCCTGCTAGCCGTTAATGCGTCTAATAAAAACAGCTACCCAGTGTGGGGCATTTTCTTAACACGGTATATGCTAGTTGTCTATCTTGGTTGCACTGTTGAAGGTTAAATCAAAATACTATAGAATACCTGGTTGTGGAAATCAAGGCACCTTTTAATAAACAGTTTTATACACACATATTTGTCTATATACAAATTATTATAAAAATAACTTACTCACAATTAGAGTGACTCTTTCCCTGCTCATAAATATCTCCTTCCTTTTCTATATAGTAAACGGTGTCTCAAGCAGCCAGATCTCAACTCCAAGGTCCACCAAGTCCTCCACTCCGTCTCCCACCAGCCCCCGACCACTCGCTAGTTTTAAGGTAAGACAGTATATCACATTGTTGTATCCACATGTCAAGACCAATAGATGTTGTGCACACAGACACCCACAACTGACCTGTCAGACAGTTACGGATATAGATATCGATGATGTTAAAGCTGCCATGTGGAGTTTTTCTCTGAGCAAACACAGTTCAGTTTACATTTAGTATTTTCACCAATAAGCTTTGTGTTTGGAGGAAATCTATATAGTTAACATCCTTATCCACTAGCTTGCTGTCTTCTTCTTTCCTTGCTACATTCTTGGTATATTACCGCCATCCCTCGATTAGTGGAATAACAGGAGTATTGTATTGTGCAACCTGCAAACAACATGGGGACCCACTCATCAAAACACTCGTCCATAACGCTACTAGTGGTTAAAAACTCAACCTTTTATGTTTATGGTCTTAAAAATGTCAACCCTTTACTGGACTTAACAGTAATGATTCACTTGGTAAATTGCAGGTCTACCCCGTCAGAGACCCCAGACACATAGATTAATGCAGTACTTTAAGGTGGTTTAAGGCCAATTTGTATTGACCTACTTACCAAAAAATGATTAAATAAGTCTATGTCAAGTCATCAAGTCAGTGACAGACAGCCATGTATGACCTACAGATCTGTGTACAGCCCATGTTACCATTTTACTAATCTGATATATTGATGGATTCTCCTGTAAGCTGCGTGTTAGTCCCAAACTACAGAGTTTCTAACTGCTCCAGCCAGCTGGCAAAACTCCTCCAGAGTGCCACCATCCCTCTCTAAGCCCAGTCAAAGACTTATCCATCCACATTCATTTGGCAGGACATTAGATTTTTATGATTTAGTGAAAGCTTTAAAATTCACTGGCAAAAGAAGCTGAGTTTCTTTTGAAAAACTAAATGAGGAAGCACAAGGATGTTAATGGTTAAGTTGCTCCCTCTCTCTCTTTCATTCACCCTCACAAAAAAGGCATTTGGAAGTGGTCAGGTAAAATAAAGACATATGAAGAAGTTATTTATTAGAGGGAAAAGCTTTTTTATGTATCCAGTTGTGAAACAGACCTTGAAGGTGTCCCATTTCTATTTTGGTCCAGAGGGCTACCCTTTTAGACTTAATAATAGATCCTTACTTTAAGGTAATGCACATTATGGTGCAGTAAGGTACAGACTCAATACTGTACAGAATGGAAACGATCACTGCTCTGATTCTAATGCTGGTGTTGTGCATTTATGGCTCACATTTAAAAATTGTAGCCAAGAGATGTTACATTTGCCACTGCAGAAATTACATTCTTAACAAATGAATCATTCATTTGGAGCCATAACGGTTTTATGTGTAGTGACGATAAGTGGCTACGGAGGAGGAGATCTATTCCAGTAGCTCTCACACCTTGTACATTTTAGGCTTAAGCTTAATTTAGTTTAGTTATGCTTGTGGGTAGCATGCTTTATAGTTCATTAACTAGTCTCCTTTTCATTTCAGCTTAAACATTTTATGCCACAAAATGCCACCAAATAAAGTGGCTAACCAATAATAACCATCTATGTTTCATCCACTTACAGCGTGTTTTGCTGCTGCTTTTAAAGCCTGGGGTTGCCATGGTGATTTGTCTGTGGGTTTTGTTGTAGGCCAGGCACTCATCTCTATTTTTGTTTGTGTTTGCATCCTGCAGATCCCTCCATCGCATCAGGTCTCCTCGCCAAACGTAAATGGCTCGTTGAACAACCACCAGGAGCAAACCAATCGACTGAGTCCAGAGGGTACATTCTGTCCTCTCCTCTCCTCCTCTGCTTTTTTGTCCAAGTCATTCACCTGATCTGTCAACTTAAACAACACTATTGCGTGGACTCCCTCACCCTCTAGCATGTGGCAATGACATTGACTATCACATTAAAATCGTCCTCAACTTTTCCCAACAGGGCACATTTCTGAATTCGCTTACCCAACAAAAGTAGCAAGCAGTAGGCATGTGTGTGGATGATAAGAGTGAAATATCCCAGTGCTGTGCGAGCAGATACTTAACTAAAGGATTTTAGTGCTGTGTGTGTAGATAGCAGAATACACTGCTGCTCAGTTCACTAATTGACACAGGAGGACAAGTAAGAGATCACTGTGCATCTTGGTGCCTGTGTGTTATTTTGTTGCTCAGCATGTGGTCCCTTAATTCAGTCTGAGAACTGGTGGAGTTTCTGCCAGAGCTCCCTTCATTTTATTTAAAAGCCAGGCTTGTCTGTGGCCTGTTGTAACCCCTGTCTCTTCCCAGCAGTTAACGGTAACCGCTACCTGCCTGCCACCACCATTTCGGAAAAATACAATGTTGGCAAGGTCATCGGAGATGGCAACTTTGCCGTGGTCAAAGAGTGTGTGGAGAGGTAAGAGAAACACATTCTGGACTGGAAATTTTTAAATACATAGTTGGCAGCTGTCTGCAGTGACGGTACAGCAGGGTGCCATGTCGTGCTTCATAATGAGAACGGCCTCATCAGGATTTTTAAGCCCCGATGACAGGCATTGTGGAGACAGAAATATCCCATGGATTAAACCCAGTGGTGAATTCACCTTATTAGCCTTTTAATCTCTGAGTCAACACACTGCCCAGGTAGACAGGAGAGATTATGATTATGAAAGGAGGCCTGTCAAGTGTGTGTGTGTTCTCATAATCTGATGCACCTTCCTGCAAAATGCTTAACGGTTCCCTGTGGAGTATCTTGTAAACAACACACAGTTATGTTTACAGTAAATATTTCTCACCAAAATGCGTTGTGTGTATCTTTGAGACTGAGAAACATTTCCTTCCTCAGAAAAAAATATTTACAAAACCAGTTTTCTGAATGTGACCACAGTCACATCTCACAGTCAGTGAGGTTTAGCTGAAAGTTAGGTCAGGAATGAAACTCAATGCTCAGATTTATTGATTATTTGTAAACCTCCATTGTTTAAATTCATTGCAGCAATCCATACATCTGATTACATCAGCTGGTAGCTTCTTCCTTGTCTTTTGCTGGTGCATTGCTACATTTCTTTCTCAGTGGAACGTAATTAAACATTTGGCAAGAATGTGTACTGCGTCACTTGCATGCTTGTGGGTTTACAGGTGCATCCTCATGTGTGGTTCTAAAACATTGCTCCATAGCACCACTAGTGGTCAGAAACTTGAGATGTATCCCTTTCATTATATATATTTTGCAAGTAGAAACAATTTTAAAAGAAAATGTCTATATTGGTTAGAGTAACTTAAGACTCCCTGTAAGAGCTCCAGTGGTTTGACATCTCACCTTGCTTCAATGGTGTAGAATTGTACTCCAGAGCGTGTCAGTACACTATGACATCACTGTTGGTGTGGTTAGAGGTGCAATATAGCTCTCTTATGAGGTGAAACAAACTTGAAACTTTGAACCTGAGATGGCAATGAAACACTGTTCTTCATCCTGGTGTTGAATTACTCTTTAAGTGCGTGTTCTCAGATGCCTCTATCTCTGCTCTTTGTATAAACTTGGCTAGCACAGCTAACATACCTTTCCAATAACTCCGTGGCAGTGCTCCTGCTCACTGTAACTGCGGCTCTCTTGTGAGCACTTGATGTGTATTACAGACATAGTTGCAGCGTCAGTGCCGTTTTTATTGTTGGCCCTAATTGCACTGCTTCTGTCCAGGTCCACGGGAAAAGAGTTTGCCCTGAAGATCATCAACAAGGCCAAGTGCAGCGGAAAGGTCTCCCTCAATCTTTTTTTTTTTTTTATTATTTATTTTACTATCCTTCTCCCATTTCTTGCCTCTTCTTTTGTGTGAATTGTTGCAAGACCCACGCACATACTTGTAAGGAAGGGTCATATGTTGGTGTTTCAGTGTGCATTATTAACACCCACACACTCACACACACACCACAAGATTACCTGTGTGTGTGTGTGTCTCTGACCCTCTTATCCCACACAGATAGATTAGGCAGGTAATGTTTAATTCATCACCTAACTCAAATTATCTTCCCATCCTTACACACAATGACACGCAGTGAATCACACACTCTTGACACCAATTCAGATTCCATCAACAATGGAGCATCTTTTTATTATCATAATGGCTCAGTGTGTAAATCCTTTGTGCTGGAGGATACAGTAAAATACTCACTTGGATTATTTGTCACGGCGTGTTTCCAGGAGCATCTTATAGAGAATGAGGTCGCAGTGCTGCGGAAGGTGAAACACCCCAACATCATCATGTTGATTGAGGAGGTGGACACTTCCTCTGAACTCTACCTGGTTATGGAGCTTGTCAAGGTTCAGTAGAGGCTAATACCATCGTGCACAATCCTCCTTTCTCTGTGTATTTTTCTTTTCTTCTATCTCTTTTAATTTCTAACCACCTTGTCGATGTTGGCACAGGGAGGGGATTTATTTGATGCCATTACCTCCTCGGCCAAATATACAGAGAGAGACGCCACTGTCATGGTGTACAATCTCGCTGGAGCTCTGAAGTACCTGCACAGCCTCAACATCGTCCACAGAGACATTAAACCGGAGAACCTGCTGGTATATATTAACACTCACACCACTTCCTTAGCTACAAAATCCAGCAGTGAGCTTTAACTGAGCATGTATTTCATTTAAGGTATTTGAGTATCCAGATGGCACCAAGTCACTGAAACTCGGGGACTTCGGTCTCGCCACAGTGGTGGAAGGACCTTTGTACACCGTATGTGGAACTCCTACATATGTGGCTCCAGAAATCATTGCAGAGTCTGGGTAAGCTACATTTTAGTACCTAGATTTTTAGTTTTCCGGAAGGTAGAGAAACATGCATATTTGTAGTGATCTGTAAGTTGGTTTAAATGGAAACATCTGTTCTACGTACAATTGCAGAATAGAAATGCAAGTTTTAATTTGCTCATCTGTATGGAGATTAAAAAGATATTGCGTATCAGCATACGGAATAAAGCAGCACATCATAAATGGTTGCATTGGTATATCTGCTTCCATATTTTTATAGATTAAAATCCTTGTCTTTCCGAAATGCATTGTACTTTATTTTGTTGTTTCATATCGTCTACTGTATTTGTGACACTGGGGGTGATGGATGATGTAATCCTGAACTGACCATTTCTGCCTCCATGTCTCTCCTCTCTTTCTACAGTTATGGTCTGAAGGTGGATATCTGGGCTGCAGGTGTCATCACCTACATTCTTCTGTGTGGCTTCCCTCCATTTAGAAGGTATTCATCCTCATTTCGTATTGCCCACGTTTGAACTGACTCACACAATGTCATCATCATTTACTCATGGCACCATGTGTAGTATCAAACTACTATAATCATTTTCAGTTATTTGGCAATTTGTTATCTTGTTTTACCTAAACAAACAGTAGCTGTGATTAGTCTTTGTGTTAAGGGTTGTGTTCGTGCAGTCACAATGTGGGAGGGCTTTGACTTAAATTAATGGGATCCATGTTTAATTTATAGCACTTCACGGTTATTATAATAACCACTTAATTATAGAGTAGGGTACAGGTGGGGTTATTTATTATTTTGCAAAGTGCAGTACACACAGTGCAGTTTTTGTGAAGATGTATGCCATTTGTGTTCACTGAGTGTCTCTGTGTCTTTCCATATAGTGAGAGTAATATGCAAGAGGATCTGTTTGACCAGATCCTCCTGGGGCGACTGGAATTTCCAAGTCCTTACTGGGACAACATCACTGATTCAGCCAAGGTTAGGACCACCGACACACACACACACACACACAGAAACATTTATGTCCCTTTTGATGACATTATATTGATCCCATTAATTTTCCTGGAGGATAACACTAACCAAAGCATGGTCGTAACTAAATGAGGTCAGAAACAGTTTTACCTTTAACTGAGTGCAGTGGTAGTAAAAAGTCTGAAATAGGTCTCCAAATGTTAAAGTTTAAACACACACATGTGAACCCACATTGTTCACACTCCTCTAATGACTACTGTCTGCTCAAGGACACAGAAACCCCTCCAACCCTCTAAATTAATGTCATGTATTAAGGTGACAGCCTGCACTCAGCGTGCAAGACCAAACTGCTAATTAAACCCACTGCTATTACAGTTTCCCTGTCACTGTAGACAAGTGCGCAGTTATAGACACCACAGCGTGACACTACTTGCACTTATGCAGCTGTGCAGGTGGAAATTTAAGAGGGGTTGATTTTGACTTTGTAGGCGCACACGACTGCGAGCAGATGCATCATCTGTACAGTCTATGGCTTACAATAGGGGTATTAAGGTAATGTCAATGAAATAAAGAAATCTCTAGTGAATATTAACATGCTGCATTGTGTTCACATTAATTTTAAGGCTTGGCCATAGGGTGGAAATGTTCTGCTTTCAAGATATATCACGATATAGGAAGTGTATGTAAAATCCAACATAAAATAAGTGAAGCTGCACTAATCAATATTTCTATATGAACAGTCTGTAAAGTGATGGTTATATAAACGTTGACTATGAAGTTCTTACAGCTCTGTGAAGCTTTTTAGCATCTTTCAGCTCATTGCTTTGGTTTTATGGCCTGCAACTTTGCTGTTTTGGTTCACTCTATTGTCTACGTTATTGACCAAGCACCAATATATATGAATATATAGTGGAGCATTTAGCAGCTGAAGAGCCAGATATTTCCCTCCGAAGTTGGTGCAGACCAAGAAACATGACTCTTAATAAATTCTGCTTCATGTCTGCAAGTTGTTTGCTATCACATCGGCCATATCAATTTATTTAACGTGTGCCATTTTCAGCTTTTATAATTATTCATTCACAATACAATATCCATAAAGGTCAATAATATGGCCCAATCCTACCTCAATATGTGTGTGTTGTCAGTGACACAATAAAGGGACGCTGCTCAAATCATTTTTAGCTGATTTCATCCAATACTGTGGCGTGTTTGGTTGCAGGAGCTGATTGGACAGATGCTGCAGGTCAACGTTGAGGCTCGATACACAGCACAAGACATCCTGTCCCACCCTTGGGTCACGGTATTTCATAGCACTGTTTGTGTCTGTATTTGATTGTGTATGTGTGCACACGACTTCCGAGGCGGCGCTTGTGATTTGAACATCCAGACAGTATTCTTGTGTGTGTAAAAACCATTGTACCACTTCACCTCATTGCATGCTTGTATGTATGTAGGACGACGCAGTCATGGGGAACAACATGAAGATGGAGGTCACAGGTAAACTGAAGACGCACTTTAACACTGCGCCTAAGCACAACAACACCACGGCTGGGGTGTCAGTCATCATGGTAAGCACCCAAACACAGTCACAAACCAACATATGAGCTATCCATAATTTAGTAAATATCACTGTTATATTTTTGCCCAATTTTTCTGTGATTTACTGTAGAGAGTAATCTTGACCTTCATAAGATTTTTCACTCTTAGTGACCTCTTACATCTGTAATATGGGTGTGTTGACATGGGTTTAATAGTAATTAAGGTGTATGAAGCTGCTTGAACATGTCAGGCCCTTATCCAAACATTTACTCCATGCTGGTGAATGTTTGACCCAAATACAGAAGACTGAGCTGCTTCTTTTTTATATGAATATGAATAGTGCACCCACTTAATCACCAGGACAAGAATATCTGGCCTCAATCATCCTCCAAGAGGACATTAAAGACTACTTCTAAACAACTTATGCTGCTGCAAACATGTCAGGCAGGATTTTAGAGAATCCGACAGGGCAGAGGAAGTCATTCCTGTATTAGTCACATCCTTCCTTCCTGTCTGTTTCAAGCCTCACTTGCATCATTTCCTGTTGTACAGTTCGACTTCCTCCACTCCTCATCCCATCAGGTCACACTACCCATCAGCCCCACTCTCTTCAGTCTCTCTGAATTGAAAGCAGGAAGGATGAGAAATTTTATTTGCTGCAAAGAGCCTCATTTTTTGTTGTAAATCTCATTTGACAGTTTGAGGTGTAAGCTTGGGCCCTGGCCTCGGCCCCTCGTCCTCCTCCTCCTCTTCTCCATCCTCTTCCTCCTCTCTCCTCATCACCCCTCCCTCACACCCGACCCAGGACCACAGGGGACGCCTGAAGCTAAGAGCCGGGTACACACTTCATAGCCCCCCCCCCCACCATCCCCCATCCTGCCTGCCTTCTTCCTTTCCAGCCATCGCCCTCTTCCTTCCATCTATAACACCTCTTCCCCCCCCTCTGGCACTCCCTCTCTTTCCCTTCCTTCCTGTTTCCTCCTCAGGCCCCCTGCCCCTCTTCTTCGGCCACCAGCTGCAGTAGCTGCTCTCAATAACCAAACTGAAGTGGACCTCACTAACTCTTTCTAAACATGCGCTCTATCCTGTATTCACCTCTCTTGACTCTCTTTTCATTCCTGTCATTCTGCTCATTCGCTCACATTTCATTCCATTTGTATCGACCACAAACTTCTACGCGACGTGAAAATCGTCTGTGTTTTGAAGGATGTGTTCATTCAATCATATTGTCAGAGGTTATATAGCATGTTTACAGAGCTAATGCAAGCTAATGTAAGAGCAGTTTATTTTGCCTCCCTCTCTGCCATTGTTAATTCCTGTTCATTCAAAATAGCTCTTTAAAATCAACTTCCTGAGAGACCACAAATCTATGGTACTCTGGCGCCACCTTGTGGAGAACATTAAGAACTCTGCTGGCACCATTCAGTAGTGTCAATTTGCAGAGATGGAGGCAAATCTATGTGGCTTTATTGCCTTGGATACAAGATTCCCTTGCACAATTTAACAATTTAAGTCTGATATTACTCTACATGTTTTTCTTTTTTGTCTACAAATCCCACAAAAAGACCAAAACCTGCAATGTTTTAGTCAGTCTGTCAATACTTTGCTTCCCTAACCCTAATCACTAATCAGTGACACTCAGCTCCAAGCCAGAAATCTATAAATATGGGTCACAAATATAGTTGTTGTTTTTTTTTCTTTAAAGGTTCTATTATTTCTTAAATAGCTGAGCACTGTTTTAAGTAAACTTTATTCTTAAACAGGAGCAAATGGTATTTTTTTTAGGGGCTGTTTTGAACTTGGTGTTAATACATATTTGGTGCACTAGTGAGTATTTACAGCAGCAGGATGGTGTATGTGGGACTGAGTATAGTGCTCATGTTTGTGGTAATAAATGAACATGTCATTCAATAGGTCATTTATGCGTCATAGTCATGTTATGTAATAGTTTTTGGATATGTAATAACATTGGACCTCTGTAACACAGGGGAATAAGATATATCAGACAGCAATTCATCGTTGGTCTTTTCATGGGTTTTGTTGACAATAATAAGGATGTAGAATAATGCCAACCTTTTCTTTTAAAACCAAACTAAGCTTAGCAATCACTGACACGTGTTCCTGTCCGAATTAGTCACTTATTGAATATCTTACAGTTTGTTCCAGCTCAGTCCTCTCAAATGCACACTTAGGGTCATTTGGTTCGGAATATGTTTTACCAAATTAGCACTGAGCTGGAACAATGACTGTCCACTAGCCGTCATGCTTGTTGTGTTGACTTTATTTTGTGAAGTTGTGAGTAAGACTAGTCTCTGTCCCTTTTTGCTTCTCCCCTCTCCCTGCATTACGCCCCCTCTGATTTAGCTCCAAGGCAATGGTATGTACTAACACCTAACGCTACGCCTCGTCTGTTCTGCTGCTGAGATTCAGCACAAGGGCAAATGAGGAACATGATATTTACTAGTTCTCTGTCCCACGTAAGAACACATCATTGGCTTTACTCAAGACAAAAGCACCATGTATGTATCTGTTGAATGAAAAAGTAAGAGTTTACTTTCTCATTTGCCCTTCCTCTGCACATAGAATAGCACGGATGATCTGATTTGCCTTCTCGTGGGGTCAGTGTGTGAAGCCATTCTGTCTTTTTGTTTAATCATCTTTCAGTTATTACTGTCCATTTTCATTAGCTTGTTTCATCGTGTGTTCATTCATAGAGATCATTAAAAAGTACAAAACTGGGTCAGCACTTAATGGTTGTATTTATGAAAAGAAAACATTTAGATGATCAAATGCCCTTTGCTCACTGCAAGAGCTAATCATTCATAGGAAAACAGATAAGATCATTTAATTCTAAATTACTAAAGTTTCCTGAATTTAATATAGATTAACCCACAATATTGTTGGTGTTCTTCAGAGATATCAAGCTGATGGTCGGTCTGTCTGTTTTGCCAGAACACAGCTCTAGATAAGAAGACCATCAAGCTCACCACCCGTCGTCGTCCAGGGCCCCAAACAGTGCCATGTCCACTACCATCGACTGGCAAGAAAGTCCTACCTGCCCCTCCAGTCAAACTGGCCACGCCAACAAAGTCAGGACCAGCTTCTCCAACCAAATGGGCATCACGCACCAAAGAACCAAAACCTGCAAAGCTGCCGTCACCCACCAAGACCAGGAGGACTGCTGCGCCTGGTGCTGCATCCACCTCTAACGCTCCTTACTCTCATTCCACAACTGACGGTGTTGATTTTCCTCCCTCTGCTCCTGTCAGTTCACTTCATTTCTCCCCTTCACCCTTTGCTGAAACTTTCCCCATCACCTCTTTGTCCGTTTCCGTCCCTGCTGAAATAAGAACATCACCTACATCACCCTCTTCCGCTCCCTGCTTATCTCTAGAAACTCCCTCATCCTCCGTCCCCCCTGCTCCTTTCACCTATGTAACTCCCTCTACACCTGTCTCCTGTCCTTCCCCATCATCTCCAACCAAATCAGCTCAAACCTTCTCTTCTCCCACCAAACCATCTTCTTTTTCTCCCTCTTCTTCCACCAAACCAGCTTCTCTTTCTCTGTCTTCTCCCACCAAACCAGCTTCTCTTTCTCCCTCTTCTCCCACCAAACCAGCTTCTCTTTCTCCCTCTTCTCCCACCAAACCAGCTTCTCTTTCTCCCTCTTCTCCCACCAAACCAGCTCCTTACTTCTCTCCTACCAAAGAGGCAACGTCCCTATCTTCTTCTCCCACAAAACAAGCTTCTCTCTCCCCAGTCTCCCCCATCCAACCTGCTGTATTCTTCCCTCTCTCTTCCCCAACCAAACAAGAACCTTCCTCCCCTTCTCCCATCCATCCAACCCTGTTTCCCTCTCCTCCTTCTACACCTCCCAGATCCACAACCCCGCCCTCTCCCGCTGGCCCTCCTTCTCCTCCCAGCCCTCTACCAGCTGAAGAGCTTATGGAGAAGAGTTAAACGGCAGGTCAATTGTGTAGCCAATGTCACCCCTCTCACTCCTTCTCTTTACATGTATGTATGAGAAAACATAGGGTGAGGAGGTTAAAACTCCACCTCGAGCATCTCCAGTAGCTGTAAACTGAGCCAGTGACTGCTGTGTCCACATTTTCTTCTCATTCTTAAGCCACTCATTTTCAGAGACGGAGGATACAAGGCATTTTCTAAGAGTTTGTCGATTGTATATATGTTTGTATTTATTAATGGAGGATGTAGAGAAGGGAATGAACTGAATATATCACTGTTCTGAGTGGTTTGTCTTTGGAAATCATGTGTTACTACAGTATACCACGTTAATGTGAATTCTTTCCTTTTATTTATTATCCCATTTTGGCTGCCTGTGGCTCTTTTGTAGATAGTTATTCAATACACACACACACACACATACACACACACACACACACACACACACCATTGTGAACTCCTGTTGCTTTGGTAGAGAGACCGTATGTCCATAATACAAATATTTCAGCATATCAGACATCTGAACTTGCTAGCCTAGCTACCTGCAGTGTAATCCAACTACTGAATAACCACTATCAGTATTTTCTCTGACCACAGCCATCCCGATGGTTACCGCACATTTACTGTTAAACTTAAGATTCCTGTTAATATATACAAGTACAGTGGGTTGACAAAATAAATGTAATGCCTACCAGAGTAGCTATCCAAACAGATTTACTTGGAGATTCTGTGCATTTGCAATAATGCCTCGAAATAATGCATGTATAAGTGGCAATAATCCGACATTAATGGCTTTTCTCATTCGATTTAAAGGATATGTTCATCCAAATTACAAAAAAAACATCATTTTTTTTTCACCTCTTGTGCAGTGGTTCCAAAGGTTTTTGGCTAATAAACTGCATACATCTCTGCATTGTGGCCATTTCAACCAAAGATTCAAATTGTATCATTTAATATGACTAGGGGCCTGAAGACTATCTATTAATCCAAAAGCACAAATCAAACATCAAGACAAATCTGAAGAAATAAACACAATTTTGTGTAACAAGAGTGTTTTTCTGCTTTCCTATCCCGTTAATCATCACTCCCACCCCATTTATCTTGTGACCCATGGGAGTGGGGTTCCCTCCACCTTTATTTTATTATGTTGGAACAGTAATTTTAGAGAAACCTCTCCAGATACTAATAAAAGTGAGGTGACAGTTCCGTCTATCCATAGTATCTTAATTATTTAATTTTTTTTTTTTAATTTGGGTGAACTGACCCTTTAACATCACTTGCCTGAGTGTCTGCCTTTGGAATCATAAGTCAGTTTGGTAGATTATGTTGTGAACCCGCTGTAACTGGCACATTCATCCACAGACTGTATGTATTATTTGAAGTAAACATTTTAGTTGTACATAGTGTGAAGAACCTTAGTTGTGAACCTGAAACTTGAAGGATTGTTTTTTTGGTGTACGTATGTCTGAGCAGTCATAACTGCTGTACATAGAAGAAAATAGATCCAACAGACATGAAACCAGGTTTGTTTCTAAAGAACTGAACTGCTACAACTACAATACTGCACAGAAAGGACACACATTTATCAGTTGATTTAGTTGCCACTGACAATGCTATACTCTGGGTTGCATGAAACTCGTCACTGTTCCTTCAAACAGTGGTTTTTGATCTGTTGGATTTATATGATTGAATGTGTTGTGTTGTCAAGGTGACGGGTTTGTGCCTGACCACTAGCTAACAGCTCATAGCTTAAAGATGCCTTTATCAAAACCAGCTCGGCGGAAAAATGGGGTTTTAAAATGTGCATCCTAAAATAAGTGATTTGTTTTTTTGTGTTTTACCAGTTGAAAACTCCACAGCATTTACCCAGCTGGTGTTAGTAGGGCTATCTCCTAGTGGTTCATCATGACTCTTTACCTCTCTTCAGGACTTTCAGCTGCATGCATACCCCTCTCTCCCCACTTCCTGTAAGACAAAACCCTCACACATACAGAAACTCAAGTTGGTACATAATGTCATTTAGCTTCCTCCTATGTATATGTAGTTAAATTAGATTTTCATAAGCAGTTTGTAAAGGGACATTTGTATGAAAAGACAGTTTTAAAACAGGAATCATCTGTGTCAAACTGGAGTAATGTTTTTTTTAGGCATAGAGTGGCTGCTTTTAATGTCCTACAGCAACAAATTAAAATGCAATAAAGACTTCAAATGACTGTTTGTCTGCTGTGAATAATTAATAAAATAAGTGTGTGTGTGTGTGTGTGTGTGTGTGTGTGTGTGTGTGTGTGTGTGTGTGTGTGTGTGTGTGTGTGTGTGTGTGTGTGTGTGTGTGTGTGTGTGTGTGTGTGTGTGTGTGTGTGTGTGTGTGTCCACAGGATGGTGCTATAGAGTCTTGGTGATTCCTAGTGAAAAAATACACTTACACCAATTCAAGTTATAAAATTCAATTTTATTGTCAGAACTCGGCACACAAAACACTCCAAAATGATTGCAAAAAAATATTGGTTGATAGATAGGTAGTTCTCATAACTGGAGAATCAAACCACATCAAAGCGCAAACTTTAAAGGAATGTTTCCTCAAAATCAAAGATACAAGTGGACGTTTATTTTACTGAGGAACAAAGGAAATTATCTCATTGCCATTTTAGTGCTAAATCACATCTTAACATAATCACTCATTCTGTGATTTAGATTGCTGTGATGAAAAGAAAAAAGAGAGACCCTCAGACTGAAATAGAGTAAGTCCTTCCTTTCATTGCACATCTCACTTTGCTGTTAGCTGCTCTGGAGACAGGACTCAAAGAAGACTTAAGAGATGCTAAGCTGACTTAAGCACTGAGTATTATGATATGACATGATTTTTATTTAGTGATTTGAAGAAAAAAAAAAGTGATCTCATACTCTCAGTTTTTCCATCACAGACATTAATCAGAAGTCCCAGTTTTAGGAGAAAAAAAAAGAATTACTGTCACTTATTCAGTCATTTAGGAAATAATATAATGATGTTAAAAGAGCAATGTTTTTTCCTGACATCTTCCTTTACATAATGCTCATCTTTAACATCACTGGGTGGGAGTGGGAAGTGTTTTTAAAGTTTGAAATATTAAATGATAATAGGTCCGCGCTGATGTGTTTCATATGAGTAGTGAGCCATGCACAGAAATGCAATCTCTTAGCAAGCAGAGAGGTATAGAGGGAATGGACATTTTAAATATGGAGGACTACATTTAAAACTGAATATATAGATATTTATATATGTATATTCCCTCTTCGTTTATCCTTCTGTCCAATACATTTATTATTTATTCAAACATTTCATATCTACCGGCTGTGGTGCCAAAATGGCAAAAAAGCTGTGAATGATAGCTTAATAATTATTCCCCACATACACACCTACAGAAAAAAAAGGGAAAAAAATAATCACTCACCCTAAGGTACACAAATATTTGGATTTTTAAGTCAAGAGAAAAGGTTCTCACTAGCTCCCCATAAATCCCACTTTTCTTTTCCAGAGGAGATGAAAATAGACTCTTACAGCTAAAAATAGATTTGTTTTTAACCGTACAGTAACATAACCCCCACCCCTATGATTTATATGAAAATTGTCTATCTGATCTACAAAATATAGCAATGCCCTTTTTAAAAATAGTTTTTACTATAACAGGACAGATTTATTTTTTCTTCTTTCAGTAAGATACATTCAGGATATCAGGATATAGACAGAATAGTGCTTTTGATAAGAGTTCACACACAGTTTGGATCTTTGTCAGTATCAAACTTTGTCAGTCAAGTAGCTGCTGTTGTTGTTGTCAGCTCAGTATCTCGTCTGGTACTCATGGTGCCATCTGTTGAAGTCGTTGTAGAAAAGTACGATACTTCCAGATGCCATGCCAGTTATGATGCACCTTAGAAAGGTTAGGAGGAAACATTGTGAGGTTTTGTGTGATTTAAGTTTGAGGATCTCTAATGCAAAATCTGTAGGTGAGCCAGAATGTAGGGGGCAGTGAAAAGTAACTAAGTTCAACCAACTAAACCAACAAGTACAATTTTGAGGTGCTTGTACTTGAGTATTTGAAGTAAAAATGTTACTTTTTACTCCATTATATAGTTACTTTAAAGATTTATATACAAAACACATGATCGGCCAATAAAATATGTCATAGATGAAACTACGAAAACAGTATAATAAAAAGTTCTTATAATCTGCTTCACCTCAGCTACAACATTAAAATGCTGCTTACATGTTACATTGCACCAGTAATAATCACAAGCTCAACAAAGCTCAAAGATATTACATTTATTACTATATTTTTGTTTTAAATAATGATATAAAACAGAGAAAAGCAGCAAATCCTCACACTTTAAGAAGGAAGACATAGCAAATATTAAGCAGTTTTTCAATTAATGAATTAATCAATGTTCAAAATTGTGATGATTAATCTTCTGTTGATGGATTAAACTTCAGACCTAAATTTTCAAAGCTGGACATTTTGTCATTGTGGTATTGCTAGTTTTACTTAATACTTATTCGGACAATAGTTGTAGACTATGAATACTTACTAGTGTACATGTCAGGTGATAAGTATTCAGTGTTTGTAGTGAAATGTCCCACCGTGCATGGTGCAGTGACAATTCTTTCAAAAATAATTTAAGAAATTAACTTACTTATCAAAATGTTGAGGTTATGGAAAAACAAACACTGTTGGCCATTCAATGTAGGTTGTTTTTCTTTTACAGTACAATACTCTCAAATATTGATTTCATATTGTCCTCAAAAATCCACTATTGGTTGGGCTATACTTCTTCTGTGTGTGTGTGTGTGTGTGTGTGTGTGTGTGTGTGTGTGTGTGTGTGTGTGTGTGTGTGTGTGTGTGTGTGTGTGTGTGTGTGTGTGTGTGTGTGTGTGTGTGTGTGTGTGTGTGTTACCTCTGGTCATGTGACATGGCCATAGAGCGGATTCCTGCATCACAGCCCGGGTAGGTGAACAGCTGTTTGAGGTTGTGGACCTGCCAGACAGATACTACACCTCCATCCCCACCTGTCAGCAGATACTGACCATCACGGCTGAGAAGCATGGCCTGGCAAAGAGGAAAAGAAAACAAGCTCATTATTAACTTTTTAATGTGCTGGAGAACTGTCTGGGATGTTCCAATCGCTACAGCTTTTACAGTAATAAGCCAGATGTTTTCCAGTGGTACAGTCTGAGATGATTCAGTCACTTTATTGTCTGAATTGTTTGATCATCTGTTACCTGCCCTTCATTGCTAAAAAGAAAAAAGAAAGAAAACCCCTCGCAGCACAGCTATTCAACCTGGAACAACATGCATAAATAGTCTCCGAATAGGACTGGTGATCTGGGACCAGTTTATCTCCTATGTCAAAGTAAAGCTCATACTGCGAGGTCATGTGATCCCACAAAAGATCCCAGGTCAGCACCGCCATCCTTAGGGGCTTTCTGTACACAGACTCTGACTTGCTACAAAGATGGCTCCCCACAGCGAGGCTCCGAGATTTACTCGTCTCATCTGCTTTTCCTGCAAACTGTAACTGCTGAATGGGTCCCCCGGGAATCAGACATACACAAATCAGGTCGTGTGTTGGAGTCTATTATGGGCGCAGTGCATAGTGGAAGCTGAAACTGAAACAGTCAGGGGCATCAATCACCAAGTAACCGTAGCTGATGAAATGACGAGGCAGAATGTGACTTCTAAAAGCAGCAAATGACACTAATTTAGAGCTTTTCTCGTTTGTGGTTTCATAACACCGAGGTCGGCCGTCTTTCAGCTGCAGCCAGTTTGCAGTGATTCAGCAAAAGACACTTCAATCGTCAGCAGCATGTGTGTTGAATCAGGCTCATATTAAATGGAAAAATGAAACTTAAACTTCAGTTCTGAAGTTATTTTCAGGAACTTGACTTGGTAAGGAAAACATAAATAACCCTTCAAGAGCAGTACACAGTGGATGGACGTAAAAGAGTGTAGACTAAATTAAGCAAATGTTTTGTATAAAAAACCTTTGTGGAGTTTCATACCACAGTGAATTAAATGAGCTCTGTTTCTCATTCTCATCACTCACGCACTTAAGATAGACACACAGCTTGCACGTGAAGACGCTCACACAGGCAGGCAAATAGAAAACGGGCACACAATGATGCACTTGCATGCTGCAGGCTGGCAGGAGGCCTTGAGTACCAATCCAGTCTAATTGCCACGTTAGATCATCTTCCAAGATGGCTGGGAATAGAGCATGACTGAGTGCAGCACCGGGTTGATTTGTGTGGTGTAGTTCTGTTTTGTGTGTACGGTGTTTGTCTTGTGTATCAACATTCAGAGTTAATCTGACAACAACGATAAAATGAATGGTCAATTCAGACAATCATGATCAATGCACTTGAACTGAAGCACAGTGCAAAGGAGTACAAGGGAAAAATAGTGATTCATTATACCTTGGCTGGGCTGTAAAACCAAAACAATGAGCTGAAAGACACTAAACTGCTCCATAGAACTGCAGATTTTGAAGATAATGCTTAATTCTTCTGAGTTCAGCTTTTACATTACACGCAGTTATTCAATCCATTGTTAAAAAAAATTTATTAATTTACTAGTGCAGCTCTAAATTTGATAAATTGAGTTAATAAGCAGTCACAGCTAGAAATATTGTGTAAAAAGTAACAGTAAAATAACAGTAAAAAAAGAATATAAGAACCATTTGCCAGTTACTGTGTTGTATTAATATACCTGTGTATCTACTAATGGAGTCCATGACCTTACTGAAGCCCAGCAGGAGGCCAGAGAACTGGCAGACATGTCAGCCAGGCCAGGTAGGAGGCTGCAGACAGACATTATAAATCAGTTCCTTGCCACTGGGCGGTCAAACAAGATGGCCGATGGCTCTGTGGGAGCTAAGATGGCTACCCGGGCTCAGATGACTAAAAAATGACTCCAGCAGAAACACATGCACTTTTAATGCTCATATTTCCTACTTCTTTCGGGGAACGGTGGGTGGATTTTAAGGCTGGGGAAGGTAAAAAGTTTAATTTATGGTGCTGTTAATCCCCCTGTTACACGGACGAAGGCAGTGAAAAAACTGCTGGAATGGTTACACTGCCTGAGTTATACTAGTACTTAAAAGACTGTAATCCATTCAGTATGGCTTCTGTCACTCGATTCTGCTATTAGACTAGGATGCCGACTGTTCGCCTGTCATCTAACCTCTGACTCCAGACCCATATAAATTCACAGTGCAAACATTCCCTCTCTTTCTCAGTCTTACTCTCTTTTTCTAAGTAGATACTACAGGCCAGGACAAACACTTATTTATCCTGGAGTCCTACCGTGCTGAGGCTCTGAGGGCTAAGAAGATTGATTCTGGTATGTACATGAGTGCACTAAATACAGTTGGAGTCTCAGACCAAGAGGGTGGAGCAAGGGGGGAGGGGGGGGGGAGGCGGTTGAGACTGCCTCACTACAAGATGTTAGGATTTTCCTAATGCCATCTGACATGGCTGGAATTTACAACAGCAGCGGAGGGCTGACAAGGCCGGCAGTGGCCCACACTGTTCCCAAGTTAAAGCTTTGCTCCATAGAAGGAACTCTGGGAAAAGTATAAAACTCTACAAGTATCTAAAAACATCATTAGTTTCTCTTAAAGACACAATAAAGTATTCTGCAACCTACAAACTGTATACTGGCAACTTTCCCCGTGATGTTAATGCAATCAATCAACATTTGTCCGCGTGTGCGCATTAATCAGGCCTTCTACAAGTTATATTTGTGGCTTTGTGTAGGAGAGGGCTGGTTGGCAGGTTAGGAGCCGGGGCACGAGAGGTTTCTTAATAGGAAACAGGCGTGTGGCTGTCTGTCAGAGCTAGCTTACATTTCCCAGGCCAAACCGGAAACAAAGGGTCGGGAAACCAAAGGCAGTAGCTGCTATCTTGTGTCACTCTAACCACGAGGGAGGAAATGTGGGAAATGGGGAATGTGTCGTCTTGCGCTGGAGGGTAGTTAATGGTGTTGGTGTCCAGAGTTGACCACTCCTCTGGAATGTTCTCTACCACTGCCGCCAAAGCAATTTGACCTGACAAGAGAGCTGTGGATCAAAAGGACCATTTCCTCTGGTGTATGCGTGTGAAAGGGAATAAAAGAGATGTGAAGCCACACTCTGCCCCGAGGCATGCCGACCCCTACCTTACTCAAATCTCAAACCGTAAGAAAGCCTTTAATCAGTACGAGGACTTTCTACACTGATGTGGTGCAGGCACACATGTGCACTTTCACATGCATGTGAGCGCAGATATGCACGTTTCCTCACCTTGATGCTGTCCTCCACCTCCATGTGTCCTAGCAGTTTGCCGTTGACACTGAAGAGACAAAACTGTCCCTTGTCATAGTAGATCATGCAGTTTCCCTCAGTGGAGGACTGGATGAGACGAGGTCGCAGGCAGCGCTCTGGGCCCTCCAGGGTCCGCAGCAGGTCCCCATTCATGGAATGGATCAGACAAGGACCCTCTGAACGAACACGATAAGAAACATGGTAAGTGAAGCTAGAAAAAGCTGAACTCTTTTGGTCAGTGACTTTTTGTTGTTATGTATAAATGAATATCTTGGAATATTACCTTTGCAGCCGCTGATGACGAGACCCAACTCAGCACACACACTTGCACATGTCACTTCACAGTCGTGGCCCGTTAAGATGGCCCGCGGTGTGGTAAACTCTGCTAGGATAACACAAACAAAACAGTTTTTTTTAAATGTATTACCACTTTTTAATCACTAGAGGGAGTGAAATACAAATAAATCTAATTCCTAATTCCTTAAAGCAAAAACAATCCCTGGGAGCAACCATATAAATCAAACAGTAAAGTATGGAATCAAAAAACACACAATGCCAAAAGGTTAATTATTTCAGCTAAAACCTTTTTTTATATTGTTATATATGTACATATGTATATGTACATATAGCTTGTCGCAGAGTCTTCAGACCCTCATTCACTCTCTCTTTCTAGCACTTGTCACCCTCCGCCTCTCCCCATCTTTAAAACCTTCACCCCCTGACTGCCTTCACTGGATCCAGATGTTTCTGCACTAGAGAGAGAGAGAGAGAGCCAGAGGGAGCGAGAGTTATGGTCCAACTCATGAAGTTTGTGTGATTTTGTTTTGGTTTGAGCTGTCAGGGCAAGCGACAAAACAAAATCGCCTTTTACTTCTCCGTCTGTCTTCTCTGTCCGCAAGCACATGCACACACAGGAGTGTGCATTACTATATATTTATTCTTCAACAAATGTAGATGGATTCATTCCAGACAGACTATGCATCTAAACCTTTTGTCATTGCATTAAAGTTGTTGAGCTGAATGACAGCATGTAAATAAATGTGGCTATAGTGTAAAACAGGGATTGTGCAGGTCAGCAGAGCTGTGTGTTTATCTATATAGTGACCAGCAGTGGGCCAGCATCCATGAACTGGGGTGTGGAGTTCATTAAGGTCAGGGAGGGGTTCTAGTCAGTAACGACCTCCATATTCTTTGCTGTCACAGGTCAAGTTTAGCCCAGAAAGAGGAACACAAAGCAACAATGCTGATTTATGTTTAAATGACTGATGACGCTATTTTCCGAAGATATTTATGTATCAACTCCGAATTGCTCCAAGGCAATGTGATTTAAGTAAAATAGTTTCCAATACAATTAATTTCTTACAGTAAATGCCACTGATATGCTTTCTGTGATACAATGTTGTAGTTATATGTACTTTTGAAAAAGTGTAGTTTCTTGCTGACTTATATTCACAGTTCGTTAATGCAGCTTCTCTCTTTAATTCAATTAGATGACATAAAACTCAACACAGGTCCACTAATAAGACAGATACCTTTTCTCCAAAAGCCACAGCTACTGTTAAACCTTAATTAGATTTAGCAGAAAGACTCCATACAGGCCATTCTGCTCACTGAACCTGCTTGTAAAACAGCCAACTAAAGGACAAGCTAAACTCTAGTCGCGTATAAAGATGAAGTCAGCAATGTTTCAATTAAATAATATAATCTAATCCATACATAGAGTAATTAGAATTTTATAGATCACAAGGGGATACTTAAATCAATAGATGGACTCTGATGAAAGAAATATTCTGTATGCATGTATCGTCATTATAATGTTGAAAAGACAAACTAAGCCTCTTTTTTGCATGTTTTAAATAGTGTCTGACAATGTGCTATAAGGGTGTCCTAAATTATGTTTCTATTAACATTCATATTTTCTACTTTTTTTCTTACTGTTTTGCATTCTTATAAATGATTTCAATAACCAATGTGTCTGAAATAAAGTTAAATTTAGATTTGTAACACCTGTCCAGGGACGTTCAATAGACAAACAAATAAATAAATCAAATAAACTATAAAAAAAAGAAAATATATAAAATGTGTCATTTATAATAACAAATACCAAACAGAACAAGAACAGCAAGAAAAACAGCTTTGTACTAATAACTGACCTCACATTTTTTAATGCTAGTCGACTGTTTTACCTCCCTACATCCAGCTCTTCTGTCCACTCTCCAAAAGACAGACCAGCCCCTCAACTCTACCAGATCGGCAGCCTAAACATCTACATTTCATTTAGTTAACTGGCTGACATCCTCAACGTCACTAAAAGCAAAACGTATGATCTACAAGCCTTCGGATTAAAGCATGATGTTGGATTTTGCTCACAGAAGATCAATAAAGCTGATATATTGGTATATCAGTTAACCTTTTGAGCCTCTACCAGCCAGTTGGTTTGAATTAGCGCCACATCTGATTACAATCTTATACCTGTATATGACTAAAGCTGGGACACTGAGGAGGGTATCAGCTATCTAGACAAGTGTGGACAAGGCGCGTGTGTGCGTGTGTGTATGTGTGTGTGTGTGTGTGTGTGTGTGTGTGTGTGTGTATGTGTATAGATACTGCATCCAAAAGCAGTTCCATTTTGGATCCTGTTCAAAGTTGGTAAAATAACCAGGTTTCTGATCTTCCTGTTTTTTTTATTTGCAAAGAGTAGCATAAAAAGCATTCAGGTGTCTATTTAGCGAATATGTAATACAGCTACACAAATCTTAAGTATTACAATGTATTAAGTATTTGAATGTCAACATTTGAGTAATGTTCAGTCATTTAAGACATTGCTAAAAAGTTGTTGGAAGCAAAACCTCATTAAATTAGACAAGGGAATAATGAGGATTTTGAGTTTGATGAGCAGATTAATGATCCAGATTTAATTCAATGTTGCTGACGGTTTGTCTATGTTTATGATAAATAGGGATAAAGATAGATGCATACACGTGCATTCATAGTAATTTTTTTATGTATAGTAAGCTATTTACCCTAATCACAAAATAACTTATCTACAGTTATTCTCAAACATTGGTGCTGATTTTACATCGAAAGAATATTTTATTCTGAGTAATCGGTGTTTGCTTCATTTGAAATAACACTATACAGTATACCTTATATTATTAAATAGACATCTCACTGAACTGGTTTTTCCCTCTGTGAGCAGCAGATGGCAGTGGTGTCTGCAGAATTTATTTGCTGCTGTGCACAACAACAACATGTGCCTGCAGCAGGAACCAAGTGTGCATAGGTCAATGTGTACATGTGCATATCAGCCATTCAGAGGCATTTGTGTCAAGCTTATGAAGTGTGTGGGATATTCACAGGGCATTATGCATGAAAAGGAATGCGTGTGTGTGTGTTTTGTGTGTATGCATGTGCTCTCTTTTGAGTGTATGTAGAGATTTTAGCCTGAAAGTGTTTCATTTTTGGAAGAGGAATAAAGAAAAGTCTGCTGTCTGTATGTATTTTGTGACTGTGTGTGTGTGTGTGTGTGTGTGTGTGTGTGTGTGTGTGTCTGTGTGTCTGGGAGAGCCTCCTGCGGTCTGGGGCAATGGAGCATCACATTGTGGTGGTGAGGGGTTGGGATGACGACTGCTTTGTCTGCTCCTCTAGCTACAGCTTGGTAACTGCACTGAGCCGATTGACTTTAGACTGACACGCACACACACACAAGCTTACAAGAGCATGTACAGCACATGCATTGGTGTGTACACACAGAACCCCTTTAGGCATGTAATAATTCCATAAATCAATCAAAATAGAGTCTATTTGTCCTGGATATTATGCAGTTAAATTGTTATACTTAAGACATGAGGCACCGTGCAGATGAACCCTCATGTGACCTTGCAACATGCACTGTTACCCCATAAGGAAATGAAAATTCTGTAAACAACTTCTAGGCTTTGAGGATGATTAAAATTAATCTCGAAGAAGTCCCAGTGTTGCTGTAAAATCAGCTATAAGTAATAATAAAATCTATGTAGAATATCTATCATTGTAAAGTGCTCTAACTTTTTGTCATATTGTTATACTTCTGTCCTCTGTTGAGTAAAATTGTTAAGAAAAAGCGATCAAAGAGAAAAACATAAAATGAGAGCAGAGAATGAAAATGTGGTTGAAGTCCATCCATATGTTTCGACTCACAAAAGTAGTTATCCTTTGTCTTTAAAAAAAGTTTGAAAATCCCTACAATTTAACTTGCGGGAAAAAAGAAAAAAAAAATTCTTGATTCCAACATCCCACATCAGTGTATATGAGGTAAGTGACAAACAATCATCTATGCTCTGTCCCCTAAATCAAAAGCCAATGTAGCTTATTAACCAAATCTCAATTTGTCATAAATTTCAGCCCATTTGTAATGGATCACTTAACAACATGTACGCCAATCTAAGCTGACCAAATTAGCACCGAGCAGGCTAAGGGCTGAGCAATGTGTGTGCGATGCTTTGATCATGGCTAATGCCATATGTTATGGTAACGTAAGGGAGGCCCATGACATTTTTCACTTTTATCGACTAGCATGACCCCGTGGCCCTCGGATGGTGGTGAACTTTCATGTGCTGGCCGACGACCCCCAACATCACATTTAACGTCTCTAAGTGGCCCTCACTTTCACTCACATTAAAGACAGACTCTCTCTCTCTCTCTCTCTCTCTCTCTCTCACAAACACACACACACACACTATATCTGGTCTCTCAGAAACTCACACACAATCTCAAACACATTATCGAAAGCTGTTCCTGGTGCAACGGTGCTGCGAAATCCAATCTGTATGCAGGAGGCCTGGCCTGGTCAGACGAAACTAGTTGTTACTTTACAGAGGGAGGCCGTAAATCACACAGTCACAACTGTCTGGGAGAGTGAGCACTCAGAGAATACCCGTGTGTGTGTGTGTGTGTGTGTTCACACATTGGGCTGGTTTGCCTGTGTACTTACTGCCTGGGCTCTCTCCAATGCTGTTGTTCTTTCCATTCCAGTACCACAGCAGCAGGGTGGCATCTCTGGAGCCTGATAGGACGTAGCAGTCTCCTCCGATGTACGACTCAGAGCGAGCCAGACACGTAACCACGTCACGATGCCCAAAGACTATCTGAGTCAGTTTGCCTGCAAAAGCACAATACACACACGTTCTTAAGAATCAGAATTCATTAACAATTCATAAACAAGAAAGGAATGATGCATTTATGACTAGATTATATCCTTTGATCAATTTAAGATGTTGCTGTAATACACAATTTCATATTGCACTTTAATAACAGGGTATGAATTTATTGCTAGATGTAGTTCTTTGGAAGTCCCACCATGTGTTTGTTGATCATCTGTCTACTTGGCTAGTAATTCTACAATATCCACACGAGATCAGATGTCTACTAATTCCCAGACAAGAATAAATATTTGTTCCAACTCTGTGTGCGTGTGTGTGTGTGTGTGTGTGTGTGTGTGTGTGTGTGTACGTGTGCATGTGTGCCTATACACATGCAGTGCACTCCATGTGTATATATAAAAGGGCTAATTGCTGTCAGATTTCCAGACCACAGCTCCACTGTCTAGCTGTCTAATACTCATTACGCTCCTCATAGTGTGACCTCTGCAGTCAAACAGTGGATAGTTTGCAACACATGACATTTCTGCCTGGGTGTCAAAATCACTGTCCATTAGATAATTAAGTTATGTCTTGCTGAAAAGATGAGAGTTGTTATGAAACTGGGCAGGTCACTGAGTAAACTTCCAAAGAAGAACAGAGACATGAAAGATGTAAAATGTTTGACATCTTTATAAACTTTGAAAATAAGTAATGATGGCTGCAGCAATAATGGCTACCATGCAACTCACTCAACACACACTTGCATGCACACGGACAAATTAAATTGGATGTGTGTGCACGCAGGCGCATGAGGCTATGTGATTTTGTCCACGTGTACCAATCACGTCTTGTAATTGATAAAATCCCTCAGTTCTTTAACCTGGGGGCTTTAGGGACCTCAGTGGCAGCTGTTGAGCGTGTACGATTAAACTGTGTTCACGTTCCAGTCGCACACCCTGGTGGCAGTCACACAATAGAGCTATCTCTGTCCTCCCATCCCTCCTACCCTCCCTCCACTATTAAAGACAGGGAGGCCCTGGCCTACAGAAATTGAATCGGAGTCTGTTGTATAGATGTGTGTAGGATTCTGAATGGGGTTGGGGAGAAGAGTTGAGGAGCGGGGTACAGAGATGAAGCTTTAGACAGTTTCATTTAGGACCCCTGACCTGATGCCATCTGTGTGTGTGTGTGTGTGTGTGTGTGTGTGTGTGTGTGTGTGTGTGTGTGTGTGTGTGTGTGTGTAAAAATGTCTGCATTGCATGCACGTATAAGTAGCAAGACCGTGGTATTCAGGCATGTACAATGTCAACAGTATATTCAAGTTAAGATATATAAAGAGAAATTAAGATTAAAATTGATTAAGATAAACAAAATCTCAAGATATACAGAAGAACTGCACTAAATTTAAAAACAACCTGACACAATGGGTTAAAACCTGAAAACAGATTATTGTGCTACAAGAATATCAAAAACAAATGATTCAGTTCAACTGACTTTAGGGATATTAGTATAAAATGAATTGTTGACAGCACACATGTCTTGAACTGGCAAAAAATAAGAAGAGAAAATAAAGAGAGCCCCAAGCACTGTAGCAAGTATTTGTGAATTTGTAAGAATTCCACTGGTACAACTACAATACAATGCAGCACAGTGCAGAAAAGCAGATCACTCCATCTGTGTTATAACAAACAGCTGAGACTGTATTGTTTAAAGACTAAAGGCTACAAGCGACTACGACATTCATTTCACGCCACAATACAAAATTCTTTTTTTTATACAAAATAAAAAAACATACTGATGATTTTTTTTCATCAGTATGTTTTTCTTAGAGCCTCACTAGCAGTTGGACTAAAAAAAAAAAAGTTTGTCCTGAGGATGGAGCTAGAGGAAAGGCCATTGGGTTTATTAACATTATCTCTTTAATAGCATGAATGTGTTCATCAAATTTAATCTGCTTATTTGCTTATGAGACTTATGTTCAGAGTAGACATTTTGACTCGTAAAAAGAGGGAAGATCATGTTATAGTGTCTAATAAAGAGTTCATCATCAGGGTGATATGTATATGTTCAGTAAATGTAATGGCAATGTGCCCATTACATTTTGATATTAGTGGGTAAATTTAATTTTACAAAAGCATTTCCTGATATGGTTCATGAAGTTGGTGCCATTATGTGCACAGACATACAGCGAGTTAGAAATTTGTCTAAAAATGTATAAAATTGCTCCAACTGAAAAGTGTAGTGTGTTTGCACTTTACAAGCTGAACATGTGTGTCAAATGTAGTATTTAAATTACAAGTGTTCAACGATTGCATTTAGGTCTTTGTCGGGTGAGAGTGATCTGATGCCAAGAGTTTAGTGGCAGAGCAAATGTGCATGTTAAGACTCCAAACATGGTTTACCCAAATTATATAGGAAGATATGGTTAACTAAATGGTTGCCTTATTTTGACAAAATATGAAGTCCCACATTTACAGCATGTAAATCTAGGTCTAGGTTAATGTGTGTATGGGACAAAATTGTGAAGATATGATGTGGTTTATCTTAAATACTGTGTTCCTAAAGTTGACACAGAACAGCTTTTTCCTGATCAAATGCAGCCTAAGGGGGGAGAAAGCGTGCTATGATTATACAATACCTGAGTCCGTGGAGTAAACCCGGAAGCTCTTGTCCCAAAAGCCACACAGCAGGATGAAGCGGTTGTCGGCTGTGATGACGAAACACTGCGAGCTGATCTGAATGCTTTGATCCAGCAGGTCTGAGATCTGACGACGATGACTGCCCACGTTACTGGCTGGAGAGGAGAGGAATAAAAATGTAATGAGCATATAAAAAAAATGACAGGTTGGAAATGTACAGATGTAGACAGAAATATTAAATCCATTTACATATATCTATTTTCAGAGCTCAAACTCTAATGCACCTCCATTTAAGTTTCAGTCCACCGTGCAAAGAAGATTTGTGAGAGAATACATAAAACATCCCGGAGGTTAAGTTTACAGGACTTCACATTTTCCGTGAGAGTCTAAGAGTCTAGTCTGAGTAATGACAGTTTTCACAAAATATGCACGCCACTCAAGTCACAACACACACTGCAGATTCATCTTAGTTGTGTAATTTAGCCAATGATTGGTTAGAGAGAAAATTTATTGACATTCTCTCTTCCATAAGTGGTTTCTTTTTTCTTTTCTAGAGAGATATGTCCATTGTGAAGTATTTCTTATTTGGTGGGGTCGCACGCACTGGAGAACAGGTGTCGGAGAAGATTGTCCCGCATGGAAACTGATAAAGTCCAGTATACCTGCTACAAGTAATATTTCAACCCATTTTTAACATTTCCCAAAGCCACAGTTGGCTCAACACTCATCCTCAATTTACTGTGTTTAGCTCAGACTCCTCCTGGAATGCAAACAGTGTAAATATATTACTGACAAGCACAAAAATCCCCTCTACCCCCCCCGAAACACACACACACGCACACACCCCTAAACACAAAAATATATTATTTAGTACATTTATGCTTATGTGATAAAATAAAACACAAATATTAAAGATTTAAAAGGATAAAATTAGCCTGAAAAGTGTGCTTCCAGTGACAAATAACACCCACCCACTATAAAGCTCTCATAAAAATATGCACTGAATGTATAAATACTGATTCTGCCTGAACAAAAGGGAATACTGTACGTGCAGATAAAGATGAATATGTGAGACTAAACTCTGGTTATTTTCAGGAGTCAAGTAAAAAAATAAAACGTGTGGAAATGGTCTGGTGAGACTGAGAGTGACCACAACATTCACAGAGAAAGAACAGCCCCCCTTGCAGATGTGCGTGAGATTGTGAGAGGCTGCAGGGAAGCGACGGAGGCGAAGGCGGGAGCAGATAGAAGTGGCTCTTCTCTCCCTGCTCCACCAGTGCATCCCATACATCACTGTAGCTCGGCACTCTTCTCCTGCTCATCAACAAGTCGTGAAGGATGAGAGGCGCCCATATTGTCCTGACAGCCGTCCGTAGTGCATTCTCAATCACACATTATTACCACATTCATATTCATTTCCATTGACACGCGTCCTTTCCCTCCGCTCAAATTAAACCAAAGAGGATGCAGAAGGGGAGGGAGGGAAGGGACGATGGGGAGGGAGAAAGAGGGGGAGTTGATGATGAAATGCCGGCCTAGGCCACAGCTCATTGCATTCCAATTTGCATGCAAATGGTTTAGTGTGAGAGCAGGGCCTATATCATGAGGAGTGAACTGGGGCAGAGGCTGAGAAACAACTCTAATCTACTGTCCAGGGACACGGCGCTACAGACTGCCATGAGTCACCAAGATGCCAACACGATTCATACACAAATCCACACAGGAAAAAAATCATTTCATGCATATATGAGCTCACACTATGTAAAGAATACGCATGTGTGTGGACTCTTTTACAGTCATGAATGACAGCATACCTATCAGTGGGTCAATTTCCACAGGAAGTTGGTACTGCTGGTCCTGCACCGTTGAGCTCTGATGACCTGACAGAGAAGAAGACAGATTGGATTAATATTGTAATCATGTGGCCTTGTGAAGTAGATGCTGGCTTTCAGTTCATTAAAGCACAAAATTATAACCATAAAGTCACAGTGTCACCTGCTGGCCCAAGAGTTCTCCTGCAAATTAGACATCATTTATGTCAAAAAGCTAGCAAGGCCATAGAGAATATGATTCTTTATGCTGACTGTATGCTACAGAATGCACTGCTTTTGCTCAACCAAGTCACTTTAGCTAGAAACAGCTGTCATATTTTCATAAACTGATTCAAAACAGTACTAAAAGACTATATTCCTAAGTGTAAAAGCACGACATAAATGCATACATACATAGAAGATATTTTGCCAATGATTGCATGCTGCTCACATAGTTTGATATAGGGCTGCAACTCCCATCAGCAATTTTAATTATCAATCAATTATTATTATGTTTATTATGAGACTATAAAAGATCTGAAATATGTCACAATCACAATCTCCCAGAGCCTAAGCTGACATCTTCAAATTGCTTGTTATCTGAAAAACCCAGAGATATTGATACAATTGTATCACACATAGAAAAGTATTAAATCCTCACAGTAGCAAATATTTTGCACTCTTTTTAATCTATGTGACTCATCTGAGTAGGACTGCAACTAACCACTATACTCATTAAGGATTCATCTGACAATTATTTTTGTGATTAACTTTTTAGTCTCTTCGCATTGCTCATGTTGTCAAATCAACAGTGCAAAACCAAATAATATTCAATTTACAAAGATATTAAAAAAAGGAATCCAATCTAAAATTTGAAAGGCTGACTTAGACCGAGGTGCTGATTAACTATGTGCATTGTTCATTAGCTGCCTGCATCTTGTTGAAAAGATTTTTCATGTTTTTATTTTTTAACTGCTCTAGAAGCCACATGGAGTCTACAGTAAATCCATGCAATTAATGATCTACTTCTGAACAGCACACATCTTGTTTATTATACCAGCTCACTAAACCAATTAGGTTAATCAGTCTGGTCTGTGGTCCGCATGGATGAGGTTGTGTTCTACTGAAAACCAATCAGTCTTCATCCTCATAAATTCCGAGATATCAAATTTAATGTTTCTTCCAGGGGCAGGATGGATGTTGAGTAAATAAGGTTTTGCGAAGTGAGAGGCTGATGTATGGAGGTGGACGTGAGACCTAATGCTGGCTGCTGCATGTGTCACATTTGATACTGCTATCCAGTAGACACAGTCAACTGTCTCCCAAATCAACGTCCATCCTACAGAGACGAGACGGGTCAATTCTTGGCTCAGATAAATTAGACACTCAGAGAGAAATGAACCGAGGACATATGAAAATGATTCTGTGGAAGCAAATGATTGTCTTTACCTGCTTAAAATACCCTTGAGGTAAATCTGATGCGAAAATTACAGTAGCATGAAATCGCAGAACAAATTCTTTCAATTAAACACACCTTTTAGATAGCACAAAGACAATGATGTGAATTCACACACAAACATAGGAGTGCATGGAACACAAATCTCTCACCTGTCAAACCGTGCCACTTGTTGACAGCAAAGAGGCGATTTGCTGTGACGGTGATGATGGCAGCAGATGTTAGACCCGGTTGGGTGTTGGCCGCCACGTGGGTCACAGGAGAGTTGGATGGGAACTTCAGCACCATGATAACATCCTGCTGCATCTGCTCCGTGAACATCATTGGGGTCTGCAGGAGAAGATACTGTTCAGGCCCCCAGGATGGACAACGCGATGCAGCGAAGAGAGGGAAAAGAGCCAAGATATGGAGTGGCAGACGAAGAGTGAAACAAAAAAACAAGTGAAGCAGCCACGGCCGGTGTTAGCGAGGACAAAAACAGAGGGAGAGGGGGGGAAAAGAAGGACAGAGAGAAAGTTAGGAAGCTTGAGCAGGATAGCAGCAATTAAGCAGTACAGGTAAGAATAAGAGTTAGGTAAAAGTTAGATAAAAGTACGGAAAAGAGATGCAGGAAAACTAGGAATGGAAAGAATCTCAAAGAGGAAAAGCATAATCAGAATTTTAGGCAAGACATTCTGTTAAAAGTCCCCATTCACTCAAAGATGTATGCAGAACAATGTACGTGCAGATTTCGACACTAGAAGCCTGTTTTCAAATTCATCTGCTGAAAGAGGAAAGTTTGTCTACGCTCATCTTAAATCTGAGTTCAACGTGTACCTACAAGAATGATTTTATGACATCTTAACCAGTTTGGAAGCCAATCGTTGTCCAACATTCAACTTGAAGCCTCCAGAGTAAAAATACTGAGAATGTACTTTTCTGTGAAGTAGAAATCATCTTGTGTCCAGCTGCTTTGAAATCAAAAATATTCATAGATTCCGTTTTCTTTTTGCCTCATTTTGACAGGATAGCTCAAGGTAGCCAGGAAAGGGGAGAGAGAGAGAAAGGGAGAAAGGGAGAGAGAGAGAGAGAGAGAGAGAGAGAGAGAGAGAGAGAGAGAGAGAGAGAGAGAGAGAGAGAGAGAGGATGAGATGCAGCAAAGGACCACAGGTTGGACTCGAACCCATGGCTGCTGCAGCTAGGACTCAGCCTTGGTACATGGGGCTTACATGGAATTAAGACTGGCTTCAGACATATACATTATATCTACATATATACAGCATGTGAAATGTTTTACATTATATGAAATCCATGTCATTTTTCTGAGTGGGACTGCAACTAACATTTATATTTATTATCAATTATCTTTCATGATCAATTGATTGTTTATTCTATGAAATGTTACCCCAGATCATCTGTTTTGTCTTATCAAAAATCCAAGCACCAAAAATATGTAACTTACAATGATATCAAAAAGAAAAGGAGCAAATTCTTGATAAATGATCAATCAGAAAAAGGTTTTCTTTTTACTGATGTTCACAAGAAGTAGAAAATACAAATGAACCTAAATTGCATTAGATTAAACTTGTTACTAAGAAAAAATAAAAAGATATCTATGCAGTCATAACAAAAAAGTGATTCCATTGAACTATCAGACTGTATTCCTGGTTAGACAGGAGCTTATACAGAGTGTCTGTACTAAGCAGCTGTAACACAGAGCCATTTTCCTCCTTGCGTGTAAAGAAGAGGAACATCAGTGTTAACATCAGGAATAGACCTGAGTAAATCCGGTGTGTCTGACAGCTAACCAGACGCACTGACAGTATCATTACCACCGGCATGGGCAGATGCCGACACTCTGACAACACACTCACATGAGGGCGGATGGAGAGAAAGTAGAGAGCAAGAACACGTAAAAAAGCAAAGAGAACAGGATGTTCGGAAGGAATATGGAGGGGTGCAGAGGGTTAGAAATGTGTTTGAATAATGGTGTCTGAATATTATGTTTGAAAACTATATATGGCTGAGTAAAAATAAAAAACATTTAATAGGAATTTGCCTGTAAGGGAGGCAGATTCAAAGGCTGAGTTTGTGTCTGTGTGTGCATGTGTGCGCTGGGTGGTGGTCTACAGCCAGCTGTCAGCGCCACAGGGACACCACACTAATAGGGACTCATGGGGCCTTGGTCCATCACAAGCAGGCACACTGACTGCACTCCTTGGCCCTTAAAAAGCCGTCACTTCAGGACTGCTGTTCATTGCTCTCCTTTGCTGAGTTCCTCTGCTTCCAGCTCAGGTAGAAAATCTGGCTCAGACCCAGGTTTCCAGCACAAAGCTGTGCCTTTCCCCAGCATACCTCTTACTAAACACACATGCACACAAATGCTTGTGATCTTTCCCTTTCACACACACCTCTCTAATGATGAGAGAGGAGATGCTTTCAAACCCAAGACTTTATTTTCCCACAGTTGTAGATGGATAAAGAGAAGACAGGAGGTAAATGGAGGATGAAAAGAGTGAGTCAAAAATTAAAAAGAAGAGTTATATGAAGCAAAGCAGAGCGCTAGTATCAGTGCACACCAGAAGTCAGAGACACCATTAAAGAGACAGAAGAATGGTTGATACTGTAGCTCAGTTGGCTACTGACCCATATTATATCATAGTATTTTCAGAGTGAAGGATTACTGGTATAGTGGTTTGTGTGTGTTTTTGAGATGATCTGTTTACATGTACGTGTGTGCATCACTCACCACTTGCATGGCCGAGCTTCGGGGTGGGTGTGGCTCAATGAGCAACTGGCAGGGGGTCTGTCCAAAACTCCTAATTTGAGACTCCACAGCCTGAGAGAAAAAAAGAGAGAGGGGAAGAGATGGTAAAGGAAAAAAAGGGAGGTTATTCTTTCACTGTTGTGCCTCAGAATTTGAAAAGCAAATTGAAGTTGTATAACAGTATCACATTGATTGAAAACCCTGTTAATAGATAATGATATTAAAGAGATAAATAGCTCAGAAACTGTAAAATAAAAATCTGGTTTCTATTATCTCACAACCTTACCCAATATCGTATTGTATCATATATCTTATGATATCATAATGCTCAACTATCCTAGATGACTGTCTCAAAAAAAGGAAATGAAGAGACAAATACAAAAGCCAATATAGCATGGGAAAAATGCTTCCATTTATGTTCATGCACACATCACACATACTTCCTCACTGTCCGACACACACACCAATTTATCCTCCACAACCACACACAGAATCAGAGGAGGGCCGGGCCGGGCGGGCCGGTAGGCTGGTTAGGTGGTGTTAATGAAGAGGTATAGGACCATAAATGTCAGAGCAGACGCCGGCCGAGCAGCCTCTGGACATCATCACACAGCTCACTGTCAGGCCAACTAGCCTGGGATTGAACACACCCACAGCACTGTACAGATGCACCGGCCTACACCAACACATCACAATACCATATCATATCATACCATAATGACTAACAACTAACCTCTTCAATATTTTTTCAGCATGTAACATGGTGGAAAATAACCATTGCATCTTCACAGACCAAAATGCTTGTTATGTCCGACCAACAGTTCAAAACCCAATGGTATTCGGTTTTTAAAGACAGAAATAAAACTAAAGAAATGAGAAAATGCTAACAATAGAGAAGCTGGAACAAGAAAATTCACACAAGAAAACAGGATATCATAAAATATATCAATGTAAACAAAATACAGAAAACAAAAAGAATACAAGATAAGTGTCAGTGGGAATTTGGATAACAACATTAAGCAGAAACTGCTATGAGAAAGAAAATCTATCATACAATATGATAGATGGTTTATAAAAGGGACAGGCAGAGAGAAAGTGGCCAACACAAAATTATGACAGACCCGTCAGTATGTTGGTGTGCACTGTGACTGGCTGTGTGGGAGTGACAGCTTGTGTGTGTAGGCTGAGACGTTTGAGCCTGACTTGGCGAGGCCTGTGAGAATGAGCTCATGGTTGAGGCCTGCATATGGTATTTCCATGAGAAAAAGGTTGGGAAGTTAGTCTGCTCATATCCATTGTCTGAAACAAACCAGAGACCAGAGAGGCGTAGAGAAGGAGCGATCTCAACTGTCTATTACAAGGTTTCATCTGCTATTTACTGCCAAGAATCATGCACCGAAAAATTCTACATACAGTATTTCTATGCAAATGTAGAACTAAGACACCAAGGAGATCATATGCATCTCACCCTCTCTCTTTACAGTCAGTAGACTTTCTTCACTCTGTTAGTTTTGCACTTTCCTCTTGCTTTCCTCGTCTATACTTTCAACAATGCTTCTGTCTTTTAGAGCAGAATAACCGGCTTAAGTCATCCTCTGTATAAAATAGTGTAAATTTAACACTGGCTTTCATGATACATGATAAGAGGCTAGATAAAACAGAAAAGGATGGTGCATCTCATGCATAATAAACTGGATTGAATGTCCATGTTTCACAATGTGATATGTTGCAAAAATGCAACCACTTAAATGAACCAGTGTGGCTTGATACTGGCTCAACAGACTGGAAACTTTTAGAACAGAGTTTAAAATTGTTTCCTTGTTAGCAGGAATGCCTTGGGTTTCATATTCAAGCCAAAACTGCATTTAATGTACATTGACCTAAACACATGCATGTGTGCGAGCATACTAGTTCTGAAAGAGATGCTTCCATGATATTGTAAGTATTGTGGGGATATTGAGGTCTAGCGTGTAACATTTAGGAGGATCTACTGGCAGAAATTAAATATAACATTCATAGGTATGTTTTCATTAGTTTATAATCAGCTGAAAATAATTTTCTGACTCCACGGGTTGCCTTCCTTTGAGTCATTTGCATTTAACTGCCATGTTTCTACAGTAGCCCAGAATGGACAAAAAAAACACTTCAGATAGGGCGGTTTCCATTTTTGCAGCCACCGCAGATTCTCCATTGTGCTTAGAAAGGTAGGGTGAAGCGAGTGAGTTGCAATGGAAACTACACTGCTAGATGCTACTCAATACTGTACACTAGTCCTTTAAGACTGATGTGTTGTTAAATAAAATAGCATTGTTAATTCAATGATATCAAAAGATCAACACACCTTTGCACATGACCTCATTATCGATTATGACAGAATTGTAACATTTTCCATCTCATCCACAGTTAGTCTGTTAGCAAGAGGATATCAGAGCATCATTCAAGGTCAAAGTGCCTCCCCTCTCCTCTGCCTATAGGGCGGAGCATTTTGCTAAAGCTAATGTGAGGAAGACAGTTCTCAAAGCCACTCGACCTATCTTCATTAAGTTTAGCTCTGACATTTATGAGGCTGTGGAACGCTGAAAAGTGGCTGAGTCTAGGTCAGCATGTCCTATCCCTATATGCCAATGCAATGCTCAGGTGATTATACGAGGGGCCATCCAAAAGGCCAATCTCTTTTGGGGGCACTGGCCCATGTCTGATGAAGGTTTTCTATATTCTATACATTTAAATGGCTGAGACGCCCTCGACTCAGCTGTCCCAGCCCGCCTTTGATTTACTCAGCCACATGACAAGATGGATCTCCATGTAAAACATGCTGTATTTATGCATAACGAACCAACCACACTCTATGAATAGAATAAAAAGAATAACTGCATGGCCTTGCATTGTTGACAAACAGCATGTAGGGATTCTCTGTCCATACGCTTAAATTATATTAAATACAGTGAAGGGCATATTGTCCAGAATAAAACCAGTGGGCCTTGTGTTTGGTGAGGGACTTTGGCTGACTGTCAAATCAAGTTCACTCGCGTGGGTACATTTCCTCGTCTTCTGCCGAATTACGCAAACGCTGTACAATTCAGACGGAGCTCTGTGTTTTGTCGCTGGTGTGAGAGGCTGTGGGATTTTCCATAATCACATGTGAAAGAGGGGAAGCCCTGTACAACGATGAGAAGGCAAGGTTGTGTTTCTCTTTATACACTGAGAGGCAACACAGATGTGCATGCATGGGTGCACACACGTACACATAAATGGATCTGCACACACAGTTCTCTCAGAGAGTGAGGAGGTAAGTTTTGACTTGCGGCGGAGGCAGGACAGGAAGTAATCATGGTTTTGAAAAACACAGCAGTGGTCTCCACAGCATTCCCTAATCTGGGCTGAGATATTCCAAACTCTCTCCCAGAACTAAAATGCACACATAAACAGACAACTGTGTGCATTTATGCTGATGAGCACACATAAATATACAAAGGTATACACATGCCAATGGATGCATGTATACATACACATGTGTATGTACAAACATATCAAGGTATGATCCATCCAAATCGCTCAAGTGTGTGTGTGTGTGTGTGTGTGTGTGTGTGTGTGTGTGTGTGTGTGTGTGTGTGTCGAGGTTAAGTTGGGGCGGTTGGGAGTTAGCGGCTGCCAAACAGCGTGGCAGGAATACAGAACTCTCTACCCCAATCTACTACCTTTTCCGAACCACATATAAACACACAAATGTACATGCGCACACAAACACACACAGACGTCTGTGACCCATCCCCCTGACAATGAACAGCCCCGGGGCCTGTCCTAATGCAGCCTGGCCTTGCCCAGACCACAGCTCAGGCTGAAACAGTTGTCACTCAGTAATGGCAGACTCTGGGGACATTTTCAGACCCAAAGCCCTCAGTCTCAAAGCTCCTGTAGCCCTCAGCCACCCCCAGCGCCCGGCCATGACGAGGCCCAGGCCTGGAACTCTGTTTCCACCTTCTGCACAGACAGGGCATGCTTCCTTCCGCACAAACACAGTTGAAGGAAAGCCTTGGCTGAGCTCACAGGTATAACACTGCTTTGGTTTATTTAACTAATTAAAGCGCTCAGACTAAGTTTTTTTTTTTTTTTTTTTTTTTTCTTAAATTGAAAGCCAGCAGCTTGGACTCCCTGCATCAGAGGGGTTGTGGGAGGAGAAAACAACAAACTCTTTTTTTCATCTCTAGGGAGTGAAACAAACTGAAATTATTACATTTCCAACATCCTTACCAATTTTAGCTTCCGTATGAAACTGCCATGTTAAATATGACATGTGTAATGCTTTAAAAACCTCAATATGATATTCATTTAAACTGTGATAACATTTACATAAACACATAAGACCCTTGACCTTATGTTTAGGGTAATAGGTTACTAACAGTTTATTTTGCAATGGGAAAACAACAACATTTTCTTTGATTTGTGCTGTAAAGCAATGCAACAGATTTCCCATGAAATCTAACCTTGAGCAAATAATATAAACATTTATTATCTAAACACACCAATGGGGGTCTCCAATCTTTTTATGTACTATATGTCAAACAAAACCTTAATGATTTATTGACAGTATAATAAATGCTATACACCAAAACTACAGTGAAAGAAAGTCCATGTATTCAGAAGCATGCATATCCAAAATCTTCTTCATAAGCAGGGAGGCATGAGGCATTTTAATACCACTCAATTCAAATGCACCTGCTTCTGATGACACCCTGTATGTGTGTGGATTTATCAACGCCATCGTCACTGGAACAGCCTGGCAAAAATAGTGGTCTAACAGTGATTCAATTGTGTGGCTGTGTGTTAACCAGAAGAATGGGTAATGGGCTGAGCGTGGAAATGACCGGTGCACCCTGGTAATGAATCTGCATGAGTGTGTGTGCTTGTGTGTGTGTGTGTGTGTGTGTCTGTGTGTAGCTAAAGGCCAAAGCACATCTGGATGGGAATTAGGGTGAATGGGGTGATAAATCAGTTATCTACCCCTAGTGCCCATGATGCTCCAGTCACTGAGCATGAAGGGCAGCAGAACAGTGGAGGCAAAAGGCTGTTCACTCGCTTGATGTATACTCAACTCATCTCCATTTAGACCTCAAGGCTGTTAGGACCTTTGCTTAGAGGATAATTATTTTTAATTTCATTTCAACTTGGGTCTTATTTTTATTGTTTTGTGCATCATCTTTTGGTAATAATAACATTGTGCCCCCCTACTATGTTTCTACTTGTATGGCTTATGGGGGAACCAGTCAAAATGTGGAAGGTGTCATTATTCTATATCTATTACACTGTGCAATCAACATTTACTGCATAATAATACGTTAAAGCAAAAAAAGTTGTCCATTTCGACAAGATCAGATCATTGGACAGCTCACGTTTCTTGCCATCTTGTTGTAGCAATGTCAACATGTTTCCAGACCCCAGCAATTACTTTGGTAAGTGAACTCTATCCATATCCAATTACAACTAAAACTATGAAAGTAAGAAACAAGCTGTAATAAACTGGAATTATCCTTTAGGAGAACCCCTGTACAAAAAAAAAGTATATATGCCACTTTTGGCCACACAACGGCAAAAAGGCTGATGGGAGCAGGGTCAATTGGCCTGCTGCTGGCTAGCTGCCTTTTACAGCAGATTGGTGAAGTTGTCAGGCCGATGTTTGGCTGTGGGCAAGCTAGCTGTGTTTTTCTTTTCAGCGCTGTGTTTTGTGTGGTTGCTTTCGGGCAGGCCAGTGTAGCTTGTGTGTGCAGCAGTTCAAAGTGAGGGGGATGAATAATGAATGAAAGCCAAGGAGGAGGCTTTAAGGCGTTAAAGTGGAACACTTGGTGGAGTGCTTTCAGAGATATCACACAGGGAAAAGGCTTTGCTCAGCAATACCTGCCAGTAGATTGTTAGCTTAGTTCCCCCATGCCATTCTACAACCAATTTAACATGGCTAATGGCATCAAAAATATCCCTGAAATACAGATGCAGTGAATGGACAGATGCTTTTATAATATAGTCAGATTAAGCATCCATTTGAGAGTGCTAAGGCTCAAGTGTACTTACTGTAATATGTTTTTTCCCCTTACTCAGCATTATCTACCAAGGGAGTTAAATCAGTCCCGCAGTACATACAGTAAATGTGTATTAAAATGTGTGTGTGTATATGTATGTACTGTATCATGTATCAGCCTCACCTCTCTGAGCATGGGGTCACTGATGGAGCTGAGGTTGACTGCACCTTCGTAGGTCAGATAATAGAAAACATTGAGGGCTCTGGTGGCTTCTGGTCCCTGCTGCTTGTAGCCAAAGATCAGATCGATCCACTGGTGGAGCTGGCAGGACACAAACTCGCTCTCTAGAGCCTGTAAATAGAGAGAGGACAGAGGATTATGAGTGTTGTAAATGTCAACAGATGCAGGCCATTTACACACCATACTCTAACCAAATGCTACTCCCCAAACACGTTTCTCATCCCATTACTGAACAGCAGTTATCACTAATGCCCCTCAAAGATGAATTCCTCTGAGAAAGCAGAATATCCTGCTAATTGTTCCTGCGACAGAATCTGCCAATGATTTCTATAATGAGCAAAAAGCACAGTAAATCCATATCTGATCATAAGGGAACATCGAAACATTAGAGAACTCTTGTAGTTCATTAGGGAGCCGTTTCAGCCTCTGTCTTTGTTCTTTTCGCTGCTTGTTGTGGGGGATAAGAGCCCCGTGTTGCTCTCCTGCAGACGTCTCTGCATCGCCATAACACTGAGATACAAGCCGTTTTCCCTCCTCATTAGCCGGCAAAGGAGGGAAAAAACATTTATGGTTTCCTCATAAAAACAGGCAATTGTGTTAATTTGTGTAAAGCTGTCGGCTCACAAAAGCCCTCTAAACACGACCAAATTAGAATGAGGCAGCCCTTGATTGTCATTGCTGCCTTGTGTCACATTAATTTGTGACAAAACATTAGCCTGTGCTACACTTAAATGGCAATTTATATCATTTAAATTTTTACTGCAGAGACCGATGCATCCCTCACTTAAATGTGACTTTCTGACAGCTCATTCTGCATCTAATTCTTCCCCACTCTCTTAATTACAACTTTCAATCAAGGAGGAAAGCAATAGTATAAAGAGGATACTGCATGTGGTTGAGGTATGATGATGTTTTTACTGCAACTTGAGTATGGAGTGAACTTTTGATGCCGTCACAAATTCCATAATCTGAGCTGATTAAAAGCTTAACAATTTAAAAACACTGTAGATAATACGAGAATAGGAATCATTAACATTCGTTCCTAGAACTGAAATGCTCAGTGTGTAAGTAGAAATGTGGAGAAATATACAAACATAACTAGGGCTGAGTACTGTCAGTACATTGTTATCAACCATAATGTGTCCATGTAAAAGGAGTGTAATTATACGCACATCATGTGAAGGTACAAAGCCATTGGAGATCATTATTGATTTGTCTCAATAGCTGCCCATAGTCTCGACAATAATATAAAAGGTATATTAGTGTATGTTAATAGAAAAATATGATTGTGTGGCAATTTTCTGTTTAAATATATTTTTGACGTGTTTGTCATGCACAATATTTTAATGTTTCCTTTCATGTAACTATTGTTATAAATATGTAAGACATATTTTAGAATATTGAATGTATTATTTTCTCTGCAGACCCACTCCTTGGTACTGATGTAACTTTCCGTTGAATTGTTAATTGTTTTGAGATTTGAGATAATCAGTGTATTGGTAGCTGAATATGGTTTTGGTAATCTGATGAAGACATGACTGAGATGTAAATATTATCCATCCAAGTATACTTGTGGCCAGGTGTTACTCTGTAGCACTAATCGGTGTATAGTCAAAGTTTATGGTTATTACACTCGTTGGTAATTTGAACAATGACTCACTTAGATTCAGTAACTGTTCTGAGAGAAATGACAAAATTAGCAGATGGAGAGAGATCTGTTTAATCTTTTCCACTTTCTGTGAGTCACTTAGGACTAAACTATTGGGGAATGCTAAAAGAAAATGAAGCTTACATTTAGTATTAATATAAAACAGAACACCCCTGGAGTCTAAGACAGTCTAGACTCCATGTCTATCTGTCCCTCTGGCATCAGCGTATTCACAGAGTGTTAAGTGTGTTTAAAGGCTTGTGTCATAAGACAATTCTTTTTATTAATGTTACATTATATGCCAGAGAAACCTTTATTCAAACTCACTTTAATAGCAGGCAGAGTGGGGTTCAACGGTGCGTGTGTGTGGGGGGGTGTATGTGAGTGAGAGAGATCAGTTCATTATGCGCTAGGATTGACCTTTGACGGGCCCTGCTCCCCTGTTTCTAAAACTAAAGCTGGGCCTGATGGGCATTTAATGTGCACTGCAATCTACTGTCAATCAGCATGTGGAAACAAAGAGCAGCCATGTTATTGCAGCTCCCTCTCCAGAGGCCCGCCTTTATGGAAATCACTTGCATGTACCATTTGGAGAGAGAGAAAGAGAGAGACAGAATAAGTGAGAGTGTGTAGATGTGTGTGTGTGTGTGTGTGTGTGTGTGTGTTGCGTATTATTGGATTTGTTTGGTCTGTCGCTGTCTGTCTGACAAGAGGCTCAGCAATACTCTGTGACTGAAGTGTAGGTGTAGGAATTTAACCTCAGTGGACTAGATCTTAGAGATTCAAATCATAACTGTCTCTGCCTTTAGGGATACAGTAAACTGCCACTGTAGTTTATTTTGAGTCACTGTCCTCACTAGATCCCCAAACGTGGCTGAAAATAGTTCTCAACAAAACACTTTTCAAGGCTGTTTGAGAAACATTAGATGCTTCCCAGCTGCACCATTTTTTTTATTTATTATATATTTATGACCCATTTTCAAAGAGTAGTGGACTAGTGCATGGCTGATTTTTGTGTTTTCACTGTAACAAAAATATAACATATTAGAATATCCTTTTCTTAGCTCAAACGACCATACTATACTTCATCTACCAATACAGACAACAGCCTACTAATACAATTTTAATTCTGCACTTGTGAGTTTTGGAATAAAATAAACGACAACATAAAGCTTTCGCCTAATATCTAGAAGACTGCATGTGAGGAATTTATGAGACTTGATGGACAAGCAAAATAAGTACAGAAATCAGGCATGTACCGATAAGCCATTAACAACGTGCCAAGTGAGCAGGTGTGGAAACGTCTCCTTCTGTAGTGCCACACTGTGGAAATAGTGAGGCAGAAGGTTGGGGCAGATAGCAGATTCCTGAGGTGGGATCTGGTGCCACTTCAGGAGAACCAGGCAGGATTATTGATGGGCCAATTAGTAGCCAGTGTGTGTGTCATCCCCATCCACAGGGGACTCTCTGATAATTAATGAATAATTTAGCATGCCTTTATGTAAATGCTGATAGGGGGTAGAAGTCACTGGAATCCCACATTCTATTGTTAAGGATTTGATAAAGTACACCTTTGAAGCATAGGGGCGTCCCCTTTGTTGAGTACTGTTACTTGTTTCCAACGGCAACAATAATTTGGAATATTCTCCTATGTAAGAAATGTAATCATTTACCTTAATCAGTTTTTTTGCCCTTCAAAGCACCAAAGTATTCAAGTGGGTCTCACTAATTTCTCTTCTAGAACTGAATGCTTATTTTGCTTTCCTGCCAGTTTGCTGAGCTATGATGTGAATTCCAATGAAAATGTATCATAATGAACATGCCTCGTCTTTGTGTCTCAGATTACTTTAATTCTTTCCTTTCTGAAACATCTGTAGCTGGAGTGTGAACTTAAAGCCTAAAAATCCCACAAAAAAAACACTCAAAGAATGACAGCTTGACTATGTGTCTGTCAATATGTTACTCTTTAGAGGGAGATATACCCTAGACAGAGGACTTAAAGTCATGCGATCCTTATTTGAGACATCAGACCGGAGACATCGAGTGATTGCAATTAACCAGCTGGTGGACATTAAACCAGGATTATTCAGGAGTCCTGAGGAGCAAAACGGAGAACGTCTGATCTTGACTCAGTGGTTAGTCTACACAGCCTCATTTTGGAATGCCTATTTCTGCTTGCAAGTGGGTGTGATTTGTTTTCATCTCTCTTTGGACTTCTTTTAGTGATTATCTTTCTTTGCTCAAAAGTGAAGGTGCTTCTGCATGCTACAGGTCTGGAGTTGCTCTGGGTCTATCTGTGAAGTTTCTGTGCCTCGCTGTGGTTTGCGGTTAGCTTTATGGTCTGGATTGAGCTGGATTTCACTTCAGCTTTAACGAGGTGACACTGAATGCTCTCCTCCTTCCCTCATTGCCCCTAAAAAACCCTTTTAAGGACTTATGGAGAGCTGTCTGTGAGGATGTTAAAATGTCACTTAACAAATCAATGCACTCATTTGCATGCCAACGGTGATGCGAGTGTATGCGCATGTGCCCGCACGTGTGTGTCACCGATGGTGTGGGTGTGTAATCAAATGCACATGTTGTATGCAGAGTGTTGTCAGCGGCAGACTGTTTTCTTTTGTATCGATTACGGATGAATAAAGCAAACACTTGTCAGGTCTGTATATACTAAAATGACTGTTTAAGAACAAGCTGATCAAAACATCCTGAAAACCGCATTCAGTGTATGTCACAGTGAAACATTGTGCATTTTCACATGAGAAAAATTACACTGCTAAACCACAAGATCAGTAGTTCAATTAAGTTTTGTTTAGTCATACTGAATTCTTATTGCGCATTTCATTTAATCATAAAAGTAAATCTCATCAAATCTGTGTTTTTGAAGTGCACCAAACATCATCAGCCACTCTGTTCTTCTCAACATAATCCAAATTTATTATCTCTCTTGTTTTGAATTCTCTTTTCTTCCTCCAAGTTCAACAGCCCCCTTTCATTTTCCCTTCTACTTATTCTCTCACTCTTAGCGCTACTCCCTTTTTTTCCTTCTGCTCTTTCTTCCAGACATCTGATCCTTTGGATCAACTCCTCTGGAGTTGCCTTGCCCCGAGGTTGACAAGCACTCTGATTAAAGGGCTTATTAGCTCGCTGTAAATGAGAAGCCGATTGTCATTTTGAAGCAGGCAGAGGAAGCCTGTTGCCAGCCAGGGGAGAGGGGGGCCCCCCAACATGGAAGAGGAAAGAAAAAAAAGCAATGGGTGACGTAAGGAATGAGAGCCTTGGAGCAGCCGCACAGCTAACAAACCATTTCCTTTATTCTCATATTCACACACACCAAGAGAACCCCAGATGGGTTGTGTGTGTTACTTTAGTTCCCCCCCGCCCCCTTCCTGCTCTACTAATTAGACAGGTCACAACTGTGAGAGTTCTGGCTATGGGTCAACGGAGGCACTCGCTGGCAAGTGGAACCTGAAACTCTAACCCTGACTTTCTCCCACTCACTCCTCCCATCGCTCTTATTATCCCTCACCCACTTGAAAAGCAAGAATATCATGTTATGGGGAGAAAAGACGCAGAATGAGCAATGATTGGGAAAGTATCTCCCCAAAACAAACATGTCATGGTGGATTTGGTCCTAGTCAGACAAATGGCATAGTGTAGACTGTGAATGTGCACTAAGTGGTTCAATTTACAGGACAGACAATGGAGTAAACAATACTGATTGAGAAGAAAATGGATGAAGCGAATGGTGCTGACTCAAACTCAGAAGGCTGTTGTATTCTCCGTTTAGTTCATGCTTGATAATATGATGTAGCATAATGAGTGTTGGAGTTTAGATATTTTAAAATACCTTTTGTCTTAAAATATTTTTACAAATATTTTGAAGAACATATTTCGGCTGGCAAGCATCAAGAAGATGAGACTACAACGAAAAAACAGCTATTTCACAACTGTCTATTACAATCTCAGCAACAGCTAACAAGCACCTGCAGAGAATCTAACCATCTGTCCGCCTCCATAGAGAAAGGCTAACAAGCTAGCAAATACATCACCAGTGCCATAAGACACATCCACAATAGGATCAAGTGAGCAGAAGCTAAGTCAACATTCAGAGCTGATTAAACACAGGGCCACTGTGGAAGGCTGAGCGTGCTGAATGAGAGAATATTTGGATAGCTGTTGAGAGGAGCATTGTTGTCTTAGATGATTATAGAGTTGGCTGGAGGACTGGACGGTCTGTCTGTCTGTCTGAAGGTGTGGAGGCCTCTTAACACAGAGTGGAGATGATTAGGATGAATGACTCAACTGATCAGCTTGAGTGTAGTTAGCCCTTAAGGAGAGGTTATTAGGGTGTTGGGTTATGTGGAGCTGCAGCATCTTAGTGTGTGTGCATGTGTGTGTGCATGTAATGAAAAAAAGGAAGTATGCCTGAACCACAAAGGTCCAGTGTGTAACATTTATATGGATCTATTGGCAGAGATGGAGTATGTTTGTGTTACCTTAGAAAGAGCTTTTTATGTCTACGGATGCTGGGGATCATTTGATGATGTCCCCTTGCACTACTGGTTATTATGGTGGCCATTTTTCGCTGATATTTTATATACCACAAACAATTAATAAATCCCATTCAAAACTTAATCAATGGTACAAATAATAATATTTAATTAACATTACAAATTATATAATTAAATGAATTTAAGTGTGTAGGATTTAGTGCTATCTAGTGGTGTAGTTGCCAACTGCAGTGAAATGCAAAACAAAAAATATGCAAACGTTCCTATCTAGAGCGTGTGTTTGGTTTGTCCATTCTTGGCTACTGTGGAAAAATGGCGGTCCAACATAGCGGCCTTAATGGAAGACGACTTGCGGCATCTGTAGATAAAAATGGCTCATTCTAAGGTAACAAATATACAACCAGTTATTTTCAGGTGATTATACACAAATGAAAACGTACCTGAATATTACATTACATTCGTACGATTAGATCCTTCTTCATGTTACACACTGGACCTTTAAGTTGATACACAACAGAATAATGTTCTATTAAGTTAATATGATCTCTTAATATCATAATTTATCAACGGAATCATGTTGTGATTGAAAAAATATACATATATTTTATCATTCTATAAAAGTATGTTGTCCAAATTCATATTCTAAAAGAGATACAACTAAAAGCTAACAAATGAGTTTGCAAAGTTTTTGTTTTAAGTATACAGTGTGAAGACTTTGATCTTATAATGCAGTCAAACTTGTTTTATTGCTTTCCCATCAGATTATTTTTGAGATTTTCTCACATAACAATATCAGTCAATATCGTTACAAATACTGTGCTAATGATTCTACCATTCTTTTAGTTACACGCCTTTTGACAGAGGGTTATACATTCAGCGGGTTTCTGTGTCTGCTTTTAAAAATGTATACATAAAGTGATTGTTGCTGTTAACGCTTGACTGAACAAATTCGCTTGGACAGGTCAGAGGGCAAAAACAACGGTTTCTTTAAAAGAGCAAAAGATGACAACACATACGTCCAGGAGTTTGAGAGGCAAAGAGAGACAAAGTGCTGGAGGGAAGGAGTGTGCAAAAAAAGCACCTCAGTAGACTTTGGCAGAAGTCAAATGAGAGTGTGGAGGAGCGCAGGAAAAGGGAGAAGGACAACATTAGTGAGTGAGTATGTCAGCAGCAGTAGATCATCCCATTTCTCAGGCTCTCACCGGCCTCCTCCATTACGTCATTGAAGAGGAGGACGAAGAAGAGGAGGGGGAGAAGGACGGGGTAGAGGGGGAGGCGGAGAAGAAGGGGGGACAGCTCGTAAAACACTGAGCACACAGTAAACATGTCTGCCCTTATGCATGACAATACCCCTACAGTGAGCGCTGCCTGACATTAGCCAGATAACCCCCCTCTGCCCCACGTGCTAGTTCCCATCCAACAACAAGGCTTTCAGTGGAGACACCAGGGGAATAGATTAACGCTAGGCTAACATGGTAAACTGTGTTCCGTTACATGAGGCCATACTGGGCTAGACAACATTAAGATTTTCACTCACTCAGTCATTCACAAGTGCATAAGTATATCTTAGTGGTTAGTGACTGGTCCTTGCCGTGGTTTACCTCAGCTCACACATGAATTCCCATGGGGTTCCTGTGAGGATAAGACATGGAGGCTGGTGGGAACGGCATTATGTGTGTCCCAGTGGTTGTCTGATCAGAGAGTGCGGTGAGCATGAGAGGTGAATGTATACAGCCATGATCTTTGACTTTGAGTAGCTGGTGGTCTGAACTGGTGAGCGATCATGGCTTGTGGGGGGAAAAAAAGTGTAACGCATTTTTGTCTTCTGTCCTTCTTTTGTCACACACACACACACACACACACACACACACACACACACACACACACACACACACACACACACACACACACACACACACACACACACACACACACACACACAACATAAAAGACACACAATATTTTAAAACTGTTTTGTGTACTGGCCACAATACTCAAACAATAGTAAATGATCTTATCAGGTAAAAATAGCACCCAGAACACCCCTCTTCTATTTACTTGATCATAAACTGGTAGGCTAATGGACTTTTCTACCATGAAGACATAGTTTTTGTAAGTGTGAAGGGCTGTCAGCATATAAAACTGACAAACTTCAGAAAAAGGACTTTCAAAGACGCTGATAGTGTGAGTATATGAGGTTTGAGGGGGTATGGGTGATTTGCCTCATATTAATATGACATTTGTCTGTTAGCACTGAGCAGCCATGTAGATGTTTACCTCTGCAGGCAAGATTACTGTCGGGTGACAATATTAACAGCTGTAAGTGTCAGATCGCCAACCTAGTTCAAAGTTAAAATTAGCAGGATGGATTCAGAGAGACTTTCCATTTTAAAGTTTAAAGCTGCATTAGGCAATTTTTGACCACTAGGCAGTAGAGGGAGGAAAACACATGTCTATACAATAAAACGAATACACAGCCCTAATATGCTAAATGCTAATTGCTAACAAATCCTGACATTTAAAAAAAAAAAAAAACACAGAACAACTTGGCCCCCAAGCTGCATTTGCTTGTTTGGCTATCAAGTCCAATACTCACTTGCTATTTATCCCAGCTTTTTTTAGATGTATCCAGTATCTTATTTGCTCTACTATTTCTTGCTGAGAATTTTGAATACAGTGACTTGTGTTACTATGTTTGCTAGAAACAGCTGCTACAATTCCAGGATTTTACATTTTAGGGGTTGGGGTGATGTGACGACTACTGGGATTCAAAAATATACTTGTGAAGTAAAACAATGAGCAGAAAGTTGCTGGGAGCTGCTTAGACTACTGAAGTTGTCTGTTGATTTTCAGTTTGATCGGTGGTGATAACTGTTTCACATTACAGAGAGTATTTGAGTCAATGTTTATTCAATGAGTCATTTGATTCAATGCTGATTGAATGTCAATGGAGCATTACTTGGAAACTGGGTTTCAGAATTACATCTGACAAACAATGACATAAGAAACTAAGGATGTCTCATGCAGAGCACAAGGGAGAGCTCCATCTTGTAAAATGCTCACTACGGTTAGATTAAATGGTTTCTTAATGCCAGAGTAATGTCAGAGTCAGAGTCAGAGTCAGAGTTAGTCACAAAGGTCACTGTTTACTGAAATGGTTATACATTTGTACATTCTCTTCATCTCTTCCTTTTCTATTTTTTTTCCAAAGATGCAGCCACAATAGAAAATCACACACACTATGACTGCTTAAGACATAGCACAGGTATTCAATCTTTTAATAATAATGACTTTTACTGTCCCAGCATCCAAGGGTGTTTACACACAGAAAGTACTGTTAGGTGTCACAAATAGCATTAGTGGTAAAAACAATTACTTTTAAAGAATCACAAGTTATTTTGGTCTCTAACATCTATAGAGCAGAGACGTGTTGGGTACTTACTTTGATGGTTTACCACATCTGGTGGTGACCTGTGGTCAACCCTCTCAGTATCAACTTCTGACCCATCACTCAATTGGCTTTGCCAATTCAACAAGAGCAAAGTCTCTCACTTGTTCAGTGCGGGCAGTTTTGCTGATGTCTCAGTCACTGCTTTGAGTGAGCAGATGCTTTATAAAGGGAAAAAGGCCAAAAGTAATGTGTTGCCTGTCTGTCCCATGTGTGTGGTTTGCAGGTCTGTCAGCAGCACTACAAGAGCTCAGCTGACTGAAAGGAACCAAACATGTGAACTATGGAGCAGCAAACGGGCCCTGTAGAGTTCACATGGTTGCAACCAACCTTTCATAGAAAAGAAATGGGCAGCATTTGATTTGACAAATTAGTGTTGTATATTAATAAAAAGATACTTGTTGCTTCCAAATAAATGCAGAAAGTCAGTTGAAAATGAAAAACTGGTCAACAAATGATCCAAAAACATATTTATTTAGTTAGAGATATTTAATTTTTTGGGTTATCATTATTATTTTATTAGGGCGTTAATAACCAGCACGGCTGTGCTGTAGAGTTTAAACAATGTCATTTTTGGGATTCTGCCTGGTGTAAATCACAGCATCTGCCTCTAAACTCAGCCTACCATTAGTCTATTCACAGTAGGAGATTGCTACTATAACAGACTGTGGTTTAGGCTGTTCCAGATCAGTAGCTCAACTGAAGTCTGGACACATGACAGTGCAGGTAAACACTGATGTGCACACAAATACACACACACAAACCTACACTAGCATATACACACGATCACCTGCTATCACACTAATGGTTAGCAGACCTGAGAAGTGAGATGTGGTCATATATAGTGGAATGTCAGAGAGGCTGACAGTGCCCAGAGACATGTAGTTATCTGGTGGAGGAGGGATCAAGTTCTTAACCTCTCCTTCGACCTTCTGGTAAAAACAACAAGCAGCCCCTGATCTCTGTGGCATGCCGCCTCAAAATCCGGGTGTCTTGCGTGTTTGTGTGTGGGTGCATGATGGACCAAGAAAAAGGGAGTGTGCCTTTTTACAAGCAAGCATTTAACTATACTGTAGGCACTTCAGTTTGGTGAAGGTGCATGCTTGACTTAAGGCGCTGAGGTGCTTTGTCTCCAGTAAGTCTGCCTAAAATCCAAGCATTCCTCGACACATCAAACCCACGGTTTCCATCTGGAGCCGTTGAGCCTTCAACGTTGTGTAAGCCAAAGGTTAAACAACAGTCTGTGTACGCGCACACTTGCAGTTCATCTGTTGCCATGCAACACACCTTTTTCTAAACATTAGTGATGAACTATGGCACTTCCAACATCAGAGCAATATAAACCAGGCTACAGTTTGATGTAATGTTTATATCTTCAACTGGATTTTTTTTATTACCAACCATGCAACTCTCACTCGAAACAACAAAAACAAGCTGCCGTTTTGCACAGCAGCACAATCCTTTACTGTGAGAGGATTTTAATGGCCTTTCCAGATTGGGCCCTAATTAGCTGTTAATCATCTAGGGCTCATAACCAGAGTGGAGACAGCAGGCGTGTGTGTATTTGTATGCGTGTGTGCATTTGCGTGTGTTTGCGTGTTCTCCCCTGCCGTCTATCCTTGTGTTGCGAGGCCATTAGCAGCAGACAAGCTAAAGAGAGCCAAACAGCCCATTAACTCTTTCACTCTTCCTCTCTCTTCTCCACCATGCTCATCTCTCTCCCCACAGTACCACAGTTGCCAGCTGACACCCTCTAATGCCAGCTATCTGTCATGACCAGAGACCTGTCCACCCACACATCCCTCCCTCTACCTCGTCCTCAACCCATTCTTTCCTTTATTCTGTCTGTCCACCCTCCTGTACTGTAAGACTGGGTGTCTTAAAATGTTAAAATTGTATAAGACACATTGTAATCCTATACTGACAATGTGGAATTAACAGATCAAAAACTCTATAAGACATGATTCAAATGCTATTTTTTGCAGGACAAATTAAAACTACATAAAAATATATTAATGTCTGACCACCATTGAAATCAAAATCTTACAGGAATGGATCAATCTGACATGACAGAATAATCTTACTATGTAATACTATGTGAGGTTCATGGATTAGCAATGTAAAACTTATAGTATATTTGACCACACAAATCCACAGTCGCCTTATGAAACCTCAGAAAGCTCCTTTTTTTACTGAGCTTGTTATGTTTCTGTGCACCTACACCTACCTGCTGGGCTCAACTGCACAATGGATCAATATCTCAATTTGCACACAGCACAGAAAGAAACTGCAGACTGAAATTTTATCAGCCTGAAAGCAGTAACTAGCAGGTAGCTGTGCATGCGTATAGACCATTTGGAAGATCCAAATTGCCTCTGTAGTACTAAATTGGGCACAAAGGAAAGAACCAGAGGAAATTGAGGGAGCAGAAGTAGATGAGACTGGCGCACTTAAACGGGCAATGAAAAGCTGCTTTGTGCGTACAGGAGCACAAAGCACATTAACACACTAATTCTAACATGTTGGTTTCTTCAGTGTTACTGTTTTGACTGATTTTTAGTATATACAATAATATTATGAATATTTTAAAGGGGAGTGTTCTACTTCTGTAAATAAAAGACTTACTCAGGAGAGTCATACTGAAGGCTTACTTTGAATTTTTCTTAAGTTATATGAGGTACAGTCAGTGTATTTCCTACAGTACATGGTGGTTCGCATGACCCCAGTTTGGAGAAGCAAACAGGAGTACCAGCACAGAAGCTAAGCAATGCACGGCTCTAGACGGGGAGTGCAGCAAAGTGTATTTTAGCCACCGAAAAAAAAGGCCCACCTAAAAACATCAATATTAGTTCAATTAGACGCTATATTCAGAATATGTTCTCAAATTCCCTTGCTGTCCGACAGTTCTTCCTGACAGAAGAAAAAGAACTGAAGCAGTTATATTCCTTTACTGCACAGAACACAGGAGTTACTGGTCTACCACTGCATCGTTCTGCAGTAACTAACGTTTAAAACACCAAAGTCACACAGTAACACCAGCAACTCCCGTGCTCTATGAGGTAAAATTACTGCTTTTGTCAAAGGAGTCTGTTGGCTTTGAAGAGAGGACAGATGGATATAACGGCTCCAATTTCCTGTCAGAAAGGGATGTCTGACAGCTAGGTAAAGCAGTGGGAACAATTATTGTCATTATCAAATAATCCATTTGTATTTTCCCAATTAATTGATTAATTCAGTATATTATAAGGACTTAAAATTGTGAAAAATGCTCATAATCATATGAAACAGAGAAGAGCAGCATTCCTCATTTTCTTTAAGGTGTATACAGTGTTTGGCATTTTAAAAAAAATGTCTCAGTTTCTTTGCCAGATGATAATCAGAAATACATCAAGTACATTTCTTCTTTAGCACACATTTAACAAAATTCCCTGACTGAGTACAACACTGCAAAACAGCACGCCACTACCACCACAAGCTATCCCCGATGCATCCACCTTGGCCTAGACCATGCTGACAGCCAAAGAGAGAGAAGTGTGTGATTAATGATAGGGGCCTGGTCATATCAGCAGGCTGGTTAACAGAGCCCACCGCAAGACTACACAGGTCACAGAGCACACCCAGCCTCATCAGCACCCATTACTACTGTGGGCACAGGAAGCTACATCTGTTTTTACCCCAAACATTTTACTGAAAGGAAACGTGGCTTGTGTAAGAATTCACAGACTAAGGACTTTTACGCAACAAAAATACAGATATAATTGTTTGCATTACTGTTGGTTGGTTTTGTATATTCTTTTTATTTTTTCTTCTATTTGACCTTGTTTATCCTGGAAGCAAATTTTCATTTACCACGACAGCCTGACCTTTCATTATCAGTCAAAGTCTGTATAAAGTCAACAAGTTTTTGAAGTTGAAGGACTAAAAGTATCAATGACAAGCTAGAATCATTAAATCTATCTGGTGCTTTTTGACCTTCTAGAACAGAACAAGGTAATCTGATCAAAAGAGTTGCCTTCGTTTTCCAGCCTAATATGGGTGTGTGTGTGTGTGTGTGTGTGTGTGTGTGTGTGTGTGTGTGTGTGTGTGTGTGTGTGTGTGTGTGTGGAAGAAGAGAGAATATCTACAATGAAAATATGACAGCAAGTCCGACAACATCCGACATGCATATACACAGAATATTTCTGCTTTGGGCTGAGCGGGCAGGAAGGAGAGATCAGGAACAAGATACTGCATCATTTCTCCACACACAAACACAGTTGCGATCACACACACGAACATGCACCAGATGAGTGTGGACAGAGTGAGAGTAAAAAGAGAGATGGTGAGTTAGATAAGGAAGGGAGGTGAGGTGATGTTGGATCACTTTGCCAACACTGCAATCTGAGAGCTGGGGCATGTCAAAGGAGCGGGAGGCTCAGGTAACAGGAAGAGCTGTGAGACGACCAGGAAATAACACTGTCTCTTTGAATTAGCATTTGCAGCTGAAATAAGAGGGGCGGAAACCTCTGGGAAGACTTCAGTTGGTCTGGGTCGTGTGCTATATGAGGCAGACACAGAAAACTGCATGTATGTTTACAATGCATGTGTGCAACTTGTACATACTTTTTTAAATGCCCATCTTGATTATACCAATAATGAAACACTTTATATTGACGCCTATAGAATGTACACTAACTCCCAAACTCGATAACCAGGTGATCCTCCTACATATTACACTTTCTGCTGCCCAGGATTACAGTGTGCATGAATGCAAATATGTACATGTCAGTCCAATGTTTCTTACCAGGCGATTGATGCGTACAAACTCCTCTGGGCTCTTGGCCCAAGGTGGCAGCTCCACATCAGAGACCACAGTGCCATCCTCCATCACTCCCAAGTTGTAACTGTTGGCGTTGACAAACATCTCAGGGAGGTAGTAGAACTCCGGGATCAGCTCCTGCATGGTTACAGCATCCAGACACACTGGTCAATTACAACACCGCAAGCAGAAAGAGATTTTAACAGTGTTACCATTTGTGGCAGTTGAGCATTCACCTACATCGATGACACAGGCTTAGTTGTGGGTAGGATGATAATGCTGAATGAAGGAAGCTAAGATGTTTCTGAAACTACATGGAAATGACATTTCTGAGTGCTTGTCTGTTGTCCGATTTTGCGCTTTGGCCACTATGGAAGATGTCAAAAACCTTTGAGTGTTCAATCGGCTGTGGTTTTTTACTATTCAGATGTATTTGTTTGCTTTGTCTGTAACTAAACAGACCCAAACACACACACACACACACACACACACACACACACACACACACACACACACACACACACACACACACACACACAAACACACACAAACACACACACACACTTCCACAAAGAGAGAAAAAGACAGTGAGCCAAATTCTTTCCTAACTATGATGGTTTTATTTGGCTGTCCCAAACAACACAAAGCATTTTCAAAGCAGATAGTAGAAGAGAAATGCAGTTATGACAGGAGACTTAACTCCATATGTTTAGCCATTCGTCATTCTTAACAAAGCAGAACTTGCCACAATGAGTGTAAACATTAAGATTGAGTTTGAGCTTAAAAACCTGTAGATAAATCCATACTGCCCTCCAGGCCCAAACTGCACTATTATTGTTGTGTCTCACTGATTATGAAACACAAAGATGAACCAGGATGTCTCAGAGTTCTTGGCTGGTTCATGTAAATAGACTATTAAAAAAAGAAAAATAGTAGAATATGAAATATCTATTGTGTTGTCAACTGTTGACATTAAAATTTATAATATACAGTGTTTTCATAACACAAAGCAAAGGTCAAACCTTTGTATATATGCAAAGTACATAAATACACGCAAGGTTTGTCTATGCTAGGGTAGTAATTTTCACCCTAATAAAACTGTAATATCTATTTCTATTTTATGGCATTATTAGTGGAACTTTTTAGTTTGACGTTAAAGTCGAATTAACGGCATTTGTTTTGGGGATTTGATGGTAGCCCTGCTGTCTGTGGAACAAGCTCGTGTGACTACAAGTGCTGACTGGTTCTCTCTAGAAGGACAGAAAGATACAAACATGTTGACAGTCTGACATCAGAGATGAACAGAACACCGCCAACACCGAGCTGATGTGTCAGGCAATGATGACACCATGCAGGTGTAGGCAATTTTTTTAAAACAGATTTTTAATATGCATCATGATCTCTAAAAAAAATACAAATAATATGCTCAAATGATAACATGACCCTTTGAGATTAGCAGCACAGTACAGCCACCTTTCATCAATGGGGTGAAAGCATCCAATCAAATGAGCAAGCAAACACACAGGTTTAAAACAACACAGCACTTCCTCACTTCTGAAATCTCTTCACTTCACAAAACCTGACCTAAAACTAAAGGTCAACCTCTTAACGAGTCCTCCGGCTCACCCAGGTTCACTGGCTGCAGCCTGCTGTAAATTTGAGCTGGAGGTGGCAGAGTGCACACACACACACACACACACACACACCCACCCACCCACCCACCCACCCACACACACCCACACCCACACACACACACACACACACACACACACACACACACACACACACACCCCCAACAAAACCTTGAGGGCTTCGCTCCCCAACACGCAAGCCTGCCTTGCATGGACCATTATGTGCAGTGGCCCCTTTGCTCCGGCCTGGTCAGAGGCCAGCCCCTCTGATCCCCAATCCTGTCCTGTCATGGGTCACTGGAAGGGGCTCTGGCCTCTGGGCTCCTCTGCTGCACTTCCACTGTTGCTACTACTCTTCCCTCTCCCCCTCTGATGCCTTTGGGCTTAGGCTAGGGGTCAGGGGATTGGGGACTGGAGGTCATGCTAGCGTCACCCAGGCTAGAGACGCATTGAATCTGGGTGTTGTAACCTATTATCACCCTTCTTTACCAGTAGGGTATGAAAACACTGGGGCTTTTTGCCCTCTGGCAGGGACAGAGGGTTGCCATCAATGGCTCAGATGCAAAAGCTAAATGGTGTACTTTGCATCTAAATTGATACATCTCGTCCCTAATTCCTCTTTTGCCTAGGACATGAATATGTGCGTCCAAGTGGATAAAGTCGCTGGACTTTCATTCAAAATATGCAAAAAATTTAAACTGAACAAGGAAACAAAGTGATGTGGTCCAGATTTCCCCTTTATTTTGATCTGAAGTTGAGCTCTCACAGTTTGATCCACATTGACAGGTCTAGACTGAGAGAGCAAACGAGTGCTCTTGTTGTGCTTTCGCAATCAAGCATTGGCCAACTACGTAGTAACACAATCCATATGTTTTATCGGTGGGATGTGAAGGGGGGTGGTAAACGCAATCAAGCGTCAAAACCCCCAACACCACCACTGTTCCCCCATCCAGTGACCCAGTGCCAGGAGTCCAAGCAAAACCCAGCTTTGACATAGAATGTCTGACTGTAGTCGTAAATGTTTTAGGAGAGCAGTTAAAGTGTGCACTGGGGGTTCGAAGGCCCTCAGTATGAGAATGACCTGTGCTGTTGCAGGGCAGATCCAACAGCTCAGCAGAGTTTTGGGGCCCAATGGGCAGGGATTCAAGTCCAGGTTATAGCTGGCTGAATCTGAGACAGACGGCCGGGACAGATGAGGATTAGTCTAACGCTTTGATCAGAAGACCAGGAAGCTTTCATTGCATAGGGACAATGATTGGTAGTGACTGGACATTACTCTTTTGAAACCTTTTCTTCTCTATCTGTAAGGATGCTGGATGGGGATTTATTCCTCTGTAGTGCTCAGTCCTTTATCTCTTTTAACTTCTAACCTTCTTATAAGTCAACCATCTCAAAACGGAACAAGGTAACTTTTTTGGAAAGTATTTTTACATCATGTGTGAGCATGCATCAGTGTGTAGACTACCTTAACATCAGATGTGTCTCTCTGGCAGTTCCTCCAGGCCCGGGACACTGAGGAAAAGGTGCGGTCAGCATGGTCAAACTTCCCTCCTTGGAAGTTGAGGAAAAATGTGGTGAAGGGCTCCTGTTGATTAGGAAGAAAATGTCTAAGTCTGAGATCAGGACTCTGCTGCTGTAACTGGCATTACCTATTGTGATTGCTAAAATATAATCCCTTGTGGTGCAATAAAATCGTGTAATAAAAGTCTGTCTTTCTGCTTGAGGTTCAATACAGCACTATGTAAACAGATTTGAAGCAAAATCTACTCTTTTTACATACCCTCTAACAAACTAGAATCCAAAAACGAACAAGTGAAATAGCAATAATCCCTGTGAACTACTAAAGCCAATACACTTGTGTTACTGATGCATTTCTAATCATGTATAATCTTGTTAGGACAGATCAATAGCTGTCTCTCTGACGCAATAGCTCCCAAGTGACATGGACACAATATGCTGGGACGCAGCTACAAACTAGTACTGTGGATAGCTAATTAAAGTCAGCCTGAAATGATGTAAGCCTCATCTGTTTAAAAAGTGAGTTTAAACACAATGTATCTCATCATGCAGTTGAAACAGAACAGGATCAAGTGCCCTGTAAAATCTCACAAATTACCACAAAATCACACAAAAACGGTTCACATTTATTGCTCAAACTGTTTTCATTTACTCTCTGATGTTAAGTTTGATCTTTAAGTAAGGGTTTCTGGTAAAGTGGCTATAGAGTAAGCCCGCTAATGATGTGCGGAGATCAATGAGGTAACTCTACTGGGAGTCACTGAGACGGTGAGCTACTGGGACAATAACAGGAGAAAACTGCACGTTGGAGAAACTTAGTAACCTCCCTCTCCCTTGAGTGCAGTATGGAAAGATTGATGGCATTCATTCAACAAAAGGTACCGAAAGAGAGCACTCCATTGCACAATGTACACTGCATACACTCTTCAAAAGCAAATCAAATCACTTGTGATACTTGGTATTCCTCAAAAATCCAATTTTCTTTTTTCATGGCAGACATTTAATTGCACTTTGTTTGTTCCATTATTATATGGTAACAACATAGAGAATAATAAATCACGTGCAACCATAAATGAGGAGAAATATATATGTGATGCAATATTAAGCATACATTTACTCTCAATTTGATAGAAATATATTTGTTTCTAGGAGGCAGATGCCTAATTAAGAATGAATTAAAGGCAATATAAAATTCCAAAAAGAAACAATGAACATACATTTTAAAAATCCATTACAAATTGTTTGACAAATAAGCTGGATACGCATTTTGGTGTGTATAACTATACTTTTAAAACTCCTATATATATAAATATATATATATATACACATACACAAACACATTTTTGAATGTATATCTTTTTATGATTTTTATAACACTGTAATAAAAAAAAAAACAACCAAGAATGTTGCAAAAGATTTTAAATTACAGGTCATTTTAAAAAGGAGGCATCTTTCTGTATACATTGCACTTACGATACGCAGTAGCCACATCAGAGTGAAGCTGGAGGTGGAATAGTGGGTGCCATAGTGGAACTTCGGCACCTGGTCATCCTCCCAGGACTCGTATCGGTCGGAAAAGAATGCTGCCCTCTTGGGGTTCAGAGCACCTATGGGCTATGGAGAAATTGGAACATAAAATATATTTTCACATGTTAAAAAGTGAAAAATAACCTGTATCTTCTTTCAATTGCTGCTTGACATGAAAACAGAGATAAAGAAAGAAAAGATGACAAACACGGGTGTGATAGCGAAGGGAAAGCAGGGAGGCATTACTGAATTTTACTGTGAATACATTCATTCCACTATTTGTACCATAACAGTTGCAAGGCAAATGAAGCTGGTAACCTTTGTGCAATCTCAAATGAATATTAGATGATGTTTCCCTTCAGACAGAGATCAATCCTTTCCCACAGAGTGCATTTTAGAGGCTGTGAAACAGAGACCCTGCAGCTGTAGTCTGTCAGAGGAAACTAATGTGCTCCAATGAAAGAGTGCCTACTAGGAATATCAATAGTAAGGCTGTGGTTCCTTTAATTTCTACCTTTATTAATCTGTAACTAATACACTGGTCACCAGCCCTATTTGTAGTCTAGAAAAGCGGTTAAGTTGCGTTAATTTTCCATCGCTCTACAAAACCAATAACCCTGTGCTGCTCGGCTATTATTTAAATACTCATTTATAGAAATCACTTTCAGGCTGGTTCAATTTTTATTAGTCTTCTGCTGGCTGCGCCTCATTCCCTCAAACCTCCCTTCATCTCTCTCCCTCACACACACACACACACACACAGCAGATCAATGGTAATGGAATGATGGCCTTTTGAGGATGAGGGGCTAGTAGGGCGTGGATCAATTGGATCTCTTTCATATCATAGGGGTGCCTGTCACAGTAAGACTCATCCAGGGCCAGGCACTGATATTGATCTGTGCTATGGCTACTGTTTTGTGTGGGTGTAATGGGGCATGCTTTTGTACATGTATTTGTGTGTAGTGGGAGTGATGCACGCAGGATTTGTGCAGAATTGGATGCTTTTTCAGTTTATTGTGTGCATATATTTTGTAATTTTGTAAATAGCGTTCCTGTGTGTGTGCGGATTTATACGGCAAAATGCCTCATGCAACCACACTGTGTAGCTCTGCGTTGACAGTGATACACTGTGGGCTTCCTCAGGGCCACTGGGGGTGGGTGAGTACACAGAGTGAATTATACATCAAGCCCATTGGTCTGATTTATAGCCCTAATAACAGTCGGCTCATTAAAAAAAGAAAAGGGAGAGGAGGCATATAAAATAAAAAAAAAAGACTGAAAGTGCCACAGTGACAGAGAGAGAGGGAAAATTGTGTGTAAGCGCATGTGGGGGCTGTTGGTCTGCGCCAGCCCGACATTGTTTACTGCTGTAAATTACTGTGGGGCTAGCGCTCTCAGCTTACAGTAGCTACAACAGAGTGGCGGTGACGGCGCCGTACATCAGAGCAGAGCGCCCGGCAGTGTGCTGATGAAACGCCTGCTGCCGCCCCACCACAGATTGGCCTAATATGTCGTGGCAAAGAATAGCGGTCTGATGAGGACTCTGACAAATGAACCAATCTCGTAGTTTTAATTAGACTAGAGAGTAAGCTACAGAACAAAGATGTGCAGGCACTTTGAATGGGTAAACATCAAAGAATTAATCTTGGAGTAGTCCTAATCAGTTCTTCATCAAGAGTGGAGTGGTGTTACAGAGCCATTTAAAGCTACTGTGAGAAAAATATCACGAGAAATAATTACAGTAGGCTGATATCTATTTTTTTTTTTTTTTTACATGTTTTGTGATCTGATCATTTATGATCAGATTATTATGACATCAACCTATTCCATGCAGAGACAAGAAAAGTCTCCAGACTGCAAAGTCAAGTCTGCATCAGGGACTAAATGTGTCACAAAAACATTAAACTGATAATTGAGATTATACGCAAGTCTCCCTGACTGCCAACCTACCTGAAATGTACTTCATAGTGAATGTGTTCAATAAGTTAACTTGGTAGCCTCCCAAATTATTCTCAGGTTGAGAACAAAAATATTTTTAAAATGTATACGTAAACCCAGAGGAAAAACACCTTGAGGAACAACAAGGATCTTCCTGAGAACTATTATAAGAACATTATCCAGGGCTGCTTTGCTTTTAAAACAATAATAGGCCACCGGTGATGAAGTATAATGGCTTACCGACGATTTGAGCATCACTTGGGCTTTGAGTCATAAATCAAAAGAGCCTTTTGAAAGGAGTGTTTATGTATAATGTCCTATTTAAACAGTGAAAATGGTGTGGAGGGCCTGGGGGATAAACATATGGGGCGCGTATGGTGAAATCAATACACCATTAGCTGATGTGGCTGTGAGTAGTAGGTTATAACACAAAGGTACAGGGAACGCTCAATAAATCCTCACTATTTCTGTTGCTATGTAAATGTAGACAACCTAATCTATGGTGAGGGGGTTAACAACTCTTTTAATTGTTTGTTGTGCTTCATTTAAAGCCGTGCAACAGAATGACCATGCTTTTGCCTTCAGTGGAATTGTATGACCCCACTGACCAATTATAATCATGCTACAGATATCTATATGTAGGACAAGTGCAATTTTTGGGGAAATGCGTGACAGTGTGCAGAACTGAGGTATACGAAAGGGTACAAGAAAAAGAAAACATAGGAGGGTTACAACACTTGCAGACAGTTCTTGTGTGTGCTTATCGTGACTACAATGTTATCTCGGGGGTCAGCGTTTGATGTCAGGTTGAGGTTAGAGTTTATGATAAGAAAGTCCCTGGGGTCAGAACGGCTCTGGCAGCAGGGAACATAAATTCTGTGTGGCCTCTGTTGTGCTGGGGATGATGACAGTGTGTGACACACACACACGTTCATGGCAATTTGGCTTCTCAATGTCACTGGAGGCTTCTCAGATGACCTGTTTCTGTAAGAGACAGGCACCAACGTGACATAAGGGGGGGGATAAGAGAGATGTGGATGGTGAGAAAGAGAGACAGAATGAGAGGCAAACAGAAAACTGAAACAATTAAGATGAAAACAAAGCAGGAGGTGGTGAATGATGCAGAAACGGACATACAGAAAAGTAAAGTAACTCTGAAGGTCAGAAAACATTAGGATGAAAAGAAACACAGAGCACAAATGATTGCGGGTGCAGAATTGGGGGGTGGGGGGCTGATCTGGGGGGCTGTGCAGTGCCCTTTTCCAGACACTGCAGTCTGCCACGGTCCAGTGGTCATACACTGATATCACACGTGTGTCAACAACATGAATAAAACAGATGTAATAAAGATTGGCCCCGCTCCCTCCCCTCCTTTTTCTCTCTGTAGCCTTTCTGCTCTGAGAAAAGAAGCACGAGGACGGCAAATGATGTTGTTCTTCTCTTACACTCTCTCCTCCTCTTTCTTTTGCTCTTAGATTGTCTTTCTGTTTCTCCTCCTTTCACCCATCTCCCCTTGATTCACTTGGTCCCCGGGGCTGTGAGGCTTGACTGAGCACAGAAGCTGAGCTGTCCAAACTCCAGGGCAGTGCAAAGGAGAAGAGCAGGAGGTAGAAATGAGCTAAGAAACTGTCTATATCTTTGTGTGAATCTGTGTGTGTGAGTGTGTGAGTGTGAGTGTGAGTGTGAGTGTGAGTGTGAGTGTGTGTGTGAGTGTGAGTGTGAGTGTGTGTGTGTGTGTGTGTGTGTGTGAGTGTGAGTGTGTGTTTGTGGGGCAAGTGCAACTGTCACATCTCAGCCTACTGGGCAAAATGAAGCCAGATAAACAGAGAAATTATGCAGCTTCATACTGTGGAGAAAGCTACACTGGGAGGGATAAAAACAGAGGATAGAGACACAGAGGAGCAGATCGGAAGTGAAAGCAGGACTGGGGAGAACCTAAGGGACAAGGTGTTGACTGTTGGGGTGTTTGAATCTGTATGACAGGGCAGTGTGAAAGAATGGAAGTGTGAGTGGATGGCTCATGTGTTTGTAGTGAATGTGCAGGGCTACTCTATTGCATTGGGTTATAATGTGCAGATTTTTGTTCTACCCTCCATTTTTATTAATTTACTATTTCAATGGACTTGCTGATATCACTGGATGTTCGAATGTAACATGCACAGCCAATAGCCACTGCACAACCCACAAGAGGTTATGGGATTACAGAGCTTCCAGCACCACCTATTTCACAAGGTTACACAAATTAATTTAACCCTTCTCATACATACTCGTAAAAATACAACAGGAGAGCTCTGGTAGATAAAAAAGCTGTATTTTCTGTCAAAAAAGTGTCTGTCAATGCTCAACTTCTGCTGAAACACAACATTAGGAAATCCACTGTATATGATTGTTGGCCAAATTCATATTTGTTTGCATTGTAACATGAACGTCATAATGCTCCTGTTAATCTTACATTCATCAAGATGAAGGATACAATTATTTCTGCAAAATTGAATCTAATCTTCCTCACTCATAGTACTATAAACCACTATGCATCATTTTGCCATTTAATAAATGTTAAAATGTATGGTTGTTTTACACAAACTGGACTTCATGGATTTTATTTTATTGCCTCACCCAAACCTACAGCAACTTACCCACACCAACACAGCCCCTTGTGTCTTGTTTTTTTTAAACAATGCTATTTTTTTACTTCAGCCTAACTGTAAAATGTTCCATTCTGTCTCACTAGGTGAGTACCCCCACCTCTCCCTCACCCTGCATGAACATGGGATGCTCCCAGGACCTGAACAAATGCCCTCAAGTGCAACTCTGAAATGCATTTCCTCCAACGTATCCCCCTGTCCATTAACACATGCCTTTTTGTTTCCATGGCTGATTTATTCAGTCATTTCGGTTCCAGCAGCTAGACAGTCGCTCAATCATCTCACTCTAAAACTAATCCACTGTCCTCCCACCACTGGACAACATTACGCACAACTGATGTTCAGTCCGATGAGGGGAGCTGGCAAGCTAGGGATTATGTTTTTTAGCTTTTTTTCTGTGTGTGGAAAAGACAGGGAGTTCATGCAAGTAAATAATTGAATGTCTACTTACAACATGGGGGGAGGATCTTTTAAGCAGTTTCAGCTGTGTGAGTGTGTGTATTTATGTGCCAGGAGCATCTTAGGGCAGGTTTCATTGTTTCAAGCCCAATCACTTGATGCCTGGAGCTACCAGGGAGTATTACTTCACTTCCTGGGGTGTTGCGGAAGGTCAAACTTGAAAGAATTAAATTATGAACTTTGAATTATGGACAGAAAATGACAGCAGCTCCCAGAAACGACAGCAACTACATCGGAAAATGAGAGTCAAAGAGAGAACATGAGCAGCTCAAATGTGCTTTGACTGCAGCCAGGCAGGGTGCCTCAACTAACACAAGTCAAAAACTAATCACACCAATTATCTGTAATGTATATCACCTGTAATTTGGGGAAAATCAGACACGGCATCACCCCAATTTCTCATATTTGCAAAAACTTGAAACTGAGCAAACCACTGGAATTAGACTGGACTTGACAACATACAGTAGTTTAGAAGTAATTTCTAAGAAACACAAAAAGATTTGTTGTATTAAAAACCCAACAAATACTTTGTGATTGCTTTTGAACTTTGCAGATAGTATATACAACCAAATATTTCAGCAACTGAATGAGAAGGACAGAGCTACACTTGTGTAAAGATAGCAATGCTGCTACTACCTAAATGGACATTAACTACAAACATACACACACCAAATATTTCCTCTTGAGTGCCCTTCCTCTCTTTTGAATATAGGAAAACGAAACAAGTAAAGCAGGAGGAGAGGATCTGCCTTGAGTGTCTTACCTTGGACAGATCTCTGAAGTTGCTGGGCAGAGTGAGGTCAAGTTCCTCAGAGTCGTAGTTGGTGATAACCCAAGGGAAGACCGGGTACTGGTTAAGGTCATTAAAGGTCCGACCTGGGTAAAGGGAAAGAAAGCGAGAAAAAAGAGCGCCACAAAGATTAAATGAATCATGGTATCAAGGACTAACAACACAAGTTCAGAATTATTTCTTCGTTGGTGTACAACTCGTCTACTAGCAGGTCTGTGCCACAATCTGCAATGACATTAGACTGGTGTTGGACGGTGTCCTCACCAGAGATAGTGTTGAGAAAGATGAGGTACTCAAAGTTGGATATCTCGCGGCGTTGCCAGCGCTGGGTCATGTTGGCTGCCTTGAATAGCTGCTTTGGTGTGGCCAGAGAGATACGTCTACAAAGAGAAAGACAGAAAAACAGAAATTATATATGTAGCCAATCAAGTGTTTTTTTTTTGTCCTGGTGAGAATGGAGAAATAGTGTGAAGTGGTACAGAGACAAAATCAGTCACCACATCAAGAACAGTGCTTAGCAGACTGGAAAAAAGCCTCTGGCTTTTATTAGACTTTAGTAATACAAATGTCATTACATGAAAAATCTATTGAATGTACAGTCTTGCTAATTAAGAAGACAAATATGCAATAAATTGGGTTGAATACACATATTTGAGTGCATGTCCAGACGCACGCGCACGCACACACACGCACACACACACACACACACACACACACACACACACACACAGAGCCCAGAGCATGATGTATGCAATAGGACAAAAACAAATGACCCCCAATCCAATTAAAACAAAGGAAAATGATGGAATTAATCACTGTCAGGGTGTGAGATTATAGTCATTAGGCCCCTCAAAGGTGAAAATATGACTTTCCACATACGAGTATACTGCAAGACAGTTTTTTCTATATTCTGCACTATCACCAAGCAATAATGTGCTTTAACATACTTTATATGTAGGTTTCTGTATTTTCTTTTTATCTCCCATAGATTACATCACAATTAAATGTAAACATTAGGAGAGGAGGAAAGACAGGAGGTTCTTGATATTGCCTCTAATGTTTTAAAAGCAGTAGGATTACATCCAATTAAGAGCAACAATATTAAATGGATAATGGATAAGTGTGGCTGTGCAATTATTATAGTGGCGCTCTGGACATTAAATAATTTGTGCTGTGCTGGCTGTATGAGCTAGTGTGTGTGTGTGTGTGTGTGTGTGTGTGTGTGTGTGTGTGTGTGTGTGTGTGTGTGTGTGTGTGTGCGTGCGCACTGAGCTGCCCTGTACAGCTGTCCTCAGGTCAAAGAGGCAAGGTGTCCCTGGCCTGCAAACAAGCGTGATTAATGAATCTAGCACAAACACACACACATTTTCTCACCATAACTTGTGAGTGTGTGTGTGTTATATTCTGGTACACACACTGTCCTATATCCACACTGACTCATTACTGGACTTTCTTACTCAGACGGATTACATAGCCTTCAGTATTCACTGTTGCTACGTGGAACATTTTTTGTTTCCTAATATTGAGAAAACATTTCCCATAGATCCTAAATCTTCCTGTCTCACACATCATACCTCCCCCAAATATTCACGTATCTCACCGGACAACAACTGTCTGAGCTCAGATTAATGAAGACAAAAATTTCACAATATGCACTATGAAACTGAAACAAATCCCTATTGTATATGGAAAGATTTATACTTTATAATGATAAAAACTTAAAATGGTATTCTTCAGTCTTGCTTAAACTATATTTGTACTCTCAGAAAGGGTCTGTTTGAAATCTAATGCACAGAAACCTACAGTTATCATGTCTACTAATTGCACCCAAAACACTGGGAACATATTTTTTCTTTGTGAGGTTTTCTCCATGTTTGGTCAAGTTTTTCCTCATCTAAATCAAGGGCCTAAGAATAGAGGTTGTCATATGTTGTATATATTGCATAAAGTCATTTAAGGCAATTTTGGTTATATAAATATATTGACCTTAAATTGCTACCACCATACAACGTATCAAACTAAAAACTTTATCTGGCATCACATAATTAAAATATGCCATAAAAGGCACCATTTAGTGCTTTTCTAACTTCCTGGGCACTACTTTAATTTCTTTTAAATTTCCATCGTATACTGGGGATACACAGCTGGGTTGAGCTTGGCTTCAGCACTACCCGGACGCAGAGTAGACATGATGTGAGGAAGGGCGGGGAATGGTGGGGGTGTGCCCTGCAGGCTTACAAGCAACTATTTGGTTCACACTGATGGAAATAAATAAATGAACTGCACTATGTTTGTGCGAAGCCAATTATGTTTGGAAGGTGAGGAGAGAGTGGGAGGGATGGACAAATCAGTGACCCAACCCCTGTGTGCATGTGACAGCAAGAAAAGGGAAGGTGAAAATTCAGTTTGGAGGTCTGTGGTGTATATGTAACAACAGTGTTAATGTTCTCTAACCCCATTTCACTTCCTCCAGCCAACGTGTTCTTTCCATATGTTTAATATCCTGATCTGTTCAGATGTGGTGCTGTATGTATGTGTACAGAGAATGTTTAAAATCAGAGAATTCATCTTCATAATTTGCTTATGCCACTTAAAAACAGTTACTATGCATTTGTGTGTTCACCTGGTCTGTGGAAGACCAAAGCTCGTGCCAACCCCAACACGAGGAAGACTGTGGACCACCTTCTTGACAGTGGCTGCATCTGGGAAGTTCAACATGACTGCCGCTGTGAGAGGCACAGAGAAACATCCAGTTAGATCAAGGATTATGTTCATAATACTTATATGGGATAAAATCGCAACACTGCCACTGTACTCTTGATAAGAATGTTTCCAATATTATTCCATAAAAAGCACAATAAATGTGTACGTATAGCCATCAGGGTTACAATAAAAAGGTGAAATGGTTACATATAGGTAATTATCGAGTGTTGTCTTACTTCTGTTGGCCATGAAGATTTCCAGAGCAGTATTCTGCAGTAGGTAGCGCCTGGAAAAGATGGCGCGAATCTCTGTGAACAGCCATTTTCCATGAAGACCTTCTGTATAGGCTAGAATCTGGAAGACAGGACACAGAAAGAAAAAAACAAAAGGAAAATTAAAATGGAATAAGGAAAGGATATTGACAAAGATAGAAACCAAATAAGGACAGAAGAGATGAGAAAAAAGGAAAGCAACGGAAGGAAGAGCAGACAGGAGGCTAGGTTAGTTCATTTTTCACACAGTGATGGCACGACGGCCTGAACAGCACGATTAATGTCTTATATTGATCAGCTGCAATGAAAAAGAGATTCCTTCAGCAAGAGAATGGGAGCTATTCAGCTGGAAGGAGTGAAGGAAATATTTAGTTCACTAAAAGGTAATCCATATTACAGCGTACAGGTGACTGTATAGGAATAGGCAGAGAAGTACAATAAATACAAAAATATATTGTTTTGACACAAATATATGAATTGGTCTGAAGCGACAGGAATAAGGTTAACAGCCAATTTTATGCTTAACATCTGATTAGACTATTTTCTGTATTTTCATGGAGATAACTGACACAGGGGTCAAACATTATTATGTTAGCCAGCTCCAGATTTAAAAATGCTTCGATGAGCTGAGCTTAATCTGTCCCTTGGAGACTGTGGTAGCTGTCAGAGTAACGTGTTCCCATGGCTGCCACAGTGCCTGACAGATCCATATGCTTGGCCCTGCCCCTGTGATTCGTACTCCTACTAATCCAGAGTTTAGATTTGCTACTAACATACTTAGACCTGCTTTGTTAACTAGGCTTTTGTCTCGACCTCTGATTTTAGTTTCAAAAGCATCCTCTGACAGGCAGGCGTACAGGGATACGGTAGAAAGGTAAAAGGGACAGTTTAGGTTGTCACAGCATGGTTCAGAGGCTGTGTTATTAATCAAAAATATTCAAATGTGAGCTAGCAAGCTAGGCCTAGTGTTAAGTTAAAGCAGCTCATTAAAGGCAGAGGACAGCAGAGGGGACCAGCTGAGGCCTTTGCCAAGCAGCTGAGGACAGCCTTTCCCTCGCTGTCTCTGTAAGGAATAAGACCTGCCTGCATCACAGACTCACTTCAAAGTCTCTGGAGTTCAATTAAATGTGGATTAGTGGCTTGGTGAAGCTCGATGGGGCTGCATTCGCCAACCTGCTATCTTCCTTAACAGGGACTCAAGATGACTATACCAGTCACCGTCAGCCTGTAGCCAACACCGTCACAAAGATAGTGCAGCACTCACAAGAGTAAACGATACAATTTCTCATCATTAAGGATTAAGTAGGAGGAAGTATTTCATAAGGAAAACTAAAATATTTACGGGAAGTAAAAAATTTTTGTAGAGATTGTAAATTTCAGATGTTTTGTTCTACTTAAATTTTATTTACACTGTAAGTGTAACTAGCACAATGCTAGACACTTAGGTCAGTGCACATGGCTCAGCAATAAGGATTGCAGAGGGCTAGTAAATCTGGCACTGAATGGTAAAAAAGAATAAAACACGTTTTTCTTTTGCGGAGCTTATGAGGGAAGTAACTAAGGAGTGAGCCATCTCGCTTTCATCTCATCTCTGCTGAGAGTTGCACATGAGCAGTACCAATTGGGCACTCATAATGGCAGCGGGTAGAGACAAGTTTATTATTATATACTTAGCATACAGACACGAGAGAGGTAACAATCTTCTCATTTACCTTTAGTCAGGAAACTTTTTCTTTAAAGTACCCACAATGTATTTGTAAAAATGGTATTTACTCCTGTAGTGTTAAAAAATAACACATGGATTACAATAATATACTGTATAGACTGACTATAACTGTCTGTTTAGACAGACTGCTAGGGACACAACTAAGCACAGCTTCTCCTTTCCCCTAAACGGTCTTGGTGCAAGTTCAGGCGATTGAATTTTGATGACAAACAGGCTAAGACACCTGATTCGTTTTCTCTACTGACAGACCTGATATCAGATTACCATGTCAAGAACCCTACAAAGATCACAGTACATGCCATACGAGACCAAAGATATTTTGATACTATTTTATCTTAAATGTTTAAATAAAAACAGCTCATCTGTTTCTATCTGATCAAAAATGAAATTCCTGTTTTCAGGTGTATGATGAGTGAATGCTTGGGGAATAACCTTTCACCTCCAAAAGGGAGTGGTTGACTCATTTCATCCCCAAGAGTACACTCATAGAGCTCCTGACGGATGTCAAGAAGGTGCCCAGGGCTGATGTGATAAAGTTGCAGTCTCTGATTCCACAGATAGATTTGACAGTAGCGGAGGCAGCCAGATATCATTTTTCCCTGGACCAATGACTCTCCTGGAACGCTGTAAATAGCACTCTATGTTCCCGAGATCATTGTCCCTATCGGCAGCGCCCTTTCCCTTGCAGATGAAAAAGCTGAGCGGGTGACAAGGAGCGTGACAAACTATCCGCGCTGTAATGCTCCAGCCGTTCTGACCACGTCTGGACAAATTACAATGGTGTGGAGGTTATTGTCCGAGCTGGAATTATGGCTGCACCAGCTTCCTCTGTGATAAATAGTAATGGTGGAACTGAATCAGTCAGGCTCAAAGAGATGATAATGCTACAGAGGCAGAAGAGTAATTTTTTAAAAAAAACCCACGAGAACAGACTAACGCTAGATCTTCCATTTACATTATACTGTCTGAAAAAAGGGGTTTAAAAATGATAAAAATAAAAATGAAAAGACTAATGTTGAGAAGAGCACAGAAGATCCCATACATGGAACATATGAAGGATCAGGAGCTTATATGTCAACATGATTGGTTGACTATAAAGCACAGTTTTATTGATGTTTCATTTCATGCGGAACATTATCCATGGATTCAGGTCTGGTGCGTCCTGAGATCAATTTCAAAGCGTCACGCGGGACGACACAGCCAAACAGAAAACAAAGGAACTAGTCTTGATTGCAATGCTTTCTCTCTGTCTCTCCCTCTCCATCTCTCCCTCCTCCTCTTTCAACCTGTTTGTGTGCTGGGCTGCTGCTCATTTCTGAAGCACTGTCGTTTGTCTTTGTCAGATGCCCAAAAGACTGCGGAATGAAGAGGGACACATGAAGAGGGGCCGGGTGACTGTGGCTACGGTGTGTAACCACACACACACACACAGAAACTGTCACCGCTGAATCTCGCAGACAGTCCTTGCCAGCGAACCCTCTACACCACCCTTTCCTTTGCAAACCCAGTTCCTTTACCAACCACTGCCTCTTTAGAAACATAGGTAAAGTCAAGTGGAGGGAACATGGTGACACAGATGGCATTTAATTGAAACTGCACTGAATTGGGGGAGAGTTAGGGGAGCAACAGACCAACTATCAGCAGCGTGGTTCAAGATAGATGAGGCTCTCAACTAGCTTTGCTGTCGCCAGGCTGAGTGTGTGTGTGTTTTTGGGCTGATAAGACCCTTGAGCTGAAGAGGACAGAAGCCACTGCCAATTCCTTATTTATCATAAAATATGAAAAAAGGTCTCACCAATAGTATTGTTTTTCTAAAATAAATGCTTAGAACTGCACATAAACAGTGTGCGACGAGGAGTATATGCATATTTGCTCGTTCAGTTTATTACGGTGTGCATGCTTGAAGGAAAATGAGGTGATTGAAGTTCAATTTGTTGCCTGTTATTAAGTATTTCCGCATGGCTGCCTCAGTTAAAGGATAATGGATGAGGGATTTATTATTACCTTTTGGTCAAATGAAGTGGTGTGGGAGATAAGGTGATGAAATTAATGAGCGGGAGGAATAGAGGTGATCCATCAACATCAAAACAGAGACGAGGGACAAGCGGTATTGGGAGAACTTGATAGAATTTATATAAAAAAAACCTGTGGCCTTATCAGCATGTAGAGTTGTTTATTGCTTTTCATTTCCCAAAAGCTGTCTACCTCCCACCCCTCGACACCCACTACTCCACACTTCACAAAATGACTTTTACACGCAAACAATGGACTGAGGTTGCCGACTTGCAAGACTTGTATTAATTAAACGAGACTCCCTTTGATTTTATTCAAAAGTCACAAATGTAAACCACTGTGTACAGGTGCATCAGAGCTGTGATATTTGTGACTCTTTCTCACTTGACTAACCACAGAATCTAGCCATCTACAATAACAAGAAATTCAAGTAGACCGAGACGCTGACAGCGCTTTTACTGCAGCAGCAAATGGGAAAGAAAGTGCAGACAAACACAAGCTGACATTTAAGGGCTTTTTGACACTCTCATCTGGTGCATTCACAAAAATAATACAACTCATACTTATAATCCGACTCTCCACTCTCACTATTCCATACCCATATTCTTGTTTGCCTCCTCCCACCCCCCTCGCCTTAACCCCCCTCCCCACCATCTTCTGTTCCACACTGGTAAACGAGGCCTTGTCACCCCCCATCAGTAAATGAGTTCATCGGACTAATGAGCAAGCAAAGGGCCCCGACACACTAACAAGGGTCTGTTGGCTGCCTGTGCCTGTGGACCAATCAGGACCCTCATCACCGTTGACACAAAGCCTCCCTGAGCCCTCTGGAGCCAATTAAGACAGATTTTGCTTTTGAGATTGAGTGATAGCCAGAAAAAAAAAAAAAAAATAGGAGGAGGGAGTAGGAAGGACAGAGTACTGTACTGCAAAATGCAACAGAAAGATGCATCAACATATTTTCACTGAAAAGATTTCTTAATGTGTGTTCCAATCAAAAGCCATTACAGGTAGAAGGTTGGTGAGTAGCTGTTCGGAGAGCTGTGCTCGGGGTAGAATAGGCATTCAAGAGGAAAACTATGCTCTCTCACCTCAAGAACCTGGGATCATATGACCTTAAGACAGTACAGCCACATGACTCTACTTTCACACTCCAACAGTTATCCTGTAGCCCTCGTGCTTCAGCAAGAGTATGATTTAACCAAGTGGCCATGACACCATCTCTGTCTAGCCCCATGCTCCAGGATTGTTAAACTATGGTAGTAGTAGTAAAGCTGGGCAAGAAGCGAAAACATTGACATATAAAAAGGGACAAAAGTGATATATCTAATCATAAACCAATCCAATTCAAGGTTACCAAACCCAAGGGAACTTCTTTGAAAAATTAGTTTAACATTTTGGGAAGTACGCTTATTCAATTTCTTGCCTAAAGGTAGAGATTGATATAGTTAGATTGATTTCACTCTCATATGTAATTCCTGGAGTTTCACTGTATCCAATCAAGACATAGTCCTGTACACAACCCCACAGTAAAACCACAGTTGGTATGGATTACACAAGATATAACATGTTAATTAGTGAGTTTTAGAGGTGTTGGTAGGTGTATGTGACCTTAGAACAACGGCAGGCAAGCCTGTTTCCAGTCTTCATGCTAAGCTAAGCAAAGCAGCTACAGGTTGTAGCTTCATATGGAATAGATGGTTATAAGAGGAGTATAAATCTTCTCCTTAACTCTAGGCAAAAAGTGAACAAGTGATTTCCTAAATTTAACAGGAAAAAATACCTATTAATAAGCAGCCAAAATATATTATCCATTATACCTTAGGTTTATGAATAGGAAAGAACAGACTATGCTGTCAGAATATTGGATATATTGTCCGGAGGCTTCAATATATGTAGTATAACCAATGACTAGGCATTAATTAATTCATCGTGTAATTAAATCAAGATGTAATCGCTGGTCACACATAAAGCTCTACTTGCCTTGAGGGAAGTAAAGCAAACTACAAGGTCCAAAAAAATAAACACAACTAAGAAGCTGCGTTAGAGTGTGAGAGAATTAAAGCAAAATAAACAAGCCCAGCTTGCAGCAAGTGTAGGGTTATGAAGCCTACAGGCTCAAAAGCATTCAGTCCCAAACGTCACCCAGTAAGAGTTTGCACTCCCTGAATAAAGTCCCCTTTGAAAGGATCTTTGGGGCCACTTAGTCTGAATTTAGCCTAATAAGGATTAAACCCCTTTTTGGCCCTTTTCACTGTTTGCCAACAGGTTAGCCTTTTCTCCTTTCCTTTCCTTGGCTGCTTAGCCTTTTTGAAGTGGGAACAAAAAAAAGGTCTTGTGTGGATTTAAGGAAATGCTGCAGTGGTCTCGGGGTTAATTGGTAGAAAAGTAAAGAGTTCAGTGCAGTTACTCATTAAACATTCAGCCTTTGGGCATAAGCCATGAGGATGAAAGCCTCAGATGGGGCCTGACACATAATAAGATACTATAGCAGTAGTAGGGATAAACATAAAAATGAGGAATTCATAATTGACAATATGACAATTTATAACTTCTAAATAAGATATTGCGACATATTTTTTGGCTTTCAACAACAAACGGTCATGTATTTTGGCATAGAAATAGCATTAAGAGATGTAAAAGTATATATATACATTTTATAATATTCAAGATCAGTGCTTTTTTACCCCATCAAAGAGTGGGGCCACAAAGGGCAGAGTTAGTGGCTCATGGGTGATGGGGAACAAAGGATGGATAAGGCTACATAAGTGAAGGGAAGAAGAGTGTGAAATGCAGCAGACATCCACAAATTGAGAAGATCCCCTCTGCTATCGTTTCTTTATCGTGTATAAAACCTATATCGTTAAAATTCTACATTCAAAATGGATTCAGGTCTGAATCTAACTTGAGACAATGCAATAAAGAAATGTCATGGCATAGATTTACATAATGCACATAGAGCTAAACTTAATACATACTCAAAAATCACCTAAAACCAAGATCAGTTTCGCACTAGGATATAGTGCATACGTAAGACACCTGCAGCTACATATAAGACCTTAATAGCATTGCTGGGCACCTGTTGAGATTGCACTGAAAGGCCTTAAATACATTCCTTGATTTGTCAAGCTCATCAGTCAACACATGCACATCAGGAAAAGGTGAAAAAGAATGTATGTATATGCTTTTCACCAATATTCAGAAAATCAAGGAGACAGCCCAGAGCCACCACTGAGGCACAGTAGCTGTTTCAGACTCAATGCTTTTGCCCCCCCCACTCCTATAAGCTGCCGTGGCAAACATCAGACAGGTTAAGATCGCTGACCGGCTCCTATCGCATTCTCCCCGCTTTCCTTCAATCTCTCATTTTGCCATTTAGTGATGGATAGGCTTTTTTGGGGTTGGTGTGAGCCTTCGCTGAAGTAAATTCTTTTCTAATCCGGCTATTGTCACCAGCTTAAGTGGGTGTGGGGTGAAAAGTACACCCCTCTTGGGGAATTCGAGGTTGGTTGTCCGAAGCGAAAGAAGAGCGAGAGAAAAGGACTTGTATAAAAGGAACGGCTGTGGAGACTTTTGAGAATTTGAAGGTGACTCAATTGGAGCTACAGGTTTATCAGTGAGAAGCATTTTGAATTACAACTGTAATAGAGTGAATTGAATTAATAAGCATCTTGATTAAATTAAAATACAAATTGAGTACAATAAGATTTCTTTAGATGTGCTTATATTTGAGGTCTGTCTTACTATGTATGCCCTATGTGGTTGTAGGACTGATTTTCTTCTGTGTTTGGGCATGGAGTTCGATTCGGAGGTCTAAGGATAGAGGCTGTTGTACAAACTGTAAATGATTTATGATTTGGGATTTTGATGCTGTAAATGGAACTGACTTGACATGACTTACAGTATATTTGATTGATTTTGTGGATGGAACAAGCATGACAATTTTGACATACGATTGCCTTATAAAGTTGTTAAGGCAAACATGTTAACAGTTATTTGCACATCCAGCAAACATGGAGGAACATTAGCATGCATTTGGAGTTGTGCTTTGGCCACCCGATGACTTCAGTATTCACTCTCCTTGTTGCTGTCATATCTGGCTCTCAAGCAGCTAAAGGCTTCACTATGTTCACCAGCTAGTCTGGCTATTTACCTGCCTGCTGTGTCGGAAAGGACGCTGATGAGACACTGAAGCAAAACAGTAAAGTTGCAAGCTAAAGTAAAAAAAAGTAAAAACAATTAGCTAAAAGAAGCTAAAGCACTCCACTGAGAGAGGAACTACAGTTATCTGTAGGTTTGCCACTATAAGCGACCCCTTTCCCCTTTATGTGTCATTTTGATTCACTGTTAATACAAAAAAACAAATTAGTGCAGCTTTAAAGAGAATAAAATAATTATTGATAGCGCTTTTGACATTTTATTATTCAATTTAACTCATCCTCAGCATTTCATTTTATTATACAGATTAAATATGACTGTGATTACTGGTGTGAAACAAATTTGATGTGCATCATCTTTTGTTATTGAGATGTTAATAAGATTGATAACTAGTGGTTAAGAGAAGTAACTACAATAAAACGTATTTATCCTTTGCTTTGATTTGTAGTATTAATATGTGTCCTTATCATATGTGTTCTGGAATTGATTTTTATTTATACTACATCTTATTTTACAGTCTTGCTTCTACAGAGCAGAAGCAAAGCTCGGTTGTGCTGATGTCTGCTAGAAAGGAGTCTTGGATGAGTAAGTAATCTGCAGAATGTCCCAATGGAAGTGCCATTTCAACCAGACTGGATGGGTCATTAACCATAACGGCAATGGAGGCACCGAATTCAGCAATGTAACATTCTGCCGAGATGTCTTTACACATCAATGATATCAGCTTACGTTATAAAAACAAATACATCTGGTTAGAATTTCTCTTGATTTCTTTTTGGAATCAGTAGCTATACTAAGGAATATTATGTCTTAGTCCAGTTATTGGCCTTTGTATTATGAGACATTCTATGATTAGAAATACAGATAAAAGGAAGCTCAACAACACACATATTTACTCAAATTATACGACATACGGATCTAGTTTTATCATCTGAAATGCAGTACAGACCTTTCTGACAAAACAAGACCACATTTACAATTCCAATTTCCAATATGCTGGGCTGGACATCGATCTTTCAATTGGAGCCGGGTGTCTCTCTGACCTCAGCTGAATAACAGAGGCTTGTGTGAACAGCAGGTACACAGGTGCTGATTGTAATATCAGTAGCCTACCAGGCAGACTGGCATCCATAAACAGGCCTATCCATCAGGCTGGTGTGTTGCCTTTGACACGTGTGTCAGAGGCGGACGAAGGGAATAAATGATGGAGAGAGGGGATCAATCAAAGGAAGGGAGGGGAGGCACCTGCCCCCTGACTGGCCCAGTCAAGCCCAGAGATGGAACATGATGGAGGGGCTAGGCTCAGGTGCAAAGAGGGGGGTGGCAACTCTTTGTCTAGAGGTGCTTGGTTAAATGTGAGCCAGGTCTCGGCCACAGTGGTCTGTGGTTGTGTTAAGGTCCAAAGTCAGGTCACAAACAGAGGGACTGTGAAAGACTACGCATGTTTATGAGTGAAAAGAGATTAGGTAGTTGTTTGTGTGCTTGTGTGTGTGTGAAGGAAGAGCAACTGGGAGGGAGACATTAGTCATCATTAGGTGGCAAGATGGCACTGTTTCTAATGGTTCTTTATGTGATTGCCAATGTGGCAATCGTCTTTCCTCAACCTGTCCTACCTGGTTACCAGTCGCTGCAGAGATTCATCAGCCTGTTTTATACAAGAGTCATGGTTTACGTCTAGTCAAGAGTGAAAAAATTAAATAAAATCTTTTGAACTGAACTGAAACTACTACTGCAAATTAAAAAAATAAACTGCAGGGCATAAAAATCTGATGGTTAAGAGTCTACAGCCAGGCTCTGTGAGAATGTACTCAGTGCTCTGGACAAAATGGGTCATCAGCATGCTAACATGCTCAAAATGAAAAAGCTAAAATGATAATGTTTAGCAAGTATAATTTCTACCATGTAAACCATCTTAGTTTAGCTTAGTTTGCTAATCCCAAAGCCATGAGGTTGAAGGTTGAATGTCATTAGTTTTGAAAGTATTTGAATGAATGCTCATCATTACACAACTCTTAAAAACTCCACTGGCCACTCATCTGGCCAGAGGAGTGCTGAGCTCATCCCTGCAGTACGAGTTCAGCATCGATAATATTACCCCACTCAAACAACTGTTTCACAATTGTCAATGTGGTTTGAGACTCAAAAGGGTGAGGAAGTAGTGGTGGGGTGCATATGCATTTTGTGTGAGGGAGACAGAGAGATAAAGGACAATAAAGAAGGTAACAAAGGCTAAACTGCTCTACTGGGAAACAGAAATCCACTTCGGGAAGCTTTAAACCTTTATTTGGCCTTATCTCCTCTAATTGGCCTATATCATTCGTAATTGTTTGCACATGTCTCTATGTTGGACTGTAACTTGACATAAGCAGTGAGGCAAAACAAGAGGAGCAGTATCATAATAATTGGGTTTCCTGATGATTGCATGAGCCAAAGTGGGCCATAAGGGGATGGTGTTTGAGATTAAACTGATCCTGGATATTGAGAATTTAAGGATGAGGAAAATCCGAGAGGGACACATGACAGCTTTGATGCTAACAAGTCCGTCTATAGTAAGGTAGTAAGTAATGTTTTCCAGGTGCTATAATTACTGTACCTGGAAAGCAGGGAGAGGCACACAGTGAAAGAGTGAAGGAAAGAGGGGAAAGAAAGTGAAAGAAGGTCATCCCAACCCATCACTCCGCCAGTTGTTGTCGTGGTGTGGGGCTGAGCGATTTATTGACCATCTCAGGATGCACTCTGTCAGGGCGGACGAGGTGGTGGAACGTCATGAAGGAGAGACAGAGGGAGGGAACGAAGGAGGGAAGGAGGCCAATATGAATGAGTGAGAGTGAGGGGATCTGTTTCCTTGGGCTCATTGATAATGACATACCTGCTTGGGCTGTCCGTTAGTCCTATAGCACACACTACTTAGGCTCTAACTGGAAAATCAATAGGCTCCTCTCTCAGAGACCTCTTGCTGCCATGGCTCTCTGTGATTGGCAGCTGCAGCCGAAGGTCGTCCCTGGCGACCATGAGAGTTTGGCGGAGCGAGCAGGGGGGGTGGGGGTTCAGTCCGAGCAGTTTGACACTTTAGGGAGAGCTTAACGATATGGGACTGGTCGCTACATAACACCAGGGTGGTTTTCTTTGACTGAGTGACCATCCATTCAGCCACTCCAGCTAACCCCGAGGAGCCGTCACCACCCCACTAATTAGAGTTACCAATGTCTTCTCAATGGGGGTTTTATCATTGCGTAGTCCAAGGTTGGACACTGACCTTTAGGAAAAAGTAACTGGTCCTCTTTCAAAAATAGTTTTCTATTTAGCCTTTAGCTAAAACTTTTGGAGATTAACGGACATGTCCACAGGATTCAGAACAAGCAGCACAATTTAACTTGAATCTTAGTTCACATCTGAATTTTGTATTACAGTGAGCTTTTGTATACAAACAAGCTGAAGAGGTCAAAAGGAGGCAAATACAACATATTATGACCTGTTAACATACAAATAAATAACACATAAATAACTTTTCTGTGATCTGAGGCAGGTATATTTGACCCATTATTTCAAATCATTGTATCAGTGGGTGAAAATTCCTTCAAAAAATACAAATGCTCATTAAATGTATACTGTTTCCCATTAGCATACTATATACTAATAGTATATAGTACAGAAAAATACTTATGTCTAAAGTATATGCAGTGTATTAATATTATACAGTGCAATACTTACAGTTGGTGCAATTATATGTACTTCACTATTATGTACTGACAGGAGACTAAAGGTTTTTAGCCAACTTCTATCTGTGACTTTAAGATTCAAATGACAATTTCAAATTTTAAAAAGTCATAAAAAACAAGCAAAAGGGGTTTTAAAAGTATTTCTAACTTACTTTCAGTATTATCAAACCATTGCTGGAGCTGTCACAATATTGTCCAAAACGTTTAGCTTTTTCATTTGTGTGAAATGGATTACTGGACGTTCAAAAATAAGGACTTTAATGTGCATTCGAGCATTTTTAAGTATACAGTTGTTATGAACATACTACATACTCAAACCACAGTTAAAATTAGTAAATACTAGTTTATGATACACTCAGACCAAAGGAAGGTTCCTCCAATCAGGCTTTTGCTGGTGTGTGCTTGGACCAATCAGCTGGAAGTAGAATGAATTTTACTTCCTCATTCATGCAATATTAGTAGTCTCCAGGAGTGGCTCTGCAACAATAACTCCACATGCAATATTGATGGCTTGTGTCTAAACACAGAGAGGGTGCTGCAAAAACACACACACACACGCACACACTCGCACAGTACAGAGACAGGCAAACACACATCTGCTTCGTGACTTCATCAGTTCTGCTCTCAGCCGAGCAGATGCAGGGGCCTGCCAGGCAATTAGTTGCCTGCGATGATTTTCTTTGAGCCCTCTATGGAGGGAGCAGCTGGGTCCATCCGGGTTTGGGAGACAGCGACAAAATGTGTGAACAGCATCAAAAATGTACCCGCCCCGTTTGCATGTGCATATGTGCATGTGTGTGTTGTTAGGCAGTGAGTCACTTTCCCTGCACCTATCATGTTTCCAGAGAAAGGAAAGGAAAAAAAAAAAAAAAGAGCACTACCTAAAAATGCCAGGCCTCGACATCCCCCTCCCTTATCACTTGGAATTACAAAGCACACAAACTCAAGTAGACAGGGGGCTAACAGTTGCACATTGTGTTGCAAAACAAACATATTTGTAGTTGCCCTGTTCAAATATCAATGCTATGCTATGCCTGAAAATATAGCCATATCATTAAGAGACGTATTGCAAGTACCAAGGTTGTTGTTAATATGACTGTGCACGACTCTGCTACAAATTACTTCAGGAGACTTGCACTTTGAATTCGCTGTATGTACAGTATATATACACTGGTAATTCAGACTGAAGATTCAACAAGTAGATTAAATCAGACTGACCAAATTATCAATTTTACCACAAACATTTCATGACATTCATGAAACAAGACCCTCATATAAGGGACCAAATATGTTTCAAATATATTAAAAAGATAAATTATGCCTTTGAGGTTGTTTTCCTAATTGTAAACTATGTTATGAAAACAGTCTAGTAGACACAGTAATGAGCCACCTGGGGGTACCCAGCGTAATCTGGTAGGAGAGGAGAGGGAAAAGAAGAATAAAGCTCAGAAAGTAGGAAAGACAGACAGAAGAAGAGCGAGGGGGGGGAGCGGTGAGGTTACTCATCAGCTGGCAGAGATTTGCACAGGCATGGACACTGTTTTGTGCTCGTGAGGGGATCACTGTGGAGTCGTCACACAGACTCAGATCAAAGAGCTCTCTGACAGGCCCCTGATCTTTTCTCCAGTCAATATAAACCAGGGGGAAACTCTTTAGGAACCACAGATAATTCTGAATGTTTTCAGGAGATAAAGGGCACAAAGAAGTAGCAAGAATGGATGAATGAGTGAGTGACAATCAAGTGGTCTCTGTCATATATATATATAGTCTTTCTACAAGGGGAAAAAGGGGGAAATAAGTGAAAAAAAGAAATAAAAGAGATTTGATTAACTAAAAACTATCCCAAATGCTCCCAAAGTTGCTCCCAGCTGTCCCAGCAGTGTGCTCACCCTACTTCTGTTTTCCACCTAAGACTGTAACGTGAAGCTAGGAACCCGAAATGCAAATACACGCAAGGTAAATGCTCACACAGTTTTCTGAGATATGGATGACCTTTCCATTTCAACTGGCAAAATAGACAGATACAATAAAACCCAATCGACTGTATCCACTCCATTCTACATTGCAATAAAAAACGGACACAGTTGCGCAGGAACATGTGGTTTGATAAGTGGGCCAAAAAACGGATTCATAATGTCTTTATAAAGCCTTTGTCGCTATATATTTCATTAAGCTACAGTTAGCATGTCCTTCATAATATTTGGACATTTGCTCTCCAAGTAGTGTCAATTAATCTCTCTGGAGCTGTGAGCCTGATAATAAACAGTCATCCTAAAATCAAACAGGCAGACATTTTTTCTCATTTATTTCTCTCCGTTTTTATCTTTTTCTTAATTCCAAACATTGGGATAACTATCCCTTTACTTAAGCATTATGCTGAGGGAAGGAATGCTAGTTTTCACATTTCTTTTCAATTTCATAACAAATGAAGGTTGCCAAGTCAACTGTTGCTTGTCTTGCAGCAGTTTCTCTAGATACTCTAGTAGTTCAAGGGAGACTATCCAAATGGATGTTGTGTGTTCATTTAGCCGCTTGTTCATCAAATTCAAATGTCATGACACACCAGCAAATGCTACTCAGTTATGTTTCCCCTTGAATGTTTTTTCTTGCTGGGGACGGATGAATCTGACACTAAACCTCTCCACTGAGACCAAAGTTAATTATAACTATTCTAGGTGGGAAGACGAGCCCTGCTAAGTCAACCCTAATGAAGACTGTGTACAGTATTCATCCCCAAACTGTGTAATTAAAATACTGTATATAATACAGCGGTTTGTGTGACAAGTTCCTGCCTTTGACCTAGATAAAACTAAATTAATGCTATTAACTTGTGCATCTTGAATGTTTTTACATTGACATGGGCTCAAATATTCAGCAGGTCTTACACACTGAACTAAATAATAAATTCCAGAAATGTAATCCTAAATTTTGACTCCCTAAAGCCTCATCGGTACTTGCAAAAAGGCTACATGATGAAGTCCAGAAGATGTGTTAACTATGAAGGGGGGCTCATTAATCTTTGCCTTTTCTGAAATGTTTGTAGCTTATTTCAGAATCCCTTGCATAGTTGGCTACTTACTTCATATCAGTGAGCCGATTTCTGGAAATCATTGCTGAATCAATAATCTGCATTATGTAAAATTAATTCTAGAACAAGTGATATGGAGTTCACACATATTTTTAAACATTGTATTTGCACAAAAATAGCCCTGGTTTGGCTTTTTATGCCCTTTGAAATAAGGTGCATATGCAGCTTGCGATGCAAAGCAAATATAGTACCGACAGTTTCTATAATGTAGCTATGCAGGCAACTACAGTCGGCTTTATTGTCTCTGATCAACATTTCGAGGAAGTGATTCAAGATATTACAGCTGTGGTCTCTGATGATTGCTGTGGGGCTAATTTATTTTGAGAGATTAAAGGGGATGATTGGACTATATAGAACAGCTGTAATGTCACTGTGATAGTGAGGAAGTTCAAAAAAAGATAATCACTTGAAATTAAAAACACTAATTTAAACTGAATTACAAAAGCCTTGCAAAGGAGAGAGACTTGAGAAAATGTCCAATTAACGCCATGTAATTTTACGCGTGTAATGACCGCGACCTTTCTTAAGTGGAAGAGCGGACACGTGTTACAGGACTGCAAAGGGAACAGGCTGCAACAATAACTTCAAGAATATCATATATGGCTTTCACTGCGGATTTTTTTTTTTCTTTCCAGCATGCTTACATTCCTAAATATGTCTCACACCGCAGCCCTCGTCTGTGGGAGAAACTAATGGCTTCTTTAGTCCTCCAACATGAAGTCTGGGTGACAAGGGGACTTCAATTACAACCTCGGAGAGACCCCCGGTTAAATTATTCAGCATGAACAAGGTTCACGGCGATAAACCCACGGGTAAATTAACGCGCGTGTATTTGTGTGTATGTGTGTGTGTGTATGTGTGTGCGCCTTGTTTTAGTTATTTGACCCCAAATTATCGATTGCGTAAATGACACTAAATGTGCAATACTACTTTAAGTCAGTTGATTGGTTAAAAGGCGTATCAGGTGGGTCGTGTTAATTTGTCTCATCATTTCAGGCTCAGAAAAAGCTTGAATCAGAGCGGCCTAAACTGCAGGTGCACTGCACACATTAAACCTGCATAAACAAAATTATAATGGAGGAGCAACATTCAACGGCATTAAATATTCATCGTTTATACAGTTATACAATTATGGCATGAATGGGCTAAAAAAAAAAAAACACAACCGCCAAAGGAATTAACCAGAATAAAATGGAATTTATTATTATATTATATTTCTTTCAGTTTTAATTTAATTTACATAATAATGTCGCCAACTGATCGTGCCTCATGTTAGATGTCTAATTCAATAAAAAGGGGGAAAATCACACTTAAATCCGTAAGTTTTCAAGATTAAGCTAACACAGCCCACCAGAGCTTTTATGATAAAAGTACAGGACATGCTGCGTAAGTCAGTGGATAAGAATAAATTATACTTGCTGCTTTCAATGAGAGGGAAGAAAACCCTCGCAATTACTGAGCCTTTCAAGAGATGAGAAAACACGCAAAAAAACACAATCAATTAAAAGTTGAGAGAAAGACAGAGAGACTTATCTGCAGAATACAAGCTAAAGTTAAAGGCTGTCACTCACACTGTCTATACACTCCTAATCCTCAGAGCGCACCGGGAGAAATACGCGCAAGGAGCAACACCTTTCTTTTAAAAAAAAAAGAAAAGAAAAGAAAAAAAAATGTTTTACTGCTGGCTTAGAGAGTATACACTGGAATCCGCCCGTATAAACCTAAAAAGGTTTGTGTTTTCCTCTGTCGATTTGGGAGCAGCGGACAGCTCCGTGCGCCCAGATGCTGCTGAGGCGGACTGGAGCTCTTCTGCTCTGATTGGCTGCCTGCACTGACAGCTCTGCACATGATTGCAGGAAGAGAAGCCCGACCCCCTTTTCACTCTTGCTAAAGGAACCATTCATAAACTACACAAGTCCAGCTCACAGCTGAGTGTGGACGAAAAGTGAGCAGGGGCACGGAGGAGAGAATAACAGCGAGAGGAGATGCACGGTCACAGACGATGTTTTAGCCTTTAGCAGTCTGCAGACCCAGGACACGGATGGTGACCCGCAACCTGAATATGAATCTACCTAGCCGTGCTGGAAGTGCTCATGACTTTGACTGATATTTAGCAGGCTATTACGTTGCATCCCTATCCGTTTCCTCCTCCTTACACTGACGTCCATCCGCTGCAAAAGCAAAAAAAAAAAAAAAGCAAAAAAAAAGACAAACTTTGATTACACACTTTTCCTGCACGGGGAAGCGCTTGCCTCTGGCTTTACCGGTAAGCATTGGATCCGTCAACTTACTGCGACTCTCCGGTGTACAGCCCGGACCTCTGCCCTAACATGATTGCGACGCAGGCAAAGCTGGTTTACCAGCTTAACAAATATCACAACGAGAGATGCCAAGCTCGCAAAGCGGCCATTGCGAAGACTATACGGGAGGTTTGTAAAGTGGTGTCGGATGTCCTGAAGGAGGTGGAAGTGCAGGAGCCGCGGTTTATCAGCTCCCTCAGTGAGATAGACGCGCGCTATGAGGGGATGGAGGTCATCTCCCCCAATGAGTTCGAGGTGGTGCTTTACCTCAACCAAATGGGGGTGTTCAACTTTGTGGATGACGGCTCCTTGCCCGGCTGCGCGGTGCTGAAGCTGAGCGATGGCCGTAAAAGGAGCATGTCGCTGTGGGTCGAGTTCATCACCGCCTCGGGGTACCTGTCAGCCAGAAAGATCCGCTCCAGGTTTCAGACTCTGGTGGCGCAGGCCGTGGATAAATGCAGCTACCGCGACGTGGTAAAGATGGTAGCGGATACCAGCGAGGTCAAACTACGGATCAGGGAGAGGTATGTGGTGCAGATCACCCCCGCGTTCAAGTGCACTGGGATTTGGCCTAGGAGTGCAGCTCAGTGGCCTATGCCCCACATCCCGTGGCCTGGTCCTAACCGGGTAGCAGAAGTTAAAGCCGAGGGTTTTAACCTCCTCTCCAAAGAGTGCTACTCGTTAACGGGGAAGCAGAGCTCCGCAGAGAGCGACGCCTGGGTCCTGCAGTTTAGCGAGGCCGAGAACAGGCTGCTGATGGCCGGCTGCAGGAAGAAGTGTCTGTCCGTCCTGAAGACTTTGAGGGACCGTCACCTGGAGCTACCGGGACAGCCGCTCCACAACTACCACATGAAGACCCTGCTGCTGTATGAGTGCGAGAAACACCCGAGAGAGACCGACTGGGACGAGTCTTGCCTCGGAGACCGACTGAATGGCATCCTGCTGCAGCTCATATCCTGTCTGCAGTGCCGCAGATGTCCCCACTACTTCTTGCCAAACTTGGACTTGTTTCAGGGAAAGCCTCACTCAGCCCTGGAGGCTGCTGCTAAGCAGACGTGGAGACTAGCGAGGGAAATCCTCACCAATGCTAAAAGTTTGGACAAACTATAAGGTGATTGTCGAGACAGAGCCGAGAGACATTTTGGGATAAAACTTCAGAGAAGGACAAAGATGATTCTGCAACCGATTGTCCAAGTAATGTGAAGAAAAAAAAATATCAGTAACAAAATAATGCAGCGAGCAAACCACAAAACCCTTTTTAAACGGAGCAATTGGGCCACTGCCAGAGAGAAAGTGAAGGTACATTTTCAGATAAATGTAATAACTTTTAGTTGTCTTCTTTAAATGTTTTCACAAAGTGAAGAACCTTTTATTTAAATATATGCACAAAATCGTTAAGTGAAAGAATAAAATGTAGCGTGCCAAGTTCAATTTTTTTCATTATGTGACTTTAAAAAAAGAAATGTTAATAAAATGTTGCAAATTAAATTACAACTTGGCCTCGTGTCTTGACGTGTTTTGACAGCTGATATGACAGGCAAATCTGTTGCATTTTATTTTGCTATTGTCTGATGAAGAGAATCAAATTATTCCTTACAGAAAGCAAACCTGTGGTCAACAGTGGAAACAGGAAAACACGCTTTTTTGCAAAAAATTAAGAATGGAATGTGCACAGTCGACTTTAGGCCGTAATTTATTTTTACAGTGTGTCACAGGCTCAAACGGATTTTCGAATGAATGTAAATCAACGGACTGATGTTAATATATTGGCCTGGGAGCATCTCTGCTCTCAGTTTTCACAGCAGCACAAGCAGAGAGAGAGAGAGAGAGAGAGAGAGAGAGAGAGAGAGAGAGAGAGAGAGAGAGAGAGAGAGAGAGAGAGAGAGAGAGAGCCCCTGCAGCTACACTGAAGCTTTAATCTGATTAATGCGGTTGATCTGTAGATAATGCACTGTAGGAGACATTTATTGTCACGAGTATTTTAATAAATTCTGACATAAATGTGGATGTTTTTAAAAAATTAATATCTTTAAATACACAACTATACGTATTTAAAAACAAATAGGATCGTTTCATGGAGACTTAAACTGCACCGACTGTATGCACTGAACAGGCAGCCACCTGTGGGTCAGCAGCCCTCTGTGGCCAACATAAAGGAACTAGAATTGGTTAAAATGTTAGTTTATTTTATTATTTTTTTAAATCAGAGCAACATATTTCCGTGCAATTATAATGTTTGAGAGCTGCTTACCGTGAAAATAGTGCTGCAGGCATTAAAAAAAGGGACGATCCTTAATGGGAAGGCCTGATCCATGTGGCAGTGTCATCATTAATTTATTATAAAAACACTGAGTTTCTTAGAAATTAAACACTGTTATGGCGTTAGACTTACTTTACAAAAATATTAATCGAGAAAAAAAGTAGTGTTTATATCAAATCCCAAAAATATTAAAAAGAAAAAAATCAATTCAAACAGTCACTCTAACTTCAGCGACAGACTGACGAGAACTTTTGGAAACACCAATAGTATTATTTTTTTTCTTCTCATGAATAATAATAATAATAATAATAATAATAATACACTCGTAGATACCAAAACGTATGCGTCAGTCAGTATTTAGCATTATACCAGCACTATGGGAAATTCCGAGCATGGCTTCAATAAGTGACAATTTGAGACGTGATCAATGGAGCTCGAGTCTCTTACCTTTGGATCGATGGCCTTGAAGCCCGGCTCGTCCTCGTCCACCTCGAAGTAGAGCTCGGAGGCGGTGATGGACAGGGTGCCTTTCACCACCACGGCCGGAGCCACCAGCTGAGCACTGGCGCTTAAGTTTACTGGGCCTGCAGGAAGAGACACATGCCGGGTCACAAAAACAAGGTGTCCCCCCCTCTCTTCTCCCAAAGTGCTGGCTTTTTCAAATAGCCACCGACGGTAAAAATTAAAATAAAAAGGTAAACTTATTAAACTCAACAAGGGATTTGTGAGCTGATGGTGAATGTCAGAAACCCACCGCAGAGGCCTTCAAACCTAGACGTGGTTAATTAATAAGGAAAAGTGAAGATAAACAGGCGGCAGATAACGACAATGTGTCTATTTTTGTAGTTGAGCGTGTTTATCCCTTACATTTTCTTTATATACAACAATTCTGCATAAGAGTTGCAGTTTGTTAAAATGACCAAGCTAAAGGCTACGGCTGCTTCAAACACTGTCTCTAGTTTCCCTCCTATAATTGGTAAATTAATCGATGAGTTCAAGATAAAGTAAGAAACATGCAACAGTGCACTGCCCATTGTATGATATATGCGTATAGATTGCAAAATAAAAAGTAAAAAATAAAATAAAAAAAAAAGAGCATTCTAAAACTCGCACTAAAATAAAATAAAAAAACAAGTGTAAAACTTTCAAACATAATTGTCAAAAAATCGACTGTCAGTCAGGATCCATTGATTGCGGCCGGTTGGGTGAAGCTCTGTTTAATCTCTCATCAATCTTAATTTATGCCAGTATGACAATGAGAGCCCGGCTCAGGGGAGCTGTGGGTGGAGGCTCTGCCCGGCTCTGCACATGTGAGCCATTGTATTTGCAGATGTGCGCTGCGGAGAAAAGGAGGCTCGGAGCCCGGCCTGATTTCCCAGAGCACCCTCACAACTCATGCAAACGGATGGAATAAACAGATATATATTCATTCCTCTGCCTCTCGCGAACCCCGTGAGTACTGACATGTTATCCGTGGGTTGAAATAACACATTTTATTTTTTTTCCATTCAGTCAAAGACATTCAATTACACCTGAAGCAGACAGCTGCTTAAGGGGAGAAGCTGAAGCCTCTCGCAGTATACACATCACTTTATTAGACAGGATTCAACGTTTAATCCTATTGTCGTCCAGTTGCGTTATTTTAATAGCACTCTGAGCCCCCATTAATGCAGCTTAGTCTGGTGAGCGCTGTCGCTGCGCATAAAAATACGGATTACACTGCAATCCGATTAGCGGACTATATGATATTTAATTAAGATTATTTAAATAACAGATGTATCAAAAGCGACAAAGGACTGACAACTCTGTGAGTTGGATTCAATTTAATTTAATACAAGGCTGTGTATGGGCTCATGCTGCTTTTCTTGAAATCAGATAATGTCCCATTTCAGGGTGAGCAGTATCCTGGGATAAACTCGGCTACTGCAGGATAAAAAAATGTTTAGAGAGTTGCTACTCAGGCCTCTGTGTATGTTTGTGAAGCAAGACCTCCAGTGGCAGACAGCAAACTGCAGATACTGTGTTTTCATGCAGCACACTCTCCTATTGGTGCCATAATGAAAGAGTTGTCCAGAGGTCTAATGCTGGGTAAGGCTTTTATTAAAAGCCTGTTTTCCTTGTACATACATAAGGAGTCTGCACTTTTAAAACAATTAATGGTAAAAATATCTGGGAAAAAAACAGTGATATCAAAGCAGCATTTGGGAAAATCAGTGAATTCCCATGATGGGAGATAGGATGTCAGTGCACAAGAACAAGTTATAGCACACTAATAAACAGTGGGGTTGTGTGTGTGAGTAGGATATTATAAGCTATATAAAAATTACAGTGACATTATTTCTTTATTTTGTCTGGGCTGCAGGATAAACAGCAGAACTGGGAGGGGTGAGAATGACAGCGGTATGAGGGGTGAAGAGGATGAGCCGTTTCTTTACCTGTTAAGTTCTCCAGGTCCTTCTCCTCTAAGGATGACAGCGTGTCGTCGTCTCCGTCAAGTAATGTCTCACTCTCAGAGTTTTGATTTCCCAAAGCCTGACTCCTGATGGACTGCTTGCCTTTGAGAACATCCTCCTCGGACGCTGGAGGGGGGAGGGGGGAAAGGGGCTTTTTATTTTAACTTTACAGGCATTGCAGTTATAAAAAGGTCATATACAGTGTCATTCATGGAGGTATATTTATTTCATATGGTATTGTTGGTAACACAATAAACACGTTAAACTTTATTTCAGTACAGAGTTGGATAGCTTTCAAAGTTTCACTGATCACATGTTTGAGCAGATTTTATTTTTAGCTGAAACCCGACTCAGACATCTTTTCTCTGTAAAAAAAAAACAAAAAACCCCCCAGCAATTATAAGTAACGATTACAAACAGTGAAAAACGACAATGGAAAAGTTATTTTTGCTACACATTACAGACTGACTAATAAACAGTTGTTGTGCTCTAATATGAGCTATCAGTCTCCCCCCACTGCCTCAGTTAAACAACTATAGCTAAGAGTGGTGTTGTGGTCCACTCAAATCAGTGACTTGCAGAGCTACATGCAGGCAGACAAACCGAAAACAGCGAACACAATGGAGAGACAAAAGACAAACTTACATAACTCTAACCCTGAATGCATTTTGCACTTGAATGCATGAAAACAAACACCATGCATGCAAATATTATTCAAACACATATAAACAAAATGAGGGTTGCACTCTGCCCATTTTGATTTCAACTGAACATGACATGAGGTTCTAAATGGATTATTTAAGAAAAATGGTAATCTGCAAACATTTACAGAGCCCTGCATTCCCCAGTGGTGCATGGTAAGGATCCACAGACAGTCTGCAGTACAAAGACCGGCTGGCGAGTCTTCCCTCTTTGTAAACATAGCTGGCAATATAGTGAGAGCTTTCGCTGCTTCTGTGCATGTTTTCTAATCCACCATTCTGGTAAGAGCAACACAGTTTTAATCTGGTGAGACGCTGAATGCATACCTAGTGGGTTTTTTTATTTTTATCCTCACCTGTGGGGAGATCAATTGCACTTCCTAAAAATGCACAGCCGCGTCCTGTGGCTTTATACTTTGAAACTGCTACAAGAGCTGGGATAAAAAATCTCTTGTCATGGAAAATATGCAGCTCACTGATATTTAGAATGGTCTTCCTGTAATTAAGCCTCCCTGGAGGATTCTTTAGTTAGCAGCACTGAAATTACTACCAGCTCCTCTAATACGTACCACATGCCATTGTATTCACACCAAGCAAGTGGACAGGGGACTTATCACGAGAAAACAGATGGATTTGAACTTCTTTACATTTCACCGTAAACCTGCTCAGCAGTTCTCACCCCAGCAACAGAAGTAACATTTAGCATTGAGCCTCACGAGTACACAGTCTGATGCAATACATGACTGGCCTGATGTTAAACCATGTTTCTTCTCTTACCCTCAAGCACAAGTTATTAATAGTTCCCATATACAATATGCACTCAAGTTAGAGCGACAAAAATAATGAGCAGTCAGCATATTGTTTGGCTCCATAAGAATAGCAAGAAAAGCTATTTTGACCAGAGTTGTGTCACTTATCACCAGGAAAAAGAAATATGCACAGAAGTAACAGGCTACATGCTAACGTCTCACTCTCTGTTCCTGAAGCTGATACTGTTTATTTTTTTCTTCTTTTAATTTGAAAACTCTCTCACTTTTGGTGGGGTGTGTGTGTGTGTGTGTGTGTGTGTGTGTGTGTGTGGTGTGTGTGTGGAATCATAGTAGAGTACAAAGTTGTAAGTAAATATGTAAGTAAACTTAACTAAAGTGTTAATAATACTAATAGCAAAGACATTTTAAAAAATACATAAAACATTTAGACGTGAAGTCACAACAATCATTGACTTTTTAAAATGTAGGGTGTCATTTAAATTGAATAAAATTCAAATTCAAAATGATTACAATGATAAACAATCTGTGCAAAGAGCTGGCGTGCCACATCAACAAAAAAAAAAAAAAAATCTATACTTCAATCTCATCACTCATCACGCAGGGGGCAGAAACGCGCATAAATCCCAACAGGTTATACTTTTTCCAAAACCCCATTTCCCGACTGAAAGGTTCAACTACCTGCTTATACAACTCAAGGCATGCATGGTCACAGCAATTAAATTGTCAAAATTAACAAATTTGTTTTTAACGGGAGCGTAGCCAGGAGTGTGGTCATGAGGCGAGTATTGATTACCAGAACAGAGACATTAGTCTTCAGGTATTTACTCTGCCACCTCTGGTACACGGGCCCTGGACCAGACCAAATCAATCCCCAGAAAAGATGGTTCTTTCCAGCCATAAATACATAACAGCCTACTGAAGCCCACTGGCAGCCACAAACTCTCCTGTGGAAATCATCTTGGCGCAGTATGAATGATAACAGTTGTCCATATCCTTAACGCAGAAATGCACATTTCTCTCCATGTTTAAAAAGGAAGAGGCATACATTTCCCTCGTCTTAAAAAGGAAAAATAAAACTTTGTAACTATACATCACTCGGTTAAAAATGTTAAATATTTTCCGTTGCTTCTAATTTTATGATCATGCCTGAGATTTGAAAAGTGCAGCCACAAGTAGCTAGAAAATTAGGGTAAATTCAGGCTTGATCTCATACTAAATATTTTCTTAGGGAGTGAGACTGCATTTTCTCCTCTGCATCTGATGAATATAATTACAGCCAGATATGACCTTTGTGCTCTGCTTGAAAACTCAGCCCTGCATTCTCATCTTGAGCTGCACTTCCGTAACAAATGTCGGGTCGACTAAAACAAGACGAAAGGTTACATCAGAAAATGGATGCCGTCAGGCCTCAATGTCAAAGAGTTATTTTAATGATATATTCCCATACTTCAGCCAGGCAGTATACTCTCTTGAGGTAGCATACCCTTGCCACAACTGCCTGCTGGCTATTTTTAAACAGACTTGACTTTGAAACCAAATGTTGTTAGCAGGAATTTGACTTTTTTCCTACCAGTGATGAATATGTGCAACTCATAAGCTGAAATTGTTTTGAATAAAATTTAATATCAGACCAAACACCTGAATAACCAGCTCACCAAACGCCTTCAACACATTTTCATCAGCTAAAAAGTAGTCAATGACTGACCATAAGTGATGTGTCTGTTCTCTGTCATGAACTAGCTGAAGGGAAAACGAGGACGAATTAAGATGAAAACAAAGTGAGATTCAGAGGCTTGCTTGCAGAAGAACAGCGACCAGCTGGACTCCGGCCTCAGTCTCCAGCTGCCGCCACACTGCAGCCATTACTGCAGACCAGAAGTCTCCCAGGATCCTGGGATCCCCAACACTTATTGCTTTTAGATCACATTCTTATTGACTCCTGTCACACCTGCCATTTGTCTTTGGGAATGATGTCACATTTAAGGGGACTTTTGCAGGTGACACATTGAGAACATTTTCGGTCCACAAATGGACGTTTATTGGTGAGAGTAATTGACTGAGCTGGTAAATGTGGGCCCAGCATGACGATGATTGCAAACCCTTGTGTGTGCTGGATCTTTGGAGAAATGAGGGATTACATGCACTCTAGGAGAGAAATGCGACTCCTGGTGTTAATGCAGTGACATGTGTCATTTAGATATTGTGGTTATAAGTGACTGCTGGGAATGTGAAGCTGTTCTCAGATGAGGTTTATTGAAAATCGGCACCTGTCTCTATAGAGAAGTGCACAGAAACAATGAGAAATTGATCTGACCTATTCCAATACTAAAGGAAAAGTAATCAATGCTGTTAATTCTAATGACAACTCTGTACTTTGGGTAATTGCAGAAATGAGTCATATAGTGAGTTTTTTCAAAACCACATTAAATTTCCCAACATCTTAAGTAAAATGTGGACAATGTTTGGTAGACTGGAATTTGCATTTCACTAGCGCAACATTTAACCTGAGGGACCAATAAAACGTATTACTGTCTAACAATATAAGACATTAAAATAATAAATTCATCATAATTATACACCCAAAATACATTTCATTTTGACTACAAGCGGGATATATTTTAATGTTTTCCTCTGATCTTGCAAATTATCCTGCGAAGGAATGAATCAAAGGCATGAATCCCCAAATGACCCCTCATTCAAACGCAAAAATCTCAATAAGGGAAAAAAGAGGAAGAGGGAGAATGAATGTTACTTACCACTAATATCAGCCACTGCATTGCAGCAAAAAAAAAGACAATGAAAAAGAATTCACATGTCATCTCACACAGTTCAAAACTGAATTTCTGAGTAAAGCATGCTAACGCTCAGGTTGATTATTAGTCCAGCTTTGCATAATGTGTGGCAGGGTATGAAATTACCTTTGTGAAATTCAAATGAGGGTGCTATTTTACTGTGTCTTGTGGTACAATAAATCTTTTATTGCAACGGGAAGACTAATTTTTATTACCATGTACCTGGTGCTACCACCAAGTGAGTAAGAAAGGGAGCGCAAACAACAGGCAGGGACCTGGTGGATGGGACTGACCGTGTTCGGCCGCGGCTTTGAGAATAGCCTCTGAGTGAGTGGATCCGGAGGGGTTCCTGATGAAGCGACGTCGCCGCCTTAAATCGTCCTCCCAGTAGTCCAGGCGCCAGAACTCCCTCGGCCGGCTGCAACGAGACAGAGGTAGCACATGTGTTAGCAATTACCAGCCAGCGTGGTATAGCAGCCCAGCATTAGCACTCGGTCCGAGCAAGCATACATAAAGCCAGCATTGTGTTTGGTGGGGTTTTTTTTACCCTCCAAATCACTCTTTAAAAACATTCACTTAGACACAAGCTTAGACCCCAAATCACTGTATCTCTGTCCTTGACAATGACAGTATCTCCATCTCAGAGGATAAAGGTGTTCCTTTTTTGCTTTCTTTTTCCTTCTCTTTCTCTCTTTGAGAGGGTGAACTGAGCACTAAGTACATCACAGTGGAATGAGCAAATGACAGCTTGATCATTTTCCACACACTTTTGTGGCACGTGCTTCCATTCTAGGCTCATTTCAAGCCCAGCAGGATACCTCTTGTCAGGACTCATGGCTAGCAGGATAAGGAGAAGGCTATTACAAACACATAGGAAGGGGTGGATAGCATTACCAATATTAATCAATGTCTGCAGCACCCATTTTTCTTTCCAATTTACATCTCCCTCTACCAGACCCGGTCAGTAAATCATCTTGCTCCCAAGGAAAAGAAAGTGTTAACTTTTAATGAGGAGTCACTGCCACCTAGCATTGTGCATGTACACAGTGTACCTGTCTATAATGAAATATCACTTCTATTTTTTCAAAGTGATTTAATTTAAATATAATCTAAAATATTCATTACCCATAGCTTGAAGGATCAAAAAAGTGTAAGAAAATCATTTTTCTCATTACATAAGCCTTTTTGTTTTTCCCAGTTTAGGAGTTTTTAATTTGAAGAACTTCTTAGTACACAACAAAGCTGTTCATGTGTCAATCCGTCAGCACGGAAACCCGCCTTTTTAAGTGTAAAAACAGCTCATGTGTTAATGATTAACAACTCAGGTGGGGAGGGAAAAAACAACACGCAGTTGGGTCTTCAGTGAGACTAAATCCTGACTGTCTGACTCAAGTCAAATAGTCATTTTACTGGTTACTTAATGTTCTCGTGAGAAAAACACTTTAAAAGGAAATAAGAAAATCCTAGAGTAGGCTTGTCCAGGACTTAGTTTTGTTGGTTTTTGTTCGCCATTACATGTTCCTAAAACCCACTGCAACAATTTTCCATGGTTCGTGAAATAATGTAAATGTCTTTAATTTTGCTATGCTGCATGGAAAGTGAAAATAAGACCAGCAGGATCTACGCTCTCATGAAACATACAGTAAATTTAGATATGTGCTACCTACTAACCATGTGGTTGTAAAATGGTTTTCAATTCCACAGATAAACCTTTTTTTATGATTAAAATCAGAGTGAAAGAAAAGTGTCACAAGAAAAGACAAAAATAACAAAATATTCCTAAAATAACAAAAACCAAACCATGACCAGGTTATTCATAAGTAGCTGCAGTGTATCCTGTGAAGGTGTAGGAAGACACAGTTTATGGTTTCAGTGGCATAAGCTATGACGGGAGAACCCCAGCATACTTTATGGGATCTACTCTTGAACGCTGCTCTGGCCGGGGGCTCCTCACAAATCTTCAGTCCAACACCAATGATCACACAGGGGCCTCTAAAAGGGAAAGGAGCTTTACGCAAGAAAATAAATACAATTTCCAAGCGGGTCCTTTAAAACCCTGTATGTCCTGGGTAATGAAAACCACTGATTATCTGGACAAAAAAAAAGAAAATCAGTCTCAAAAGGCAAGTGGAGAGGGGCTGCAGAGTGCATTTAATTCAGTGCATAGAAGCACCCATTGAGTGCAACTACAATATGAGGAGATGTATGTGAAATTTAGAAAATGGCATAAATGGGAATATAGGTACCTTCAGAGCAGTGAATCGAGAGAGTGTGTGTGTGTATGTGTGCAAAAAGCAACTTGGGAAGACACAAGGGACTCAGGGTCTGTGCAGGACCAGATTTCTCACTAGTGACAAAGCCCCTGCTCCATGTTTGCATGTGATAGTCTCTGAACGCAAATGGCCACTTCATCATCCTGCCTGCAATGGTATTCATCTATGGAAATAATTATCAAGGTTGTGCATGGCACACAGCTCCGAATCAGGACGCACTCGTCTCTCATCTCATGGCAGAGGGGGGGTCTGTCCGACTCACACAATACACATTAATCCATCAGGGGGGAGCCATTGGCTGGAGTAATTAGTCACGGCATGGGGGGACCACCTCTGCCAGTCATATTCATCCAGTGCACCATGAGCAGGTGACAATGGAAGTCCTAATGATGGGGTGCTAGAAGAGGTGGACGCACGATGAAAGATACCTCGTCATCAATCCCCAATGAGAGCGCCGCCGTAACAAGAATGGAGATGTACAGCGCCACGCAACCCCCATACCACACACTGAGCGTGTTTCCACAAAGATGATAAATTATTCAGGGATCATCCATCCTCCTAGGGCATCCTTGGCAGAATTTACTGAAGCACCATTCTTCAAAATAACAACAATTAAAATAACAAAGGGCCAGCGTTGTGCTTTGGCTCACGCCAACCACTTGTGTAATTAGTAATTAGTTCGGTCATAAAAGGTGTCTGGAAAGCCCGCTCGTTAAGCCTGAAGTGACTGTTGTCTGATGATGAAAGTGGGGGAGAGACAATCTGACAGAGGGACTGACGGTCCTTTAAAAATCTGAGCAAAACCTAAACGTATATTACTGCAAGCCTTACATGCGCGAGCTCCGGGTTTGTTTGTATTAAGGAAAATTTGTTGAGCCTTTAATGTAGACCACATTGGCTACTGATGAAACAGGGTCCGGAAGAGTTTTATGTGAGGTAGTAAATAGTAATTACCCTTTCTCTCTCTCTCTCTCTCTCTCTCTCTTTTTTTTTAAAAACATCTTTTGGATGCTCTTCAGGACTGTGGAGTAGTAAATTTGAGGAAGTTTACCAACACAGAGGACGAATGGGGGAGCTCAAGTTTCTCCTTTTATACGGCCCTGATGCTCTTTCTCCCTAATCACTTAACAAAACAGTTATGCCTTCAATTTAATAAACTCAACACAAACCATCAACGCGCTGCAAGGAGATATTTTACTGGTGGGTTCTTTAAGATTTCAATTGCGCTACTAAATTGTCCATTTACATCAAAACAGAGTGGGCGTCCAAGTAGATCTGGCATGGTTAGGTGACATACAAAATAAATGGTTTAATTGTGAGTGTTCAGTATGAGAGCTGGTTCACGATTAATGAAATGCTTATTTGGAGAGAACAGCATTTAGAAAAGTGGAGGGCCAAGTGAACTACATTAACTATGTCCTCTACAATAAACTATTCCCTGACACATGGGGGTTTTTCACCCATATAACAAGAAGCATATTTATTTACAAGTATGATAGAGCTGATTACTGAAATCCCATTATTTGTAGATGACTAGTGTTTTTAAAGCAATAGTCCATATAGGGTCTATAATACCAATAGCCCCAATACTATTGTTACAATTTCAACCACATTTTAATAAAATTGTAGAAATATATATATTTTTTCTTTTTATACACGAGTCTCTATATTCTTTACTTTCCTTTGTTGTATTTACTATTACAGTTTCCTGCTGCACCAACCCAATTTCCCTAGGGAAGTATTAAGGTTTAATCTTACCCTAAATATAATAATAATCTAGCATTATAAAACCCTAACACAACAATCCCAATTCACTTCACCTCTATTAATCATCATATTATTTGGATTAGTGACTTTAGAAGTAGTTATATACAAGGGCTACCACTGCTTATCATTATCAAATGGACGGTTTGAACATATTAATGAGGACTGCATTTTCCATGGCACAGTTGTTAGTTTGCTGACAAGGACAAATTATCGCCATCCATCAAGATTCAACAGACAGGACCATCCAGACCGATTCCTCACAGTTTTTTTTCACCATTTTCAGTTTTAAAAGTTTATTTTGTTTTTAAACAGACATCAGAAACTGATATTAGAACAGAACCAATTTATGTCCTTATTATTATTTTTTATTTTAATTAAGCTTTCTTGCTAAAAGGTAGAATTTACTTTGGGTGAACAGGGAGAGGTAAAGAAAATATTACTGTTGTTGCACGGGTTTATCTTTAAAGCATTTGATATTATGTAAATAATAATATGACCTTTATCATAGCAAGCAGGACATGCAGAGTGAATATGCTTTCATATATCACTACAAGCGACTGCACTTTGGCACAAACAGTCATTCATAACCTTTCTGCTAAATTAATTTGGGTACAGTCAATGAGACCTGCATATGCAGAAGAGATTTCTCTCCTTGCTTATTTTATATTAATGCAAGTTCCCATTGGCAGCCCTCAAATTGCTCAAACATTGCTGCTATCCCCAAGATCATTTTGCTTTGATTTGCATAAACCATGTGTTTAGAAGAAACGGGAGAGCAGGAATAGATTGAGGATTTGTCATGTTGAGGACTGGTTGCTTGAGCACTGGCTCTTTGTCAAACGGTGGCAGCGATGGCTTCGATGGTATCTCCAGACTCAAATTAAAATGAAACAGGACCAAATACCTTCCCACTGAAATTGTTTGGCATGATTAAGTCTTGCCGGAGTGATTTTCTACATGTGCATTAATGCTTACCCTTCCCACTCCAATGAGGTTTACAGGAGACCATCTACATGTGTGTATGTTAATTCACCTCAGCTAATGTTATTTACAAGATTTACCAGAGGTAATGTTAGGGTCACAGACCCGCCAACATTTCCATCTTCTCTGCTTAAATGACATTCCACATGTAATTTTGCCCATCCTTATTATTAATCACAGGAACAAGTCATTTAATTTGTCTATTTTAAATATAAATCTAAATACTGTGCAATAACTGATTCAACACTACATCATATAGGTGATGAAAAATAAGTAAAAATACATATCTAATAAAAGAGTATACACTGGATTAGAGAAATAAAAATATTCTCTTACATATGAGCCACGGTATTCACTCACACTGAAACAAAGTCCATGTACATTTACATCCTTTGCTTTTATCACTCATTATCAACTCCCCTTTCACTGAGTTTGCTGCAAACACACACACAAGAGTGCACACACTCTCATTACCAAGACAACATAAGCACCCACCACTCCTCCCAATTAACTCCAATTTATCCAAGAGCTTTCAAAAGGAGATCTGAAAAAAGAGGGATTGATACTGCATCTCTGCAACATCACCGGCTTGCGAGGATCAAAGTACTCCCATGGGTGGGAGGCAAAAGGCTTCAGACTCCCCACAATGCAGTGCAGCCAAATGAAATAATGCAAATCGAGCCCTAATTACCACCAGCTTAGTGTGCAGCTTCCAATTAGCAGCAATTACACTCAGTGTAAATTCACCAACAAAAAGCCAGACAATTACGCACTAATTATATCAGATTTCATGGGAGGTAAAAGGAAAAGTGTTGTGTTTATTAAAGGTAGTAAATATTGACCAAAGACAGGAATGTTGTGAAAAAGCTTTTTCCAATCAAATGAAAAATGCTGCAGGACTTTTACTTGATTTTATTGTTTAATTAAAAATAAATAGCTTCACGGTTTACCATATTAAAATTATCTAAGCATCAACTACATAATAAATAATGTATACAGACTTCCACTGCTACGTTGCTGAAGTGGTACCATCTGTATTTTTGATGAAGAGTCACATTTTGCCTGTGATTTTGACAACATGTATTTAAGGCCATTTATCACCACTACTGCGAGGTAATGAGGGCATCCACTGGACCGGGGTTGCATAATTCTGCCATTACTGGCCCATTGTAATAATCTTCTGACCTCTAGCTTTCAGAGCTGATCTTGAATGGTGTGACAAATCTGAACACATACCCAACGTTTCCAACACCCCCACGAAAAGAAAAACACAGCGCAGAAGAAGCTGAAGGTCAGCTGAGATTAGGTGTCTGTGGAGGGTTTTTTTCTCTTAAAAGTTCACATTCTTCATACAAACATGAGGCCATGTTAAACCTTACACCTCAAACAAAAAAACCAGTAAGGGGTCTCAAATAAAAACTCACAAAAATACTTATCATAAAACATACAATTTTAAACTTTTTAAAAAGAAAATCATACATTTCAGTTTAGTTTGAGATTTTTGAAAACTACATAAAATAAAAAAAAATACATGATCTTGCTTGTACGCTGATGAATTTGCAGATACTTTACTAAACAATAAACAAATCAGCATTGTCCCCTCTCTCTTGAACTCTCTTGTTTCCTGCTTCAGTGTGATGCAGGACTACAAGGCTCTGCAATCTCATCTAGCAAGCCTGTCTGCTATTCATGAGCACCTCCTCCCCTCCCTCTCCATCATGCAGCCGTGCCCATTATACAACACTTAAAGCATTGTACGTGCCTGTGTGTGTGTGTCTGTGTCAAGTGCAGCAATTCCATGGCAAGGTGATTGAAACGATCACATAAACAGAGTCTGACTAACTATAATGGCCATGTAGTTATCTTTTCGTTCAAGCTTCAACCTTAAAGAAAAAAAACACAAAGCATCACCCCAGATAAAACTCTCATGAATTTTAAATTAAAAAAAGATGTCAGTGATTTATTATGTTGTTCATATCGGAAGTTTTGTATAGTTTAATACTGCTTCACGTCTGACATTATGCTGGACCGCAGAGCCAGAAGTTTAGCTTGATGATACTGGTTTATACTGCTAATAATTTAATTAGACTTTCTATAGGCCCAATAAGCCCACATATAGCATAATCCATAGTGGAGGGAATTTTTTTGTTCCAATTCTGTTACGAAAATCTTTCCTCCACTGGGTATATTAGAATTTTTTATGAGTTGCAACTGCTATAACACAAAATCACTCAAGAATTAATACAATGCTCTATGTGTCCCTCCATCTATTACCAATATCTTATCACAAAGCTTACATACAGAACTCCCCATGGTCTTACTCTCTTAGCCTGGTGCTGAACTTGAACGTGAAGACACAGGGATGGGGATGTAAAGTAAATAGGTAGCAAAAATACGAGCTGAAGATCTATGAGTTAAGGATGCTCCTCAGTCTTTCACTCCCTATAGTGAGGACAGTGGTATATTATGTGGCTTTTTTCCTGCTTTGGTAGCACAAGAAATGCTGGATTCTAAAGATAAAGGCGATTTTTTTGGCAAATGGTGAAAGTAGCAAAATAAATGACCTGCTGGTCCCATGGTGTAATTACAGTGGCTGGAAGCATACCAATCTATCACAAGGAAGGGGGGGTGGGGGTGGCTGACACGCTGCAAAGGGGTTAGTCAAAGGAGATAGCCTTTGACTAACTACTGGCCCTGGACAATCGATACTGTGCTGATATTGCATCCAGGCAGAAAGGAGAAAAAAGCCCTAAAAACTTCCCAAATGGTTTTTCATTCAGATATTGATCAGCACCCTTTTATCATGACCTTGCTCCACCAAGGCCGTATACTTTCTTAAGGGTATATGAAACTCATAAATCTGAGAGTTGCTACAGAGTCACACTGGGCTGTGAGCAGCGAGGCAGAGAGGCAGCGAGGCAGGGAGGCAGGGAGGCAGGGAGGCAGGGAAGTAGGATGGTGTAATTGGTCTTACTGGGATGGCGGGCTTCTTTCATACTTCATAACAAGGATTCCATTACATTTCCAAGCTGCCAGGAAGAGGACGGACAAAACTGATGGTAAAAAAAAGGTAGAAGAGGATCTAGAGGATGTAAATGGGTTCGGGTAAACTGGTTAAATTGAGAAGCTCTTGTCGATTTTCACCTCGAGTTTCACGACTGTGCATATGTAATATATTTTACAAGCGGGGATGCCCCCAGAGGGTTCATCTGGAGCTTCTATGGAAAGTTTAAACTAATTTAAAAAATAAAATAAAATATAATATATATATATATATATCTATCTGGTAAAAAAAAATAAAATAAATAAGATATCATAATAAACACACAAATTAAGTAAGTAAAGAATACACCAAGCCATCACAACAATTATTGCAGGATCACTGTGTCATCCAGTTTAAAATCAATTTAAATGAAATTATTTGCAACAAGACAAGTGGTATCAAAACTACATGTATATATTATAAATCATTTCTACAATAATGATTAAAATCACCAGTTTTAACTTAACCACTTGCCTTTTTGTTGTCATCTTAAATGATCCACTGAGCATAATTTTTTCAGTCTTGGTCTACAGTGCAACACTTAACCATGCTAACATATGGACATCATCAGCTGTTAATATGTTCCACCATGACACTTTGTTACTATTCCTTACAGCCCCAGCCACTGTACTGTATATACAGTCGAGGTAAATGTTATCATTAAGGCTATATTCTAATTCATATCCATGAGCCAGGCTGCACGGTAGGGCCTTTGTGGCACGTTATTTTATGTAACTGATGGAATGCAAGTCTTGACTTGAACAGTCTCCCCAGAGATTTAAGGAACGTCCTTTTTGTCCCTGTCACAACTTTTCTGTCCCAGACACATGTCACTGCGCATGATTAATGAGGTGGAGGGTTTCACGTTAAACCCGTTTAAGGTCTTTGCCGTCGGAGACTCTCGTTTACAAAAGATGAACATAACTGAAGGCAGGCTCACATTGCTTCGTGCAGTATGTTTATGCTATATGTTTATGACTGTATCAAGGCAGATGGATGACCACAACTCGAGCCCGAGCTAATTGGTTTTGAAGTAGTCGAGATCTGGACTAAAGGAAACAACTGTCTCTGCTTCGGATGAGACAGGAGCTGTGGACTGCTACAGTTGCCCCTGCACAGTACATTGGGGCATGTTTTTGTTTAGACTGTAAGTATTTATAAGCAAAGCCAAAGCCATTATCAGTTAACCAGTTAAGTCGTGTACAAAGTAATGGACTTTTTTCTATGTAAAGAAGGGCTCTACTATTTGTTATTTAACAGCCATCCAGACATAAATTTGGTGAAACAAAAGGATTAGCAACCAAGATTAGAACATAAATAATAATCAATAGAAAGCTTGAAAAAATTACTCCAATCTGGTGTATAAATCCGAATCAAGAAAGACTGGGGATCCAGCTACAGTGTTTATTCCATTCCCAAATACAACAAAGGCAATCTGATGGTCAGATAAGTCAGCAGCTGCAGAGTTTTCCATCCAGCAAACAAGACACGCTCTCAACCTTTTACATACAGATTTGTGCAATCACTCATCGCTATGGTTTAGTATATACTGCAGCAAGAGGAAAGGATGTGGAAAAGAATTTCCCTGTCTTGTCTTTGTCTCCATCTCAACTTTTGATGCTTCAGTAACAAATATCTCTCTCTTGCCCTCTGTTCCATCCATCTCCCTCTCTCTCTCTTTCAGTCTTCCTGCCCCTCTCGAGTCGTGCATTTCCGAGAGTCAGTGTACTCTAAACAGTTATGTTCTTGTTTCCTATGGTTATAATCTCCACTGACGTGCTGGAGTCCCATTTCCTTTTTCAGCTCTGCGTGCACAATACCAGTGCAGCCGTAATGTACAGTGTGTCCATAAAACATACACGCGAGGCAGCGCAGACATTGTGCAGACCTCAGTTTTAACACATGCATTACATTCAGTATTATGTATCATAATTGTGATTTAAGTCTGGAATGAAAGCATACAAGTAGAGATGAATCTGGCTGCCGCTGTTTCTCATGCAATCATTTATTTAAAAAAATACATGAATGTCCACACTGTAGTAAGTACAGGTCCACGGCATGTTCGGAGGATAATTCATTGATTACTCGGAAGGGTGAAACAGTTGCAATCCAGAAGAGGAGGCTCACCTAGTGGGACAAAACTAACACGGCCTGTCAGGACTACAGGACAACGAGCAGTAGTGCTACGATTATAAGGTTGATTAATTGATAAAAACATTAACTTAAAGTCCTGAAAACCTACTGACTCGATCCACTTCTAAATATGATCAATTGATAAAAAACAAAAAAAGATTTCTGATAAAGTTTTGGTTATTTCGATAGCGAGATTGCTGTATTTGTGTTTTATTGATCTATCTGATTACAGTCGTGGGATTGTTTGTATATGTTTGATGCCACAAACCACACACACACAAAAAATGTGATTAAATGAACATCTTTGGCCATCGTACTGTCAGACACAAAAAGCTACTTGATTATGTTGAGTTGGGCTGTAGAAAACTGTGACAGACATCTTTCACTGTTTTCTGACATTCTACAGACTAAACTATAAATTAATTAATCGTAACAAAACAACGCAAAGATGAGCTGATAGAGAAAAGAACTGTTAGTTGCAGCCCTAATGGGAATCACTGCTTAGTGGTGGTGCGTGAGGAAGAGCATTATAGTAGTCTGTTTATGCATCACATATACTGCACTGTAGAGCTAAAACAATTAGACGATGAAATAATTAGTCGATCAACAGAAAATGAATGAACAATTTTCCATCAATTGTTTCAGTCATTACTTAGTAAAAATGCCACCAATCACTCACTGTAGTTCTAGGTTTTTAAATGTGAGGATTTGCTGCTTTTCTACATTTTGTATCAGTGTAAATTTAATATTTTCAGGCTTTGGATGGTTTAATTTAACAAGTAGTTTGCAAGTTGTCATGCTGAAATCTGTGAAATGGTAAAATGACAACGGGCATTTTCATAATTTTCTCACATTTTTTAGACTAAAGGAAACATACATAATCTGGAAATGTTCAAAAGATGAAGCGATAATGAAAACAGTGCCGAAGCAAAGGTAGTTGCGCACAAAGAAAAGGGGAGGTACTGGAGAATAATTGATTAGTTGATTAACAGAACATTAATTAACAACAACTTTGAAAACAGACTGATTTGTTTGTGTTATTCAAGCATAGAGTTTCCTAAATGTCCAGGGCATTTGGCTGTTGGTAGGACAAACACGCAAATTAAAGATGTAGATCAATGTTGAAATTGTAAAAAAAAAATAATAATAATCACAATATTAACTTATAATGTAAACAATTGTTAGTTGCAGCCCTAATGAGCAACAGAAACAGTATATACAGTAGTAGTTGCTCTACACTTACTCTGTTTATGTTTCACATACAATGCTTTATATATGATGGGGATATTATGTAAAAGAAATAATATATCACACCACCATCTGTATCATTAGTGGATAAGAAGGAAAAAACTGTTCTAACTGTGAATGTTCTGCTCCGGCTTCTTTCCCTCAATAGTGTGCTGGCGAAATGACATAGCACAAGATAAAATAGTAATGCTAATATCAATAGTTTGTCCATTACAGGTCAGCTAACTGTCCAGCGGAACAGTTACAAAGCTGTTCGTTTTCGATCTCACAAGGCCGATCAATACGGGGGCATACTGTTTCAATTTTGCCGGCATTGATTTTCTCTATAACACTCCAACCCTAAAGCATTCGTCTTTCTGAAGGAAGGATGATTTGATTTACTGAAGAAAAATTGGAGTGCACATCACAAAGATTTTTTGCCGGGCGGGAGTGTGACATGCCAAAAGATGGATGTCCCTTGGCTGGGAAGCCTCTAGCCTAAGGGCGTCCATTAGAGCAGTGGTGCTGCAGAAAATGAGCTGCTTATATGAGGGAGGAGGAGCAGAGGGAGACGAGTTGGTGCTCGAGGTGTGGTGTTTCGAGGGGGGGGGACTAGCTGTAGGTGAGGATTGTTGGAATAAACCAGGAATAAAAAGGACATTGGTGCTTTAAAAAGGAAAGAATAAGACTAAGTAGCAAAAGCCAGGAAGTACACCTAAACCTCTGCATCTTGAATAATGTTTCCATTTGCCTCAAACAGACTACATCAGTAGATTGTCAACAACAGCTTTGGTGCACACACTGCTTCTGCATCACGCTTCAACCTTTTCTCAGCCGCTGCCACCGTCCTTTTAGTTCCCCCGCTTCCTGCATCCAGAGTGAATTTCCATGGTACATTAGTCAGCCTATTAGAATGCAATAAAGAGAAAGTATGAAAGGGGAAAAAGAGGAGAGTAGTGTGCGTGTCCCCCGAGACTGTGAGTTGGCGTTCTCCATCATCTGCCCTCATCTCCCCTCTCTGTCCGTCGACTTTGTCTAGGTGTCATATACATGAAAGATGAGTCCTGACCCAAATAAACACCGTAGCAGTCTGGAAGCTCAGTGGACCCAAGCTCAAAGAAAGGGGGGAAAAAACTGGAGAGAGGTGGAGAGAAAGAAATTATATCTGCCAGTTCATTTGTGTATCTTGCTAGCTGTTCATTTGTTTTTTTTTCCTCTCTTAAAAAGACAGCAGGCTGACATGTTGTACACCTGATTCTCAAGGCACTGGGACTGAAATGTATGGATGAACAGGTAGTCGACCTATCTGTCTGGCTGTAGATCTGTCTTTGTCTTGACACTAGATGACAGACAAGGGCACAAAACGATAGATAGTGCCTCTGTCTGGCGGAGGGAATCCTCCCTGGACCCCCGGTGATACAACTGAAGTCGATAGTGAAACAAGAAAGAGTAAAAGGACAAGGAGTGAGAGAAAGGGAGAAACGAAATTGTATGTTGAGGAAGGAGAAAGGAAGACAGAGAGAAAGAGAGAGAACCGCAGAGGAAAGACGAAGCAGGGGAATGGAAAAGGGAAAATCACCTAACACCTCTTTTCTCCAGAGGCCAGGGCCGCTGTAAGCTGGATATTAAGACACAAATTGCATTCAGGCGGGTCACACTATGTCAGAAGATATTAGATGCCTGCCGTGAGGAAACAACAATTCCCATCAGCTTGTGAGAAAATAATATTTTCATTTTCAGACTCTTTATTGAATGGAAACTTTGGGGAATACGTTTTTATGGCATGTGAGCAGGCAGGCTTGGATTTTACACCCAAGCAACAAAAGGTCGTAATCATAGCTGCGTATTGTCTTTGTGTTCCTGGATTTCATTTTCACAGCTGGAAAAAGGTTGCGGGTTTCATTGTGTGTATCCGTCCTTCCCCTCTTGTCCGTATTTACAGGCAGCACACACTGCTGCCTGTAAATAATTAGGGAAAGAACATCTTTTATATTAGGATGCCTGCAGGTGTGCTTGTGACTTTTTTTTTTGTGTCCATCTTTTCCTTTAACTTGTTCTTTTTCTGGGGTTTGCAGCACCAGATGTTTCTCCTATGCCCGCATACCATGGGCTCTGGTGCGAAGCTGCACCACCTGACCTTCACAGTAATTGACCAAAAATATTGATGTAATGGCACAGGACTGATTGTGATTTATTAAAAGAGCGCTGCACTCCAAGGCCCAGTGCCAATGGCTCCCTGCGCCCATCGGCAGCCATTAGGAAAACCATCAATAGCACAACGGCATAAAGGCCCAGTAATGGGGGACTTTTCTGGCCAGGGCTCGTAGAGCACAATCTCCATAGTAAACAGCATACCCTTGTGTGAGCACACATGGAGATTAATAGAGAGCAAGGCAGGGAGATGGGATCAAGGAAAGAAAAATATGACAAATAATACACCCCATCCTGATATAAGAGGAAAAAACAGAAAAGGAAAACAAAAAAGGCAGCCAGAGATAGACTCCTGATCCAATAGCAAACTAACCCTCGCCAGACGAGTCTCTGGAGAGTTGGTTCAGCCTAACAAGCGTGAGCCAGCGGCCGTCTCTCCAGCTCACCATTACACACTACCTGCACAAACAGCCATCATTAGGGAATAGCTGCATTGGATTCTGCTGCCTATTTGGTGAAACAAACACAGAGGATAGGGTTCCCTCTGTTCTTAATGGGAGCGGAGCTGTTTCAATCGCTTTCATCTCTCTCCAGAGTCAATGCATCATTCAACCCACAGCTGACATTTTCACCTTTGCAAATCTAATTTAATCAAAGTCATGAGTATTGGGGGATGAGGAAAGATTATGATGAGATTAAAACCATTACAGTGGTTTGAATAATTTGAGGCTGAGAAAATGACATGCTTGAACACGGTTCATAAAAAAACAAAACAGGTGCATCCTCTTGATTAAAAGGCTTTCCTATACAATGGTTCAATTAAGTATCACTGTCACTTACTGTCTCTAAGATATCCTGGCATGTGGGGAACATTATTTTTGATCATGAAGTGATTATTTCTCATTTTTACATTTAACCCCCCCCCTGCAAAATCTGCCATGTAGAAAGAATGGATTAAACATGTGCATAATGTGAAATGCAGCATGTGTATTTAAGTGTGAAGCCGTGTGACTGAGCAAAGAAAACATCAACAGAACCACAGATTTCCTCCCCCCCATTACAATAAATTCTAAAACATAAAAGATAAAGTCTATAAACCACCTTACTTAAATGTAAAATGGCAACTTCCACAATGAGCACAGTTTGCAAGATCTGTTTTAGTCTTGTTTTTTGACACATGTTTTGTTTTACCTTATGGAAGAGCTTCCCCAGGCTCCATGTTTGTCAGTGAGGATGTTGACTATTTTCTGGATGAGCTGTGTAGCTGTCACATGGTCGCGGTACTTGGCTGCCCGGATCAGGTGGTCACACATTTTCTCCTCATCTCGCTTCTCCGCTGCGTACTGAGCACAGTTAGACTGGCAAAGAAGGAGGAAAAAAAACACATTACACATTCTGCAAGTGAAGGCGTCACAAGTATGTACATTGAAAACACATGCACAAATGTGCCAAGAGAGTATATAAATCATAAAATGTGTTAGCATCTTGTAAATAACATATACAAAAAGAAAGGTTTATAGGAGGGAATGATACAGACCCTAGGACAACAGTGTTTTCACATATAGAAACTCTACTCTGAGTAGAACCAAATGAAAAGCATAGGGTCATTTCTGTCCTCGTGTCATGTTGATTAATAACAGTGGACACATATTTACTAATGCCCTCCGGCACACCAAATCACACGATACCCACAATGCACAGGGAGGACATTTTTCTCTGTCGGAATTTGTTATCAGAATGGGCCTTTGAACTCTGCAGCGATGGTAAAAGTAAAACACCTTCTGAAAATAAAGGCTATAATTTAAAACAGTCTTTGGTGTTTTCTAATCTCGGTTTCAGAATCAATTTCAATTGCAAACTCGTGACTTACTTTGAAAGTATGGTTTCAAAGTTATATTCTTACTGAAGGTGAGCACGAGGAAAAGGAGGGGAAAAAAACATGTGTAATGGCTAGCCATACAGATCATCATGCTCACAATGATGCATTTGTGTTTTCTTCTGCATGCTATAAGAACAGCAGCTACAGCAAATGGCTGTGGTATTAAGAACAAAAGCTCATTCAATTATTAATGCCGTTTCGGTTGTATAGTACTCTGCTTATCAAATTAACCTTAAACTAACCCATCGGTACAACAGTCATACAGTGAGTATTAGCCCAGATGCACGGCTGAACAAATGCAACCTGCTTTTCCAAAGTTACCAGTAAAGCGCTTTATAATGGGTCCTCCTCTTCAATTTGAACGACAACATTTCATATCTGACAGAAAATCTATAGGTATAAATCACATTAGAGGGGCTTTTCTGCAGGCCACTGGGCCTTAATTATCAATCTATGTCTCTTTGTGTGGCATTAAAGTGGGCCTTGACCTTCCAGCGTGCTGACCTGGAAGCAAAATAAAGGGAGTCCTGAAAAGGAATTTCTGAGTAAGTGTTTGAAATTCTCAACCAGAGAACGCGTTGCTTTGCTTGTGTGTGTTGCATGTCCATTAATCTTGATCAGTGGCACTGAAGGCAAGCGAAATGCTGGACCAAAGGAAGGGATTGGTACAATTCTAGTTACAGGGTGAAATTATTGCATAAGCCACTGTAATGCCACACTTTAAACAGAAAACAATATGCTAATCTGGGACAACAGAGAAACATTTCCAATAAACTGATACATTATTATAGAAATCATTTTCTAAATAATTTCCCCCCAAAAAATGGTTTTGTGTAAATCCATATCCATCCTTAAGCAGATGTAAGTAGCATGCCTATAAAGAGTCCATTTCCATCTGCCCCTGTCTGAGACATGTAAAGTCTGCAGTACTAATCAACAGTGCTGGGTTCAAACTCATAACCATAAACAAACACTTCATCACCTGTGTGTTGAGCCTGCCCAAACACCCAAACCCTCCATGCTGTAATGGGCTTTTCTCATATCCAAAGCCAAAGTCGGCTACAGGAGAAAAGGCCAAATTCACAGACTCACCCCTAAAATAACAACCAAAAGAGCTGAACACATAAGTAGTGCCATTAAAAGCCAACGTTGGATTTGCTTGTAAGTGGAAAAGACAAGTCACTGTTAATTCCGGGGGTCATTCCGTTGATGTGAAGTCAGAAAATATGCCGGGGTATTATGAAGGACTTATTATGTTATGTTATTATGAAGGTTAAAGCGAATAACTAAATCTCCCAGTTGGCACCATCCTGTATTCACTTCCATCCAGGTCGACAGACAGGATAAAGGGAAGAAACTAAAAAGGGGCATTTGGGTATTTTCAAACAGACTGTTCTTTCTTTCCTTTCAAGGAATGTTGAGGAAACATAAGAAGTAAATTAAAAGTATCTGTTCCCATTTGCAATTAGAAACATGCCTCTTTTGGAGTGACTGAAGCAGTCTGTGTGCATATTTTGACAAGAAAATAACTATAAAAAGACATGGCCAGAGAAAAGCACTTCCATTCACCGAGTTAAAAGAGTGCAGCTGAAGAAAAGGGATGTCAGACTATGCTCTGTTAGCTTCATACCCAGACAGCCACCAGGGCACAACTTGCTGGCAATGAGACCGTTATGACTTGCGACACTGTAATCATGGGCAGCACCTTCCATTACATGGCCCGGCTGACAGGGTCGGCCGGTGTGAGCGCCTGCTCTGCTGGGGGAGACAGCTTGGTGAAGACGAAAATGATAATGGCTGGCATTAATCGAGTCAATTACACTGAGTCGTGTCTCCCACAATTCATCAACAGTTCAAATAAATAACTATGGATGTGTGTTGGAGTTTGGGGAGGAAATGGGCTGCTAAGGAAGTGACTGGAGAGTAGACAGAACAGTAATCATCTTTAAAATCACATAATGGGACCAAAATGGCAACTTGCACATACAGAGACAAGGCTTTGAAACACATGAATTTTAATACCATCGCTGAACCTCTTTTCGAACCAGAGGATAACACACAAATCAGCTATTTGTTGCCAAAAATCGTTGTTGTGGTTATCACTGCCACTCGCTCGTGTTTTTGCCATGCTGATTCTACAAATAATAAGCACAGTGGTGGTCGTGTTGTAACAGTGTCAGCCTTATTTAAATGCTGTAGTTGTTGTCAGATGATGCCTCAACTCCCCTCCTCCTCCTCTCCCTCGCTAGGTTGAGAGGGTTAACCAGTATAATAGGCTGGAGAATGGAGGCTCATTAGAAGATATCAGCCCTATGTTTATCAATTAGAGTGACAGAGAAAGGTCTAGTGGTGTTGCCGTGCCACAGCGAGGCCTCAACACGCCGACTGACAAAACCAGGGTCTCAAGCATCTGTCGGAGAACAGGGGGAAGAAACCAAACCAGCAGAGATGTTATTAAAGCGCTTGATTTGCAATGTCTTGACATTGGTGGCACATCAGGGCTACACACTCTCCATGGCTAGGCTATCGCTCTGCGAGAATCTCCAATTTCTCACATCCGTCGACAAGCACTCCCAGAGGGTTTCATTTACAAACGGGCAGAGAAACTGTCCAGAGGAAGGCGAGACATCAGGCTTGTCCTTGTCTGGTATCAGAGAATGCAAATACACTACAAATAAATTCCTCCTGGAACACAATGGGGGTCTTGGGAGACAAGAGGATGAAATGAGAAAAGAGGATGGGGGTCGCTAAACAAAAGTAGATGCTGAACCAGTCCACCAATTGGTTTCAAAGAGATTCTTTTGCACTTGATCTCTTGCCCTCGAGTTTTCAAATTGCAACATAAAATGTCACCAGGGGAATTCAGACAATGGGCTAGGAAAGAAACGAGTGAAGGGAAGAGGAGGAGGAGAAAAATGAGGGCTTAAAAGTACAATGGCGAACAAAAGTCACCAAATGACAATGCTTGACAGCCACTTCAATTCTGAAATGATGCCCCTGTCATGGCGTGCTCCCAAGTATTGATTTTTTTTTTTTTCTCTTGGAGCACAGAAGGGGAAAAAAATAATCTAATCCAGTTGAAACAGATCCCTGCTGCTGGCACTGGCCCATTGCTGGCGGCCATCAAGGTTAACGCAGGCGCAACACTTAACAAAGTATCTCTCCTCTCCTCCTCCTCCTCTTCCTCCCCCTACACTGTCTGTGGCTGATCTTTAATGGACTGGTCACCATGCTCAGCTGGCAGCCTCTTCATCTCTCCTACCCAGAAACCTCTTTTCTCTGCAAAACCGCATCCACCTTGCGCCACATCAGTCTGCGTTGCTGCCATCTTTTTACGACGACTCCAGCTCAGCTTCAAGGTCATGCCACGTGAAAAATCATATGTGTTAAACTGTCGTCTGGAGGTGAAAAATAGTCAAATGAAGGAAGGACCTGACCAGATGAAAAATACACATCCTCTGGATTGGCGGTTGCCTGAAATCATGAATAAAAGGGTAGTGGGACTACGCTCAGGTAGAATCTGAAAACAAATCTGTGCCCACAATATAAAATGTAACTAATAAGTAAAATGTGTAGAAAGCCACATAACAAAACAACACAGAAGTGTGCTCTGCATAAGCTAGAAAACTAACATGGAGTGTTTTATTCTGAATTATGAGCTCAACTTCAGCTGCTCAAAGGAAAAAAGAAAAAAAATAACCAAGAGAACATTCTCTCGCTGACTAAAGAGACTGTGTCAAAGGAAACCGTGGAGTAAAGTCATATTTCGGGGTTAGCTGGTCACACATAATGATGGCAGCTGCGGAGGAGTTACCTGGGGACTTCATTACGCGGACAAGTCAGTGGGACTGAAACTACTGTTCCCCGACCATCTTCTGCACCACTTCTCCGATTCCATCTCATGGTGAAACAGTCCATGTTGTACAGTAAAAAAAAACATAAGCCTTCTACCAAGAAAAAGATGCTATACACTTGGACAAAAGCAGCATAATTTATTATGAGATCTACCACTTTTTTTTCTTACCAGCATATGAAATTTCTCACTCGTTGCCTTTTTGAAAAAGTGGTGACATCATGATGGTTGTGCAACAATGCCATCACAAATATAGACATGTTTTTTTTTGTTCTCTCATTCTCCTGACAGCATTTTTGCCCATAATGAGGTGTCCAGGCATCCAGTCCTGCTGACATACTACATTACAGTTGCGACAACTACATGACAGCAAGCTACAGTTGGTGGCAGCTATCAGTCTGAGTGCTGTGAATGATGTGGTGTAAATAGCCTATGGGAGTTGTGGTTCTCTGGCTCTTTCTGTGTGTGTTTGAGTAACCTTTGTTCAGCAGACTGCCTCTGTTTTAAAAATAAAAGTAATTCTCTTGAACAGCTTTTTGTGGAATCAGTGACCTGATCCGCCTTCTGGTTATATTCAAATTGGGATGTATGCAATAGCTTAGATTAGGGGAGTTCTGGACCTAACTTGAGCCATTACAGTACATCCTTGCCCAGGCTCTCTCTCTGATACTCGGCTCTGGGATGCACAAGCTTCCAGAGACCAGTGCTATGATAATAGAACATAATGAGCATCAGCTCAATGTTAATGTCATTAACGTGAGAAGAAGGACCAGATCGTTTTACAAGCTCAGCAGAGGGAAGACAATGACGCCAAGCACTAATTAGCTGCTATCGTCTGGCTTTCACAGGATCTCTCAGACAGTCAATTCAATTACTCCATATAACAGCCGAGGATGAATCAAGGGGGTATATAAAAAAAGAAAAAAGACTGAGCAGAAGGGAAGAGTAAGAAAGAATAGAAATGGCTTGGGTCTTGCTCACTCTTCCCTATCTGGACCTTCTTATCTGCCCTTGTGCCCCTGAGCACACCACATTTCATCCCTAATGAACAACCCCATAAAAAGAGAGAGTTCGATTTCTCTCTCCTCCTTTCTATCTCTTGGGCTCCCCTCTCCTTCCTGCTCCTCTGGAAGATATCACAGTCTATCATTTGCTGTGCTGGGCGGCAGCATCCGATCTGTAGATCTCCTTCACATTAAGGATCCTTTTAGATAGAGAACCCTAAAAGGTAATTGGATTTCCCCCTAGTTATCTTCATCTGTTTCACCCTAAGTCCACTGTAATAACTTACTCTCAGGGCTAGAGATAACTCAATTCTGTCCCACAGAGAGCAAGTGAGAGTGTGAGTGAGAAAGAGAGAGAGACAGCAAGAGAGAGAAAGCATATGTTATGTCTCTGAGGCAAACGGGTATCTAAATCCTCCGCCTTCACAAGGATATGAACTCTGACAAGGAGCAAACATAAATTTGTTTTTATGTATTGAATTATTCTCTTTTCTGGTGCCTTGGTTGACATTCGCTGCTGCCATTTAACTACATGAGCTCTTAAATGCAGAATAGTGTAGTGAGGGAGGATGCAGATTATGTTCTGGCAATTGATGCTGTATGACTTAACAAACCTCCTCACTTCCAGTGTAACACAATGACAGCCCAAATGAGTCATTTTGGACGCCTATTTTGAGGTTTATTTCTCACAAAACAATAACCCAACCTATAGTGTCACCGCAACACAATACAGGGGAACAACGCTTTTAAAAAACTGGGACATAGCTGGAAATTATTTCAAAACCCTCCACCCCCGCCCTCAGGGGGGATGTTTCATTGGCCTGTTATTTTTATTGTGGCAGTGCAAAATGAAACCGTCGGCTCCAGCAGGCTCAAGCAGAGCTTGTATGGAGGCAAAAATCAATACAGCAATATCAGAGCAAGACTTATCAGGGGTTCGCTTCTTCTCAGAGGTCACTGAGGAGCAACTGCATTTAAGTGGGGAATTCAATTGTGAAACATAGTTTGGGACGAGCTATGGTGGGTATCTGATTAAGGACGGATAGAAGATTGCAAAGGTAGAGTAAGTTTCAAATGACAGCAAGAAAATACAGCTAATGGAAAGTTATAGCTTTCCATTTGTTGTATTTTTGCAGTCAATTGAGTGACAGTTGATGTAACTGATAGTACTGCTTCATTTGGAAATTTAACAAACCCTGACCCTATTACACAGTATTGTCCTAACAAAGGCCCACAATGTCTTAGAAACAATATATTACAAATATGACTATAGAAAGAAGGGTAGAATAATTAACCATTAATGCCTCAGCCTTTGTTATGTGCACTCTCTTACCCAACATGCATGAGACTATTAATGTCATATTTCATGCACGCTCATAATCAGACATATAAAAGTATGCTTACTAAAGCCTTATGTAGAATTAAGTACACCTACCAATGGTATAATGGTTTTGTTTTGTTTTTTGGTCATTTTTGTGCAAAAGATTCAGCTAAAAGAAAGACAGTAATAGACAAAGAGAATACACAGAAAACAAACAAACAGGACTAACAACAACAAAAAAGCAAAACAATCAATTTGATTTGGAGAGCTTGGGACAGTCTGTTACATACAATGACGAATTACTGGTTAGGAATCAGGAACTAATTCCTGGGAGTTTGTCTGACCATGTCCCTATCCCTTCTCAATTTCTCAGAGAGAGTGTGGCCTGCAGCCACAGCAAGAGGCTGAGACAGAGCAGGATCATTTGGGGCTGTCGTGGGCATACTTGCTGCCAGACAGGCAACATACTCTGAGCCATTTTTACTTCTGCTGCTCTTGTGTCAGATGTAGACAGCTGTCTAACTTGACATACTGTACATGCACTTTGGCAAGAGCACATACACTTGTGCACCTTTTCATAAAGTGAGAATGCAGTTGGATAAAATATGTGATACATCAGCCGAAGTAGAAGTTAATCCAGCTCCAGCAGTCTGTGTTGATAACGATAAGGTCAGATCATGTCAGATAATAATGTGCAAATGACTGACACTTGGAGCAGAGTGAGTAATAAGGGTTCACAAGAACAGGATGCCAATTACACAGAAAGGCAGCCTATCCAAGAAAGAGAGCAAAACATAGCAATCACAGACAAAATTTTGATGTGCAAGAGTTGTGCCCCCACCCCTCTGATTGACTTTCAACACTCTTCAGGGATTTCACTTTACCCGAATGTAAGAGAGACCCTTCCTTGAACCTTAAAAAAAAAAAACACATCACATTTTACTGTTAAGTGGGGGCTGAGGGTTGGGGGTGGAGGTGGTGGGTTTACACACAGTCAGCCCTTCAGGCCAGCACCTCTCAGGTCTGTCTGCAGCTTTTAGTGCTGGCAGGTTCCTGAGAAATGAGGGAACGAGGGAGGGATGGAAGAGAGGGGAGAATGCCATATTCCTGTCACTGGCAAAATACACCCCCAGCGGGAGTATAATGGACAGGATCTCAGCAGGACAGGAAATGATTTTGGTGAGATCTAGAAAGCAGAGGGGGCGGGGGGGGTTAGCAGAGTTGGACTGGGAAAGGGGCAACGAAGGGTGCCCATGGGTCAGGATAGAGTTGGCCCGGCAGCTACACGTGAATGGCAACATTTGTGCTGAAAACTCGGTAGGAAGAGGAGGGGGAGAAGTTATGTTTCAGGGGCAAGTCTGCAGTGAGACGGAGAGGCACAGGGATAAATTAACACTACACAATGTTTGGTTAGTGATATATGCCAAGCATGATCTCCAACTACTTCAGTGTGTATTTAAGTCCGTGTGTTTTTTGTTTGTGTGTTCACAATTAGCACAGGGTTATGTTTGAAAAGTAAACATTTATCCTCTGGGTTTGCTGTGACAGATCTTAAAACTTGATGGACAAGTTTTAAGTAGTCATTGGATCAGCTCCTCTATGCTCTCACTGACTGAAATATCAAAACTATTAAACATTTCTATCAAAGGAGTCTCAGTGTACGAAGGGGCCTAAAGCTACAAATGGACTTTATTGTCTGAGCTTAGCAAGTTTTTAAACTTCCTCTAGATCTCGCAGGAGGAAATATGACAGATGAATTCTGCATGGTCAACATTTTGTTTTTGGCACAGAAAAAAAAAAAGTCTGTACTGGAATCTTTCACTAGCTTGATCTTATAATCTTCCCTAATTGTTCCGAGCCAACAACTATAATTGAAACCAGTACCTTTTCCTTATTATTTTTTATATATATATATATATATCTAGCTGTATGGTATGTGTCTAGTTCATTTGGTTCTCATGCCCGCGTGTCTGAGGCAAGGGTTTCCAGAACTGTGCAGCATCTTACCTCAAACTCTGCATGTTTATGGATGTCTTCAGCCCTCTGTCGGCTAAGGATGAATTCAGCTTCATTAGCCACACGAACCAGGTGGTCCTTCATGGTGTGACTCAGCAGCCTAGGGAGAGGGCAGATGGACATCAGCCCGCTGGAATACTGCATACATGTATTTATAATTATTTCAACTTTTTATAAAAAGGTATATGGATGTCAATTTATTTGAGTCAGAGGGGAAAATGTCAGACAGATGTTTAGCAATATCATGAAATCTAGAGCTTTAGAGTATCTAAAACATGTGTTTAACACTGTGATATCTGGTAACCTAGAGAAGGAACAGCCATGTAATATCCATAAAATGCTGAAAAAGAGCCGTGTAAAATAAGCAGAAAATCTAATTTGGAAACAAAACAAAACCAGATAGATCCTTTAACTGTGGTGCAGGTGCTAATTGATTTGTTAATGATATACATCTGACAGACGGGAGGATCTCTGCCCATGTTGCTACATATGTAGTCTACCTCCCTCTTCTTATCAGTGTTAATGAAACATGCATGTTATGTGTATACGTGTATGTCAGTGTGTGTGTGTGAGTGTGTGCGTGTGTGTGTGTGTGTGTGTGCAGGTCGAAGAAACCTCTCTACAGCCCTAAAGGTCAGGACTGTGCAAAGTGGAACAATAACAGACTAGGGGCCAGAAAGGAGGGCTGGGGCAAGCTGGGACTGACTGTGTGGTGGGGGTTTAGGGGGCAGGGGATGACTGTAACCTAAGCCCGCTGTTTCAGCACAGGGCAGCAGGGGAGCGGAGGTGCTGGGGCCTCTGCAGCCTATATGGCCCTGTCGAGGCACCGCTATCAATAACCGAGCCACTGCCCTTCTTTATGGCGCTCTGCAGTTAAGACTGTACATATGGACAAAACAGACATAGTAGTTTTTTTTAAAGTGCATGTTTTTAGTGCACATGTATTCAAATCCTCTCAAAAAAAATTTGAAAAAGGGAAGTAAAACACTTAATAAGTAAGTAATAAGTAATATAGTACTCATAAGTAATATAATAAAAGGTCTCCCATAGGGTTCACCAAATTAAATTCAAGACTTTTTAATAAAAAAAATGTTTTAATAACACACTAAATTTAGTATTTTATATATTTAATCTTTATTTATTATTATTTATTATTATTTCTTTATTTAATCTGTTTGATGGTCATATTGGCCAGAGTATGAAAGTATGAATAAAACCCAGTAGAGATGAAAGAAATCCCTTTTTATTGAGTACTTCCCTAATGACATAATTAAATGAATTTGACCTGGAACCAGATAAGCACAAGAAATCTGATAGATGTATTAAACAATCCTAGATGACGCGCTTCCTAGCTACTGTAGCTAGCAATAGGGACAGTGCTTCTAGGTCTGATGGTGTCGACTGAACTTCCACAAAACAAAGACTGAACAGCACACTGTCAAACCACCTGTGATTTATACATGCATCAGATCAGCCTCTTTAAAGTGAATAACAAATCCTGGCCTCTATAAAGAACTCATAGGACTACATCGCTTGTCTCATTAGCATTACTGTGGATTAGACTCTGCCAATTCTTAAAGCTGAGGATCAATAATGGAAAGTGTGGCCCTCTAAATCTGAAATTGATGAGTTCTCAGACTAATAGGAACTGATGTTGGAATGAGAGAGTCTTATTAGCAAGAGATAGGGAGGCTCATATGTCGGGATAATTGAAAAACAGACAAAAAACAAAAGACAGCAGCAGACAGAAGAGATGATTACAAGGAGATAAAGGCTCCACCAGGAAGGCATAAACTGACAGAGGGACAGTGGGAAATCAAGAGCGATTTCCCAAGTGTCACTAAGGAACCAGCGATCAGAGGCCCTGTCACCTTCTACCTAACCTTTCTCTTTTTCCCAAATCCCTCTGGGATGAGCAGGTATTGAATGGAGCCTTGAACTCAAGGATCTTCCATCCTCACTCTCCCAAGCTCCTCTTCAACCCCCAATCATTGATTGTTGTCCAGAATCTTGAATAGCCACCCTATCACAAGGGCCTTGGGGATCTTGGGGGGCCTGAGGGACTGTGATTTGATCCGGGAATAGTGAAATTGGAAAGTGGCTGGTGTGTAAACGTCGGAAAGATAATGAAGAAGTGCAGCTGTAAGGAGAGAGGACAGTACTTAGCAGGTCAGTGTTACCTACCTGCCTTCGTTGACCAACTCGATAAAGGCTAGACCTGCGTTCTTCTGGATGGAGTTCTGCCATTCCTGCAAGTGAACACAGACAATATCAATGAATGTACTGAAATAACTTCACAAAAAGGTATAGAAAGTGTATTTTACACATAGTCCAGTGAATCTCTTATGACACAGAATTATAAATTGGGGAATAATCTGCTTCATTTGGACATAAAGGTAATGCTAATACATTTCTCACCACCTTTTATGATATATATAGCTAAAAAAAACAACTGAAGCAAATGGGATGGCATTGGCTGTGTGATAGTAACCTATGGTCTAAAAGCTACCAAGCTTAGCTAAGTTTAACAACGTAGGAGTCCAATAATTTCAAAGTAAGTAAAATTCAGACAATTATTTTTAATCAATTTATCTGTCAAATTTTTTTTTTCATATAATCATCACAATATCCTGACCAACAGTCTTCGTCAATGATCAGCGTACAATTATATTAAAAGAAAATCTGAAAATTCTGAGGCAATTTTGCTTAAATAATCACATAAATGATTAATCGATTTTCAAAATACTTGCAGGTTAATTTTTCAGTCAGTCAATCAAGTAGTTTAGTAAAATTCTTTTTGAGTTCCAAACTATTCATACTGTAAAAGGATGTAGAAAGCCATTCCTAGGTACGCTCTGGTAACTCTGTGGTTTAGGTTCCATCTATAAGCTTTCCTGCCAGTACAGCCCCCCTTAATATCATACGAAACATCTAAAAAAAAAAAAAGGTATACTGGCAGCTTTGGTCAGCACCGGCTACATAATCAGCTGGCAAACTAGTGGAGAGGAGTGAAAGATCTGTGTTGAGAGTGCATTTATCACAAGTAAATACACAAATTTCCTCCTCTTTGACTAACGTTATGGTTCAAGGTGTCAGTCTAAACAATCCAGCCACAGCCGTGTGTGACTTTAAATCCTCAGCTTCGAAGGGACAACGAGAGAAGGGAAACTCAGCGGTCATCATCTCTCATGTTCTGTTCAATATTTCAACACCTTCAACACAACCGTCAAAAGAATAATAAAGCAACAAGGTCATGGGGCCTGTCTGAACCTCACAGCGCTTTTTCCCCTTCTTCCTCTCAGGGGAGATGGAGAAATATGCAAGAAAAACCTCAAGTTAGAGACCTAAACTACCAAACTACTCTTTTAAAAAAATCATTAATCACTGCTCTGAGTCACCAAACATTCCACATTATTCAGCTTTTATTAAAATGTGTCATTTTTTTTTTGATAAATGTGTCATTTTAGTAGAGGTGAAAATAACCATGAAACACATTTTATTCAACTTTATTTCAACAAAGTGCCCGAAACAACAGATTTTAATTGAGTTAACACTTTCATTGAGCTGTGAAACAACTATGAAGTGGTAGTCATGCAATGTGTATGCGTATCTGAGCATAAACGTTTTAAACTCTCTTGAGCTGATAGAGGAAACTGTGTGTTTATGTAGAGACTGGCCTTTCAGTAAACCTAGAGAGCCCACAGGGACGAGGATATCAGTGCTACAAGGAGGAAGAAAAACTATCAATTTACAAGAATTTCTATCACACATCCAAACATATTTGTTCATATGTGATGATTTTCAAAACCATACAACACACAAATCCATCAGAATCAATCACGCACCAAGCCAAGAGAAACCATTCTTCAGAAATGCCTGTGCACTATCACACTGTAACCAACTGCACGTCATTCAGACAACAACCTCACACTTAACCTCAATTCATAACTGCTTTTTGTCCTAAAGGACCATATTGGCATTGATCGTGTTTACAATACATTCCAAATAAAGAGGGCACAGTGGGAATAAGACTCTGGGCTTGGGAGTGGAAACAGTGTTTTGGAGTTGAGTACTGGCAGAGGGTTTTTGCGGCTGAAGCTTGCTCTAGAGGAAGTGTGTGAGAGTAGCCTTGGGGCCCTCTAGTTTAAGCATAGACTGTAGTTGAAGGACATTAAACATGAGTGCTAGCCTGTGGCTGTGGGGATATTCCAGAGCGGGCCAGACTGTTCTAGCTGGATTTCAAATAAACACCACAGGAAGTGAGGCCATAAATAGAGTCGTGCGCTCTGGAGAACCAGAAAACCACTGACATTAAATTTTCTTTATGTGATTTCTTTAAAATACTTTGACTTTGACGGCGGAGGCTTAGAATTTAACATAAAACCAAAAGCTTCTTCAGCAGAAATAAAAAGATTATCGCAAAACGGCAGCTCGGAAACGGCTTTGGTCCTAAATTGGGTTTGACGAACGGCGTAGGGGCTATTGGCATCTCGTGGACACAGACAAAGGTGATAGCAAGACTAATGGTGTCATTATGGGCCAAGAAATGGCTCTTCTAGTTGAATTAAAAAAGCAATGACCCTGATCTGAGGGACATCTCCCGGTGACAAAAAGGAAAAAGGGACAGGTCAGTGATAGAATATTGGATTTTGGCTGCCCTGGTCAGCGGTGTCACAGCTTTTATGGCCGCAATAGGGGCCATGACCACGGCACTCCTGATGAGTAGATACAAACAGCCATTTGTGACCCCTCACCTTTAACCTGACCTCCTAACAGATGATAGGACAGAAAGAGAAGGCTGCCCCTCGATCCTGATCGGAAATCTTGGCCAGTGTTTAATACAGCCAGTAGGGACTGCGCTTTGTTACTTTTTTCTTTTTTGCGTGCGAGTATGAATGAAAGTTTGAATCTATTCATGGAAATGCCTGTCTCAATCTGAAGTCAATAAGACAGCTCTGTTTGGTCTGTGTTCCATGATGATGGCATTGAGTCTAAACACACATGCCATGCACTTCCGTCATTACAGCTGATTATCCATAATCAACATCTAAATATACCACTACCACTAGTGAGAAAACACAGACCTCCTGAGCAAAATCGCCTTTCAAACATCAAGCTCGCCACAACACAAGGAAAACATTTTCCAACACTGAAGAAAGAAATGTCTCGGCTCTCCCGAAATAATAAATAAGTCAGTTGTGCTTTTCAGTGGCATCACTCATAATCACAAGTATTTGTTGATTTGAAAGGCTATGGGAATACAACTTTAGATGAGACGACAAAAGCATAAATCCTCATGTCAAATGTGGCAGTGCAGCAGAAGCAAAATTAAAGAGACTGAGAGCTACTGATTCTGTCTTTTTTTTTTTAAACAGTTACACGTATAGGAGGTTGATTACAGGAAGACATAGAAAAGGACTGCAAAAAGACAAAAGGAGATGGAAACAAAATGCACGTTGAATTAATTGAATTAGAGTAATTCTGTCAGTGACTGCTATAAAGTTAAAGTTCCTATGGCATATCAATAACAGGTGGTGGCACATCTTGACATGTTGAATTAAACCTTTGTGCGCTGATGGCCACAAAGAGAACAGACAAGGAGACAGTTTTTTTTGTAGCCGTGTGACCCAAATGTTTATGAAAAGTGATCTTATATCAACAATGACCAAAAAAAGAGCCCATGTGTGCAGATGAGTAAGACAAAGACAAAATTAAATCACTTTTACCATAAACAATAAAATATGTTATTCATCATTTTCCTTTGGACTGATTAATGCAGAAGTTAAGTTGTTGCTTCTTCATGCTGCTGTGTCTGAAAAAAGGCGTGCATGTGTGTGTATGAATAACTTAACTGTGTCTACTCTAGCTTTCAACAATCCACATGTGCGTGTTCAGATGGTATCTGCTTAAAGAAAAACAGACACTCATATTGGTGTTTGCGTGATCAAATTCACAACTGAGGGAATATTTACTGATGTCAAAATATTTATACTGCAGGGTCTCCAACAGCTTCATGGACTCACACTTTCATGGCTACACTAACACAAAGTGAAAAAACAGGACGTAACCCCCCCCCATACACCAAACACACAAACCAAAAACATGTTAGAAGACTTGCATGAAAAGTATGTTTAAGTGGAATACAGTATGTTTAACATGGCAGAAAAGGATTTTAAAAAAATGACTCCTTCTAAACTTGTAACAAATCTGGTATTTGGTTCATACAGTTTAACGTTGGTGGATTTTAATGATCATACTTAAACTGTGCGCAGCTGTTTCAGTTCCAAATGGAACAGATGTTCAATTCTAAATGAGAAATGAAATCAGCACCTCATCCAACAATTTAATTGTTAGATGACTTTTCTTGGTGCCAATTTATTTATTTTTACTAGAACTGTAGGTCTAGATTTTATGGTGCAATTTACTACAACAGCATTCTGTATACTTTTGCAACACTACAAAATGTCACTGAAAACCTTGACCTATATAAAGAGTGGTTTATAATAATGCCGATTGAAAATTGGTCTCTTTGCCTTTCTAATTGCAACAAACCTCACTATTTGTTTTTCTGATTTCAATCTCAATTTTCTGAGCTTTTAGTTGATGATGAAACTTCAGGATAAAGTTCAAATGATCTCACTCAGTCAGTTCTTCAGTAATCTGAAGAATACATTTGCCAAATGATTTAATGTATAGGGATCAAACCACTCAATTGATTCATAGGAATTAATCAATTTACTGTTCTCGTAACTGGAATACAGTTCAGGCTATTCTTGACGCCATGAGTCAATAGCATCAAAAGATCTAATGTAGGACAAATGTTTGGATATCAGAGCACATGTTTGGCCTTAAGCACTTTGAATTGCCTCGTTGTTGAAAGGTGCTATACAAAGACATTTGCCTTGCCTCTCCTTACCTTTTAAGTAAGTCTTTATTTCTTTTTTCTTCGCTTATGACAGACTACATTTTGTGTGTTGCATTAGGTAAAATCAAAAATCTGTATCTCATTGTTGTCAATGTAAAACAGACAGGTGAGGAAAGGTGCAGCACAGACAGACAGTACTGTTCGTCTTATACTGTAGTTATTATATACATTTCCTGCCAAATTCATAAAATATCCTCACAGCAAATGTTAGCAATTTTGTGTGGGCCAGTGGCTGGCTTTGCCGACTATTGAGAAAGATGCATTCAAAACTAAGAAAGTACATCCTGAAGCACCACAATTTTTCCCAGATATAAATACTTAGACAAAGCTGGAATCACAACTCACCAAATTGGAATAAACATTATCTATGGGAACACCTCTGTAAAATACAGTGTGTCATTAAACAACTGGGCCTGTCAGTATCACCTGCTTGCCTGTTCAATACCTCAATATCTTTGTGTCCCCTCAAGGATGGCGACTAATCTAAACAACATAATATCATGATGGCCAAAGTTACTGTATACAATGTCAAAGTAAAAGTATGTCTGCATTTCTACATTTATGATTGGGCCTCTGAAGATCAGGAATGACAAGATTGAAACCTCCTCCAGCAGGATAGCTGAAAGAAGATAGCAGGGGGAGAAACATAAGAATACATTCCAAGGTCCTATAAAGTGGGACCTGTCAAAAAAACATTATATTAACAGTGCCTGTCAGGAGGAGAGGGCTGTGTCAGTGAAAATCATTTATTTGAAACACGATTACATGTTGTGTATAAATAACCAACTATTAATGCCGCTTGAGGCCCTCCAGTCCCGAGGCACTTGAAGCCAGCTCACAGTAAAACCGGCTGGGAGCCAAATTAAAAGCCACTCAATTTTTTGGGGAGTCTCCTGTCTGATTCTCCCCTCTCAGCTAGACTTCACTTCCTGTCAGGAAGCCCCCCATGACCCCCACCTCCTCCAACACAACACGCCCCGCTGCCCCCTCTCTGGCTGCATAGCTGGCAACGATAGGGAGCCTGCAGAATTAAGTGCCAGTTGGTGTTACTGTGTTTTCTCTATGTCTCACAGGAGAGTACCTTTTCAAAGAATAAACAGAATGATATTATCCTCTGAACTACATAGCGATGGCAGGGACACTGAGCCGCGTGGCATGGCTGTAAAGGGGCACTGGAGCAGAACACAGGGTGAGGGCGAACAGGGAGGGAGGGAAAAATAACACTTTGATTTGCACTGATCTTGAACCTTGTGTGCCTGTTTAACTGCACAGTGGGGTGTGGGTCTGACTGTGAGGAAAATGATGGGGAAAGTATTTTTGTCCCCCGGTTTCATCACATTCCTCGCCACTTCTCTCACCTCTCTCAGCTCCCCAAGTGGTTCATACAACACGGTCTGCTCTTGATCCATCAAAGCCTCACTTATGGGGGAAAAGAGGAAATATGTCCACTGACAGATATAAATTACTGTTTAGCAATTCAAACATCGGACTCGACTTTCACCAACATAACTTTCCCAAACAGCAACTAACAAAACAACTTGCGAATACCTAATAAAACATCCAAAAGTAAATGTGCCTTTGATTCAGCTTTCTGGTTGTTTTATTCTTATTTCTCAGGGCCACTTAGCTTCCAAACGGTTCCCTCGTTTCTCAGATTATGCTATTGATTGTGTGGAGCGTGATCACCATGCACTCACGACCTGTTCCCTGACTGCAGGGGTTTAAACTTCTATGTCTCCACCACTCTTCCTTCTAACCTGGAGGTCAGAGGGTCAAGGGTCAGGAGGAGCCAAGTGTTTGGGGAAGTCAATGTCTTTCTCCCTGCTGACTGGGTTTCCATCTGTTAAACAGGTTAACTTTAGTGAGACTGGCTGGGAACCTATGACAATGTGTGAACATTGGATTAGCGGGTTAACACTGATGTTATTGAATTACTATTAAGAGATTATCTGCATTAGTGGTCCCAACAAAAAACTATTTGCTTTAAACCGACAGGGTGTATGTGCCAGTTACTGAAGTTCAAAATAATAACATAACACACAAATATTTAAGAATGTGTTATTCCTGAATACAGTAAGTTAAAAGGGTTGGTTGACCCAAATTACATAAAAAACCCCCAAAAATTCACCCTTAGTTCTGTATAGCAATAGCTGCAATGCTATATAGAACTAAGGGTATGTTAAAATGGTATAGCAATGCAGCTAGTTGTGGTTTTATTTGCTCATGTTTTGAAAGATCAGACTCTTGAGTTCTCTGCTGCTGTGCCAATACAGTGGGCCAGATGAGGTTAAAACAGGGGGCCATGAATGTCTGTACAAAATTTCATGGCAGTCTATCCAATAAACGTTGAGATATTTCAATCTGGATCTGGACTGACAGTACAACGTTGCCAAATTCAGCAGCAATGTCCCCATTAGTCTGGTTAACCCACAGATCTCACTGTGAACAACTTTAATAGGTGTTACTTCTTTGGAGAAAGCTGCCCCATTTGTTAATAAAAAAAACTGTTCACAGCCACTGCTTCTGGAAAGACACACTGCTGAATAATAATTTTAGTCATTTTTCAGTGCTGTGAGCGCCACAAACAAAATTCCATTCATCAACATTGTACAAGGGTGGAGGCAGGTCTTTCAGAGGCTGATTCATCTATACTTGTATATAACACAGTTAAAGAATTGAAGAAATAGGAGCATTACTTGTGCAGTTACTCTAAACTGAATGTCAAAACAGTCAAACATTAGGTTTTGTATTGTTTTTGTTGTACACATGTAAGGAAGAGCAGTCTTTCCTATCCGGGCTTGACCATCATGAAACCAGCACCCCTCCACCCCACAACTCTCTCTCTTCCTTCCTTCCACTCAATGTACAGGATGTATTTCTGATAAATGGCAGAAGGATGGATGGGCTGACAGAGGGGCCGGACAATAATGGCTGATCTACAGGACACAAATGCAGCTACTGAAGAGATTTATGGGCCTCTGCTCATCGTAGACTGTCCAGTAACCGATGAGATGATTTCTCAAAGCTCTGGACGGACGGCAGCGAGCGCAAGGGAAAGCTCTTTCTCTTGTCCCAGCGCATTATTTATTAATCAGATGTTTTGGGTGGAAGCCACTTCAAGAAGTGCACCCAGGAAACAAAGCGCTGGTCGTAAACATGACAAAGAAGGCAGAAAACAAGTGTGAGAGGGAGAGCCAGACTGCCAAGGCAAATCAGGGGCACGGGAAGAGGGGGAAAGTGGTTCTTTACATGCAAGACCCTCATTAAACGTGGTTCACTGGAGAAAACTTGGATGATATTCATGTAATATGCAAGAGCTACTTTGAAGAAATCACATTCAATAACTTTTATGAGCTATGACTTGATATAACCTCTTCTCCTGTTACATGAAATCATCTAATTAGCACCTAAACATGACATATTAATCTGAGTTGGTCAAAGGACAGAGAACCTGTTCAACTTGTCATGGGAGGCCTTTAAAACAAGAGAAATGTCAAAATACCCCTTATGTTTTGAGTAATTATGGCATTGTTTTTATTGTTAGAAAGATAATACCATGTATGCATTTTGATATTTTGTGAATGTAGAATGGCTATGCATTACATTATCAATTAATTTTTCAATTTGTTTCTTGATTAATTGTTTGGTCTATAAAACATCAGAAATGGTGAAAATGTCCATCAGCTGACATATTTAAATAGCTTGTCAGTCAAACAGTCAAAAACCCAGTTTACTACCACCTCAAATAATCACATCTGTTTTAGTGCTTAAACATAGCACATCCTGAATTAATAACAATGCCATCGTACAGACCCAAATGCCAGCTCTTTCCCCTATTTAGAGCGGAATTCTGTTGCAGCTACAGTATATGATCATTAATCCTCATTTTGTATATTCAGCAGTCCTCGAGGATCAATATTACATGGGAGAACAAGGCAGCATGCCACCCCAACAGTTAATGTCTGGTCAAAATGGTCCTTTAATTGGGAGCACTGTTGTAGTTGTTTAGAAACGGGGCACTATCAAACAGCGGTTTACAATCCCCTCCTCAATGCCAAGCTGATTTGGCCGCCAATGCAACTTTCATAGAATCCCTGATTAAAAACTGCTCTGCAGTCCCTAGCCTCCTGACCCTTCACCCTGGCTCCACTCCATCTCAAAGCTGGGGAAATTAATTAAAATTTCACAGAGATGGTATCGCTTCACATCTCTGATGGTCAAAAGGGGGAAGGGGGGGGGCAAAAATCAATCAAAATCATCTCCATCTACTCTTTCCACTGGTTGGTTTGAAGGCAGGAAGGAGTCACAAGATGGCTACAGAGGCACTTCCCGTGAGAAAATTGAGTGCTTCCTGTGCCAGAGGGCCCAACAAACTTTCCTAAATAACGTCATCAATCATGGCACTGGCTCACTCTCACAGCCCCACAAGGAGAGCAAACACACAAATAATTACACATTGTAATTTAGCCCAAAGGAAAGTCTGTCCCTGTTTTCCCCTTTTCCCCAGTGGAAAGAAACGTATCGCCCCTACCTTCCTCTCCCCTCCTATTCCCCCTTTACACAACAATAAAATTACATTTGCATTAGCTGTGAGAGAATTTGGTTGGATGATTTATTGAAGCAATCAACACTACGCTGGCCAATCCCTGGTCCTCTCGCTGAGATTGAGAGAGAGAGAGTGAGAGTGTGTGTGTGTGTGTGTGTGTGTGTGTGTGTGTGTGTGTGTGCACGTGCTGTGGAGATTGGGTGGGGTAGGCTCGGAGCTTAAAGAAAGGAAGAAATAGCTTGGGCTGGGGACCAAAGGGGGAAGCGAGGTATGAGCTGTGCAGCGGAGCAATCACCAAGATTCTGCCTTTGATTAGATTAGCATTAAACAACACCCTGACAGATATGACAAATAGGTGCATTAGAGCCTGTCATTCTTCTCTCTTTGGTTTTCTATCTAGCTTTCACTCCTGCTATTCCTTCGTCTCTGGACATTATAGGGCTCACATTCCCTCCATGTGTCCCACTAGCACAAATCTATGCATGGCCACTGACATCCAAACAGATGTGCAATCTGACTATTACCTTTTTAGAGAAGAAGCGAAGTGAATAATGGGAACCAAACAGGGTAGGGGTTAAAAGGGGAAGAAAGAAAGCCAGATGACAGGCGCTATTTCTTTAGAAAATAAAACTGATAAAAAAGGCTAGTGCAGTGGTGAGAGAGGTGTCATTAATCAGATTTGTTTTTGTATTATTGGAGAGATTTGTTTTTTCATGAGGTGTTTTAAATGGTAAAGACGCAAACAAACAGGGCCAGAGGGGAGTTATTATCTGTTGTCCTTGTCACTGGATGTGTGTATATGAGGGCAACTGTTTGTGTGTGCGTTACACAATGAAAATGAGTGCTTCTACAGGGAATAAATACACTGTTCATATGAGATGCATTTATATATGTAAATATATAACCTAAATGTAAAATGCATGCTGTACTGTGTTTTGGTCCACATGCAGTAACTGAACAGCCTTCGGTAGCTTTGTGTTTCTTATTGCTTATCAGCCATCCTGGAGTGATCTATTGACATCCCCAATCATTGATCTGCCCACGCCTGCTTATGATCCCTGAATTAGTATTCATGAATCTGGCAGCAGCTAAATAAACTTGGCAACAAAACACCCACAAGACAACAGAGAAGAGAGGGATAATCAATGCAAAGCACCATCAAATCTACATTATCCCTCCTCATCAGTTTGGCCAGGCCACAAGGGCCGGTGCTTGGGTCAAAGGTGACGTGGACAGGTCGGCCACCCTTGACCCTCAAACCAATATTTGCAGCCAGAGATGCCTTCTCTCTGGTTTCTCTGCCCTCATTCGGGGACGGGGTGAATGTGGAAAGGTAGACAAGGTAGTGTGGAGGAAAGATAAGGTGTTGGATGGCTCACTGTCCACTCTGGGCTGTGGATTTACTGCACTCAAGGTGAGCCTGATAAATCACACTGGAGGAAAAGCGAAGGACAGGGGTAAGTACAGATATAGATGCCAGACTTGCCTGAGAACACAGAAGCATGACGAGCTCCACCACCGAGCTGCTGGACTTCATGCACACCAGGCCTGAAAGAAAGGGAGAAAAACAATCATTTTTGGTGTGTTTTATTTCATAAACCCTACTCAGTACTAGTGGAACCACATTCATGGCACTACACGCACACGCACACGCACACGCACACACACACGCACACACACACACACACACACACACGCACACGCACACGCACACGCACACGCACACACACTCACACAAATAGACAAAAGATTACTTAACCTTGTACCATCTGTAAGGGACCAGATAGTATTGATGGGCCTAATGAGCCGACATGATGTTACTGTAAACTAATACATATTTGGGCCTTGTATTACAGGCCTGACTTGGCCAGCATATGTCCCATTGATCCCTAATGGCGAGCTTGGGGCTTTTAGGGGGCAGGAGGCCACTAGAGTGTCCAGAGTCTGCTGCACAGACGGAAGGAGGCAGAGTAGCCTTTGGTCTTTCAGTTGCTCTTCATATGACACAGAGACACATCACACATGCAGACAAACACACATGCATGCGTTAACACACACACGCACACACACACACACACACACACACACACACACACACACACACACACACACACACCCTCCCCCTGCCTTCTCTTCAGGCCCCCCCTGCAGCTATCAATCAACTTTCCATTTTGTTTGGTGGCAGCAGACATCCCAAACACTGCTATTAGTGGCCTGGCCTCTGACCTGGCCCCCTAGAAACCTTCAGCACAACTAGCAGCTTTTGGCTCTATGCACACTCATCACACTATTAGATTAACAACAGCCTGAAGATGTTATTGCATTTAAATGAGGACAACAGTTAAAAGATGCATCATCCTCTAGGTCTGTGAGGAGTGCATCTGTAACGAGTCGCTATTATGTTGTACTCACTCGTGCCCTCAATAAGGAGCTCTTGTCCATGGCTGCCCAGCAGGGTCCGAGAGAGGAAGGGGGCAAAGTCCACAAAGATCTCTCTCAGCAGAGGAGCTGCCTTCTCCAGAGCATGCTCCAGACGCTCTGAGATACTGGAGATGTAATCCAAACAACACACAAAAAGTAAAATGAAACTGGCATGCAACTGCAAAACAAATCAAGAATATTCCCAATTTAAAAATATAACATGATCAGTAAAATCTACTTTTTTAATGCAAAGTGAAAAAACCTAGAAATTAGGACAAAGCAACAATCAGTGGCTACAAATTAATAACTGACTGTGTATGCTTATGTGCATAAAAAAGGTGATGGTGTATGTGCTTGTGTGTGTTTGTGCGTGCATGTGTGTATGTGAGAGAGAGAGAGAAAAGAAGATGAATCACCTCATATTGGGGGCTGTGTTCTGGGTCACAGGGGAGAGTGGGGGGACAGATGGCAGGCCAGCGCTGGCTGGAACCTGGCCGCCTGCTGCAGGGAGAAACCAAAGAACTCTGTTATTAGTCTGGATGCTGGACAAGAATAAGACGCTACACACACACGCACACACACACATACACAGACACAAACACACACACAGAGAGCAATACATTATACGACCAGTGTAGCACCATAAACCTGTGTGGAAACATGCCTCTTATGAAATAATACAATGGTCTTCATTCAAATGTATAGAATAGGGGGATTTATGGTCAAATAGGGCAAGTGGGGGTACAAGTATAATTTTATGGTTAGATAGTGGATGATGTACTCCGAGCACAATATGTCTTCCTTATCAATTTACAATTCAGAGGTTTTTATGATGGAAACCTCTAAATTGTGCACTGAAAGGCAAGTAACGCTTCACTGTCAGCTGCAGTAATACTTTAAACAGAGTGATCATTTCTGGATGGCATTTCTTAATATTTCAGCCATATATCAAACATATGCATTAAGGTATTTCTTATAAATAAGTAATATTTTCAGTGTTACACCTGTGTTAATGTGAGATGAATGTGAAAAAATGCTAACTGTTTTTCCAAATTGTTTTTACTCATTAAGTCATTACATACCAATTTACCCCTCTGGGCTGTTTTTGTGACTGTTTCATTATACAACTAAAAGGTGCTTTACGACTTCATTCTGGAGACAGAGGCGCACAAGGTACAAAGTCCATGTTTGATTGATCTGGCAGTAAATTCACTTCCCTGTGGCTCATAAATAAGCTAATGCCCAGCTGAATATGGAGGAGGGGGATTCCTCTGGTGTTTCAGCGAGCTTGTTTTTCCAGCCAGGACAGTCTCCAAGCAGGGATAACTCTTAAGGAATGACAGACAGTGTAATGTGGGCTGGAATGTGTGTGCATGTGTGCACGTGTGCATGTATGTGTGTGTGTGTGTGTGTGTGTGTGTGTGTGTGTGTGTGTGTGTGTGTGTGTGTGTGTGTGTGTGCATGTAAGGTGTTAAGCAGCGCCATGTGGGCCTGGTGAGAGTATCCCTCTCAAGCTGAAGTAGCTCCTTCAAACAAAGAGGAGTAAATGAACGTCTCCATTAGTCCTCCCACTGCCCTACTAAAAAAACACACACACACACACACGCTCACAAAGCATATTTACTCAACACCGCTCACTGACACAAAGCACCCTATGCATACAGCTTTAACAGTTATCGTTATTCACATGCAACACATACAACACATACAGACACACACTCTCCCAACCTGGGTTTACAGTATTCTAATGTCACTTCCTCTCTTAAACACAAACACAGACTCTTCAATGAAAAAACAATACACTTTTATACACATTCACACATGCAGAAAGGTGACAAAAAAAACATCATAATTTCCTGTCACTGCTGAATGAAGTGAATATAGTAGAGCTGGTGTGCTCATAACTTTGATATGTTATTTTATTAATTTTCCTGATTTAATATTTGTATCACAAATCAGTGTAATATTAATATGAAAGTGCTTTTTATTTATTTTTTGTTTTTGCATTTATATTTACACCAGTAATCATTATTTCACTTTTGTATGGATGTACAGTTTTATTTAGAAAACTGTACTGCAATTTTTATATATAGCTGCTTCAGTAGTTACAACAGAGTTACTGTAACTCTAATGCTTGATGCTGTCCTGTTAACTGGATTACGTTGTACAAACACAGCAATATTGTTCTGCCAGATACACAGAGGGGCAAAATCTCATAATAAATATTGACTTTGTCATAGCAGGTTCATCCAGGATGTGACTTATCTGCCCTTCTAATATTTGAATTTGTGTGTGTGTGTGTGTGTGTGTGTGTGTGTGTGTGTGTGTGTGTACACTCACTAGCTGCAGATTCTGCAGTGGTGCTCTCGGCGGCATCGCCAGAAGATACTACAGCGACACTGTCGATCGATGTCCCGCCAGACACGGATGCAGCAGTGGCTGCTGGGACAGGAGTGGAAGTGCCTGGAGAGGGTGCCATGCCCGCTTTCTTGGGTGCGACAATGACACTTCTATAGAGAGAAGAGATAAATGATTAATTGTCAACTTGAAAGAACTAATGTAAGAAAAAGCTGACGGTTCCAGTTCACAACAAACCTCACAGACATTAATGTACACTTTTCCATTGATCCATTAGACTGGAAGACTAATTACATGAAATTTTACTGACTCAATATATTTTAAAGTTGTCACATTCATCTTACCACAAACCTGCAACAGTTGTTAATCTGAATAATACTACATTTCTTATTTTTACTTTAATTTTGCTTGTTGATACTTCTGGCATTACAGCATGTACTGTACGGGCCTAGTGCATGCTATATTTCTGTACAAAAGAAAATGTCCACTTTTGGTGTGTGTTCCACTTCTACAACACAGACAAAAAATTGCGTAATTAAAGCAGTCCTAAAATGGTAAGCACATAGTTGGGCTAGCATTATTTGCTACTATGATACCTGCATTATGGTATACATACCAAAAATAGTTTTTTTCTAATACTTTCCTTTGAGAAACACTCAACAAAACCCTTTTTTCTTTTAACAAAATATACAAATGCAAGCAGTTGTACAACAAGTTTACCAAAATAAAATACTGTCTAAACAAGTTTCCTGGTTTCAGAAAAGAAAATATATTCCAACTTTTAGTGGTGGAGTGTGTATTTAATACACTACACACATATACACTGGTATTCAAAACCTATTAAAATTTGATATCCAGCACTAGTACAGGCTTAGGCTAAGTTTAACATTCACTGTTACTAAAATTGGATCTTTTTTTATCCAAGCAAAAATCCCTGATCACTGACAGCTAGCTTAAATTTCTAAACACGGCTATCTATGCAATGATAATGCTGCTTCTTTATATGTCCCTCCTGTGAAGTAACAGGAAGTGTTTCTCGTACTGATGTGGTACGACTGAGTGGAGTTCAATTCCCAGCAGATGGGAGGAGAGCAGCATGCAGATAAGCTGTCAGTTTAGACAAGGGCTCTGACAGACCACTGGCCATATCAAAGAGAGCCTGGCCCTGCTTATCAGTGCTGACACAGGGGAAGCAGGGTCTAATCACTGGCTACTGCTCCCTCTCAGAAACACAAACCAATGCAGGCTTACCCACGATATGCAGGCATACGTCAAATGCACAACATTTGAATATGGAAAGAAAATAACAGGAGCATACAGACAAAGGAGCTAACGTACATTCCTGCACATTCCCGGAATCGGTGCATATGCATGCTTTCATGCGCACATACAAGGATAGTTGGGTCTGGCTTCCTGTGGTGCAGACAGATACCTGGCTGCATTATCAAAGGCTGTTCTTGGTGGATTTAAGACAGCTGATCAGGTCTATTAAAAGTTACTGTGAATGTTAAACCCTGACAGCTGACCTTTGCTTAGAGTGATCTATGATTTGAGAGTAACAGAGCTGCATACGGACCCCAGTGGTTTGACAGTTGTGTTTAAAATACAAACACATACTGAGAAGGTCCAGAGCGATGCATAAAAACTGTGGTGATAGAAAAGAATGAAATCAGTATTGATAGTCAGGAGAGGGAGATAAAAGTTTCTGGTAACTTTTCTTCTGTTGTGATAGTGAGTGGGCTGGACGGTGGTATCAGGGAACAAGGGCGGCGCGGACGTGAAGCACCCCAGGTGTCAACAGCAGGGGAGAGAGAGACAGGGAGACAGAGGACCCCCGGTGTGCGGAGGCTGGCGGTGTGTGCGTGTCCACAAATATTTGAATATATGCATATGACCGTACAAATAAATGCATGAGTGCACAAGTGTGTACGAGTCAGCCAGTGAACATGTCCGTATATGTGTTTGGCCTTCCATCTGTTCCCCAGCAAAGGCCCAGTGAATTATTCAGCAGGTCATTAGCCACACTTATCATGAGTGGGCCGCCCCAGTCGATTAATCAGCCGTCAGCGGCCCCACTCAACCCGCAAACAGGAGCCCAGGGCAGTGGGTGTGTGGGTGTGTGTGTATGCTGGGCTGAGGCTGAATTATTTAAAGACTTTAACCTACAATGGATAAGTGCAGTAAACACTCTGATTCCAGTAATCTCTGCTATTTTAGGTAAAACAAGTGCAAGAATGAATAGGGAAGTGTCAGTGGTGTGCGTGTGTGTGTGTAAAAATACCCTTCTCTGGAGTGTTAACCTAAGAGCCAGCTCATGTGAGAGGGGAGTGTGCACCCTAGCAGAGCTTTCATCTCCCCTTTCACCCCCATTTCATGCCACCCTGTGCATGTGAATGTTCAAAATGTTATTTACTGACCATACAAGCTGACACATTTGCATGTAAACACGACTTTCAAATCAACTCTAATAAAGACCATGGCATCTGACAGTTTCTAAGGCTGTGATTGGATGATGATGGCTGGTGTAGGAGGCACATTCCCTTGATGACATCAGTGATTAATGAGTGGCACAAATGGGACCTAAGGGCCTACAAACTATGGGAATAGCAGAATCTCGATGTGATTTTATGTGTATGTATGTGTGCACAAGGATATTGCACTCTACATAAGTATACATGCATGATGTATGCATGGCTACGCATTGGTTGGATCTTATTTATTTCGAACAAGAGGCAGCCAGAAAATGGAGCAAAGGCAGGAAATGTTGAAATTGTGCCTTAAGTGGCAAAAAAGTCGCATTTTGTTGATTATATACCTTATGAAATGTGTGGATATGTATGTTTATATGTACATGCTTGTATGAATGTGCAGGTGTATGTATTTGTATATGCATATACTGTCTGCACTGTAGTGCAGCCCTTATCTTGTAACCTAGGGAGGCATCTTGTCTTATTGTGAATTCTGTGGGTTCTTATCTTGCTTGTTAATAAATATTTTTTGTTTAAAGGATATGCTTTGGAAATGCAGTACAGAGTACGAATACACAAAATAATCCCCTGTATCAGCAGGTCCAATATTGGCAAAGTAGTACAACAATGTTTTATAGGCTGCCTTTCAAATGTGCTTTAAGCCATATTTTTCTTCCGTCAAGTTTAAAATATTTTTACTGTACATGCTTTAATTCATTGATAATGATTTGGTTTACAGTTGAGAATGTATTTGCCATATTAAAATGTACTATTATGATAATAATATTATTGTACTTTTTTCTGCAATGGCTGATATTTTTCACAACCTTTTAATAATAATTGTTGAGAGATTATTGCCAAAAAAAATTTACATTTAAATGTCCAAATTAAAAAAAAGTTAGCTGATCAATATTGTATCTATTGCATTTTTTCACATCCCTTCCTATCAAATACTGATACATCAAACAGGACTCAACATATAAAGTCTGCTGTCAGCTTGTAGCATAAATGCATACAATGTTTGATTTTTATAGTAAACAAGAGCAGGTTATAAAAGAGCTGATAAGTTTACAAGTTAGTTGATGCAGGGTCACTAGTAAGTTTGTTTCAGGTGCATCACAGAGGGTGAACTTGGGTAAATCCCTGTTGGCACTCACAGAACTTCACAACTTTTAAAGTGTGATGTAAAAATTTAAAAAGGGGGAAAAAATGGCCTTCACTCTTTCAGTTATGTTTATGTCTGACACGTTTACCCTCTTGCTAAAAAAGTACATTAACAACACTTCAACATCAACAAAACTCATCTGTACATCAACTCTCACATGCATGTGGAGTCTGCTGCTAGGAATGCAAACAACTGCACCATGTATATCCCAATGTCTAACACACACACACATTCTGCTCAACCATGCAGACTAAATCACTGGCTTGTACAATGACACTGTTTAGTTCTGGTTAGTGTCAGCAAATATTTGCAGACTGGCTGTCATAACAGGGGCATGGCTGAGAAATGGATGGGAGAAATCCAGCAGGTCTCCACTAGTAAATAAATCAGTAGGGATACTTCACCCCCTGACCAACCCGCAGTTTTTATCTGGGAGATCCCAGCTTCTTTTATACGTTGGTCTCATAAATCCAGCCCTCTGGGTAAGTGGAAAGTTGCCATGTTTTGGCAGGAGATGTCAGTGTAGAATGTCAGCTCTGGCTTGTACTGGTGTCACTGGGAGGCTTACTGGTTAGTGGGAGATGCTGAGCAGTGATAGAGTCATTAAAACAAGATGATAAACATAGAACATGTCTACATGCGTTCTTGGAAGACTTAGTAAGGAGATAAGAGAGGATACACATAGGAGTAAAGCCAGTGAATTATAGTGATATTAGGGTAATCTTGAGCAAAGGACATCTAAAATAATCTGGCACCCCAGCAGTGAGGTCTAAGAATGGAGGAAAACTGGGAATCTGGGTAGAAGAAAGGTTTGCATGTGTGCATATGTATGTGCATGTGTTAAGTGCTGAACAAGTTAATCTCAAATATGAAGATTTGCTGATTTTTTGTTTTATATCAATGTAATGCTACTACTTTGAGTTGTGGACTAAATATGTAACCGTGGACTCTGGGTAATATGGATTTTCACTACGTTGTGACATGGACTCAATTAATTGAAAATAAATATATTTTGTTGCCAACAAATCCCACAGAAAAAGCAAAACCAACAATGAATTAGCCTACTAATAAATATTATTTGTGCATCCAAAGCCTGATATTGCTTATTTCTCTGTGCCAAATACCTCCATCATTGCAATATTGTCAAAAAACTATTAAAACATACAATATTTCCTAAAACACACATCAATGAGCCACATCTTTATGCTAGGCGACATGTTCCTTTATTACCATGAACATGGGCAGTTTATTTTATTTCAATTTAATTATACAAACACTGTCATGCTGCTGTAAATACAGCACTAAATTTCTTTTAATTTGCAGCTGACAATATTTCTTAAAAATGCACTATTTACTCCTATTTGAATGACATTTCTCAAGCTACAGTGCCCATTTTGAAAATGGACTAATGGTTTTGGTGTTTCTTTCATGGGATTTGTTAACAATAAAAATATAGGTTGCCAGCCTTATGCTTTAACTAATAAAACATTTTTAGTTACAATCCTACAATGTGTTAATGTGTTAACACCCTCAGTGTGGCTTTTATTTCCTCTTAAAAAGCAGCTAGGGTAAAGTTTGCCGTCTGTGCCTGGGCTGTATACCTTGCATGAAGAGGCTCCCACAGGCAGCGAGCAAGCTGTTAGTCTATGTTCTCCAGCTCTCCTGACGTCCTTCTCTTCCTACTGAGTGTGCTCAGCGGACAGGAGCCAGTCTAATCCCCCTGATATGAGGAGCGCCCTGAGACCTGACAAAGCATTCCTCAGATAAAGACACGCGATCACAGAGATGCCGTGGAATTCCCACAGTTGGGGGTAGGCAGCCTCTGTGTGTGTGTGTGTGTGTGTGAGTGTGAGTGTGTGTGAGTGTATGAGTGTGTGTGTGTGTGTGAGAGAGAGAGAGACAGAGAAACAGAGAAATGTTTTCTTCAGTACATGAGAACCTTGACTTGACATCACCCCCATGGAGACTTCTTTCTCCCCCTTCTCCCTTCTCCCATCTCTCGCTCAGTCTCTACCACCCTCTCCCCCCTCTGCCGCTTGTGAACGTCTGTCTCAGAATCGACGCTCCAAATGCAAACCAGACCGGTGACCATCCCCTCTCACCTGGGCCCGTCTGTGGCTTCAGTACCCGGCTCCGCGTTTGAAGCCTCACTCCTGACTATTCACCCCTGCACCTCCAGGGGTAATGCAAATTATACAGCTTTTATGCCAGAAAAAGGAGGAAACGGCCTTGAATATTAGACAGGGAAAGACGAGCAGTAGGAGAGATAAAAAGAAAGTCGTTAAATATCAGTGACACTGTGAGAAGAAACCGTTTCCTGCCAGCTTTGTTTCTCTGTCTCTTCATCCCAGACATGACTCCTGTTTTCCTTAAGACAGGTTCTTTGTAAGACGGTTTGCTTGGTATGAGGACCTACATCGACAGCTAAAAGAACAATGGGAGAAGGGGGAAAAGACTCAAAGACTAAGATTCCGCAGTTCAAAAGGGTTTCTGTTACAGAATGTTTTTCCAAGATCCACCAAAGCCTCCTCTGAGGATACCAAGGGGGAGATGTCTTCAAGGTCTGACTTTCAAAAGTCCCCTGCAGATATGTTGGGATAAATGGTATGAAACTGTCAACTGTGAAGCTTGAGAATCAAGTGTATATACACCATATGGGCTCCTGGAAACTGATGAAGCTGTCAGGTCTGCACCCATGTCAACACTAGAGGAATTTTAGTCCAGATTTTTTCCCCCCAAAGCAGAAAATACAATTCTTTATATAGCATGGTAGTATATAGTGGTGTATATCAAGCAATGTCTGAACCTCAGCCCTCACCTATCAAATGAGCGGAACTGTGATGATTCTCTGCCCACATCGCCCACTCCCAGAAATGCTGGTGGCAGCAGATTTGGATCCACCATGATATCATCAGCTTGGGAGCTCACGAGGCTGCGCAGGATATCCTTCACATTCTTGCCCTTTGAATCAGTGGGCAGAGAAGGTCTGACCTCTGATGACAGTGTAGACAAGGCCTCTGAGATGGCGTCTGGACCGTGAGTCATGCCAGAGGATGACAGATCAGCCTCACTTGCAGCGGTTGAGGTATGGTCATCACCGATGCCAGAATCATACCGCCGGAGAGAGACACCATTCTCCACTTCTAGCCCACCAGAAATGGCACCGCTATCTAAGAAAAGGCAAATAATGAAGAAATGTGAGAAGTAATGCCACACTGTATGAGAGATTGATTACAGTGGTTCCCAACCTTGAAGTTGGGGTACCCAAAACAGAAAATAATAACAAGACAAAACTAAATCCTGCTGCACTAAATTCATTCTCAAGTTTCCTCTTTATTGTTGTAGATTAAATACTGTCTAGAGCAATACTGTATAGTATATGTATATAAAAATGATTCGAATGAATAATCTGAGAAGGTAACCTGGTGTGACATTAAGACAAGAGGCCGTACTCTATACAGGGCTTTGAAAAAGACTGCATTACAAATTGCAGTTTTATCTTCCTATGCCGATAATATTTCAGATGATTTCTTTCTTTGGAGCAGCTGTATACCTGTGCTCCTGGCAGACTGCGATCGTTGAGGGTGTTTCTTGTCATTGTGGGGCTCCAGGATGTCGCGGTACTTAGATACCATGAGGACTGAGATGAAGTAGACAACGGCGAGAGCCAGAAACTGAGCCTGCTTACTGTCCTCCTGAAACAAACAACATACACTAAACGACCTGTGCAAGTGTTTTATTCAGAAATCAATGTTTAATGGAGTAATTTCATGGATGTTATGCCTGTATGTTACATAAATGGGTTTTCTCACAATATCTCTGAAGACGACAGCCCTGAGGCGGTTAATGTCCATGTCCTGAAGAAGCCGGTCCCAGTCTCTGACTGAAGACATTCCACCTGTCACTGCATCCACAGGACTCTGCATAAAAATCAAACCATTATAATTGGAATGTATTTTTGTCTCCAAGTGAAGTGCAAGCAGTACGTGCACTTTTACATCAATTGGGATGTTTATTAATCTCTGTGTACTTCATGGAGAAGGGTTAGGTTTCACAGCTTAGGGAAGCTATCCCTCCTGGGATCATGTCCTTAACATAATGGCTTTTCTATGGAGCCACTGCATTATAAATGAGCTTTAACACCCAGTTCAGGGAAGAACAACATGACTTTACTGGAAGCCACTGTATCAAATCAAAGGGGCAATGGGAAAAGGCCTTGCCCAGTGTCACAAATAGCAACCTGTGTGGTAATATAATAAGCTATGAGCTAATGCAATAATGCTTGGTTGTTGTTGATGGTGAGCAGGACAAAGGACAAAGCTCCTTCAGGGTTTACTATCGAGTATGGGAAAAGGGCAAAGGAAGCGGTTTTCAGGTGTCAAACTCAACTAGTATAAGCCTGAGAGTGGATTACTGAGATTTACAATGTACAATTGTAAACAAATTTAAAACAGTGGAGGAAGTGTAGAAAATGTGCAAAATAATTAAGTGAGTAGATGATTTTGGTTACTTGCCTGCGCGGCTGAAGACTTGGAAGTTCCAAGCATAGTGTTGGGCATGGCTGTATAGCTGCGTGCTGAGCCTTCTGTGTTATGCTTGAATTGAACCTGCTGACACTCCAGACAGTTTCTCACTGCCATAGCACACACTGGGGAGGGACAGGGAAAGAGATATTATGTGACATCATATAAATAAAGTAATTTTTAGAGAAATATGCTGAAGCATTATGCTTAAGTCCCTAGATAGAGGTGGCTACAAACACAAATGAACAAAAAGCAGAGAAATCTTAGTGAAAATCTAGCTCATAAACTAAGAAGACCACAACAGGAGCTGAGAGAGACAAAAACAAAAAGGAGAAAAAGTGGGGCCACGACAAGGTCAGTGATCTGGCCAACTCTGGCAGCATCGTTCACTCTTCCCTGCTCCACCTCTCCTCCCAAGGTCACAGTGCGAGGGTGTGCTCTTGAATCACATCCACTGTGAGCAGCTCCCATAACAAATGACACTGCTAGGGTGTGCACTTGCTGAGTAGGCAGCAACATACGTCCTTTGTCGCAAAACAATCTTGTGGTCCGACAAGTTTAGGCGGGTTCAAAACTGGCACACTTACCATTTGTAATCTAATGTGCAGCTCCTCTGTTGAGGACTCTCCCAACCCCCACTACTCTGTACTTGACAACTGACAAATGCTAACTCTGAGCCATTTAGATTACGAAGGAGGGAATTATTCCGTCTGGAAATGGGCTCGCTTTTTCCATTAGGACTACTCTTTCATACGACCATTTATAAAAAAGAGAGGGGGAGGGAGGGGTGGAGATGCTAAAACCTTGTTACAGTCTTCCAAAATCAGATTAGGTGCCAGCAATGGGGAGCGCATACCTCATCAAATATTCATTTCATAACGGCTGCTTTCTAAAACTGGACCTGTAGTAGGGTGGCATCGCTTTCCTGTAAAACCCCAACACCAACAAACATAGTTTATATCTGAGAGGAGGAGTGCTCTTTCTGTAACAAGTTTCCATTTTGAAAGCCTTTTTGTTTGTGACCTTCACTGTAATGAGCATCTAAAAGCAAAAACTGATACCTTGATATGCACCATTATATATATATATATATATAGAACAAAGCATGAAGAAATTATTTAAATCAGTGTAGAAAGTATTGCACCACTTCCATTCTGTGTGTGTGTGTGTGTGTGTGTGTGTGTGTGTGTGTGTGTGTGTGTGTGTGTGTGTGACTGTGTTGATCAGTGTTTTCTAGGTGCACTACATAAAATGAATAATGGAAGAATTTCAATATATTTTATTCAGCTAGAGCGTGGCTTGGCTTTTGATGCTGTCAGAGGAAACTGTAATAGCCTGGAACAGAAGGCAGAAAAAGGCCTCGGGCTACACTGCAGTACAGTACAGCCAAGGCCATTATGTAGAACTCACTATATCATGATAGCAGCCATTTTAGAGTGTTGCCATGGAGTGGGGTTATAATAACAAGATAAGAGAGAGCTGATACGAGCAGAGTGAAAGACGCGAGGGAATGAGAGCAGCGGCTGGAGATGGAGAGGAAGACGGCAGAAAAGAAAGAGAATACAGAAAGGAGGGTCGAAAAGGCTACAGGGAGCCATGACTGAGGCTAATACAAGAGGCTACTGCCGGCTGATATGGGTTGGATCGATGAACAGGGGAGGACAGAGGGCTTGGAAAGAAGAGATAAAAATTCAGAGAGTGGACGCAGATGAGTAGAAAGAGAGCTAAACAAAAAAAATTGCATTGCAGGGTTCAAGAAATGAGACAAGATAATAAGAATGCATTCAATTCATATTCAATTCAATTGAGTTGTTTTAGAAATAATAAAATAAAAAGTCATAGTCCAAGGGATATGGGAAAGCATACGTACCAAGGCGAAGGCACTGTCGGAGGATGCCTCCTGACGACATGTTTTTCTCAGCTTCTATCTCCGTGAAGTTGAGGGAGCTGGCGAAGATGAGAACATCCACAAGGTTGACCAGGCGCTGTAAGAAGGTGACTGAAGCCTCCACTGTTAAGCCTTGGGATGGTTCAATGTTCTCCAGCTCATGCTGGTAGCAGAGAGAGGAAGATTTACACAGTAATTACACAAGTAATAGTAAAAGTAAAACCTTTTTTTTTTTTTTGGGGGAGATTAACTGTTCATCCTGTATATATGGGTTGATTTTTAGAAGCTATTAAGTATATAAAAACTACAAGAAGAGTTTTTACTTGGTATAAATAATAAAAATACATATAAAGAAAAAGAGTACCTTTATTCTAACATAAGTAAAAGGAAAAAGGATTTTTTTTTAAACTAAAAACTGTTAAAATCCTTCTTGACCTGTAGTAACTCCTCCTCCTAAATAGCCGTTACATTCAAAACATTTACAATTACTTTCCATATAAGAAATGTTTCTGAAAAATTCCAAACGAGTGCATGAATGATGGAAAAAATCTGAATGTATTCCCTTAAAGATTGTTTTTGTTACTGTTATTAGTTATTGTAGAAAATAATCTGCCAATAAACATTTAAGCGGGAAAAACAAGAAATATTTCTAAAAATTGCCCAAAAAAACAAAATGCATTTAAAAATGTATGTATATACTATACTGACAAACATCTTAATAGCAGAGCATTTTGTTACATTCAGCTTTAAATTTGGTTACAGACCACACACACACACAACTGGATTATAATGGAATTGAACATCAACCTGTTTCTTAGACAGGCCACTAAAGTGACACAGAATCATGAAAGAGAGCCACAGTCACTGAGATCAGACAACACAAAAACAAACTAACAATGTTAGGAGGCAGCTAACTGTAGTCTAATGTGATTGGGAAAGGTCAATGTGGATGGATAACTTCCTGTGATTGGAGCAATCAACTACATATACAGCCACAGTTAAGTACACACACATAAAATGTCACGCACGCACGCACACGCACACGCACACGCACACGCCGCACACACACACACACACACACACACACACACACACACACACACACACACACACACACACACACACACACACACACACACACACACACACACACACACACACACACACACACACGACTCACAGAGGAAGAGGTAGCAGCAGAGAGCAGAGGTAAAATGCCTCCACAAGCCATGATGAGGTTGTCCACCACCTGGGAGATGAGGTGTATGCTGTTGTGGACAAACACGACGTTCTCACTGCTGTTCACAAAGTCCAAAATTGTCTTTGTGGAGTGACTGAGAGGACAAAAACATATCTTCGTTTAACAAAACACAAAGTAGAATAACACCGTCTCATTGTTCTATCTAGTTACTGGCAACTGCTAACATTCAAGGATAAAGAATTTATTACATGTCCTTTCTTTACCGAAACATTTCCTATGCGTCATCAAGCGTCCTTAATGGGGAATGAATTTCAAAGCATCCATAGAGACTTTTAAACTGTATTTTAATCTGAAGTACTACTTCATGGAAAGATTGTGGCTACTACAAATATAGCTTGGCGGTAATCTTTTTTGCGCTTAACATAGTAAATATGCAAAGAGAAATTCCTCATTTTGAAACATGGTAAATAATACAGTCTATAATGTGAAGTACTTCCTGTATACACAGAAACATACACTGAATTTTACAAGCAAAAATCTGAAGTAAAATCTCCCCAGTAACAAAACAAAGACTTATGAAGGACTCTTCCAGACATGCTGCACTTGATTAGGAGAAAGCTTGTGAGATGAAATCTTCTGTCTGCTCCTCAGAGGAATAAAAAGCCAATAAATCTTTATTCCATTAGTCAATTAACACAATGATTGTTAGCTAAAGCATCAGTAAAGTCAGAGTCAGCGGGTTGTTACCCTACCTCCTCCACATCTGGACATCTGTCTCAATAGAGAAGAGCAGGTCAGTGAGTAGGCGTTGGTGCATGTGGGACCAGCGGAACTCTGGGATACGAAACATGGTGGAACGAGGGGCCGAAGTGCTGCCCTCTCTCTGCTGACCGGAAGAACCTCCTGCTGCTGCTGCTGCCGGCTGGCCTTGGCTCGTTTCCTACAGAGAGATAATACGTTTTAAGATAAGGACACAGAACTGAGAAATTATCAATTCTGTAGAACATATCAAAAGAAAAAAAACAGAAAAAGAAAAAAAGGATGCGTACTGTTGTTGAGGTCTCCTTCAGTTCAAGTCTCTCTGTGTCTAAGGCCACATTGGACACATCCAGTCTGGCAATTTTGATCTCTTTGGTCTTGTTGACAGAGTCTGCACTCTTCTGGGTGCCAGAGTTGGAGGCGGTGGTGCTGCTGCTGCTGTCTGCGGAACTCGAGAGGGTTTCCTCTTCTGTGGTGCCGGTGGTCTCTGAAGGCTGGCTAGGTGAGGTGGGGTCTGATACGGTTTGATCCTCTTGGGCTGCAGGGGGCGGTGTGGTATCTGAGGCCTGCTGGTCTGCAGTAGCGGTTTCAATTGTGGAGGAAGACTGTTCATCTTTAACTTCTTCTTTGGGTGGTTCTGGGATACTTTGTTCAGGTGTTTCAGCCGGTGGAGTCTGACTCTCTGAACCAGACACCTGTTTCTCTTCAGTTTCACTCTCTTCTGTTTTTTCTTGTACTCCAACCTCCTGCTCCTCATCTTTTTCTTCATCTGTCTTCATCTCATAATTTTTCTTACCTTCATCGTCTTCATGTTTATCTTCCTTTTTCTCTACCTCCCCTTCGTCGCCGGCGGCAGCAGAGGCATAGGAGGACTCCTCTTGGCTATCATCAGCATCACTAGGGTTGATCTGGTCACTCACGGACGACACGTCAACCAGGTCTTCATTGAAGACGGAGGCTCCACCCAGCACACTGTTATCCAGACAGGCCGCAGCCTCAGGGGACGTTTGGTCAGTCTTGCCTTCTTGTTCTGAAACAACTGGCAGTTCTGCATCTGCTTCATTCAAAGAGTCTTCCGCCATAGAGTTTGATGATTCACCTTTGTTACCCTCAGATTTTTCCTCATCTGTTACAGGTGCTTTTCTATCATCACTCGCAGATGCTGTAGCAGAGTCTCTAATCACTTCCATTGCTTTCTTGTCATCTGTTGGCTGGTCACTCACTGATGTTTGTAGACTTTCAGTGCTCTTGTCAGCAGAAGTCTCTGTAACTGGTTCCTGCTTGTTGGTCTCTATGCTCTGTTCCTCTTCACTGGTTTTTTGTGTCACAGGGGCTTCAGTCTCTTTTCCATCATCTAAGACATCCTTGGAAGACTGCTGAACCAACTTCTGCTCTTCTTCTTCAGCCCTAGCCAGGATGTTGGACACAGTGATGGATGCGGGTCCGCTTTCATCAGTAGCCTCCAGTGGACTGGAGGTGACGGTTGAACTAGATGCTGAGCCAGGGGACTTCTGGGACAGCTCGTCCACGGTGAGCTCAATGACAGTAGAAGGCGCCGTCTCCTCTGCAGTTGGCCCATTTACGCTTTCCATGGTCTCCGAGCTTTGGCTGACACCAGAGATGGTTCGGATTCTGCTCTGAGAGCCTGCAGACTCCTGACGCTGGTACTGCTGGAACATACGGGACAGATTCTCTTTGTGCTGCTCAAAGGTTACCTGCAAAAACAACAGTATAGAGTATATGTTGAAATGTATGAAATGCTTCTGGTCTTATTACCAATCTACCTAATTGGTAATAATTTTAATCAAAGGATAATTCCAAGTTCTTACAATTTCAATCGATTATGACATTTTACTGACTACAGTAAGGGCTTAGATCAGAGAACACAGCAACATTGCTACAGTGCAAGAAACGAGTAGTCAGAATATGAAACAAGTGGTGAACAAGACAGCTTCCAGATTATTTATACTACTTTATTTGGAAGTAAAACCGAAAATGAGTGCACCAAAAAGGTTTTTTTAAGCTATGTTCCCAGATTTCGGCCAACTAACTTGTTGACTATAATTTTCTTACTACCCATTGGAACTATAGCCAAAAGTACATAAATAAGACCCAAATTAAAATAAATGTTTTATTGATAGGACATTTAAACATCACAGTGAGTAGGATTTTGTTGCATCTAGCAGTGTAGTTGCAGACTACAACTCATTCCCTTTTCAAGCGCGAGGGAGAAAATACAGTGGCCGCGAAACACATGAAGATGTGAACGACCCTATCTAGAGCCAGTGTTTGGATTGTCTGTTCCGGGCTACTGTAGGAACATGGTGGTTGAACATGACAGCCTCCACAGAAAGCACTCGCTGCATCTGTAAATGGGAATGGCTCATTCTAAAAACAGTTCATATTTTCAGGTAATTATATGATAATAATTATCATATAATTACTGACAATAGATCCTCCTAAATGTTACACACCCAACCATTAATGAAACACGTCATACACCTGTTAAACTAAACACTTTTCGCAGGACTAATAGTTATACAGAAATACTTCAACCAATGCCATCACATATTTTCTCATGTCATTTTAACTGATATCCACTGGTTTACACTTTCAGCCATTTAATTATCTCACCATGTGTCCCATTGTGCCCCAACATCCTGTTGGATCTGGACTGATTACATCGTGGAAGCAAAATATTCTCAAAATGCTCTTTAGTTGTGAGCTTATTACTACATCTACCCACAGGGACCATTTGTGGTTAACTGTGCCATTTTTTAAACTTTTCCTCCTTCTTATGTGCAGCTGCCCACAGCCTATTAACCTCCATCAGTCTTCTTAGATCTGATATGGGTAGACTAGACTGCTAGTCTATAAGGACAATGGTCTGCAGTGGCATTTGAGGAAGAGCCCATCCATGTAAGCAGACATAGATTAGCAGTAGATACTATTAGTGTGTGTCTGCTAGCTGTGCTGAGTGCGTGTCCAGCATCGGCAAATCCTCCCACGCCTAATTTAAGACCCTGCATTAATCACTGAGCTTGGAGGACAGAAAGTCAAAGATGGGTTGGTGGTGGAGGGGGGATGAAACTAGACCCACTTTTCTGCTTTTTCACCTGAGGCTATTTGGACAGAAGGAGAGAGAGAGAGAAAGAAACAGAAGAAAGAAAATGAGAAAGCCAGAGATCAAAAGGGGGAAAAAAATATATAAAAGAAATTGCAAAGCAGGAAGAGAAAGAAAGTGAGTCATTGAGAGTGGAAGAAAGGAAAGGAAGAGAAAGAACCTGATTATTTGTAATTAATTAGGCGTTATTGTTCTAAATTAGCCTGCTACACGGGTGCTCATTAATCTTCTGTAGTGGGAAGCAGTGATTGGTAATCCATAGCTGTTTTCTGAGTGCACAGCCTGTTCTAAATGCGCCAGTAGTCTGTCTCTTTCTCTCTTCCTCCCTCTTTCCCAGTGATCACACAGCAAGACCTTCTACCCCATTAGTTTGAGCTTAATTTGACATTTAGCATTTTTAGCAATTAAAAGGCTGCATTCAGAGTGCACTCCTATGGAAATTATGCGGGAGAGCAGTGCCGAAACATAACGTCATAGATTCAGGATTCAGTCTGTACATTAAGATGATGTATGTAGGCCTTAAATGGGGCTCAGTAACAGATCCAGTTACCATTAGACAGAGGTAGTATATGTCTCTGTGGTTTTTAAAAGAGCGTTTAGCCTTGCTACAATATATAGAAACTGCCTTGGGTGGCTTGGACATCAGCGCTGATCTAATCTAATTTCATTCTACTCCATGACTCGGCCTGGCCTCAGTGGGGTATGGAAAAATGTTATGGTAATGTACAAAAACATGGTGGGCTTTCCTAACGTGACAGGTAACATGGTATTAACTGGACGCAGCACGGCCAGATCAAGACTTGAAATGCTTTGGAAGGGGAAAGAATATCATAAACAAAGAGACATTTCAATAGTTTCACTTCCCACAATAGTTTTTAAAAATGAAATGCATCACAAAAATGAAAAAATAAAAAATCTCCTCTTTTCCTGCACTCCTGCGATCACATTTCCAAAACAACCTAAATCAATAGAAAAACCTAGTACTTCCATTGTCCTCCTGTCCATGCTGTATAACTGATCTGGAGTAAGCAGAGGCCCCACACCGCAAACTGTTAAGGTCAGGGTGGCGAAGCGCTGATCTTGAGAGACCCCCACAGTAGGAGCCTGGGAGTCCCCATTTAGATATATAGATAGAGACCAACCACAAAACAAAGGGGAAATGGGGAGGGCAGCATGGCTCTAATCCGATTAGCTAAATGCAATTCCTCCTCCGAAATCAATGTCATCTGCTACTGCAGTGCTGGCTGTGTGGTTTCGCTTCCTTTCTCACTACTTGTAAAAACATTTTTTCTTCTTAGTTTTCTCGTGCCCATCTGATCCAGTAATATGTATACAGTCTTTATCTGCAATTTCTATCACAACCGTAGGAAGACAAGGTTGCACAAGGATCCTTCAGGCTACTGTACACTAAAATAGTTTTAAGCTAAAGGGTAAAATTCACAAGGTTGATCAGCTGATTATTATATATTTTATTTGATTTTGATGTTAATTTGAGAATTACAAGATAAGATCAAAAAGATCAAACACACGGATACTTGTACTGGTGATTGGATAGTATAGACAACACCTGATGCATGGCTATTGTCTAGTATTGGCTTTCTTATTCCTTTGTCTACTTGTCAATGAATCTATCTGAAACCCTTTGCCAAGAACCGCAGCTTGACACCTGTATGTGTAATGTCTCAATAACCCCAAAGGGCAAAAGCTACATGGACAAACTATTCTGCATTTCACCATAAACTGAAAAAAAGATGATTAGTTACATTAAACTTAATTCTTCAAAATGTGCTTGACAAAATATAATACACATAATGAGCTGGTAATACAATGATGTTTAGAAGTTAAAGATCTGTTGGCTCATTTATGCTCATATTTATCTTTGTGGTAAAACGCCTGACAGGTATAATGAAGTTAGCTGACAGTGGGAGTCTGAAGGACAGAGGGACCTTCACGCCCCAATCTTTCCCTTTTGGAGATCTCCTTGTTCTCAAACTGATTTGTGTGCAGAGATGGACGAGGGGCACCTTGGGTGGGTGTGTGGGCTGAGGGTGGGAGGGCTGTTGTGTCAGCGTGCCCACCTGCAGGAACATCTGTCTATTCACAGAGATGCATATGCAGATACACATACTTCCTAATGACTGACTGACATAGAAGGATATACACGTACACACACACGTACACACGTACGCACACGCACGCACTCGCCATCTTAATTCATCAAGAGCTGTTTGAGCTCACTTTGAAGTTGACAATGAGAAAGGAAATGGACCTAATCAAAATGCACAAATCAAGTCTTTATACCATTTCCAGTAAGGATAAAATACACATTTTACGAAAAGGTTGGTATAATTGTACAAAAACGAAAAAAAGATACAAAATATGGTCTATATGGTCATTCTGTTGACTGATAAACAAATCGAAACTTCATGTATGACAAGTATAGTTGCTCATTCTTCTTGATCACGAGTTTCTGGCAGGTGTCAATGAATACAGTTTTGTAGAGCCAATAATATGAGCAACGGGCCTGAACTCTGGACAGAAATGGGAAACTCAAATATTCCATATTTACACTGGGAAACTTTTCTTTTTCTTTTCAACTACATAATATATTTATCTTAAATGCAGGGCAAAAAATTTAAAAGAATCAAAAGTATGAGATGCAAAATGCAATAATGCAGCAAAGAGGAAACCATGCATTCATCATAAGGCATATTATCTTTATATGTGCCAAACTGACAACTTTACCATGGCTGACACAAAGCAAACTAAATCATAAAGTCTATGTAGAGGAGAAGTGTGCAAATATGTATTTGTGAATGCACATATGCACTTATCAAGAGGCTCCCAGTGGGCTGGTTGTATTTATGAGGCCTTGTTTCTCTGATTGTTCTTGCACGGTTCCGATGAATATTCAATGGGCTCGCAGAGAAGGGCTTCCTAGAGCCCAAGAGGAAAGGAGGGCAAAAAGAAAATGTGCCTAGTAACTCACATTCACACAAACACAGACAACATGTGCACGCGCACACACACAATCATGCGCACACACACAGCCCTGCAGCAGTGGGAGGAGAGAGCAACAGTGACAAACAGCTTTGGTGCTACAAAGGTGGCAGGAAATCTATCAAACGGGACAATAAAATTGCAATTGAGTTTCTTTAGCTTTTTTATAGCAGATGCATGTATCTTGGTGGCTAGCATCCACTGCAACTATCCGAGTCACAGACGGGGTCCTTGCACTGTGTGTGTGTGTGTGTGTGTGTGTGAAGGTGTGTGTGTGTGTGTGTGTGTGTGTGTGTGTGTGTATATCTCAGATCTTACGAGTGCATTGGTTTATTAACACACACAGGCAAAATTCTGTTGTTAGACGAGTGCTGGGCATTGTAACTGCAGTCCAGAAGAAACAGCATTAATCTTGTGCAATTATAGGGAAAAAAAGGCAATTACAGGCTGTCATGTACAAAGAACAATAAACAATTTCTGCACACAACACCAAACAAGACACTTTGCTACGTTGCAAAGTGAGACCCCGATAAACTGCAGTATAAGAACAGATATAACCAAAACAAAAGCTTAGGAGGAAACTAAATCCTTCGTAAAAAAGGTACATCGTAAGCTTTGATTATTATATTTACACTAATATTATTTACGATGTATTTTTTTCTGTCCAACAGAAATATTACGCTGCAATGGAATTGTTATATTAAAGACCAGATGTGTAGTAAAGTAGGGATAATAAAAATGTTTTTGAATATTTTAATTGTGATGTAATGACAGAACAATAGAGTACAGTATGCAGACCTCTGCTTTTGTACACACACAGTCTGCCCTCATCTTTGTCTTACATCACTGTCCTTGACTGCCAATGTGTTAAATTTCCTTATTTACCTTAATTTATACATGTTTTATTTTCACTGCAGGACAGTTCTACAGTGAAAAAACACACACACACACACACACACACACACACACACACACACACACACACGCACACGCACACGCACACGCACACGCACACAGACACACAGACACACACACACCAACCATCCTGCTAACTATTGCCTTCATATTGATCATCTCCCATGCAGTCTGTCTGTGCCCCCTACTGGACGCCAACACTCACAGCATCTCCACGCTACAGTGAAGCGTCTCATATCACAAGCACTTCTTTAACTCAACCTTCAATCTGCCAGGCTTAAAAACCCCCCAGACCACAATCTGACACCAACCTCAATTACTTCACTGCTTTGGAATAGAGTGGCGTAATATGATATCAACAGTGAATTTCTAAAGCAGTATTTTGAATTCAACTTTTGGAAATAAGAAGTGCCAGAAGTTTATTTTTATCTGTGCAACGTGAAAGAAAGAGACTCTATACATAAATAAAGAGTGGAAGGGCTGGTGGACTCATTCCCATTGGTTTATACTGCAACTAGCTTTTAAATTATAATCACTGCACGGCTTCCATAGCTTAATCTGATGGGCACTGAGAGGCAAGGTTCAATTACTATGCTAGCCTGCGTTGTGAGTTAGAGGGTCAGACGATAATGCTCTCTAATTTCTTATTTGATGAACTGCATTATGTCAGATTCAAACTAAACATATGGGTGACAGAGCTGATGGCTTTGACTGAATACTTCTGTCCGTTTGGCTGGGATCAAACTGGGTAGGAGGGTTACGGTTACAGTCATGTGGTGAATGTTTAGGCTGACAATACTGAAGCAAGATGTGAGTGAGTGTGTGTGTGTGTGTGTGTGTGTGTGTGTGTGTGTGTGTGTGTGTGTGTGTGTGTGTGTGTGTGTGTGTGTGTGTGTGTTTATGTTCTTGTGTTTATTAGAGAGAGATAAAGAGTGTGTGAGGTAAAACGAGAAGAAACAAATGTAGCACACACAAAAAAAACTAAAAATGAAACAGATGAGGAGATAAAAGAAGATCCACAGAAAAAGATAAACAAGGCTATGTCTAACCTGTGTGTGTGTGGGTGTGGGTGTGTGTGTGTGTCATGAATGGATATAATGAGTGCTCTGACCTTGGAGTGGGTGATGGACAGGGTGTCCACCCATACGCGCCAGCCGCCCCACTCATATTTGATGGCGTGATAGAGCAGGATGCGGAAGATGGCGTACACCATCTCTGTGATTTTCTGCTCCTCACTGTTTCGAGGGTTGATGAAGCACAGAGAGAGCATCCACTCCTGCCACACCGAGCACTGCAGCAAGCTCCTGAAACAATAAAAATAGTACACGGCCATGTGAGGCTGAATGTGAATCCCACTGGCATGTAATCACCGCGTGGACTAGTGTGTGATGTACATCTCGATCCTGTGAAGTGGTCGAAGTCTTACCTGCGGTTCTCTCTGCTGTTATTGAACAGTTTGATCATGTCTGACAGGAAGACCCTGCGCACCTCCATGCTCTCGGGGGATGGGGGAGAGTTCTTCAGCAGAGCAGCTATTACCTTCAGAATTTCTAGAAATATTAACAGAAACAAACACATTCTGTTTCAGGACTGAGCAAAAAATGTTTTTACAGTTACAGAAATTCATTTAGCACGGCCAAAAAAATATCAAAATACATCTTATCTGTTCAGAATGTATGTTTATGTTTTTGTAATGTAATACATTATACTGTAGCAAGTTGTGTTTTTTAGTACTGTAATAAAAAAAAATGGATTTGGAAACATTCGGCTTGGAAATAAAACTTGCTTTGCGGCAGAAGCCCGGGAAACTGCACAAATCAACAACTAAATCATATATTGGTCTCAACATGTGCAAATCATTGTGTCACAAACTATCTGAACTCCCAGCTGTACACACCTGAAAATCTGTGCCTGTGGTAAGAAAAACAGAACAGAGGAGAATAAGAAAAAAGTCCAGGCCATTGATCTTTATCATACTCTAATGGTTTTGGTATTGTTTCAAAACAAGAGATCCAGAGTCACAGGCCCTTCTGGAAGGCTTGGCTTCGGTTAAACCGAGGAGACTGACTGTTTAGATGAATTATCTAGACAATGTCAGTGTCCATTTGCTTTGAGTAGAGAGACGGCGGGGCTTGGATTTCACTTGTCTCTTCAGACCTTGGCGCTAACCGATGCCCCCTTGCCCCGGCAGACGGTTGTGTTGTTTCTACGCCTTAGTCACTCAAATTATGAGTCGCTGAACCTTTACCGCCAGAAAATTACCCCAGCATGTACCGGGAATGAGGATGGAGGGATGGCGTATTCCCTTCTTTTTTCCATTTGCTCTTGGTTCCTTTCCCTTGAGTTAATTTGAGGGAAACAGTACTTCCTCGGTTTGTTTGATTGGCTCTGACGTTACTAAAGACTGCAATCAGGGGGCCATTTTGGGAGTTTGTCGCAGATTAAATCAAGAGAATGCACGGCAAAGGAGAAACAGACCACCGCTCTATGTTCCATAGAATGTGCTCACATGTACAAACCCATACAAGGTTTCAATGATATATACCGCCTGTCTAGGATGGTTGGGTAGGAGGGTTTTTAACACAATAAAGGCTTAAGATAATCAATGTGTGACTACAGCAGGACCTTGTCAGATTAAGGCTGGTTGGAAGTAAACCTTGGTTGTGATTATACAAGTGCCTGGATTTTAAACTGATTAAAGCTGTTTTGCAAGTGTGTGCACGAAGGTGCATGTATGTGTCAAAGCACCAGTATAAAAGAGAGAGGGATGTTTTCTTTTCTTTGTTGAAATGAATACATAAGATTTCAGCATATGAAAAGATTTTGTTAGCTGACGTGAAATTGGAGGTAAGTAACGGCCTGAAAACATAAGATGGGAACACTGATCAAAGCCTGGAGCTGCAGTTTCAGCTTGTTACGCTGCCGCATATAAAAAATGAGCCTACTGGTAATGATGCACTGGTATAAAAAAATATATATATTTTTATACAGATTGAATGTATACTGTGTGTGTGTGTGTGTGTGTGTGTGTGTGTGTGTGTGTGTGTGTGTGTGTGTATATATATATATATATATAGTAAAACCGTAGATCCACACAGATATGCACATTATGTGTGCATTTAAATAAGCTTTACTTTTACATTAAGTCATAAATATTGTTCAAAACTATGTAAATTTCTGTTTTGAGCAATACTAATATTTAAATTATATTTTTAATTATAATACATATATTACATATTGACACGATACACTAAGTCAGATGTTAAAATATAAAAAAGAAATTAGATAATACTGAAATATTGTAACATCCGCAAAATACATATAAATACTTTATAAACATTATATGATTTAACCTAATTAGAATTAGTTTAAAACAAAAACTCCTAATACACTTAAATGCAATTAAATATTTTATTAAATGCATACACAAACCCAACACTTTTTGGATTAAGTGCAATTTCATTACAATTATCTTTCCTTTATATGCAAATGAATCCTGACACTACATGATACAGACTTCCAATAAAACTAGCAGATGTGTGTACATTTGTCACACAAAGCGTTTGCACCATCCTCATGCTAGCTTTACATCTGACGTTAGGTTGTATGAAAATACCCTCTGGCTGCAAAATTTATGTCGTTCATTTGTTTGACTGTATATAGCGATCGCACAGTTCCATGGGGGATTATCCTCTAGTGCAGTATGGAGCAATAGGTATGTAGAGGGTATGCTGCAGAGAATGATTTAGGAGAGTAGTGTGGCGCAGAGGAGGCACTTACGTGGGTTGAGAATCTTCACAGTGGAGTCGGGGTCCGGATGCTGTTTATGGATCACTTGAGTGCAGATCTGCTCTGTAAGAATCTACCAGGGGACAGAGCGGGGATTCAAGTCATAAATATCCACATCGGTCTTAACAATAACAGAGAAACAAACCACACTATGGATACACAAAGTTCTGTATATGTTTCACCATTGCGTCGTATATGGCTGCATAATTGACAAATCAGGTTTCTGCAGGTGGTCAGCCATACAATTTATTATTGCAACAAACTTAAATTAAATTGTCATGTTACATAATAAACGGAAAAAGACTAGATAAAGAAAGATCAACAAAATAAATATTGCCATGCACTTTCACACAGAGGTTATTACTGTATGCAACTGTTGTCTATGAGGATTATTTCAGTCCTATAAGCACAGGCCTGGAGTGTGTATGCGTCTGCAGAGGACTGACCTCAAAGAGCACGTTATAGGTTGTCATGGTGAAGTGGCTGGAGTGGAGCATCAGGCGTTCGGTGAGCAGGGAGAAGAGGCCATGACTCAGCATGACCTCAGCTTTCCTCCTGATCAGAAAATTATAAGGTCAAAGGTCAGTCAGTAAACATCAGTATTTGCCAAACCATAGAATGCAATGTAGCACCTGTTATACAAACGCACTGAAACACCACAACTAATTTATTTTTGAAAAGCCATATAGAATCATATTGAGAATGTCCTGCAATATCGTACATTTTGAGAAATGACATGGGCAAAATCTGGAGTTTCTGATGAGTCAAATAACTGCAGCGATAGGAATCTGTTGCAGCATATATCAGCAGAGCTCCAGCTGACTTTTGACATGGAGGAAATGAAAAAGAGAAACCCTGCTGACTAAGTAAGAGCAGTTCTTCACAGAAGAGTCTTCGTCACTTTCATCTCTGATCATGGATCAACTTCAATTTGAGCATTGTAGCTCAGCAAAAAAAGGATTGTTTGCAGTCAATCTCGCATCTGGATGACAGGGCTTAAAAAATGTTGCCAAGACAGGGCAAGAGTCGTTTCTGGTACTCTTATTTCACCATAGGGTGCAAACACTATAACTGGTGGTTATTAGTGAAAATTAAGTGATGTACGGCTTTCAATATGAACTAGCTCTCATCACGTTACCATCCAAAATAACACTTGTGCACAACTGAACATTTGACTACTCATTAGGGAAAAAGACTGCTCACAAGTGACACATACTGTATACATCAAAAGAATGGTCAAAATAACAACAAAGAAAGGGTAGGTAAATACACGATCATTTTTTATTTTTGTCCGTAACTGGATAGAGAATTCCCATTAACAGAACCCGTTTTAATTGTGTTATTTAAATGTAGCTGTATGATGAGATTTTTCTGCACACTTTTATTATTATAGTTATTTTATTTTACAGTCTTTCCCTATAAGAACATTAAAGAGTCTAACACGGTCTTTTAAAAAATATATATCTACATAAAAAAATGAAAAGCTAGTATAAGAAACTACAGAGAAATTCAGACCAATTTCACAAATTCTATTCCCTCTCAGCTATTAATAATTCTATTATTATTATTACTTTTATAACTGTTAAAAGTGTGTGCAAATTACAATTTTATACTGTGGGAAAACAGTGGCAAAGATTTTTTGCTTTGTGACTGTACTTACTTTTGTGGCATGTGTTTCAGAAAGTAGCCCATTACTTTGAGTGTCTGCACTCTTATCCCTTCGCTTTTTGAGGCCAAAAGCTTGTAAATCACACTGGGGGAAAAAACAACATTAAATCAAATCAAATTACTTTTTTTTAAAAGATATTTTAAAATCAATAGTTATAGAAATGTATACAGTTATGTTTTTTTAATTAAACAAAATTTTAAAAAAGACAACATAATCCACAATATAAAGTGTTACATAAAACTAGTATGTAAAATAATCAGCTCCATCTTTGACCATTTTATTTTAAGCAAAAACAAAACTAGAGTTAATCTGCATATAATAAAAACAGTGATGAATGAGTACCGAATCCCGTTGCGCTGGTCAAAGGCCTGGACCATGGACCCAGGATGTTCAGACATCAGAGCCACCAACAACTGCAGTACATCCATGAGGTTGTCATCCTGTGGGACAGAGAAGAAGGGTCTTGAGGCTATTTTGGCATTCAAGGAGAGCAGTGGGAAAAATACTGCATTTAATGAGGCTGAAGCGAGTCAGCTTTTTAGGGCATATTTTAAATTATGAGAACCTCTTAGTCAGCTGTAATACATACATCAAAAGCATCTGAACTAAAGAATTGCAATATGTGCTCTATAAAATGAAGGGCTACTACATGTCGGTGTTTTTTTCCAGACAATGTTGTAATCACTCTTTATTCTGACATGGTTCAGTGCGTTACTGACTGATCTGAGTGATTCAGTTGCTATGCATCACTCCACTGTAAACACAACCACGTCTGTCAGGACCTCTAACTGGCAGACTTGAAAAAATAACAAGGAACAGTGATGATGCCTTTAGCAACAGCAATTGCTCTAGCTCTGCATATCAGATGGTGGGAAGACTGAATGCAGTACAGTTGTGTTATGTTGCCATCTGGTGGTGAGTTCTCTGCTGGTCAGTGCTGCATGAACAACAGCACACATGCCTACCTCATGCATGGTAAGGAGGTAGTTGAGGATACTCTGCAGTTCGTCTTCCTTCACTCCATGATCCTAGAATATAATTGCACAATTTATTTCAGAGTTGTTTCACAAAGGTCCCCAATGTTTTATTGCCCCTATTACATACAGAATCTATAGATGTTAGATCCATTCAATAAAATCTAGTTTTCCCACTTACCAGTTACTAGGTTAAATAATGTTTTGATTGCTGATTGATTGAATTGTTGGTTGAATTGATTGCATTTGCTGTTTTATGATGTGGCAGCTGGTTTGGTATTAAGCATAGTGGATATTCTTGGCACCATTAGCAATCAAACTCCAACTCCATTGCAATCAGAGGGCACCAGCAAGTACACCGAAAAGACACATATCACTGGTCTGTCTGGTTTTGGCATCATGAACTTACCTTCATTATGAGCTGCTTGACAAACAGCAACAGAAAGGCTCGCAAAGAAAAGATCTCCTTCTGGTTTGGCCTCGGACCATCTGAAACAGCAAACAATGGCTGCTGAAGGTAGCTAATAAAATGAGCCACTGAGCGTGATTCAGAAGTATAAGGGATGAAATTAGAAAACGATCAATCTATTTTTTTCTTTTAAAAGTATGTGTGCGTCCATAGTTTTCTATGTGCATGCGAAATCTGTACATATATTTGAAAGGAGAGCCAGAAGAGGAATGGGAACAGAATACATCAGTATGGTGCCACCATTGCTTCACATTATATATCCAGTAAATTTCTGTAATTTATGTGCACTCTCACCAAGGCCTTTGGGTACAACTCCACTGCGATCCTGGGGGTTGATAACCCAGTAGTAGTATTTCAGTGTATGCATGACCTGAAGTACAGTGCCCACCCTGCGAATGGTGTTGTAGATGGTCACTGTGCTGATGAACTCAGTTGCCAGGTAAGTGTATAGTGTCAGTTGCACCTGCAAAATATAAAGCACATATGAAAACACACATACACACAGACGCTTGCTTCTTAGTTTGAGTGAAATAATCTAGTTTTAGTGTGTCCTAGCTTTTAGTTCCTATGAGAAGAAAGTAGAGGCTTCTAAGCCCCCAAGGGTTATAGGCAAGTCATTCTCATTTAAATAGCAGTCACTGAGTCACAGGTGGAGGGATAACATTGCACTCTGAGCTGAACTATGAAACACTGAAAATAAAAAGTAGGGCAAAACCATACAGAGCAAGAGAGGGTGATTATGACTGTGCAGGTCTGTGTGAGTGTGCACATCTGTATATAGTAACCGATGTGTGTGTGTGTGTATTTTATCTACATGTGTACACGCTTATCTCCATCTTTCTAAATGTAACCAAATGCAGAAGAATGTGCTGCTGTGTGTATGTGTTTATTCATGTTACCTTGGCTGGGGCATGGATCCAGATTGCAGGGTTAAACAGAATGTGGTCGCACAGCTGCTTGAGTAGCAGGATGCCGTTCTGCAAGTTGCTAAGGTATCTGGAAAAGGCCAGCACAATGTCCAGGACTGGCCGAGTCACGTGCACCTTGGAAGACTGGAGCACAGGCAGGGAGACAGAAAGTGCCACAATGGGAGGTGGAAAAACAAAAACAAAGGAGAGCATGATTTGTCAGTGAAAGGAGTCAAAGGGGAGGGAAAGGGCACATGCAGAGAAAGATGAGGAGAAGCTCCTCTTCTGCCTAACAAGCACACAAGCCAGCTGTGACCTCCAAAATACAGCTGAGGGAAAACAAAGTCTGTCTCATATTAAGGGTTGGTGTTGGTGTGTGCCTGTGTTAGTGTGTTTGTGGTGTTAAGGGAATCAAGATCGGCCTTATTACTCGACTGGGTTCATTATGTGCTGCTACTGGTATGGGAGGATGGCTCTCTCGTGTATTTCTTTGCCAGCTGAGCCAATTTGTGTTTGTCTCACCTTCTCCAAAGTGTAGCCAATGACGAGAAAGCCTTTGCAGGCCAGGACCTGCTCTTGCATAGCCACTGAGTTCTTCAAGAGCTCCATCACAAAGGATAGCAAAGTGCAGCTAAGAGGGCCACCAGACAGACAGAGAGAGAGAGACAGAGAGAGACAGAGACACACACAGAGAGAGAGAGAGAGACAGAGAGAGAGAGACATGAGTTAGACAGTGACAATAATCTATGTAAGCTGCTGACACAGCCCTGAGTGTGAAGGGCATATCCTACATGAAATGTGATTGAATGAGGGTGTCGTGTCCCCATTGTGTTAGCAGGACAGATTCTAGTTAGCATCACCTTGAGGCAGCAGATGCAACAACGCTGCAATTTATAGGCAAGATGGCCTCTCAGCTTTCAAGCTCAGCATTACCTCAGAAGTTGAAAATATAAAACCAACTGCTTTTAAAAACTTGACAGTGGTATGGCCAAATGTTATAGACAGGCATAAACAATTGTTGACAGACAGCAGTGTTACCTGTAAAGCCAGCAGTAATGGACTGAAAATAATAGATGGCATGAGTAGTCTGTGTACAAGCCATATAAGGCAATGATATTGTAAACTTTATTTCAGCTTAATAAAATGTTATTTTAGATCAGTATATGCTCCGTTCACCATTAGGATCCATTTCTCTAAGCACACAGCTCCTACACTCTAATCTGAGAGGGAACACTGGGTCCAATATCACCTTACAAATAAGGTTAATACTTACCTAATCATCTCATATACAGCATTTTTTACAGCATATTTAAAGGGGTACTCCAGTGATTTATTATTGTGTGGATGAGAGACAAAAAGATAGGTCACAACAGAGATCAAGGTATCTTGACTTCTAGCTCTTATAGGTAGAGTTCCAAAGAGACTAGACACTACATTTCCCATGAAGCAGTTTGATGGCACCCTTTCTTAGACCGTCCCTGCCTGGTAAATTCCCACATCTTTCAAACTACACACCTCCAGTCTGTAATGCCTTAGTTTAAAGATTTATAGTGAAGTGTAGGTGTTACAGGTTGTAATGGAAAAAATTTAAAAGTGTCAGCAGAATATTACTTATTCACCCCCCCCCCCCACACACACACACACACACACACACCCCCACACACACACACCCCCACACACACACACACACACCCTTAATATTCACACTTTTTATTTGATATACCATCATAATGGGTTGATGCAATAAAACAAAATCCTGATTTAGTGAAGGGTAAACAAGAACTACAAATAGTTTTCCATGAAAGAGTGTATGTGTTTGTGTGTGTTTACCAGACGGAGGTGTCCAGCTCGTGGCTGGAGGGCTGGCAATGATCCAGCTGTGCAAACAGAGGGAAGAGGACCTGCACGCCTCCAATAGAGTGTATGCCGCTCTGGACTGAGTGAGTCACCACGGCCTTCACGTCCTACCGAAACAAACACACATGTGGCTCCATTTAGCATGTAACATGACAAACATTTGCATATGTGTCACACAGATATTCGCTCTAATAATCACAGTAAAGTGCAATAAATTACATTTGTCTGTTGACATATTTAACATTTATTTAACAAGTATTTGCGAGCAGTTGCATAGTCACAACCGAACAAAATGTTGATTTGTTTTCTGCTTTTCATACTGAAAATTTCTATTGCCAACATATTTTTATAGCTTCCATAATAAATTAAAGTTGCAGAATGTTTGAGAGGGTACATACAATTGTCAATACTGGGTGTTTTGTATCTTTTGTTGACTTGTGATTTAAACATGTTGAAAACAGAAGATTAGGCAAAACTGATCATCTTTTTATTGGTAGTCTGGTGCAAGAGCTGGTGTCTGTGTTGTTGTATGTTGCGACACAAACAGTGGCTTGGCAAAAGTTTTTCCTCTCTATAGGATTGGAATTTTTGAGCGTGGCAGAAGAAAATATAGGTCACATATTCATTCATATTTCACACTGCACACTCTGCTGTGTGTGTGTGTGTGTGTGTGTGTGTGTGTGTGTGTGTGTGTGTGTGTGTGTGTGTGTGTGTGTGTGTGTGTGTGTGTGTGTGTGTGTAAGAGTTATTCTGTGGTGTAGGGAGCGTATGTTTGTGTGGCAGCAGAAGCCTCCCTTACAAAGGAAACAAAGCATTGTCTTTGATGAGAGGTCATGAGAGAAAACTCAATTAGTGCTTGAGAAAAGAAAACTCGACATGACTGAAGAAACGGCATTGTGTGTGGTGTGTGGTGATTGTGTGTGTGGTGTGGGTGTGTGTATTTGTAAGCAGCATATGTAAAACATCCACAAAGTTCTCCACCTACCTCTACCGGGGAAAATGCACAATTAACAGGAGGGAGTTCCAAACTAAATCTCAGTCCAAGAGAAGGCTAATTCCATAATTATAGCACCAGGATGGCATTTTCCACTAGCTGCAGCAGTCTGGCTAACTCAACACATTTGCACCTCTGACCTAATGAGGCTATTAAAATGAAAAGATGCCAACTGGGCCACTTTCATTATCGCGGAGGAAGAAAGAATAAAGAGTGGTACCTGTGGAACAGTGGGAGGGAAGGAGCAGGCGTACAGGTGGAGAACAAATTTGATTTAATGTCGGTGCAACGTGGTGACTTCAGGTTTAAATTTAAATAATGGAAATCCTAGAAATATAAATCACAACTCCAAGGGGAATCACCTGCGATACAAGCTAAATGTTACATTAAAGGCATAATTACCTGCAGCATGAGCGCATGGGGTGAGTGGACAAAAATGGAGGCGTTGTCCTTGGGGGAGGACTCAAGGCAGAGCTGGGCATCTGTGGCCCGAGGGTTATAAGTGAAGGCAATGCTAGAGGACAGCTTGCCATCATAGAGTAAGGTCTTATGATGCTCCGCAAACAGCAAGTCACTCTCAGCTTTGTACTTGAATGTGCCCTGAGGAGAAGGAAGAAGAAGATGGAAGACTTTCAGAGGAAGAGAGCATAATACACTCACTGGAAGAATAGAGAGACAGAAAAAAAAACTAACTAGAATCACACAAGTGTCTAAATGACAAAATAACAAAAAGGTCAGCTAAGTCCGCTAAGATTATGTCAAGCCTAACAAAAGTAATGTGCCAAATACAGGGCTCTGCTGTATGTGGACTTAGGTGCCCCTCTTGAATGTGGCCTATTTAAACTACCTGATAAATCATGGACATCCCTCAACTGTGACAATGTATAGACATTTCCGTCACTATAGACACTGGATATTCTGGCAAGCATTTTTTGTTTTCGTTTTGTATTTTTATTGTGTGTTGGTGGATGTTTTGGGGTGGGGGCTGTGTTTAGTTGCCCAAAAACTTCAAGAGTGAAATGAATGTCTGTCCCTATGTTGTAGTCCTTAAACTGCAGAACTGGACTGACGAGGTAAATCAAATGCAAAGAATGTATTGTATTTGTGTTGTTACAGGTCTCTACTAAATGTAACTATCACACAGACATCTCAGGTGTATGCCTTCCAACCTGGTAACCCGGACCCAGCTGATAGATAGCCAGGATCTGCGCAGCGCTGAGAGCCTCTCCAAACAGGTAAACTGCCCCAAACTGTCCACAGAACACACGGTTGGCATCGGCTGTCTCAGACGATCCCAGGAAACACTTGTCAAACGTCTGCAGAAGGAGGGAAGGAAAATTTGAGATACCAAAAAAGCAAATAAAACACAGAAATGGACAATTAAAGATGAAAAGAAGGAAGGAAAGGAGAGAGGGTGGAAGGAAGGAAGGAAGGAAGGAAGGAAGGAAGGAAGGAAGGAAGGAAGGAAGGAAGGAAGGAAGGAAGGAAGGAAGGAAGGAAGGAATTAAGACAAGAAGGAAGGATAAACAAGACCAAGAAAAGCAGGAAAGAACAGAGGGAAAAGACGTATCAACACTAGCTATAAATGGCAACACACAGCCTCGAACTATAAGCATACTGTAGCTAACATGATAATGTTCCATCGTCCTCTGGTCATGGCCAGTGAGGCATAAGCAGAAGTGTTGAGAATGATGAGGCCACATCTCGATCAAGCTGCTAATTCTGCTTTCTGACATGCTGACACATCGAGAGGATTATACTGCACCACTGGGGCATTTTCATTCCTAACTAAATTTGATTTAAGAATCTCATATCTCAGCACAACAGAAAGCAATCCTGAGGACTGTGACAGAGTTCATGTGGTGATGTGTGAGAGGTGCAGGGTGTGTATATGTAGTCATTTTCCACTGTACTATCCACACTACAAGATGGAGAGAATGGTTTCACCCCTGAGCCCTCTGCAAGCAAAGACTGAGATTAGATATATCTCTGAATGAGGCTTGGTGTGAGAGGGAGGTTTTTGGTACACATTCCTGTGGCACCATCTGATTCTGAAATTGATATTCGACAGAAAATCTGTTACGCACACCCACGTGTCAAACCTCCGATGTAGACGATTACAAGACAACTGGTGGAATTGTGGAACCTTGCAAGATGGCTCATGCGGTAATATTTGTGTTTTGCTAATTTACACACAGAACACACCCCTCCATAAAAAAATGGCCTACATAAAAGGAATGGTTTGATGTTTTGGGAAATATGCTTATCTGCGTTATTGTGTTAGCTGTGTGTTAGACTGATACCACTCTTGTCTGTATGGTGAATATGAAACTACAGGCAGCAGCCGTTAGCTTAGCTTAGCATAAAGACTGCTCATAAACAAATAGTCTTGCTCTGTTAAGTTAATTAACATGTCATGTCTTGTTTTTTTAAATCAGTACAAAAAGCCCAATATTTACCATACACACACAGTTGGTATCAATTTTATTTTCCAACTCTCAGCAAGAAAAGCAAATAAGCTTAATTTCGAAAATGACAATTTTTTTTTGTCCAATTATGCATGAAAATGTGTTCAAATATTCAGACATAAATCAGGAAGTTGTGGTGCCGCCTACTGAGTGACAAACAGCAAAAAAGGTTTCAGATTGCTGCTACTTACGTCGCTGGTGTTGACAAACCAGGCGATGTCTCCAAAGGAAGCCAGTTCTCCGTTCACATAGCAGCTAATTTCACTGTTTTTCCAGCGATTGTAGATGTGAACAAGAGTCACCATGTACCACTGCAACAACAAAACAAAGACACTCACAATGGAAATCAGTTATTGTACAGTACATCTGGTGTATCGATCACATACAACAACATATCAATAAGTCAGCGTTAGGTGAGAATCTTCTTGCTTACTCAATTAGCCTGATTCCACCATGTTTCAGGACTCTGTCCCCTGAAGCTACCGTCCCACCTACTTAGATTTCTAGTTTTCTCCGCAGTTTGACAACCAGTGAAATAGGTTATCCATGTTACCACAGTGAAATGGGTTATTATGGTTTCCTCCGGACATGAAAGAACAGGCATTAAAAATAGAGTGAAACATCAACTAAAATGAGTACTGAGTCCTCATGGGGTTTATTGAAGTAAGGTGGTGCCTTCATGCCCAGGGGAGGGACGAGGATGTTTCAAATTGTCCACAGGCAAAGTATCTTTATGACTGCAGTGGTCTTCAGCGTGTGCTGTGCCTGGTAGGGACAGAATTGGATAATCCTTCTCTCTCTTATCGCCCTCATTCCTCCTCCTTCTAGTTTTGCTTCTCCCCAGAGTCAGGTAAGATGTGACAGTTCTTTCTTACACAAAGGTCTAGACTTATTGTGTGAGCACGTGTGTGTTTGTGTGCATGCATGTGATTGATTATGTGTTTGCTGACATATGATTTCTGTGATCTAATTACAGAGATATTTCCAGCATTTTTATGTGCATGAATATTGAGTTTGCCTGGGTTACCAAACTTTTTTTTTTTGTTCCTTTCGTACCTTCTGTGGTTTGAAGTCGTACTTTACACAGTGCTGGAATCCTTTCCCCTTGGATTTTAATGAGGTCACTATCAAACAGCCGCCCACAAAGTGTGCAGAGTATCCCAGGCCTTTATTCGTGCGGAAACTGAAAACAAATGAAGGGAAAATACAAACACACAGCTTTAGTTTCTGAGGGAAGCTATACACTTTCATACAGACTATATTCAAGGGCAACTTGGGTTATACTGTCCAATATTTCTTCACTATAAAATGGTCTCAAAAGGATAAAGATAGCAAACAATCATTTCTCAACTTTACAGACTACTCCCATCATTCTCCATGTCCTGGTGAGATGGGGCCCCAGTATGTGATTTAGTGAATTAATCTCTTTTTAAAAAGGGCACGAGGCTGAGGAAGCGCTTTCTTTAAGATTCTCTCAAGTAGCTTGTTGGCCATCCTCCTTGGTTATCATTTTCACAGAAGCCCAAACAGATCCCAGTTGTAAATTAAATATTTGACAGAAATTAATTATTGGTTGAAAAGAAGATGATTATCAGAAGGCTTGATTTTCTCACTCCTTAGAGAGAAGGCATGAGGGGACAGGAAAGCTGGAGGGGGAAACAAGTGTTTTCCATCTGTGGGGCAGGAGGCTGCACTTCTGCAGCACATTCTTGGGATTCACATGCAACTAAGACACATCTTGCTTACACTGTGAGGACATGTACACATGCATATGTCCACACTTAAACATACAACCTAAATTTAATCCGCCTGTGTAACACCACCCTCCAAGTCTCCTCTCATTATAATGAACAAATGTTTAATACCTCCTTGAGCAATTTTGTAATTTCTGCATTCTATATATAGTATGAGTAAACAAAATTTAAATAACAAACAAAAGGGTTTAAGTTTACTGGTCAAAGAACGGCACTGTTACATACCAGTACAGGTAAGGCTTGTCTTTGTCTACATTGATGTTGTTGAGAGGATCCATGCGGAGCCATGTGTGGAATGTGAACCCATTCTGGTATGGCCATTTTGCTATAGGAGGCAAGGCTATAGCCTGTTAGGAAGAAAATAACAGAAGAAAACAGAATATGGCATTAAATGAGCATGAACGAAACGTACAATAGGTCAGTCTGAAAGTAGCCACAAAATGTGTTTGGGCAAAGAAATATCAAGCAAACATGCTCCCCACTGAAAAGTTAGAGACCCATTGGTCTAAATAACATTTCTGTTTGTGCACGTTTCCTCCCAGGCCTTCCTACATCATTAACAGGGCAGCACAGGAGGAGGATGGTGCATGTGCTCCTTTCAAACACACTGCTGACAAACACAGTCAAGTACTAACAGAGTTCAGAGCAACCAAATCAGACCTGAACACCCAAGGCGGACTCATTAAAGCAGCATCAACATAGCAATGGAGGGTTACAAACAGAAACTGCCAACCACACATACTATGTAAAGGGACTAACATGGACTAATGCATTCAGTGGGGCACAGATTTACACACAGAGAGAGACAACTTCATAGTTTGTAGTATTGTAAAGTTCATTCATCTTCATGCCACAATGTCCATTTGTCCTTTACTCCTACACACAGATAAATCCTGAAGACATTAAATAGATTGTGAAGTGCTGAGTTCAGAAGACTTAATCATAGTTTGTAATTAATGAATGATCAAAGAGTCAACGTTATCTATTAAAGGTATGCGAAAATCATCCTGAAATGAACATACTGAGATGCCGCACCATATCCTGTGGCAGGAAGAGGAAAAAAAAAAACAACGGTGCACCTTGTGGTACCACAATGTGGTAAATGATGCAGGCATGAGCAAAACAATGCATTTGTAAAGTTTCATTGTAGTCAGCACTAAAACTGGAGAAAGCCATAGTAGTATAAAACAGTAGTTGCAAAGTAACTCTAAGTTATTAGTTTGTTTATATAGCACCTTTCAAAACCTGGGATACAAACGGCTTCTCAAAAGGTATAAAAGGTTAACACATAGACATACATACATGCACACACTATGCCAGGAGAAACATGGCACAAGGAAATTAAAAACAGTTTGAAGGATCACAGATCAAAAATGGCGTACATGACTCCAGCACCAACCACTTAGAAAAGATATAGGTCTTCAGTTTCGACTATTAATATATCAACGTAATCTAAATATGCTCTTATCCTGTATGTGTACTTTATTGTGTTTCATCCGATGACACTGGTCATGTGCCATCGTCATGACCACAACCTAATAAAGGTTGTTTGGTGCTTAAATTACCACATTATGCATGCAGGCTGGGGTGAGTGCATTCAAGGTAAAAACCAGAACACTCCAAGCATGATTTGAATAGTCCAAAGTTGAATGGCAACCGCCACAACATCATACATTTTGCCAGACTTTACGTAGACTTTACAGTTTCATTAAAAGGCATGCTCTTAGACACAGCACCATTTCTAAATACTTCACAACATTTCAGCCAGGGCACAATAGCCTTTGAGGTTTGAGAAGGGTCTGAGTTGTAATGCCGAACTACAAAATTACAGAAAGGATGTGTAAAGCTTATCAATTAGAGAAAAATGGCATGAGTCAGTGAATGGCTGGCGCACACAGGAAATCATTTTAGAAAGCACTGAGTATGAAAGGATTCAGGAGAGATCATCACATAATATCAGATCTTTCTTTCTCCCTCTATTTATTTATTCATAAAATGAAGTAAAATAGGACTTATTGTAAATCTGAGGAGGCAGTCATGTTGGGGTTACACATTCTGGTGGCTCGCCATTTTTTCATTAGTATCTTGTGGGAAATGTTGCTGCTCATGTACTAAAACATCAGTCTAAGACCAACATCTTAATTAATGGCAGTCAGCTCAACATCTCTGTGTAAACCCACTAAGAGTTTTTGCATTCTGTGGTGCAGTGTTTGATATTGTGCAGTATACTCACAGCTGCATTTTTCCCTGGAAAGCTGAAGAAGGAGTCAGGGCCATTCCTGTGGGCCATGTACTTCAGGACTGACAAAAGCTTCACTGCATGATGAGGCTGAGAGAAAGAACAACACAACACGAAAGGCCCATTTTTTTTAGACAACTGACAGTGTTGATGTCCAAACAGGTATACGCATGCACACAAAAGCATAAGAACCCTTGTTTCACGCTCAGAGTTCATGTATGCAGCCAGAAATGACAAGTACAAGCCTTACCTTTCAGACTCATTAGACTGATATTCAGAAACATTTATTTACAATGAGAATTCACTCTCTTTATTTACTTTTACTTTTTTTATTTATTTACTCATTGCAGTAATATGTTGCTCTAACACACAGAATTCAGATATTGGCGGTGGATCAGTGTGAATGACTGTTATAATTAACAATTATAATTTTCAACAATGTAGTTTATCATGTTCAGTACTACAAGGGGTGATAGTTCAAAGTTGTGCACTCATCCCGTTTACCTCGTCTCCCCAGATATTTCACAAAAATGTAATGAAGAGAGGAGCGGGAGAGGAGTTGCTTAAGAAAGGGAGAGTGAGGTGAAATTTAGAAGCATAAAAACAACTTGCCCTATTTCCTTGACAACTTGATTAGTGTCAGTGATCAATGGGTTACTTTGCTTCTCTTCCTCGCTTCATCTATCTTCCCTTGTGTGCTACTGGTTCTACCTGGATGTAGTAACTCTACATGTATCATACATTTTAAGTTCACTGCGACTATTCCCTTATGGTCACATTCAGCCCAGGCTGATTTTAGAAAACTAATCCTCCACAGTGGCTCACACTGTTCTAATGTTGTAGTTTGCATGATCTCATGAACCACTTAATATCAATAATGTACAGCAGCTCTGGATCCAAGACCACTGTCATCTAATAGGCTGGTTTCATATGATTTATCATGTCTATGTGATGAGGGCATTGGCCTGTGCAACAGCAGCAGTTGAAGTGTTGCTAGCACATTCCTCATGCTGGTCCTAGACAACCAAGACCGTGGCATGACTCTGACTCACCCACTGGCCTTTCTCCCCCTGCAGCTTGCTGAAGAAAAGCTTCAGCTCTTTGACTGTGATGCTGTAGCTTGCGAGCACACCCAACATGTCCACCAGTAGGTCTGCAAGACGCACACAAAAACATACACACAAAGTAGAGAAAAGAGGTTAAACCAAAAAACTACATAGGTTACACATGGCACAGAAATACATGTAAAATATAATAATCTACTCTAAAAGTGAGGGAAAGCTCCAAGTGGCTGCAGTTTGCTAAAAAAAAAAAAAAAAAAAAAAAAAGTATCTATAATACTTAATCATTAACAAGAACCATCCATGAGGTTGTACATGATCTTAGCTAGTTTACTAAGAAAGTATAAAACTCAGTTATTATAATCTTTATTGGCATTTTGATAATCCGAATATTACAATGATGCCACAGCTACCAGAAGCTAAGCAGCTAAGATGAATTTGACAGAAAAGTAGGGTGAGCAAGACCCAAGTTAAAAAACGGCAGACTTAAAATAGAGAGGGCACTCTGGGAGTCCCAGCTACTGTGCCGCCTCTTTCATTAGTTATTACTGACTAATGATGAGGCATAGTGTGATATCTATGACTAGTGTGCACATAGACTACCCTTGGTTTAATCTACCAAATAAAAAGATGAGTGGCAGTTACATGTGGCATTACTTTCTCATAAGTAATAAAGCTCAGCTTTTCCGTTCTGTCCTACAAAATCACATATTTCAGAAAATGATGTGAAGAGGAAAAGACGTATTTTTCCAAAATATAGTAAGTACATGAAAAGGATGAAGTCACTGAGCTTAAAATATAATATTTGAGGCATTTTAATCTGCAAATGTGAATCAAACATTTTTTTCACCAGTTGTATGTAACTGCTTTTATGAATGACTTTATAAACAAGTTAGCACATACAGATTTGTAGAGTAGTGAATATTACTATAACCATAACTTTCAGCTGCCTAGTAACTGCTGGGCAATATCACCCTTGCTTGACTGCACAAACCCTCCAGGCCAGCACTGTTCTAGCCAGCAAAAGTTCACTGAGCCGAACATTGCAGGATTAATTCGTACTAATTTGCAGATGGGCAACAGACTAGACTCAGACTCAGGGGAGACTGTACAGGATGATTGTGTCTGCTTTTACTGCAATACATCACAGAGTGAGCAACAATGGAGGATTAAACCATGAGGTTATTGTATAAGAGAAGAGTTTAGAATAAGTTTCTTTATTCATATTGCTACTTTGATTGCTGAAGTTGTAGTTGCACCCCCTCAACACAGAGGTCAAAGCAAAGGCTCAGCAACAAAACACTCTCTTCTGGACGTGGTAAGGATTCAGAGTAATAACGTCAAGCACAGTTCAGCAGTACTTGCTATCATTAGGGCTTAAAGCTGGATAGCCTTTTTCATTGCTACACAAACTAGCTTCCTTTAACGTTTCAAAAACTAAATGAAATCAAATGGCTTCAGATGAGTTCGATTTTATTCCCGTAATGTTATAGAGAACGTTACGGCCTACGCCTCCAAATTTAAGAAATTAAAAGGGAGTTTTTCTACAAGGTTCTGTTCTTTGTACCTGCGATCATGCTGTCCGTGGTGGCTATGCGCTGGAGCACCTCCTGGATGAGCCCCACATCAGTGCACGCTTGCAGGTTGCGGACGCTCTTCTTGAGGATGGCGGTGAAGATGCTCCAGACCTCAGCCTGACAGGTGGGCTCACATTTGTCCAACAACTCCACCATGCACACGATGCTCTCCGGTTCCTGGATGATGAAGTTCATCTCCAGGTCAAACTGACCGCCAACCAGCTGGGCGAGAGATACAAAGGGAGAGGTGAGGGAGGGAGGGGGTGAGAGAGAAAGTGTTCAGTTTCAGTAAGTCATTAAGTAAATAAAACAAAGCAATAAAAACCTAAAACTGCAATGAATTTATCACTAGCAAAACATAACCAAAGAGTTACACAAAGACATGCATATGTGTTCTCATTATTATTTGTGTGCACACTCCTAGATGATAAATCATGCATCAGAGATGCTGCTAGCCAAGTGGATTAAAGGTCAGGAGAGAAACACAGGTCTCTGTCTTTGTATGTTTGTTTGTCTGACAGTACTTTCAACTGTTTACAGCTAGCCGTGAGACACTGATGAAACCAGAGCAAATAAAATATCAAACAAGCAGCCATGTCAGTGAAACTAACCGAGACATCCAGTCAGACACAAACACTGAGAAGTGAATTTAGGGGTCTTTTGTTCCTGTAGGAGGCCCTGGAATACTAACAGCATCTGACACAGCCTAGCATACACAGACCTGGGTTGAAATTAATTTTCACTTAAAAGAACAAATGAATACACAGTGATGGGAGTACAGCAATGTGAATCTCATCCAAACATCAGTTATCCCCCAATAATGGCAACCAGTGTGCAAAGATAACGGCACTGTTTTACACATCATACACATCTTTACCTCTTTTACAATCAGGAATGTGTTTCATTGTGTGGCGTGGGAACCGAATTAACAAAATTAATTTCTTTCACAACCAATTATACAAGCCTATGTTTTGAATTTTAAAAAAAAAGGACAAAATTGTACCAGTGGCAGCAAGAAAGAAAGGAAATGCGTCCATGTTAGTCAGGCTTAGCAGTGATCTACAGCTAAAGCTTGTTTAGGAGCTGGTGAGGTAAAATGCTTGTCTTATTGCACAGGAGTAATATTCTTTGTGTGTGGAAACAAATTGTATGAGCCCTAAATGTCACAATTTGTCACTTCTTAATAGTTGTGATGACATTTTTAGTATTGAACCCTGCCTAATAGAAAAAAGATAAGGAAAATAACAATGTTGATGTCAAATTAATATCGTGAGTAAGGCTGTCACGTTTAGAACCGAAGAGGTGTGAGTGCGCCACAAAAATGAACGTGATGTGATACTCGGCCATTAGAAAGGCTGGATGTGAAAACAATATGATTTGGTGCAGGGAATGAAAACTGTCCCATTAAAATGAGTGAGGTGGGATTAACTCTGTCTCTGTGTGCGTATGTAGGGTGTGTGTGTGTGTGTGTGTGTGTGTGTGTGTGTGTGTGTGTGTGTGTGTGTGTGTGTGTGTGTGTTTTTGAGTACAAGATAGGGACAGAGGGAAACTGGGGTAATGCTACTGTTACAACATCCTTAAAGACACTGGATAAAGTGGCGATAACACTGCCACACACATCAACAATTGTCCCTTTGACCTCCTCTCACACTGCATCTATTTATTTTTCATGTCAACATTAGAACAATGATGCTAACCATAACCTTTGTTATAAGTCACCTACAGCACAAGGCCCATTTCCTTTATCCCTCACCATTCATACCTTTGACCTTTAAGTTTGTATTAAATTAATTGACTTTTTAGTCTACAAATATAAAAAGAAATTCTGAACAATGCCCTGTGTTTTGTTTGCTTTCTATTTAATTCCAACCAACGGTCCAGAAGCCAAAGAGATCTAGACATCTATATTCTGATACAGATAAAAGCAGATTGAAGAAGCTGAAACCACAATTTCTCACTTTTGACTGCATAATTGTTTCAGCACCAACTATGTAACAGCAAATCATCTCCTAAAATGCATTTTTAAGTTCCAAGAGGTTTGTTTATATTTTCGTGTTTTAGTCAGCATATAAAACCCTTTACTTTGAAAACTGAAATTAATTAAAGGGTATCTGAGATTGCCACTGCCACCCCAGAACAATGGAGGTGAGTGGATTTTTAAATGCAGTGCTGTCATGTTCACAGCATTTAAAAACATACCAAAACAAAACAAAAAAAATCAATGTTTACAAAAATGAATGTTCCAGTTACTCTGGATAATCCACACAACAGATTCATTTAGTATCAAGGGGTTCCAAAGGAAACTTTCGGTTTAATTTTTTGGAATCAATGCTATGAGCAGCACAAACAAATTAATCTCACTTATATTAGGGTGGTCACCCAATACAGTTGTGGATATCTCAAGGACCCAGGACAAATTAAACCACAAGTATCTGCATGGATAAATCCCAATCGAGTGATAGATATATGCTTTTTCAGTACAAACGCAGCACACAGTATAAGGAAAAGTTTGACTTAGATGTCAAACACATATCAAGCTGTCTTTTAGGTAAAAATTAATGAAATAATTTCAGCCGAAATATCCACTAGCCATCTGTTAGTTAGGGCAACAAGCCAGTGTAGAAGTAAAACACTTATAGAAACACATGCACCAATTAATGCCCCACTGGCAACCTGTCTTTGTCTCTTAGCAAGTCACTGATAAATCACACAGCTCTCTACAGCAACACGTATTAACTTGGGGGGTAGATCCCTCCGATTGAAGCCAGGTCTGCCATTAATAGATGTTGGGTGCCATTTTGCCACAGTAACAGTTGATTTATGAGCCTGACACTGTGTGCGAGTCACCCATCCATCAGAGTCAGTTGACCGAGGGGACGGGGAACAAATATGAGGATGGAGACAGAGTGCCACACAACAGTGGCATACACATGGCACACAGGCAAGGATAATAGGGTTGATTTAGGACATGATTTGTTACTCCCTACAATCGGAAAGCTTTAAAACAAACTGAACAATTACCTTGACCCAGTTCTTTGTGGACAGCCTAATTTCAATTAATGCCAAAATGATGATATTTTATCCATACCCAATACTTATTTTTTGGTTCTTTTTTTAAATATAAAGTAAAGACACCAATAAATTGTTGGTTACAAATTCTCAAGTTTGAGGATTTGTCACATTTTCCTTTTTATTAATTCTAAACAGAATACCTTGGGGAATTTTAATTGTTGGTCAGACAAAATAAGAAATTGGATGAAATCTGTGTACTTGTGATGGGCATTGCTCATTATTTTATAAAAAGATTGATTTACAACATGACAAATAGATTGAGAATGAAACTAAGAATTTGTTAAAGCCCAAACATTACTGACTCAAACTTCTACAGAGTGAGGTAAAAACAACTTATATGCAATTTTGATGTTACGTGTGAAGGACTGAAAGTCTGCCAAGCAGACTGGAGAGGAGGAATTCACAAACACTAATAGAAATACGGCTGTAATCTGCTAGCGTGTATGTTATTTAATGACTAAAAGACAAAAGAAGACCTGTGAAGTCTGGCGTTATCTGGCATTACAGATTGTGTTGGCTCTTTCAACATCAGCTGGGATTTAAAAGGCTTCTGTGACAAGCATTATAGTCAGTAATTCACAAGATTGTTCTTAAAACTCTGCTTGGCTGATGTTTTTTTGATTTTTGTCTTTGATGTTCCAAATAGTATCGTCCATATATTCAAATACAGATCAACGGAAGCTACAGTAAAGGTGACTGTTATACCAAGTATATCTTAAAGACGCCAGATCCAGAGAGCCAAGGCCCCAATCTGTGATTGGGCCTGCTAGAGTTTCTTCAGTTGATGGTGTATTTTTGGACAGAAAAGAGTCTGTGGACATGAAAAATGCACTTTATCTCCAGCGGCACTCTGCTGCAAACCTGGAAACTATGTACTCCTTGCCACCTTTACCACAGATAAATCAGAATACAAGCATACCTCTGGTATGAAACCTCACAGCAGCTGGTTATCTCAATGTTGTTACTGGGCACAAAATATAGCAATAAACAATCAGTATCTCTTACATAATGAACAGATTGAATAACGCTGCCATTAATCAACTGAGATACTTTGAAGATTGATGTAAATTAAAAACTAAACACAATTTCCTATGGCTGAGTGAGAACATTTGATGTGTGTACTGGTGCATGGCAAAGAGGTTTACAATATTTCAATTTCTTAAATTGTTCAATTCAATCATTTACATTGCTCTATTTCAGGAACAGGTGTGAAAGGTTGCCAGCTACAGCCTCAGCAACAGCCAAGGAGAGCTTTGCGGATGAAGCCAGTGTCTTTATGGCAGCTAGACACCAGATCCCTGGCTGGGTAACCTAGCCTGGCTGTTCTCCCCTGAGGCCTGCCTGAATTAATCATGGCTGAGCAGCCAAGCAGCCACTGGGCCGTAACACAAAGCACAAACAGGCTTCTATGGTCTCCATGGAAAACAACATTGGAGGATGGCAATGCTAAATGGTACACCAGAACCAGAATTTGTATCTATTGCCTGAGCTACACTTGTATTTCAGGTTACATGATAATCAGGCCAATGATAGCAAAAGGATTCTTGGAAAGCTGAGATTTGAAATCGAATGTCAATCAATCAATGTCTGACTTGAGGTTAATCTTACTACCGCATGTAAACAACCAATTAGAACAGAAGGTGTCACCCATATTCATTGGTTGCATGATGGAAAGCTTTATAATAAACCTGTTGTCATGATCAGTACCATTCCATCCACATTTTTGTAGTTGTAGATTGCAACCATCTGAATAAAGCTTAGCCTTCAAAGCGTGTAGGAGAAACTATGGTTGCTGTGAAACTAGCAATAGGCCCTATTTAAAGCCAGTATTTAGTTTGTAGAAACATGGCGGCTTCTGCACATCAAAAAATTAAGAATAAAAAGAGTAACTGTAACCGCCACATCCATTCCGAGTCAATACAGATGGCCCTTGTTGCATGTCACCACCCTCTAGTTCACCCTTACTGCTGTACCACAAGGTACACATGGTTGGGAAGATGTATTAGACTTACTGGTGCTCAACTCTGTGATCTTATATATGTGTAATATGCACTGAGTCACATTTTATTTTACGAAAATCTGAGAAATTTGTTTAAAACCTGGAAAAAAACATTTAATGGAAACAAAGTATCTGCTTATATAAAGATTAACAGTGCCATGTAAATCATTTCCACTCATATTACAAACCATAGAGACCACACGTTTTGGCAGTGAGCATTAAATTGAAACTGAAATAGAACAAGTAAATGTTTACTAAAAGAGCGGAGCTATTTGAGGTCTGAAATAAAGAAAACCTTCTAAATCATTACAGCCAGCCAAGTGATGCTGAAGATGAGAGAAAGCAACAAATGATGGCCATTTCGTACCAAAGGGGAGGAAATTACCCAGCTAAAAGTAACAGGCAGATAGTGATGCTGCCAAGCCGTGGCTGCAGGGTGATGAGATCGTCTATCCATTGTGTACAGTGTGTGTGTGTGTGTGTGTGTGTGTGTGTGTGTGTGTGTGTGTGTGTGTGTGTGTGTGTGTGTGTGTGTGTGTGTGTGTTGATGTTCGTCCTTCAGTTCTCTCCCTAATGAAACTGCAATTAATTCTATGGGGGAAATCATTTGAATATAAAGTAATTTGCCTGCAGGAGACAACAGCAGACACGGACAATAGAGGAACCCCCGACAAATCTGTGTTCATGTCTGGCCTGTCTGTAGTTTGTCAAAAGGCTTATATTAGGCTTTGAATTGTTCTGAACAATCAGAATACATCCATCCATCCATCCATCCATCCATCCATCCATCCATCCATCCATCCATCCATCTCTTGATATCATCTGTTAGTTTGGGAGTGTTAGACATGAGGAAGATATGATTTAGTTAAAGTGTCAACAGAACGTTTTTTGGAGATACCTCAGTGTTTAAAAAAAAAATTTAAATGTCATTTTAAGGCTGAATTAAATTAGTCCTTTATGAGAGAAATGTAAATGCCAGCTTGTGTATTAGAACAACCCTAATTGACTATGGTTTTCAATCCATTTTAAAATAAATCAAGGCAACAAAATACTCAACAAATGGGCTGTCAGAGCTGACCATGCTTTCACCACACATCAATGGCCTACTTTTTTCAACAGCTCTTCTAACTGGATCGCTTTTAACGAGCCATCTTGTCAATCCAAACGCAGTTTGGCTTACTCTTCCACAAGAGCCCCCATCCGCACCACCCAAACTGAAACATCCATCACAGTGACCCAAAACATGATTCGTGATATGACAACATCGAATCCTACGCTCTTCATTGCTGATGTGAGACGTTGAAATGGCTCCAGCAGAGAGGGAGGTCAACCAAATAATCTGTCCTACTCAAATCCCTCTAGTGCCAGTGCTGATATGAGGGAATGAGCTTCTGATGGAGCAGATGAGAGGAAATAGTGAGGAAAAATTATTATTATAAATGAGCACACTTCAGATGAAGTGGTTCCAGTATTGAAAATACATCCATGCAAGATGACATCTAAATGTAATGGTAGTGATGATTGGTCAATTTAACAAATATATTATTTACTTTGAACATTTCTGTTTAGCAGTAATGCACAACAACAACTTAGAACAAATGAATTACAAAGATTACATTAGTTGAAGGCATTTTCACTGCGACACTGTTTTTAATTGAGCTGATGTTCATTTATGGTTCTGTCATGTGAAAACAGGTGATTGCTTGGATAAATTATACAAGAGGAATGTTTTTTACTAACCCTGGGCTCTGAAAAAATATAAATTGTTTTTTTCTTGAACTATGATAAGAAATAATCAGCTCAAGTGCACAGGAAAATGACAAGTAGCACACAATTGGCTGGTGGAATCTCCTCCTTCCGGTCAATTGTGTGTCAGCAGGAAATGGTCCACACAGTACAGATTAGCAGAGGGCAAATACTGAAAGCGAAATGTGGAGTGACGGTTGACTTGTGGAGAGAAACAAACAAGGGACAATTCCACTTCAGCTGATGACAGTGTTACTGCGTGCTGGTGGATTGGCAATCTTTCAGTTCTTCTAACAACAAGAAAAGGAAAATACTAGTGCAATAAAACAGACCTTTGACACTGTAAAGTGCAGTAAAATTGCAGGACCCCTTTATTATTTAATGCTGAAATATATTAGCATCTATCATGATAAATTGTGATCATATGACAAGGACATGTTTAGCATGCTAATGATTTTTCTGCCTTATTGCCCGGCCCTGCTCTCTAGTCTCTCTACACAGTCTGCAGCTGTCAAACCTCACTCAGACTCCCTCAATACTACATGTTATACACAACCAAGCCACAGAACTACAGAAGAATTAAGGATTACCAACAGTTTTACGGTCTTGTAATATGGATGGTTACTCTTCCGTTAAATATTCACAGAACATCCCGCCTGGTGGATGAGTCTGCCACTTTACATTTGTCAAAGCAGGAGTAGAAGGTAAAGTGGTGACAATTATGCATGCAGTGACCATGGAATACATTGGTTCAATGGTTTTTTGTTTTTTTTACCCGACTCACTCACTTCATATATAACAAGCCGTTATTCCAAATACTCTTCATGAATAATTTACAGTGTGGCACCAAATACTCTTTTTGTGTTGGGGGCTAACATTGAGATTAATTAACAAATGGTGATTATTCAGCTGTAATTGCTAAATTATTCTTGGGTTTTTACTCATTATTGTTGAAATAATTTTGAATTAGAAGATTGATTATCTGACACTGCTGAGTACATTTTCTCTCATCAGTACCACAATGCTGCCTTCCCTGACACACTAAGAGACAAACAATGACAGACAGAGAGGAGAGGTAAAGTAGGTGGAGAGAGATATTTTAATACCTGGATTTCTAAGAATATCTTCAGAAAGGCAACCTGCCAAGGCTTTTGTTTTAAACAACGGCTGGCAGTCGTTTTTACACTACATTAAATGTGATAATGCCTCAGCAGTAGTCTGATCAACACATCATTTCCTTTGTTGTTCCATTCATTTTCAAAACACAGGTTTGGTACGACATTCAGAAAGCAGCAGATAACAAACATGGATATAATGGTATGCATGCTGTTTTAGATTACATTAATTTGAATTATTGTATGCTATCACACATCATTTATCCTGCATTATGCCCTCTGCACAGTGTGATGGGAGAAACAAAGACCCAAAACAGGAAAAAGGGAAAGCAACTATATAATTAGGACCTACAGTATGTTTCATCCAAATGGAAGAGAGAGGATTTAGATTACATCAAAATGACACCATCCATCCTTCTATTAGCATGCTGCTCCATCCTTCTCTTTATCTTGTTGACAGTCAAATGTGTGATGATATTACAAGATGTCAGCATTCCTAGAAGCTCCCTACTTATTATGCTACCTTCCTCCACAATATCACTTACTGTTACTTTTTCTAACAGCCTAAACTGTACTAAAATCACTTCCACACAATTCCAACAAAGGAATTATCCCTGGAGGACGGGGAGGAATGTAATATAGAAACAGTATTCATCACACATGGTGGTCACAAGTTGGGTCATCCATCTCATCCATACATCCATCTCATCCATCCATCCATCCATCCATCCATACGGAAGACTTTTTGAACCAAAGCGAGCTTCATTTTTATCATTTTCAACATAAAGCCAATAAAGTACTAGCAAACATTAAATAAGGATGTGTAGTGTATAACAAACTTCTTTAAAAACCTGTACTGTCTATCTGGCAATCTAGCTTAGGGTGCAGGGTGGTTGCTCTTGTCAACAAGAGGAAAAGGCTTGTCAGGAAATGGTCCTCATTAGACATCAGAGTCCAGGACTTGCAATCTTTTACTTCTCCAGAACTACTTTGACCGACAAAAGTCGTCTGCTTCTGGAATGAGATGCTTAAAATAAAAATGATACTCAATTGTGATCCATTGACTGGCCCGGCTTTCTACTTCAGAAAATCTTTATGTGGTCTCTGTCTGGAATAAAATGTCAAGTATTAACAAAAATCATGCGGAAGAATATGTTTTCTCTGTTACTGTGAGGTGACTGTCAGATAGCAGACATGGAAAGGAGGTAATTTGATCATGAGGTAAACAAAGAATTTCACTGTTTGACACAGCAACGCCTACGATTTTAGTTTGCATAGTGGTAGTAAATAGGAAGGTTGGCTCGCTGGTGCAACATGTTAAAAATAGCAGCTGGATCAGAGAAGTGAAGAAGGAAAGAGACAAACGTTAGTGAGGAGTTCCAGCCTGCCCAGATGCACGGAGCAGTAAAATGAGAATTTCAACATGAAGGACCCATCCCTGATTAGTCACTTAAGGTAGAATCTGAATGTAAACAAACAGTTTTGTTCATTTAAATGGTAGGTTTACAATTTTTCAAGTCTGTCTGTCTGTCTGTCTGTCTGTCTATCCATTCTTCCATCCATCCATCCATCCATCTAAAACAAAAACTAATATGTTGCTTCAGCAGTCCAAGTTAAACAAATCTTCCAAAATTAAAGTCTTTTGAGTACAAAGTTCCCCCTGGAAGAATAGTAACAATTCCCATTTTTACTATTCTTTTGCTGCAACTCAACAGGGAAACATTAACTGGCATATATAAACCAAGCCAATATTAGCTGTTAGCCTAAAATAGCCAATCTGATTTGCTAAAAAAGAAGCAGCAGGGCTTCTCAGTGTTTGATAGGCTGCACCTGAACCACTAACATCATGAAAAATGAATACACTTTTATTAGGCTATATAAAACATTAACCTTTGGAGAAAGGTAACAGAGACATTATTTTACACAGCAAAAGAGTGCAACTATTGTTTAGGCCATCATCTATTAAATAAATGTAGCAGGAGATGAGATGTGTCAGGCTCTGGGCAGCTTAGCACCTCAGCCAAACAATTTCCTGAGGGAAACTCTGAATGGGGAACCAGGAAACTGTCTGCAGCATATCCGAACAAAGTTGTTATACTCCAAACCTCTTTCCTGTGGTTTGTACACAACTGTCAATAAAGCTTCCTCTGTGGATCAACGCCAGTCACATCGACAAAAGATACATTGATTATCTAGTTGAAGAATGTTTGACTGCAAGTATTCAGACCACAGCAGAGTATTCAGCAGGACTAAAATATGGCAATTTTGTTTGGTTTTTTATTTGGTCCTTTAACAAGCACCAAGACACACAGCCGCGTTTGCCATGACGTCTCAGCTATGTAGACAGTTGCCTCTGGGACACCAAAACTTTCTGTTGAACCTAGATGACTTGGGCATGATTCAATGAAACATCTGTGACGTAAGATGCCAAACTGATAACCCCGGTGATGTTCTAGAATGAACACACTCGACCTTTTAACATTTACTTTCAGTGGCTTGTGACCAGGTGCTGCCTGTCTGATGGTCCCGCAGTAGTATGATGGCATCACCTGATGTCGCGACAGGCACTGTTTATGGTTTACTGCATCATTCTTCTGACATCTAAGAAAAGGACTCCTGGGTGTACGTTTGATGGGGTTTACGGTAGGATGACTAATATTATATTTTCTATAATATTAGGATGCAATGTTGGTTTATCTATTATGAAATAATACTCACACCAATAACAAAATGAAATCCGCTACATCCTTGTGGCATCTTGTGATGGACATTTGTGCTGAGATTAGGTAAATGTATTATTTTAACATTCCTCTAGTATTATGTAAGTGTCAAGTGGGATGTGGGTCTAACGGAAGGCCGAACATTTCTTATAAAACAATGTCAGGCCAGATATCCTGGTTGCTCATTCTACCAAAATATTTCAGAGGTCTACGAGGTTGATAAATGAGGGTCATTAAAACACAGTTAAACGCAAATGGTCTTTAGAAGTTTCATCTGGGGAAGTTTGTGGTTTTAATCAGAGATAGCCTCAAAAAAACAGCTACTCCCTTCACAACGTGTTACTCATAGATCACCGTTAATGAGCTAAATCTCTGCTTACTCTCGACAATGCAAGGAGCTGTTGCTGAATTACTGTGTGTTACTCTTGAAATTAGAAGCATGCATTCAATTTGTAAACGATAAATATTGTACATTATTGCCACAAACAGTGCTAATCCAAAGGAGAGTACAAAACTAAACACTTCATGGTCATCTTTCACATTTACATTCCCAAGAACACCTTTACTATGACCGTCACTAGGAAAATTGTGGAAATGGTTACGCTATGGATGATGCCAATCACAGGAATTAGTCAGAGAGGGTAAAACTGATATTTTAATCTGTGTCATTCATTGTATGTGGCTCAACGTCTCAGTACTTGGCAAAATAATCATTTCAACAGTGAGAAAACAAATTTGGTCAAGAGCTCCAGAGAGAGCTGATAATTATCTTGCACTTTGCACAAATACTAAAGAACTATATGCTCACTTTTCTTTCTCTTCATTACTGGCAGTGAAAGAAATGCCTACTCTGTGGTTCTGGCTGATGATCAAATATGTGGGTGTGGATTGCATGCCCTTCAACTCACCCTTATACCCAAACAAGTTCATTAATTTAGGCTGTGCACACTCCTCCACCTTCCACAACCTTTCCTCATCCTCCTCCATCTTCTCCTGAAGCCTCGTACTTCAAGAAAATTCAAACAAACCAAGAGATAATCTTTATAAAGGAGGGTCATATAACAGCAAATATTGTATTAGAAGATTATTATTTAGAAGAATGCGGAACATCAAACCTTTAAGAATCATAACATACAGTTCTCCAGCTTAATTGTTCACTTCAAGACGCCAATCTGTTGATTAATTAAATTAAGTAATTTCTTGCTAATAAGAATGTATTTTTGTTCATTTAACGGGACAGTGCTTATTCATAAACATTAAAGTAAACATACCAGAGTCAGTAAAAGGTCTATTGTTCATCCACAGTCCCTAAACAAATGTTACATGATGTACCAAGCTAATAATTAAACCAGGGATCTCAAACTCCGACCCTCCATCCCCCTCCCTCTGGCCTGCAACATGATCATATAAATATCATATAATCCAGCTGCTTTTTCCAGTTTTTTCATATCAATTTAAACTTCCCCTTCATACATTATTAAAATAAAAACAATTATTTTTTTCCCTTCTTATCATTTTGTTTGGTGCAAAATAATGATTGATAATTGGCTGCAAAGAACAAAAACTATCTATAATGATGATGTAAAAATGTACAGAAAATGCTCTTTGCTTTTAAGTACAATGTCGGTAATGGAAATATTTTCGTAATATTGCGTTCTCTTGTCATACTTCAAATGTTGAAGTGGCCCTCCTAAGAGATTAAAATACCAGTGGGCCACAAGCCGATTTGAGTATGAGATACAATTAGACACATTAAACATATTAAGCTTTACAATTTTGGAGAAAAATACAAAATCTATTGAACTGGCCAGAAAAAAATGGGAGTTATGGGTCCAAGGCACAGATTCATAAAAAAGTTTTACTTATAGAAATAAATTAGACAAGATAGATAAAAAAAAAACATAGCTGGTTTGACCGAAAATGTCTGGTCAGAAATCCTCTTTAAAGCTGAACCTGGAAATGTTCAACAGTTATTACTGTGTTACTGTGTGGTGCAGTATTTATTTATGGGCTGCATCTCTTCTGTGTTGCCTGTATTCCCTACAGGTTGCATGCCAGACCTTGGCAACAGATGAGTTGCTGATGCAGAGAGCGTGAAAGCAGGTCAAGGGTAGAGGAACCATCTAGAGGTCGACAGTCAGGTTCGACCAAGGGCCAGTTTTTTCAGCACTGTTCTCTGTGAGCCAACATGACTTACAGGTGCAGTAAAGATACAGGCCTCAATGTTATGCATGTTCATTTGAGTACTATTTCATTTCTATGGTAATAAAATAGATCTATAGAGTAATAGAATAGATAAAAAGTGTCTACTGTTTGACTTCTTCTTGCCATATCTTCAGTGGAACTATTATATAGCAGCCTTGCCCTGACCTACAGTCCTGTAATATATCTAGACTTAAAGACATATTTGAGACAGGAATTGGATACAAGTTTGATCTACTAATTAAGTGTGCAGTGAAAGACAACAAATCAACTCCTCATAAAATGCATATCTCTAAAAACAATGCAAAACAAAAAGATGGATAATAATTATAGTGTCGCTGCCTCTTGTTTGTAACAAAGCTGCTGTTAAAAAAATAAAATCAATCTTGACATCCTTTGTTTTTGAGACAAATGTATCTTGGCTAAAAAGATACTCAAACAAATACTCAAAATGTAGCACACCAAGTTAAATTTCAGATTACATGGGGGTAAAATAAATTTGGTAGAGTGCTTTGGGTCACAGCCTTCTGTCTGTAGACACCTTATGTAAGCCATCAATCAATAAGGCTCTGTTCTATCTTTGCCTATAGACTGATGGAAGCTTACACAGTCACACGCCCAGTTTGGATGGTTGTGCCATGTGGCCTTAGATACACACATTGTATGTTTGCAAGTATAGCCTGCATACATACATGCATGCAATCAAAAGGGAGTCTCATCTCAACAGAACCCAGTGTCAACTAGGGCTGGCCCCTGATAGTCGAGTAAACTGATAGTGGACGAGACACTTAATTAGTCCGATATTCACAGAAAATCCAAAACAGTGCCAGGAGAGGAGCTGCCAGCTGTTACAGGACCAAAGCATCAGGGGATTGTTTGTAACACGGACCTTTTCTCTTGTAACACAGCACTGCTGCACGTGCTAACTGTACGAGCTGCTGCCACTAGCTTGCGCTACTATCAAAAAGATTTGTATTAAATTCAGATTTATAACCGCTTCTTCTGCTTCAGCATTTAACAGGCAACTATTAAAATAGAGATATATTTTAATGAATATCATAAACATTTGATGGCCAGTTGACTACTGGCTTGAATTAACAACTGCTAGTTTACTAGGAAAATCTTTTAGATTATTTAGTGTCAACAGACAGTTCTATCACACAAGCATAGCATAGTAATATGCTTGGACAAACTAAATTACCAAACAAGGGTTGGAGAAAAGCAGATGATCCCTTAAGAAGAGCAGAATCACGCAGTCATTCCCACGACTAATATAGTGAAATACGCCACAGGCCGGGCTGCAGCTAGGGCATTTTATATTTACAAGCAACGAGGCAAAACGACTCATAAATGGTCACTATTGTGTCTGTATTCAGCAAGAGTCCTGTTAGACAAAGGTTGACTTGTTTGCAGTAGAACATAGTTGGATACCATCACCAACTATCCATGAGATGGATGAAATATGGCAGAGTGTCTAGACTCTAGTCTAGAGCGTATGCCTCCATCTGCACTGTGCCTGAGACTGACTGCACATTATGGGCTAAACAAAGTAGTAACTACAAACAACAGCATGGAATCAGGGTTCAAAATGTACTTTTATCCAAATTCTACTTTCAACTGCCCCAGACTTAACAACCATTGCCCCATAATGAAGGTATGTTTTTCATTATATATAATGAATGTAATTAAAAATTCTATTTAATTTGTATCAGTAAGTCGCATCACTTCATTGATTCACTCTGGTCCACCATGGAAGCTTTCATTATTCATTTAGTCATTGGTTGAGTTACTGTTTCCTATCTTTCTTGTTTTTTTCCCCCTTTCTCCTTTTTCTTACTGATCAATAAAAGCATCACTACAAACTGCAGTGTAAATGCAAACCTGTTTCTGATAGTTATACGACGATGGAAAAAATAAAAATACAGACACTTTAAGCATTATTATAATTTAGCCAAATAATCACAAACTCAGTACAGGGAGACTGTATATTTGAAGTAAAATGTTTTTTTTAAATAATCTACAAGGGAGGGAGGATATCAAACAAACTATTTAAATATTTACAAGCTCAAGCCAACTATTTACATATAGGCTGTAGAAACACCCTAATCCCAGAGAGAAAGCATGAGAGAGAAGCTCAAAGAGGAGAGGGAGAGACCCCAGCGCTGTTAGCAGAGGAGCCATGGACCGCAATTACTCTAAACTGCATGCATGGGAATGAATTACAATAAAATACAATTTAATATATGTATCGCTATTTCCTCGCTATTCACTTTTTAGAAATAAAGTTTTTAAAGGTTCTGAAAAGTTGCTAGATCATAATCATTTCATTTTTCTACTCTCCCAGACACCATTTTTATTGTTAATTTTGAACACCGCATGGAATAATAGATAATAGATAATAAAATACTAGCAAAAGCCAATAAAGAACCCCATCCTTCCCAGGACATTGGGAGTTGCCAACTTAATACTGACTCAATGTGAGCTAGTTGTATGAATTCCCAGTGATGAGTTGTCTATATTTAAGAGTACTTTGCACTGCTAAAAGCTCACTAAAAACTGTGTTCTTGTGTCCAAAATAATCTTAGGGCATGTACAGTATTTACTCAACAGACACTCATAGCTCCTGTTAAAAACAAGCATTTAACAAGATGCAAGATTTGCTAAAAACGTAACAAAAACAAGTTCATTACAGTAAAGAGTACAGGGGTCTGGCATCAAGCCCTACACTGAAACAAAATATGTATTCATTTCTTTTGGGACTCACAAAAAAAAGAATTTGCCAGATTCTAAAACAGTGAGCCTTAAAAGGCCATTCAATGAACACAAGAGACCTTTAAACAAGGTAAACCTTAATTTTACAGGGGTGTTTAATCATTGGGTATATGTACACTACTAATTAATCTGCCTAAAACAAGAAAAAAGGTATAAGATATGTAGGCATTAAACCTGCTAGGAGCTTCTGTGATCTTGCTTAACAATTATATTGTATATTCTCTTGAGAAATCTCCCCCGCAGAGACTAAGGTGAGCCGAGACCTTAAGGCTCAGCATTTGATATTATGTTTTAATATTCACACCTTTTTCAGCATCCAACACTGAAACTTGGCTAGTAGGCAAGCATTATTAGCATATCATTACACCCCCTACTGTGAAGAGAAGAAAGCAGGGCCAGGAGGTTAATATTGCCTCCTGTTTAGCCAAAAGCTCTGCACTAATGTTCCAACATGTCAATTTAACCACCGTGCTAGCACATTAAGCTGCCAGTAGTGTTTGCATGGTGTGTGCATGTGTGTAACCCAGTATGTATTTTCATAGTTGATAACCCAAAGTGCATTCATATTGAGTTAATGCACATCAACTTCATTTAAAAGACTGAACTAATGTGAAGTTATGTGTGCTGTGGTGTGCAGTGAGAGACAATTGTAGGTAAGTGTGTGAATATCCAAACTCCAAAACTGAAAACCAAATACCTATTTTTTTTTTCCAGTTCAATGCTTACTACTTCTAGCTGTCTCTTGCTAGTTTCTCCAGTGTGACCTACCCTAGCTTTAAATCAGTTTGGGCTTGTATTGGTTGGGAGGAGACTCTAGGGGAAACATTGGATAAGATAAAGAAACAACTCTTCACAGGCTTGCTATAGATTTGACAGAAAGTTGTTGGAAAGTAAATTCGGACAGAGATGTCCCTGTTGCCGCAGCTAACTTGACTTGAATAAGCAGCTGGAAAATTCATGGGTGGGTGAAGGGAGGGATCACGCAAAAGCCCAGTGAGGTGTAGCTTGTGCATGTGTGTGTGTAATGTGTGCAAGTACTTAAAACTAAAGCGGCACTAGGCAAGATTATGTCAAAACAAAAAGTCAAAATGGGGCTGCGGCACAGGAGGGCATTCAGTTTGACACACGGCAGGTTTGCTCTTTTTCTAGGACATGGTCACGGGTGGGAAATTTTCTCTCTACACGGAAGGCAAAAAATAAAATAAAACATCAAAAGAGAGAAGCAAAGCTGGCTCCACCAAACATGGTTAAAACTGCTCCAAAAAACATTTTTTTCACCTGCTCCACTGACAGCCAGTAAGCACAAGCACAAAAAAATGTATTATTATTGTCACTGTACGAGAATCAGTTTTTTAAACTATTATTCTAACTGTACTCTGACCTTAACCTGGCACATGACACACTACTAAAAGGGATGGGTCATACATATAAAAAAACATCAACATTTTCCTTCTTAATTTTGGTGTTATCTAGGTTGTTATTATGGTTATTTAGTAGTTTTATAAAAAGGACCATTTCCTCATTACAAGTAGTTATACCAAACTACATGTGTGACTAGCACTAGAGGTTTTCTTATTTGAGTGAACTGATGGTACAATATTAGCCTACATACAACAAATTAAAGAGAGCAGGTTTTAATTGCCACTGTGGCCGATTCTGGGGCACAGTGTAATTAACAGACTCTTGGTCTCTGACAGTCACCAACAGCTCTTGTTGCTAGCTTACTCCAACATAACCAGTAGTGCTCTGTTAAAATGCCTTTGTGAGCCGGCACTGTTTATAGAAGAAACAATGAGAGGAGAGATGTAGGTCAAGAAGTAGACTACATTATGGCCCTGTTTCCTAAAAACCGCCTCACTGAAACAATCCCAAATGCAGAGAAATGATTTGTGACTGGTTAATCTTTCACTTAAAAGCTAATTTAACCATGTTTGAAAGCAAACTTGAAGTTGAATGCTTTGAATGAGTCTGCTGTTGGTTGAGAGACACTACTCTCCAGGGAAATATGGCTTGATTGTTTGTCCCTTCAGAATAATTGGTAGTCGGTCCAACAAATTTAAAATCAAACTTTCAAGTCAACAAAACAGATGTGATTTAGTCTATGGTGGCTTCTGTCTTCCAACAGTCCAACAAGACACTGGAAATCATAATGTCTGGTAGAAAATGTATTCTGTTTCCATGTTTACCAATGGTAAATACAAACCAATTAGTCTACAAATGAGCACACTAAATAATTAGTCTACCAATAAGTGCGCAAATTTCAAGAAAATAATTAGAATCGTGCTCATTGGGCTGAAACACTATAAACAATCAAGCCAAATGATTATTCTGTGCTGTATTAAAAGTCTGACAATCAGCACAGAATGACCCTAACCCTAAAACAAACGAGTTGTCCATATGTCTTTTTGCAATTAGGAGGAAAAGACAAAACAATCCTTTGAGCTAATTAAGCAGCAAATTGCCATATGGAACTGGTTTTCAGAACTATGAAAACAAACATACTGTGATATTTGCATTCCACAACAGTCAGATAAAATTTCTGTTGAATTAGAAAATAAGAAATACCATCCCAGACCTATTTTTCTATTTTCTAGCCCCAAGCCTCAAAATACTGTATCTTAAGCATTACCAAACAATATCTCAAAACGTGTATTTCCTAAGCCATTACAGTCTCTTAGTTGACGGACATCTCTTTCAAGCACGGTTGACTCCCGAGGCCATATGCCTGTTTGTCAGCAAGCAGCAGATGATGAGGCACGATGGGTACGTTATCTGATCGTCTTGGGGCTAAATAATGACAAACTATACAGGTAAACAGCACAAGAACATCCGAGTAATGGCCATTTAGAACCAGTTATAGCTAAACTGCATGCTGGCTGGTCAAACCTGTGTGTTCACCTTTAAGATGATCACTGTGTTGACACTGTAATAACCGTCAATAAGAGGTTATAGCCAAAATGGTGCAAAGGCCACAAAAATGTCCGCTTTTGTTTAGGGAAATAAAAAAAAAAGGTCGAGCATTGAAGGTAATGTTGAAAATAAAACAAATCACTCATTTAGGACTATAAACAGTGTCCAGTCGTGCTTATTTAGACAACACCCATCCAGGGCTCCAAACTGCTTTTGGCTACAGTGGAGAAAGAGGAAAAAGGTGTGACCGTGGAATTGGGCTGATGCGACAGATAACTGACAGAAGCAGATAGGGTTTCATTCATGTGTCAGATTAGAGGGCTCTTTGTTACTGCCAGAGAGGGCAAAGCATGCCTGGAGAGAGGACAAGGATCGCCCTCACTCCCCTACCACTTGTGTTAATGTGTGCAAGTAAAGGGATAGCTTGCACGTTTGTTGCATTCCTGGCTATACGTCATATGCCCATCGCCAGGGAATTAAAAGAAGCTGTTATCTTGACCCTCAGGGTCATACTCCAATGTTATTACAGTGATCATTAATTTGAAATGCCACATTATCTTCTCATAATGACATGGGGCATTTTTTTCATGGGAGCAGTAAGTAAGAATACATTTGCATTGTTACCCTGATTAAAAAAAACATGACACATACAACCTAAATACCAATAGATATAACTGGGAAAATTTGTTTTTAGGTCTTTAAAGTCTTCAAAAATGTCAAAAAAAAAAGACTAAAGTTGTTCTATTAAAACTAATTTGATGCCTTGTGGTTATCATGTTATATTGTTACATAGCTTATCTCACTATCTAACTGCCGCCTTCCAGTTCCTAGTTGTTAAAGACAAACATAGCCTGCATATCTGCTGATACCAAAAGCTGGTAAAATCAATTTCACAATTTTAAAACCTGATACATTATAAATTCCAGTAGTACAGGGTGCTTTGCAGTGGTGTGTAGAAAAAGGTATTAAGTAGACTATTTAAAGAAGCACAGGGAAGATGCAATTTAGAATAATTCATTTCACTTGTGACAGCCTACCTCAAAGTAAGATCCTCTGTGTCAACATCAGTACATGAAATGATAAAGGGGGCAACAGCGAACCATCAAACAGATACCACGCATGTTCAGCCAAAGAATGACACCTTTAAATAATAATACAGATTTTTCTCTTTGATACAAGGCAAGGGAAGCAAGCCGGGAATTCAGAAACAAAGCAAGATGTCTGCATTTTCCTGCAGTTGCCCCTTACATAGGAAACTAAATACCAGCACATAACATGAAATATTTACAAACCTGAAACACAAGATGACTTTTAAACTATAGCTACAGCCTAATATTAGATGTAATAAATGTATTATATCTATTTTACAATATACTGTGTATGCTCAGTGGCTCAAGAGAAATGAGAACATGTGAAGAGACATTTTCCAAAATTAGAACAAAATGATTTCAGGCATCAAACTAAGTTCTAATCATCAGACTGCTGTTTTCCAAATAGTCCAGTAATAGAACAGAAGCACTTTGGTTTAAGAGGCCCTGGGACATGTCTAAATTCATCTGTAGTCCCTAAAATGGGGACGGCAAAAATTAAATACATCCTTCCAAAATACATCAGTGATTTAAACGTGTGACTGTCCTTTGCTATGGACCTTGACTTTGGCACTCTATGTAGCGTACATTAAAAGGAAACGTATTACCTTAATGTGATGTTTCAAATTTGTTAAGAGAGATCAACAATTACATTAACACAACCATGTGCACAGATTCTTTGGTTCCCACTGCTGTCCACAAAGCTAGCAGCCAACCCTATGACCTTGCCTTCAGGAAAAGCCAAAGTTACATTCCACACCACAAACTCACCCATCTCCTGTGTCACCTAACAGAAGAGCCATGAGCGTGGCTCAGGCCAGCTCTTCTGCACATAGCTATACAATAATCAGTGGTGTAGAGTCCAGGAAGACTATATGTTGTACATGTGATAATTGAAGTAATATTGTTGCAGGTGCATTGTGACTTTTGGTACACAGAAGTGTCTTTTTGTTGTTGTTGTTCTCAGGACATGAGTTGACAGAAGCAGATCTCACTTGAGTAGATGATGACTTATTGTCCAATAAGTAGTGCTGTCAAACGATTAAAATATTTAATCGCGATTAATCGCATTAATGTCATAGTTAACTCGCAATTAATCGCACATTTTTATCCATTCTAAATGTTCCTTGATTTCTTTTTGTCCCATTATTTTTCCTCATTTTAATGCTCTTATCAACATGGAAAAGTGGATCGGCTTGCTTCGTGCAAATGTTGTTTTTATTGAAAAATCATCCACTGTCGCCTGGCTTTGACGAGGGGGCAGAGAATTCGCATCAGCTGTGTGCTTGGCCATCAAGTGGTATTTCAGACTGGACGTGCTGCGATGATAGCTCAGTTCACAACAACAAAACACACAGATCACTTTGGTCTTGTTAATGGAACCATTTGGCAACTTTTAAAAAGTAAACTTTCCATTCAGAATATTATTGGCATCCATTTCGGCGTCTCGCACTCGCCATCCACTCAAAACGTAACGTCTACTACTCTTAAACAAGTGTGTGTGCGGCGTGCCTGTTTTATTTCCCGTCTAGCTAGATCCGGTGTGGTGTTGTAGTTTTTCTAACGTTACTAGTTGTTGCAACAGCATGTGAAAAAAACTACAAAGTGTGCTAGGCCAAAAAGAACGTTAATCTTGCGATAAAAAAAATTGACGCCGTTAAAATGGGTTTGCGTTAACGCCGTTAGCGCGTTTAACTGACAGCACTACCAATAAGTAATTTAAAGTAAGTAAATTAAAGTTCATTTAATGTTTATTCTCTTCTATTATGGCTGTAACTAACAGTTAGATTAGTAGACTAATTTGCCAATTATTTTCTGGTCTACATAATGTCATAAAATAGTGACAGTCCAAAACTGTAAGATATTCAGTTTTAATGATATAAAACAGAGAAAAGCAGGAAATAATATCCCAATTTCTGCATGAAAAATGACTTTGCCAACTATTTTGCTTATCGATTAATCTGCAATTATTTCATTATTTCCTACCATAATTTTTTTAGTCGACTAATCGTATCTTCTATAATTATTCAATAGTTTAAGCATTATCATGAGGACCCTAGTACCAAAACCTTTGCACTCCCCTTTTTGTGTCATTGTAGAAATAATCTATTATCCTAAATAAGGAGATGTCATTATATTTTATCATGTATTAAATCACTGCCTTTGCATAAACATGTAGTTTCAATATTAACTGCCTGGTAACCGTTCACTAACCAACCCCGCGCCAGCGTTGACTGAAAATGACATCAGACGGATACATCAGTCAGTAACCATTGTTGCTGACAACCCAACTGAGAATTAACCCCCCACTTTGCAGCTCTTTGCAGCTTTCAGTAGACAGTTTTGGTTAGCCAGACTAAGAAAACAAAAACAATTCAGCTTCCTGTAAAACTGTGGGCTGCCACTTACAACACAGGAGCTCACACAAACCAACTGTATTCTACCTGCCTTAAAAAAAAATGAAATGAATGAGTGACTGGTGAAGAAAGTCAAACATTTACCAAGCGCAGGTTTCCCAGATATTATTCTCTAGAGCTGGCAGGCTAAACTAGGGCTAAAAACACCAGTGACCATTGGACTTAAAATCTGACAGGCAGCCAGAAATAGTCTCCAATGGTTCCTCTGGTTTGATGTTCAACTGTGTGTGCTTTTGCAGTGCAAGAATCGTACTGTATAATATGTTTGTGTGATCTTGTGGGCTGAAAGCTGCTGCCCAACATGTTATCAGAAACCAGTAGGTTTTGGTTGGGGTTTTTTTTTTGTACCATAAACTCAACCATGAGATCAGTGATAGAAAGCTGCATAGGGCTGTGAAGTAGGGCATTGATTCTCAGTGGGATTGGGAGTAGCCCTTTCACACTATTATTAGTCCTTCAAATCAGTGTAGAATATATTGCTTACTGCTGCATTTAAGGATGAAAAGGCCAAATAATATGTGCATAAAGAAGCTTTTGACTACCAAATCTGTGCAGCCTTATGTTAGAGAACATTTTCAGTATTTTAATTAAATGTTTTTAACTGACAATCACCAACAGAGTGATGAATATTTTAAGCAATAAAACCTTAAAAAGGCCTTGCAAAGCCACACAGTTTTCAACTACTCTGACTGAACAGATCTCAACTCAGGTTGAAGGTGGATGGAGCTGCTTTGTTGTTCATACACGCCCACACAGACCTGAGAAGAGGTCTAATCAGGCAACATAAGTGACAACACTTGTGTGGGTGGACTAATATTGTTGTGTAGGGGCTTCAATAATACATGAGCCAATGTAAAGAAAGTCAAGTTAAAGCTGAACTCTTTCCACAAATTGTCCTCCTGCGCAAGAAAGATGGCAAATTTACTGAGGGAGGTTGTATGTAAACCTACCATTCAAGTTAATCAGTTATGGCAAAATGCCATATGTTGAATTGTGATACTACTGTACTTATGATTGGTTTTACTGCATGAAAAACTAAATGAAATAAAAATAATGTTGTGAAGTTCACTGCTTCCTGTCAGTGCACTAGCTATGCTTAAAAAATAAATAAATACTTTGAGATTGTAAACTGAGACAGTTGCGACCCTACGAGCTGTGAGAAGGCAACCAACATTTCTAAGTAGCAGAACATTAGAGAGTTTCTAATTACAGTTAATGTGTGGTTGTGTGTTTAGGATACTCCACCACACAGACAAATTACCATTTTTTAATTAAAAACTTTATGGATAGTTGAACTGCGCTCCTTAAACCTGTCTTTCTTTATGTCTGTGCCTGTTCTTGTTCATTCCTAAGAGGGTTCCCTTTAGGGATGCACATTATGGATTTTTTTGTCTCGCCAATACAATAACCGATAACTACCTGCTTCTTATGGCTGATACTAATAAGATAATCCAGATTTTTAGCAATTCTGTGTTGCAAAAAGAAGTTCATAACCTGTAGTTTTTGACACCTGAGGGCACAAAAGTCTAGCAAATATGGATGATTTAATATTCCATAGCTCTGATCTAACCAGATCCTTCCTTCTCTGGTGTACTCAACTTTACTTTCACTTTTAACTGACACAGGTATACTGGTGTACGTTAAATAGATATGCAGCTAGCATGGACCAGATGTAACAACCGAGAGACAAATGTGTAAAACCCACATGCAGCTGCATGCATATCAGTTTTGACTAAATGAGACTATGAGATACAGTCTTCTTGCCTATTTAAAGACTTCCTGACTTCAGGCAAAAAACACAGTAACTGCTTTGGGTCACATTATTAAATTTTTTTGATAATTCTTTTGAGTAAAACGATGTCGCATTTAACCAAATACCATGTAGGACTCATGCAGTGAGATGGTTGCAAATGAGATACCACTAAAGCGAAGAGGCTCTGGCCTATATGGTAAATCACATTATCACCCACGTGGAAGGTGAGCAGAGGATGTGGAGGGCATGAGAGACAGAGCGTGGAGGGTGGTAAGCATAATGAAATGCATGGTGCCATTTCTCAAAGCCCTAAAATGACACTGACCGTGCTAAAACGTGGAGTCCCAGGGACACCAGCAGACTGCATACTGATACTTCTGTCAAAACATAAGCATGGCTGTCCAGCTCATTTTTTGAGTTTTCCACAGAAAGAAAATGCGAAAAATAACATATAGTAATTAGTAGCTGCCTCTCTATGGACCATGCAACTGAAAACTGAACTGTACTCCCTGTGATATTTGTATTTGCTGCCTTACGAATCTAAAAAAGGCACTACTGGCTCTCGCATGTTTTCCTGATTCTCATTAATAATCACAGTATGAATAAAACCAGTTTCTAACCAAGGACACAAGAAATGAGTGATTTGCATCTCTATTAAACTACTCCAGCGCCTATTTAGTGGTTATTGAAATACAAAGTGTACGTTTTTTTACATTGAATGATACAATAAATATCTGTTTAACATGAGACACACACACACACACACACACACACACACACACACACACACAGTCTATCACTCTGCCCTTACAGTAGAAATTCATTTTCATTTTATTAGTATGCAATAAAGTTGCACTGAAACTCTTTTGAGAAACCAAGTTATTATTAAACAGCTCAACGCCAGAGCCAAAACAATTAGTTGATGAATATAAATTGTAGAGAACGCATCCGTCAAGTCAACATGTGCTAGTTTCTCTTACAGACGTAGAGGCTGGCTCGCTGGTTGGATGATGGAAGAGCTTTGTGTTTAGTACTCCTCATGAGGGGAGGGAAGTACTACTACAGTTTCATTTGCCTCCACTGTGGGGGAGCACATTTTGAGGCAACAGACGTGGAGGGTGAGCCTCCCTTTTCTAAAAAAAAAAAAAAAAAAAAAAAAATAAAAATGACTCCATTGTATTGCCACAGTGACAAAGCAGTTTTGCAGGTTCCACCTTCGCCTCTCTCTCTCTCTCTCTCTCTCTCTCTCTCTCTCTCTCTCTCTCTCTCTCTCTCTCTCTCCCCCCCCCACGAGCCAAACTCTAGTTGAGCATGCTTTCTCCTTTACGCTAAACTTCCTTCTTACTGGTAGTCTCATTCATTCATTCATTCTCGTTGCAGGAACCACAAAGTCATTTCATAACTCGGGCTGCCAGTAGGGCTATCAGTGCAGACAAAGCTGGATAAGGACTTTAGGATGGCCAACAGGTAGTAGACAGATAAGACACACACACACACACACACACACCTGACCTGGATATGTCATAAAAAGCACCAGCTGATTTGCTTCAACAGCTTTTCTGCCATGATGATTCCTCCGACATGTATTTAAATCAAAAACTGAGGAGCAACGTGTTTTTTTTCCTTTGATCAAACCAAATAATTACATGTTATAGGTGTACGAGACCTCATAAGACCCTTATTTAAACAGTATAATATTGTAATAGGTATATTAAATTAGACAAATTGTAAGAAATATACCAATATAGGAGCCTGAAACTGTAGCCCAAGCTGTTTGGTATTGATTAATAAAGAATGTTATTTCAAATAAAGGGCAACAACAAGGACAATCAGGAGCAACCAGGAAAAAAGAAAGTAATTCCGCACATGACCCATGACCTCAGCATAGAGTCACCGCTTTGGTGCTAAAGTATTCCCACTTCATTGTGTAAAGCCACGCAAGATCATCAACGCCTTTCCATGCAGATGAGGATGATGTCAGACTTTTCCAAACGTTTAAGATGTCACAACCAGGAGCTCCTCACAGTGCTATCTAAAAGGCCTATCCTGAGCGCTCGTAATCAGCTTACCAGGTTGAACACCGTCTCCACGATGTCTCGGTTGGAAACTTCCCCAACTTCCACCAGGCCAGCGAGGACGGCGAATTTCATCCTTATCCCCCTGATAGGCACTCCGGGGTTGAGCGCCATGGCGCCCGATCTCCCGTCCTTTCCATCACCTGGCTGCGCAGCGCCCGCCGCCTCCTCACTAGCCATTTGCTAGAAAAAAAAAAAAAAAAAGGGAAGGACGGGGACAGGTGGCGTTCACAGGTAAGGCACCTGTTCACCTCCAATGGTGACAGTGCAGCCCGATGTCGGCGGAGGAGAAAGAGGGCTCTAGCTCCCCTTCAGCTGAGTTGTTGTGACAGTCTACAGGCACACAAACTGAACGTTTTCCTCCCCATCCAAAAAACTGCGAATGAGCCTCGAAAGTGGGCAACAACAAAAACAAAACAAAATTAAAAAAAGGGGGGGCAAAGGGAATTTGTTAGCTGTTCACACTACGAGACTGGAAATGTCACCGCTTCACTCCACAGTGAACTACTCCTCTCTTTCTTTCTCTCCCTCTCTCCCTCTCTCTCTCTCTCCCCCCTTGGTCCGTAACTTGATAGCAGACGGATGGATTAATGCTGTTAAAAGCCGTGAGGAAGTGTGCTGCAGGTAACCACAGAGGGAGACGCAGGTGAAGCGGAGCTCGCCCTGAACCGGGTTTCTCCCCCTCTCTCTCTCTCTCTCTCTCTCTCTTCCTCCTCCTCCTCCTCCTCCTTCTCTCCTCGGCTCGGTCAAATGGCAAACGAGGATACGGTGACTTTAATACCCCCGCACAGCAGTGGAAGTTGCTATTGTCACCGAGTCCGGATACTTGACAGGTAGCGCGCCTGGCAGACCCGAGAAAACTCACAAACTGGAAGAAAGGAGGGGGGCGGGGGGGCAAGTCCGTCGGCAGCTCCGGAGGAAGTCGACGAAGGACAGAGAGGTCCGCTCGGTCCTCTCCGGCAAACTCCACGGACTTGCTTAAATGTCAACGTTAACCCAGCTGCGCTGCATTCGCTTCCTGATTTACCCCGGTAGCTTCAGCTCGTCACCGCCATGACAGTGTAGCCCTTGAGTGAGCGGCGCATGCGCAGTGGGGGAGGGAGTGGGGGGGGGGGAGGCTGAGTCTGTTCAGCTCAGTGGCAGGTGTGTCGCTCAGGTGGCGATCTAGCACGACACGCTGGGATTGGGTTAAAATCAACATCGGCGACTTGTGTTTCATCAATCTGACGAGGGATATAAATGCATTTACTCAAATACTGTACTTGAGATAGGCTATTTGTGCTTTAGTGTCAATATTTGATGCGACTTTATTCTAATACTACACAATATTAGAGAGAAAAACCTAATAATGACATGTTATACGTGTAGAGACCTCATAAGACCCTCATTTAAACAGTATAATATTGTAATAGGCATATTAAATTAGACAAATTGTAAGATATACTAATATAGAAGCAATAAAGTTTTTGAACTAAAACTGTAGCAATAGAGTAGTTTTGGTTGATCTCTACATTTATCTGACTGGTATAGTCACTATGCACACTGAGATTTTACATTAAAAAAAAATTAGGGGTTCGTATAATCGGGTGCATTGTCTAGACTACACAAAGCATAGGCTTTAAATTTTATTTTTTAAAAATGCACATAAGTAAATGGAATATGGTGGTGGATCAAGTGTCTTCTTTCAATGGATATCAGTGCAGCATGAATCGAGTTATTGCACTAAAGCAAAGCGTGTGAAATGTGTGTCTCATGACCTAAAGACAGAAAAGTTTAGTAGCGTGTTTGATTGGAAAATATAAGGCTCTACCATGTGCAGCTGCAACATTGCTGTTCATATATCAATTCAACAGTAATAATAAGCCAATGATTCTACACTTTCTACACTTACTTTTTACACTTTACAATGAATTTAGACACTTTTGCATTTAATTTTTAAGTAAAGTTTTGAATGTAACTTTCTGCAACTAATCTAAATTAAATACAAATGGAATCTTTTAATAGAAAATGCAGAACTGATTTCAATGTGTAACGTTTACAGAGCTCATGTGTCTTTAGAACTCATGACAAGGTCACTGAAGACCTTTTTACTGTGACTTTATAGTGGGCCTGTTGTATTGCTTTAGTCTCCTGTAGTATCATTGCAATAAGGACCTTAGGCTCTTAATGTACCAGTTGAGAAAGTGAACAGGGTGGTAGTTTCACCTACATTACAAACCCCAGTTTCATCAGAAGAAACTCAGGAAAACGTCCATGTTTCCTATGATACAGGGCTGCATACTGAATGGCAGAACAATAAACCCTTACAGTATATTTCAGAGGATATTGCATGTATTTAGACAAAGCAACTGAATAAAAATGTGTGATTATAACAGATGAAAAAAAATACCACAAATGAGTACATGTCCAACACTATCAGCCCCTAGAGGGGAAGTTGTAACTTCTTTTTTTAGGTAGTCTAATATGTTGAACAAGCACTAAGCACAGCTTTAAGCTATGAAAAAAACAGAAAGCGTGAGGGGGGTTGAAATGTATTTAGCTTTGTTTTTCTGCAGCACAACAGCACATTGACAGATGTCTGCATCCCGAGGCAGTGGAAAAACCAAACATTAAAGCAAAGTGACAGCTCTGCTTTGCTTGCCTTTTCAAATTACCACCAACAAACCCATGCCACATGAGATGTTTACATAGCTGATCTATTCAGAAGTCCCCAGTTTCATGTATTATTGCATGAAATCTAATCAAACCCAATCTGGTTGTTATAATACGTACCCATATATGTGTTAAACAATGCCCACATTTTAAAGTATTTGTCTCCTCCTTTTCTCTGCTCATACTGGTGACTTCATATTCGCTCTGCAGCATGTGCTGAGCAACTATGAGTGTTGTTGCCACAGAGGCAGCTGGCGTTACCGTTACCACTGACCTTCCGGTAAAGTGTTGCTGAGCCCTCGGGGACCCTGGGAGTCATGGAAGCCAGCAGCACCACCCATGAGACGCAGGCCTCGTCTCTGATGTAATGTCCTGAAATCAGCAGACTTGTTCACCGCAGCCCAAAGGTGCTCCATCTTAAATACGCCTTTAAAAAAGCTTTTACTGACCTTTACTGAACATGAACCATCGTTTTTTTTCTAAACGGACTCTATAGAGATAATGAGACTCCAAGCGTGAGACATTCAGTGGCATATCAAAGTTTAACTGTAATCATCTTTTTTTCTCTCTCTTCCTGCCATCTTGTTCATCAAGTCTTATAGCTGAGCAGAAGATTATTATTTCTGCAAATGATTTAGTGTCAGAGAGAACAGTTAAATCAATGAGACCTTGCCAAGAGCTTTACTCTCAGATTGTGTCTGACTAACGCTGGAGAATCACTTTAAACACACAGAAAGCAGAGAAAAGTACATTAATGATGACAAAATATTGATGGCGACAGATTAAACCTGTCATTAAAGCCAGCAATTTAATCTGTTCAGAGTTTTCTTGTGTGTGCAGAGACACTGCATTTATCAGACTTTACTTACTTGTTTAGATATGAACATACAAATGTGTTTACGTCACCAATGGTCGGACTGCAACAGTTATTTAACAGGTAAAGGAATAATACTGCACATGAGCACTATGAGTGTGTAGGAGATTGTTTTTGTTTTATTTATCTTTGATTATATATTACCAACAGACAAAAATTCTTCCCTTTGTTACAATATGGGTGGATAACAAGCAACACACCTGCATGACACATTAACACACCTAGAGACTGGTTCTGCCTGTTCAGAGAGAGTCCAAGTAATCATGGCACTGTTATTGGGTACTTGAATTACTTGTTTCAGTTTGAATCTCACATTTTATAAAGAAATTGATGTCTACACTAATTTAAAATATTTGCACGCCATTTTACTTGCATGTTTCATATAGCCTAATGTATAGGCTATACTTTATATATGTATAGGCTATACTTTTCATCTATGTTTTCTATTATGTTTTGTAATATTCTTATTTTGTGATATCTTATTGCAAATCCACTTCTCTACTCTTTGCACTAATCCCCTATGCTGCTATGTCTAATTGAAATGTATCCTACGTGGGATCAATAATGGTACATCTTATCATCTTATCTTAATTGTGAAATTTAATTTCTACTGACTTGTGCTGAATTTACAGCTTTGAAATATTTTACACTTTATTTTTAATTAACTTTTCAATTTCCAAAACTTAATGTAAGTCTTCAGAGAAATTCATAAACTGAGTTTTTCTTCTATATTAATTGATTAAATTAATTTAACTACTAGTACACTAAAATAATAAATATATACCGATAACAATATTGATCCAGTTACGTTATCAGTGCTCTTTTTTTCTCTGTATGTAATTGTAAGTGTAAGTTTTTCAAAGCATAATCAATAGACCACAAATAAAGTCAATTGCTTGGTTACTTCATGATATTATCACAATATGAGCCTTTTGCCAGCAGAGGCCGCCAGATGAACCCGACAAGGACTCGCGAGATGAGACAAATCTCACGACCTCAGTCTCTCTTTAATTCTCGCGGGATTTCGTTCTTCCTCCTCTTTCACTCCCTGTAGCCAACATGGCAGTCGGCAAGAATAAGAGGCTGACCAAAGGCGGCAAAAAAGGTGCCAAAAAGAAGATGTAAGTAGCAAATTCACACATTGTTACACGAAACAGGCTTCGCCCTTTTCGATAATCTAACTTTGGTGCGAGAAATGTTGAGGATGAAGCCGATTTTAAGTAGATGTGACGGGGGTCAGTGCTAGTCTCGTCGTCGCCGGCCTCTGTGGCGCTTAATGGGAGTTAAAGCATGCTGTGTCCCCTTTATTCACCGCTGTAGTACTTCGTTATAACTCAGCTAATTTGACTGTTCTTGTACATTTAAACTGCAGTGAATTATCCCTAAAAGGAACCATAACAATCTGTATTATTTAGTCCGCGTATATTCGGCCAGTATCTGCTATTTGCGAGAGGCTACCAACTGGTAGCATGGTTATAGCCGAGCTTACCCATCATCATGGCAGCTACACGCCACAATTAAGTGACCACTGATTAGGATAATGACAGTGTCTGCAAACCAACAATACGAGGGTCTGAATTTTACGGTGAAGGTGTTTATGAAATCGCTGACATTAGTGAATTGAACCGATGGAGGTAAATCCTAGCATGGTACACGCTAGCCCCGCTGTACAGCCGTCTGTATTTGTGCTGGCTCTTGTTTGTTGGGTCATTTTGTGGTTTGTTACTCTTCCCTGCAGTGTCGACCCTTTCTCCAAGAAGGACTGGTATGATGTCAAGGCACCAGCCATGTTCAACATCCGCAATCTTGGCAAGACCTTGGTCACCAGGACTCAGGGAACCAGTAAGTCTACATATATATATGTATGTGTGTGTGTGTGTGCGCATTAACATTAGACTGTAATTACATGCTTACAGTATCAGTGACAGGGTGGGGATGAGTCTGTATTAAATATTAAAGAGTGAGACTCAAATCAATACTTTAAAGTGCTCTTAAAGGATGGTAACATGTTGGGTCTTACATGTGTTAGTTATGCTTGCATGCTCTTGGCGACAATGTTTGCTGATTACTGACAAGAGCTCTAGATATATAGATAGAATCCATTCCTTGTTTCCAGAGATTATCATTACTTCAGGTCCCAGAGGTCCCTCGTTTTCTAACCCATGCTCTTCATTTGCAACCACCCAGGAATCGCCTCTGATGGTCTTAAGGGACGCGTGTTCGAGGTGAGCCTTGCTGACCTGCAGAACGACGAGGTGGCCTTCCGCAAGTTCAAGCTCATCACCGAGGACGTTCAGGGCAAGAACTGCCTCACCAACTTCCACGGCATGGACCTGACCCGCGACAAGATGTGCTCCATGGTCAAGAAATGGCAGGTAATGGATGACGTGGTTTTTAAGAATGATAGTGGTTGTCCTTCTGAACGTTTCACTGTAGCCAGTGTGAGTTTTTGGCAACGATACGAAATCAATACTTGTTTGACCCTTAATCAGTTCCCAAACTCAATACCTAGTGTTTTACAGGTTGACAATCTCTGCAGTAAAATGTTATTGTTAGGTTTACATACCTTAAACACAAAGTAAAGATGAGGACATCTGCAACATTAGCTGGATTTAGGAGCCCTGGTAGTGTACAGGTGAATCTGGGTTGTGACCGGAGGGTCAGTTGTTTGAATCTGTGGAGTGCTTGGAGAAATGTAGCAGGAAAGACTGTTAAAGGTGTTTGACGAACTACTCCCGTGGTAATGGTAGAAAACAGTTTCTGACAAGCTTCTCAATGGAAATTTAAAGATACTGCTAAAAGAGCATTGGTGGTTGATTTGAGGTTGCAGTGAGAAACAACATCCTAGTCAAAATGTCTTCTCTCAAGCTTGTGCTATTCATTCGTATGCAGTCATATTTAGCTATTTTCAGTGTGAGTGGGGAGAATTTAAAACCATATTAAGAATATTTAATGAATGGGTGAAATCACAATGTCTTACCAAAGGTAACAACGTGTAAATCGGGGGTAAGTTGTGTCAGCCTTTTAGGGGAGCTGACTATTGAGTTGGGACTTATTTATCTAATTGGCAAGTGTGGGGTCGACTGTAGGGCAGTAATTCCTCCCTAGCATGTGGCTATTGTCGTCCACACAATGTGTGTTTTGGCCAACAGTGACATTTTGTATACAGATTAGCTGAGTAGCAGCAAACCCCATGAAATATAAATAAAGGTCAAGTTTTTCATGTTGGTTCATTGGAAGATTCAGTATGACGAAAATGAAATGAAAATACAGGCGCTGCCCAGAAACTTGCTCCACTGCTAACTGCCTTTTGCAGGAACGGTGCAGTCAGGAGTTTAAGTGTAAGGATGTAACCTTTCTAATCCTGAAACATGGTTAGGTTGTCTTTTTGTTGTGCTCCATGAACATGGAAGAACAGTAAAGTTAGGTTTGTGTTTTGGTGGATTTCTTTAACCTTAAATAACTTAAACCTACTTGCTTTACAAAGTGTTCTAAAACGGATAACAATTACTGCAATTGAATGATTTTGGTTGCAAAACCTTAATTTTGTCTAATGAAATATGGGCAGATGGTTGTACATTAAATATTAAATGCTCATTGTATGCCAAGTTACTAGTTTAATTAACAAGGCAATTAATAAGTGTATAAACCAAACACCAAGTGAATGAAACTCCAGTGTGGTACAGAGGTGTGAAAATGTATCCCGTGTGAAGAATGAAATGTGGTTAAAAAGCAGGTGCAGGAACTGTGGTCACAGAGTTTAGGTGTTAGATTGCTCTATCACAGATAGAAAGGTGAGAGTTGTCCACTGTTGGGTTGAAATCTTTCCTATAAAGTCTGAACAAGATTGTTTTTTTGTTTTGTTTTTCTCTCCATTCAGACCATGATTGAAGCCCATGTGGATGTGAAGACCACCGACGGCTACCTTCTGCGTCTGTTCTGCGTGGGTTTCACAAAGAAGCGCACCAACCAGATCAGAAAGACCTCCTATGCCCAGCACCAGCAGGTCCGCCAGATCCGCAAGAAGATGATGGAGATCATGACCCGTGAGGTTCAGACCAACGACCTGAAGGAAGTCGTCAACAAGCTGTAAGTCGTAAAGTTTCTCCTGCCCCTGAATGATCGTTTGGTCAAAGTATTTTTGATAAGAAATGAGTCTTGCATCTTGTAATGTCAGAGGTGGTTTCATTTGTAAAAGAGTTGCATTGTAGTTAATGTACATGTAGAGCAGAAGTAATGAAATGAGAAATAAATGTATTAAGTTATTGGTGTTCAGTGAAAAAGGCAAGTTTATGTAGACTTACTGTTTTGTCCGAAGATGAATCGTGATTACCCTTTGCATTGATGTATTGTTTGTGTTTGTGTTCCAGGATCCCTGACAGTGTCGGCAAGGACATCGAGAAGGCCTGCCAGTCCATCTACCCTCTGCACGACGTCTATGTCCGCAAGGTCAAGATGCTTAAGAAGCCCAAGTTTGAGTGTAAGTGATGCACCGCTATAACACTGGCTATACCAGTGTATTTTTTCCCCCCATCATTCTACCGGTGGGAACAAATGATGACAACTGTTTCGGTCCCAGATGATCGCCTGATTACTGCCTAATGAGATCACCTGAAGTTCCCTCACAAGAAAAATGCTATAGAAGTATTTTTGTGGAGAAATGCAACAGGTTTGCAATAGTTGGGCTGCTGTAAAATCTCACATGGGGTTAAGGTGTGAAAGGTCATGTTGCTTACATTTGCCAGTGTCCTCTTAACCTTTTTTATTTATAAGCCTGAGGTAAAAGCTATTTGTGTTCTGTTTCAGTGGGCAAACTGATGGAGCTCCACGGTGAGGGCGGCGCCGGCAGTGCTGCAAAGACAACCGGTGATGACACTGGAGCCAAGGTGGAGAGGGCTGATGGCTATGAGCCCCCCATCCAGGAGACCGTCTAAAACACCCTGACAGATTTAATAAAAAATGTAAATGACCAACAAACTGTACTGTTGTCTGTATGTTTTTATGCATATAATGGGAGTAGTAGAGGCACAACAGAAACTTATGCAAGCAATGACATTAAATCCAATGGCCCTGCAAAAACTGATGCTGTGTTCAATTTTGAGTATATAGTTCCCAAAGTTGTATGTGCATTGTTATGAGGTGTTCATATTTTGTACCAGTGTGGGACCCAATCTATGCTAGGTATTCTAGATCAGTGGTTGTCAAATGGTTGTGGAGAATAAAATAACGTGGCAAATAGTGTGGAATGAGAGATGGGAAGCAGCTCTCAGCAATGTTAACATGGGACTAGAACAAAACTATAGGCTATATAACCTGTTTGTTTTTGTACATGTTTACATGCCCAGATACCTCCAGCAATGGGGCTTCAGTTCTCTTTTCTTTTAGGCCTAAAGGAAGACAATTTGACTAGAGAGTGACAAGTCTAAAAAGTTGAACCACTATTATTTTAGTGGTTTTAGAGTGTCCAGTATAAATGCATGAAACTCATTTTGTGTTACAATAAATATTTTATGAAGCACTTTTTGAAAACATGTTACAAAGTCCACAAGACAAAAGCAAGAGATGAAACAATAGTAAAAAATAACTTCAAACTAAGCAGCGTTGGAGGTTTCCAATGTGTAGTAAATCCAGGAGAAACTGCTGCTTCCAGAAATAAAACAATGTGTAAAAAAAATCGAAGGGGGTGTTAGTGAAGCAGTGCAAAGCCCCACTTGGCTTCTGAAAAGGTAATCCTGATCTGGCAGCAATAATTTTTGTTCTCTGCAGTGGTCTGACCCTTATTTGAACCTAATTCCATTTAAATCAATAAACCAGGGTATGAAGGAAAAGTATCATCAAAAAGGTGTAAGCGTCATATTGTACACAATGTAATGGAGATAAATGAGACAAACCACTAGATGGTGCAAATGTACAGTTGGTGCAGAATCCAGAAAGGCATGTAAATCAGTATCCAGGGTATTCAAATGGTCATGCAGCTTTATTCTAATATTTATTTATTACTGATAAATTAATCAGTGAACACTTAATTTTTTCGCAGCAGGTGAAAAAAGATGATACACGACTTGGAGATGAAATACTGCATTCCTGTTTAAGAGAGTTCACTTCAGACGTTCTACTGTTGAAGAGAAATGTCTTCAAATCTCAGTTCTGGTTATCCAACGGTGTCCCCTCTCTCGTCCTATTGAAAGACACATGACGCTATCCCAGTACTTGAACGTAGTTTTTAGGTACCAGGGCCCGTTTCCCTCTCAGATCCCCCAGGAGCCATTCTTCATCAACGGACTCCAGATTGGTTATAATATCCCCAACCTGAAAGAGAAGAAGAGTGAGAGATTGTCTGAATGTTGGGAGCTTCAGTAGATATTCATGTGGAGAAAAAAAAACTAATCAATCACCATACCTGCAGAGAGAGCTCCTCATCACAGTCTGACGTGAAGTCGAACATAGCCCTGGCTCTGCTGCCACCAGCAGCTACACTCGGCTGGTTATTGGATGACTGCTGGCCTGTTGGAAGAAGTCATTAATGAATAATGATGTTGGTCCATTGTCCAAACTGTCCATTTGTGCCAATTAGAACTGAATCAATTGACAATTATTTGATGATTCAAGCTTCTTAATAGTATTTGGTCCTTTAGTTTTGGTCAAAGTTTCTTTGAAATACTAAACAAAATATCTTGGTCAGGACATACTGGCAATTTGAAGATGTCACTTTGAGTTTTAATACAATTTTAAGATGCCCTTTTATAGACCAAACAGTTCATTGAGAAAGTAATTGGCAGATGAATCGATAGTGAAAATAAAAATAATTGTTGGTTGCAGCCAAACTGTCAGTAACCTTGCTTGCCCCTGTGAGTAGCCCCACTACAACTTCAGTGTTAGAAAGAGAAAAAGTGGTGTCCTTTTTGTTCCACACATCAATTACTTGGAGGAAAGTAAAACCTTAAGTAACAGGTTATTTTCTCTACCAGCCACATGGTAACAGTATAAGACTCTCTCACTGATGCTCCATCTAAATGTTTGTCTATACTGACACCCAGTTCAATGCAACAGATTGGAAGGACATAGCCAGTAACTTTGTCCTGTAAACATACTGATGCTGTGAGAACTTCATACCTGTGCTGCTCTCAACAAAAGTCCTGGGGAACATGCCCTCTCTGCCGTTGAGCCGACCGCAGCTCCACTCAGAGTCGATGTGCTGGGTTATTAGGATGCAGTCGCCCTTTTGAAAGGACAGGTCGCCGTCAGAATTCCCGGCATAGTCATACAGAGCCACCACCCACTCCACACTGGCCGGGGCGGCCTACATTGTAGGCAGAACAACAGGAGAAATTGTTACTGATAAAGACAGAAAATGCCAACAAATGGGCAATATTCACCTCTAACAAAACTTCATCTGTGATTTTTGTTTTCTCAAACGAATTGGATCTGTTGTAGAACCAGCATCATCCTTACTGATGCTTCTGTTTATATAAATATTGGTTACCTGAGCAGGTTTGGCAGCTTTAGGGGGTGTGCTTGGAGAAGCAACCATCCCTGTGGGAAAAAATGAAAGGTTATTTAAATACAAACGCAAATACAAATTCCAGGATCAAGAGGATAACGTGTTGGTGATGTGTAAATATTTAACATTTCAGACACTTGACAAATGTGTAATACAATTCCAACTTACCAGGCAGTGCTATCCTGGTGGACTGTGTCTGCTGCTGACTTGGGGGCGGAGGCAGATCTTCAATGACCTCTACGAAGTTTAGAGGGAAGATACCAGTAGAGGTGCCGATCTGTCCCCGAGCCCAGTCCTGTCCAAAAAACTCCTTCAGCTGGATCACATCCCCCTCAGAGAATGACAGCTCGTCGCTGTGCTCCCCCTCGAAGTCGAACCTCGCCACGCATCTCGGACCTCTTTAGGGGAGGGAACAACATTTCACACATCGGGTTGGTTCATCAGTGTGTTTTGTAAAAGGCTATTGCAAAGGATTTATGATGTATAAACAGTACCTGACTGCTGCAGATGGTGGCTTTGCTTTCCGTTCAGGAAGAGGTTTTGGTGAATTTGACTAATTGGAAAAATGATAATGAAATTGTTTAATTCTGGGAATCCTTAACCACGGTAAACCACAGTCTTTCACCAAAGAGATCATCGATGCTTTGACTTTCAATGGATTTCAGTGGTTGGAACTTACCAGGACTTTGACATAATTGGCAGGAAAGAAACCAGTAGATCCCCTACAGGTGCCTCTGTACCACTCACTGTCCACCTGCTCCACCATGGTCACAACATCTCCTGCTCTCAGGCCCAGCTCTCCTGGACCCTCTGTGTGTGCAAAGCAAACACATCAGCTGTTTATGGCATCATAAACATAACCTGAACATGATCAAAATCTCCAAAACAACACATCATTTGACGGATTTCAGTTACACTGACTTGGATTCTTTTTTTTATGTGTTTTAATATGAATGAATATGCATTAGAAAAGTAGTTTGACATTTTCAGAACACACTAGAGAGATTAGAGAGTGAGAGGAATAATACGAACCTCATATAGTAGTAATAGTGTCATATCTGGTTCGCCTAGCCTACATTTTTGTTTTTAACTTTGTGTATGAATAAACAACAGTATTAGCAGCTTTTTAGTTTTAAAAAAACTGATGTGTCACCTGGAGTGAAGTCATGTATGGCCTGCACCTTAAGCCCATTACCACCTCCACCTGAGCCAGCATCCTGTAGGGAGACAACAAAGACACTTAAAGGTTAATATATCAGAGCCCACTGGGCACAGAAGAGGCAAGGTAGTCTTAAGTATCATAGGATAAGTTACCTGTGGTGGGGACATGTTTGAGACGGGGTCAAGAGGAGTTATGACCTTTATGCGAGACTTGTGGACTCTGCCTCTGGTGTCTCCGACTTGGCACTCAAACGTATTGTGGTCAATCTCCTCCAGCAGCAGAAGCACTTCATTTTTCTATTAGAAAGGCCAACACAGGGTATTCACTTTCACTGGATGAACTCTATAGATTTGTTTTAGAGGGCTTGTGGAATTTTATGTAAAAGGCAAATATGTAAGCCAGTAAAAGTAGACACCTGAAATGACAGTTCTCCTGTGTTACTCCCATTGTAGTCAAAGGCAGCAATCCCATGAGAAAGCTGAAGCTGGTGACAAAAAAGCAAAAATTAAACCCATCAAGTGGTATTTGAAATATGATTACAGCACTTCGTTGTGCAGTGGGATCTCTCTCTCTCTCACAGTGTATTTGTTGTAGAGACGGTGGCCTGGGCAGGGCCTTGGAGGTAAGACAGGTCCTTTCCTGTGGGGCTTCTTTGCCTGGGGTTTTGGTGACGCTTCCCATGATTCTGAATGGGATCGACCCGTGGCCTTAACGCTGGGTGGGGGAGGTCTTCCTGGGCCTATTTTGGCTGGAGGTGGGCGAGGTGGGAGGGTTTTGCTTTTACTCAGCCTCCTGAAGTGCAACAGCATAGAGTATCATTTTTAAATTAATTGTATCTTAATTTTATATTTATTTAATGTATTTAACATTTACTGCTGATTTTTTCCTCCCTCAACTCACCGAGGTGGTAGTGATGGCTCTGGTCCATGCTGGAAAGATTCCTGCAGAAGAATCCAATTGTGCATTTTTACTAACACTAAAACAAACACACAGCCTACAGAATTAGAAAACCATAGAAACCAGGCAACAACCTACAGCTTTCAGCCACAGCTAGCTTCAGCTAAACAGCAGGCCATGTGTTCATGGGACAACAATAGTGTCTTTGTTTGTGGAAAGCAGAGGAAATTAAGCAGGTAAGCCACACAGCTGACCGACAAGATAAACCTGATTTAGAGGGATGTTCTGGGTCCAAAATGCAAGTTTTGAGTAAAGGCGAAAATACAGATTAAAAAACAACATGTGAAGAAAAATCACTCAGGTCTACAAAGAATAACGTTAGTTTTGTGGAAACCTTTAACTCTCCTGGGACATTCAGGAGTTTTTTTTAGGTTTGTGCCCGCTCAGTGTGCTGCAAATCTTACCTGGGAGGGGAGATTGGGTGTCGGGCTTTGTGTGTGGTTCACTAAGGTGTTTAGGTAGCCTACAGGCTTCTGAGTAGGAAGAGGAGGGGGACTGTCCTGAAAGTTATCCGACACTGAGAAGAGATTGTACGATGATGATGAATGTACAAAGAAAGTGTTTTAAAAGTAGAAAAACAGATATAGTATGTAAAATGTCACTAAACTAAAATACAGTGTATTTATAGCATATAAAACATTGCATGTATGTGTGTAATACCAAAAAGCACACATCAAATGTATATATATATATATATATATATATATATATATATATATTAAGTATATTTTGACAGTAAATCACATATAATCAATAATCACGCAAGGTTTACTGTACATAAGAGGGAGATGGACTCACATGAACCAGTTTTGCTGGGGACCCTGATGGTGGTTGGTCTCCGTGTTACACTTTGTCTGGTGAAAGAGCCTCCATTGCTGTCCACATTATGCTGAGGCTTGACCAAGATGTGATCTGAGAGACACAGAGACATTTCACTATAAAGCTGTGTATTTATGATACACTAACCAAATCTGGATGCTCTGGATTGATTAGATTCTGATTGATTCTTTAAAGGAAACGTTTGACATTTTGGGAAATATGCTTATTTGCCGTCTCGCCAAGAGGTGAGAAGATGAATATCATTGTCAGGTCTGTGTGTTACGTATGGCGCTAGAGCCATGCGGCAGTTAGCCTAGCTTAGCATAAAGACTTGAGGCAGGGGGAAACAGCTAGCCTAGCTTTCTTCTAAGTATAAAATATGCCAAGTCTTGGTGCATTCATACAGAGCAATAATTTATCTTATATAATATACAACTTAAAATAAAATGCAACTCACCTGATGGACTGTTCACATAGTCATTCTCTCTGACGATGGAGGCTGAGTTGTGATTGTTTATATTAAGGTTGGGTTTCAGAGGTTCCTTAAAAGGCTTCACTGGAGGTGTTGGGGGAACTGGAGATGTTTCCTCTTCATAGATGCTGTTGGCTCTGGTCAGTACAGAAGGACGTGATCTGTTTGGGATGGGGACCTTGCTGTGTAAAATCTCCAGTTCCTCTCTTACAGATTGTCCCACAGGTTTCTTAGGGGGCTGAGGTTTAGGGGCTGGTGTAGGGTTTGAGGGGATGTTTGTGGATGAGACATTTTGATTGTCATCATATATACTGTGATTAAACTGCGGTTTGAGAGCGACAGAGGGTTTGGCAGAAACTGGAGGTTTAATGGATGGCTTCCTAGGTCGAGGTTCTGGTTTGGCTGGTTCAACCACATTTCCCTCCTCTGTGCTTGCCTGGCTCTCAAAGGCCTGGATCCTGGCCCGGATGTTGCGTTGACTGTGGTTGGGATTCATCTCGCCATCAGCATCTTCACCTTCTAAAGCCTCGTCTGATTGGTTAACAATATCACAGTTCCCCTCACAGTCGTTAACGGCACTAAAAACCTCCAATAACTCCTGTAAATATTTATTAGATGTGACCTCCTCAGGATCAGAGTCAATGTCGTCACAATTTTCACTGAGCTTGACCAAAGTCTGGACTTTGACCTCTTCTGTAATTGCCGGCTTTCTGGATTTTTTACGAGGTAGTGGAACGGGGCGTTCACAGTGTTGTGAGTCTGGAGAAGAGGGAGTAGTTTCAGCAGCAGCAGGGGCAACAAGATATTTTAATGGAATATCCCAGTGTACAGTGACAGATCTGGTGCTTGTGTGAGAGGAATCTGCTTGGTTGGGTTGCTTTACATCTGACTTGGAGTCACTTTGGTCCTCTGTGCTTGTGGATACTATAGTTCCAACCTTTTCGGCAGCTTCAGTGGCCGGTACTCTGTCCACTGGTTTGGGCAGTGATGGCCTTGGTGGTTTTTGTGGTTTTTTACCTGGAAGGAAATGTGATCATCATGAGAGAGCAGAAATAGACTGAAACTTAAAACTGAGAGTTCAGTCCACATTTACTCAACCACCAATGTTTCTTGTATGCCTCACCAGCAGGTCTTTTCTTTGCTGACTGTGGAGCAGCACTACACTGGAGGACAGTGGTGGAGGTGTCTTCCTTCGTAGGGTCAGTCTGTGTGGCGCTTGTGGCGGTGCAGGTGGTCCGGCGGGGGGCTGCAGTGGGCTTGACAATGTGCTCTTCCTGGGTCTTCTCTTGAATCACCTGGTCATAGGATGGTGGGGGCTAAGTCATGAAAAAGAGAGGTGTTCACACACCCACACACGTTATTTTCCCATATATACTATGGCATTTCTGCTTACTGTACCTGCTGAGTATGATAGGATATTTTATTTAGTCTTACAGGATTATAGCTACTATTGCAGATACTGAGGTTATGTCTTCAATTTGTTAAGGCTTTTTTGGGTTGACCAGTATTTTAAGACTTAATATTTAAATTCTACAACTTTTGACTAACCTATTTCATTCCTGGCATTGTGGAGAAATGCTTTGAAATAATATTTAGACCTTTGTGTTGGGAAATAAAATAAAAACTTTCTATTTGGCAAGGGGAACTGTGAAATTCTGGCTACAGCTAAATCGTTGATTGCAAAGAGAAAAAAAGACAGCACAGAACCACAGTCTTGAAGCACATAATCTAGATACCGGCTCATCTGAAGAAACAAGCATTGCTCACTGATGAAAAAACAAACACTTGAAATCAAACACTGTCAATTAGAGGAGGTGTACCTGGGAAACAGCCTGGATGCCTGCAGCCCAGTCTGACTGAGGACGAGGAGAGAAAACCACAGTGTTTCCGGGAAACCAGTTGTTGCTGGCCAGAGGTTCTGCTGAGACGATGGTGATCTCTGGTCGCCTGAAACACAAACCATACATATCTATGACACCAATATAAAACACCAAAATACACATTACAGATGCTTTCTTGCTCTTAATAGGGTTAAAGTAACATTAACTACAGTCATCTATTTCAGTGAGAAGATCAACAAGAAGAAATCATTGATTATAAAGTTCTCTACTTGGTAAATTTTATTTACATTACCTTCTTTCTCTGGTATTTTCACTCTGGGAGTTAGTTTTTGCTGAAGGAAGAAAGATCAAATTAATTAAGACATTTTTGCATTGTTTTTTTACATTTATGAGTGAATCAAGATGTCACATTATTTGAAATCCTAAAAAGGTTACTAATTCTTCCATGTAAATCATGATATATTTCTTCTATCTATAACGCTTAACCCCCTATGTATTGCTTTTACATGATATCACAATGTCAGTGAAGCTCAGTTTTGGCCAACTTACTTCGTTTGATAGCAGCTCGTATAGAAGACAGGGGTCCTTGGCTGAAAAGAGAGAACAGGAAGTCCATTTATCATTAAAGTGTGGGGCTCATACAGACAAGAGCAGGTTCATACCTTTGTGGTGACTCAATTGTTAAAAAGAAATCTCTTTGCTCACCCCTGGGCAACACCATACAGTACTCCCTATCCATGCTGCTACCTAATACTGTTGATGCCAAGTTACACAAAGATAAAATGATTTAATGTAATGTCCAACATTAAACTAAAAAATAGGCAAAAAGGAAAGAGGAAAATGATAATGCATAGGATGATAAAAAAAAAAGGCTAGGAGCTGTACAGAACATTGAAAAACAATGACTTAGATTTTAAAATGTCTACAGTAAGTTACACTACATTCCCACACTACAGTTTAGTATGCAGTTGCTAAAGGGAGAAATGATTGATTACTGAGATGTAAACATACAGTAGGAGTGGCACATGTGAATACACGCAAATGGAGTCATTAGTAGGAAAAGAGCAGTAAAAAACTTAAAGTGGAAATTAATAGTTTAAACATTTTTACAGTAGAAATGTCTTGAATTAAGTTTATGGTTTAATGTATGCAGACAGAGCTCAAAGCTGAAAAAGTCCTAGTTCAGATAGTTATGGATTAATTAAGGGATCAGCAAGAAGGTTTTAGTCACATAAGTATCTGTAGTAGTATAAGTATCTGTTATTCAATGCAAAAATGTAAGAAAACACAGTTTCACACACACAGTATCACCACAGGTTTATATCAAAAACATCCTGCAAATGCTGTTCGTGTGCCCAGGTGAAATCCACCTACCTTACACAAACAATGGTGCCCAGTAAATGCTACCACTTCCAGGTAAATACAGGACTAAATGACAAGCTCTCTCCACATGGGAACAGAAAATGTTTGACACGGTTGGATATCCTCAGGCTGTTCACTTCTCAATCATAAAGATTATTTTCTAATCCTTAATTGTCATCGCATTATACTATTAAGATCTGCTGCTTTTGTGCAAGTGTAGAGATTAACAGCTGTGATATTGTGTCTCTTTACCAAAGCCACAGTAAATTCTCAGTGGAGGCAGGCTCATCATTAACACAGATGCTACTCATTAAGGACTGACTGCAGGAGGGTGATGTAAGCTACCTGGGGGAAAGACCAACAATCCTCGCCCTCCGCTCAATATCACATTATTTAATTCATTAACTAAGCTGTAAACACAGGAATCTTAAGACCAAAAACACTGCATTTATTAAAAAAACAATCCAGCAGCCTGACGTATTCGTCCCCATGCTGACCTTCTGTCAGTCAGTCAGTGAGAATAGATCGGTGCATTGTTTGCTCCATTCACAACTTCACCATCAGCAGATCTCACTGTTAAAGAGATAATGCCCCATTCCCAGTAACAGATACAGTTTGGTGACACTTAAAAATTGTTAGTGGATCCACAACTGTTGGTAGTAATGCAAAGAAATACGAACAAAAACAAAAAGAACTAGAAGGAAAAATGATGTACCTTGAATGTAAATGATCTTGCTTTGTTCTCTCGAGATGATCTGTAGAGGGAAACAGAGTGGTATCGGTTTTAAAAGTAGCAACAAAGATAACATCACTTATCGGCAATGGTTTTATAAAAAACGATTTCACTTACACGTGCAGTTTGTTATTGAAATCTTCTATCGCAGTATGTTTACCTTTTTTTTAGTGCGAGTACTGATATAATGTATATTGTGACTTTATTGACAATCTACTTGAGAAAGTTGAATTACAACCTGACAAATCAAGACAGACACTCACATTGACCTTGCCCACAATGGCCCACTACATACAGAAGTCGCCCACATGGTTCACGTGTTATATTGTCTCATGGCATACATTGTTGTATGTTGCCCATTCCTACTGTTAGGTCCTACTCTCCGTTAGTACCAGGACAGTGACACAGTTTCCATTGTTTTAACTCCACTTACTGTAGGTACATTGGATCTGATATGAGTATATGGTTAAAGTACTGACATTTAACTTTAAGGGTGTTTGAAGGTGTTCACATCCACACTGAGTGAACATTGAAGGACTTGTTACACTTTCAGTATGGTACAATGTCCACTCATTTTAGTGAACTTCAGCAGGATGATCCCAAATATACAGACAAGGCAACCTGATGTCTGCTTGTCTATGGGTTCTAAACTTCAAAAAACGCATTGACTACAAAGGATTGGCAACCAAATATTAAGAATTATGACTCAGAGTCCCACAGATTTGTAGTCAGCCAACTGAAAAACAAAAAAAAAAATCACACCAGACCAAGTGAGGCTGTAGTGATGGTATTGATTTCAAGCAATCAATTCAATGTTTCATTTGTAAAAGGAACGATGTGTCATTTCATCTCTCAAAAGCTACACAGTTTCACTTTGATTCATAGCCATGGTTTCATTTAAAATACCACCTGCTACTACTTACAGACTGGACTTTATGAACGAGAAATACAAGTACCTAACCCTTAACCGTCAGGATAAGCAATCACATCTTGATGAACCAGTTAAGTGTGTTGGTACTTCCGAATCTAAATTGACAAAGAAGCCATGCAGTAACCATGATGCATTATTATTTTACTTTATGAAAATTACTGCATATGTTACTACAAGCCATGCTGTACATCCCCTCTGTATCTTCTATTATGTAATTTACATACAGTAGATAAACGGACTGTAACTGACTACAACAACAAAACAAGTGGGCAGACATTTAGCAACATAACTGGACATCAACAGCATCATAAAACTCAGTAAACAGAAGTCCTAGAAATGGAGTCAGTGGTCGACAGATACTGCGTTGTGTTAACGTGATTCATTGTAACAATAATGCCAGGTGGCCCTAATGATTGGGAATAGGGTCGTTGTATGGCATATACATTATGTTAGCTTAAAGGAAAGTGAGTATTAAAAAAGCAGATTTTATAATGAAGTTCAGTATGTACTCAGGCTAAAGTGAAATGATCTGGTACTTTCCAGACGTTGCTTCAGACACATACAATACCCTTGGTTCCATTATTATTTGGCAGTGACCTGAATTTCCTGTCTTACTCCAACAACAAGTGGTAAAAGGAGCAAAAAGTAGATTTCACATCAAAGTCCATTCAGTTAACAGCTTGATGAAGGAGCAATATCAGTAATGCAAACAATCTAATAAGAGGTAATCTGTTTCCTTATATATGAGAATGTCTTACTACAGGCGGTTGTTGAAGTCATTGTTGATAATGCCTCTAGCCTGAAACCATGACCTCGTTGGCAGACAAATCCACCTGTCACACCTGTTACTTGTTATCTGTGAGTGCCACAGCGCTACTGCCTCAAGTTACACTTTAACAACATGCGAGGGGAGCGCTTCTGTAATTGTACTTATTGAGAAAGACCTTTTAGCTGTTACTTCACACACACACAACTTGCCATTTCCTTGTAAATATGCAGTCGAATATACATCTGACAGAATAATATTACTTTCACTCATGCATGCGAAGTGCTGTTGCCCTCTACAGAATGTGTCTCTTGTGCAATGATGCCCCTACCTGTGAGGAATTCAAGGAATAAATATCAAATCTTCAGCATCAAACAGATATTTCCACCAGGATCCTCCCTCCTGGTCTACCGAGTGAGTGTGACAAGACTTTGAATCTAGCAGTCACACACCCACAGACACCAGAACAGAGAGGGAGGGCCCTACAATATCTCAGCTCTCCTGTGTTTGCTTGGCTGATCTGATGAACTGGAATGCGGTCATTCAGGAAGTGGTGGTTGTGCCACACGACACTGCACCGTCGCTGTCTTTTTCCCACAAAAGTAAAAGGTCACACGGATATTTACATTGTGTCATTTGCACCTGGCATTAATTTGGAAGTATTTCAAACATTAACCATCAACAGCTTTGACTGCACCTCTTCTAAGTCATAAAGTTACACCCTATTTGTTTGGCTGAAAATGTAAGTGCAAACTTTACATATATAGCATCTTTCATCCTGGTCAGTGGAGGCTATTGCACACACAAGTACTATACACGCAAGATGCTGAAGTAAATAAATAATTAAACTGGAAAACAAGTATGAATATACATGACCAATGATAAAAAAACTACAACATATTAAGAAATAAAAATAAAGAAATGGTAATCTACCCTCTGATTCTCTGGGAGGTTGCGGCAAACGCTTGGAGCTCATGAGCTAAATGCTGCTTTACCAATGGTTTTCATTCTGCGCTTTGAAAGAGTTTGAAGGCTCCCAGAGTACCCAAGGAACCCTCCTGGTTCAGATATGTCATCTTTAAAAATAGTTATGTAATTTAAAAATCATTATAAAAACTAATAATCTGTTAAGGGACTTGTAGGTTTAGTATTTCTTCCTATTCTCAGTCATAGAGGAGATGACTCTGCTTTTCTGGGAAACAATATAGTTGACAATTATAATAGTCAAGCCAGCTAGTAATCTCTTTGTATTGCTTTGGGGCGGAGAAGATTTGTGCACTTTGGTGATACACTAGAGACGGTAAATAGCAGATTTGGTAATATTCCAGATATGAGGCTTAGGGTTGAATTTAGAGTCAAAAATAACATTTTAATAGCTCGCTAGTTGGCCGGGGTTAAGTCTTTCTCTCTGGGCCTGTACCAATAAAGCTAGCACTTCCATCGTTATTGTGGTTGAGCTGGAGGAATTACAACACTGGTATATTAATATTTCACAATTACTTTATTTATGTATGAACTGGAAGAAACAATAACATAAAGTTGTGTATTATGCAGCCATGAAAGGAGATTACATCGTCTCAGACAGCAAACTGATATGCTGATTCAAATACAACAGCCGTAGATTTGATCCGGATATAGCCTGTGGGAATACCACAGGTTACAGGTTAGATTTAGGTGAATGTAGGTCAGTTGAGGCAAATTCTACTTTTGACCAATTCTAACTTTTACCCTTGGATTGCTTTCATCTGGTATCAGTGTGTTCGTAAAAATATGAATCAAACATTACAGGACAGTTCATATAGATGAAGCTGAAATTCTTAATGGGTTGTTACATCCATAAAAATATAAAATTACAATAAAATGGCTTGTGACATAGAGTTATCCATGCTATATAGTATCCATGCAAACAAGACTAAGTCTAAAGCCATGCTAGCAGCTCTGTGAGGCTTTATTTAAGCACAGTTTGGTGATGACCGTAGTGATGGTGGTGCAAGACAAAAGGTCGTGGAATCATTAAACTGATCAGTATTCATCCCCTGTGGATTGTGGATATCTGTATTAAATTTCAAAGCAATCCATCCAACAGTTGTTGAGATATTTTAGTCAGATCCAAAGTGGTGAAACAGCAAACTGAACATGCAGCTTATTTGAAAGAACAGCTGTAGTCCCCCCCTTGACTGTGCAAACTGTACTAAACTCACTTAAGAAATTTGAGACAATGGAAATCCCTGCCAGGTAACTTGACAAGCCCCACTGATTGGTTGATTCTATTTCTAATCAGCATATATCCCTTGGTATTTGTGGGCCACTGACACCTGAAAGGACAAACACAAACACACAAGAAACTGCTGAAGTCAGCAGGAAAGGATTCCCTTCACAGCCGCACTCTCACTTGAACACATGCTGACATTACTCAGCACAGCAGCAGCAGTCACAGAGCAGCTGGTGAAACGGATGGCAACAAAGGGAAAGAAAGAAAAACAATCTGCCTCTTAGTGTCGCACTACACCAGACAGAACTTCATAATAGTGAAGCCTGATAAAGAGTTTTGCTTTCGTCTTTCTCCAACTTCGGCTAAAAGGTGGCATTTTCCAACAGGCATGGGCAACTTTGTTGATTCAACTATACGCCATAATGTGTCACATTCAATATGCAGGGACAAACGCAGCATTTTTGTTATTGTTAACAGACGACTGGACTAAATAGATTTGCCCTCACTTGAAAAACAAGACAGGATGTTGTGTCATGAGTGACTAACACAATTAGATTAGATGCTGTCAATGTAGACGAGTGATTCACAGTGGAAACTACCCGAAACAGGTAGATAATGTGGATCCATAATAATACTGTGGGCCAATGCAAACCACTCATGATGTATCACGTTAAAACATTATTCTAAAACGATGGAAAACTGCAAGAACAGACAAGTGCAGCTTGTTCATGACACAGCAGCCTGTCAGAAATTCCCATCCAGACAGCTGGTGGGGTCAGGGTGTGGTTTGGATGGGGGTGGGGGGGCTGAGCTGATAGCTGAGGGCACACAGGGGTTTGCACACCAGGTGTTGCTAAGAAAAACGAGGAACAAAGAAAACTGTTATATTGACAGGGAACCTTCTTATGGACCATAACAGAGGGGTAACTCTAACAGCTGACTGAAAATGAAAGCTAATGTTTAGTCATTAAATCAGAGACATGACGAATCTGTAAGAGAGTCAAAACTAAAATGAACAAGAGAGGAGTTTCCTTTTTAGTTCCAGGTGACACATGTTGCACACATGAGGTGTGAGGACCTAATTTTCTATAACCAATAAGTGGCTGACTGAAAATGTGAATGATGTCACTGTAATAACAGGTTTTCAGCTCTGACACACAAGGCACACAAATGTCACTTACTGAGAAATCCATCATTGCATACTTTAACTGAATGAAAGCAAACTGTATTTTCTATTGAACTTTTTAGTTTACTTCCCCAGCAGGAACCAAAACAACAGCTTCACTGCTTCATACTGTAGAGGAGTTTTGTCTATCATAGCCACTGAAGGAGTACCAGAGGTGTCAAACGTATTTACATGTAAGGATTTTTAAAAAGATTTGAATTATTCTGGTGAGATAATCTGCACTCAGATTGAATTACCACACAACGACGATGTAACTTTGACAATAATAAATGCAGACTTGATGTTCATTGTGATGAATCAACTCAGTTTCAAGAGTTTGCTGATTTATTTTCATTCAGTACATAAATGAATGGAAACAATGGCAGCCTGGAATGGTAGGGGGAAAACAAATACACCCAGATTTATAAAACATAACAGCATGATTTGCTATGTGCTCAGCTGTGGTGTAAAATTTTGCAGTAAATTGACGGAAACAAGCCAAATCAATCATTAAACTCAGTGCCAATCACAATGTCATTCAAGTCTGCCTTACTCTTACTCTTAAAAGTAAAAATGATATGCTCTATTTCGACAAAAAATGATAAACTTAGTACACATTATAAAACCAAGTTAGTTGACTCAGGAAACTATCCAGCTGACCACCAGAGGACTGTCAGCAAACATACCTGCTGTTTGGCTTCTGTTGCCCCGCAGATCTCTGCCCTCTCCCTCCTCCTCATGTCGGGCTTCTTCAGCCATCGAGGTTTAAAACAATATAGAAAAATGTAAAAATTTAAAAAACAAACAAAATACACGAGGGATCCTTTACTAGAAAGGTGGCTAGTTCATTTGTCTACACGGTCGATAAAACGTGTTACTGTCCTCTCCACTGGAGGACTCAGTTCGTCCTGCCCACAGAGGCTCTGCGGAGAGTGGAGGTGGTGCCCCTCACTGTCAGGACACCGACAGGCAGCAACTGTGGGTGGGTATGCAGGTACAGTACTGGGCTAGTTATTAAAACATGTAATGTAAAACTCATGACTCTTTTCAAAAGTAATAGTGTTACTTTAGTTGTTACTCCCTGCCAACAGTAATTAGTTACACTTCTAGTTGTATTACTTTCCCCCCACAAAGTTGGTAATAGTGTTAATTCTCCAAAATCCATACTTGTTTATTAAACTCAAAGTAATGTGAGTATTTCCATGAATACAAAATCTTGTTCAAGGATGTGATTTGATTTTTGGATTTCAGATTAGTGGGAGGAGACAACAAAAACAATGTTGTAACCAATTTTTTTGGTAATATTATTACTGACTCACACTACTAGTTACTGGGGAAAGTAATATTATTACTAGTAATGAGTTACTGCCCAACACTGGTAAGGTAGCAGGATTATCCCATCAACCCGTGGTTGAAACTGAAAACAGAAGAAAATATTCATTTGTTAAGAAGTTTGTGCAAAGAAAATGTTCAAAGGCAGCGGTTTGTCTCCTCAGTACAACCTTTTAATAACCACGAAAGAAGAAACAGCAATACCAACATCATATCTGATGTGGAAAAATAAATAAAACTCATATGGCTTAAATAATATTCACACTTTACACTTTGCCAAAAGTCCCATTGAGATAGCCCCCTCCTCAGAAAACGATGAGGATCATATTCATATTTTAGTTGTTTAGACAAGTGTTTTCTCACCCAGCATTAAGTTATAAATGGTGTTTTAAAGCTTTCTCCAAACTGACAGGAAGAACAGTCTCACAGAACAGTTTGGTGGCCTAAAAGTGTTTACATTTCTGCAAATATTACATCTAAAAAGTAATGGAATCCGCCTAATTATTTCCTACCCTGTTTTAATATGAACTAAACACCAAAGACATGACTTCAGTTTCATTTTTACAGGATCAAATCTGTGAGCGTTTGTTGTGAATTTGGTGTTATGTATTGTAGTCAGTCTCTTCCAGATACTCATTCAGTATTAATATTTCTCTATCAACTTACATGTATTTGTAAAATACATGAAATAACCTGTTGACTCATCTTAAGTGGTGGAGTTAACTAAGTACATTTACTCAAATATTGTATTTTGAGACACTCTCCTATTATGCTACTTTTACTCCATTACATGTCAGAGAGAAATATTGTACTTTCTACTCGACTAACTTATAGATTACTGTAAAGTACCTAGTAGTAGAAATCAGCCCCACCTGCAACAATAAACTAAAGCTAACATGTTACTATTTATAATCCAACAATATAATATACATTATTCTGCATTATGAGTACTTTTACTTTATTAATATTTTGAATGCAGGACGATAACATTTGTATATCTACACTGTGCTGTTGTTAAAAGATATGAGTACTTCTTCCATTAGTTCATTACAACTGTGGAAAAAACTGCAATTCAACTGCTCTTCCACTAGATGTCGCTACAGACGTGCTCATCTTCAAAACCTGGCTAAATAAAGAATAAATGTGTCTTTGATTTGAGTAAATGTGTCTTTGATTTGAGTCAGGTCCAAGGTTTTCAGTTTAGTAATCACCACCATATAATTGTAGATAAATTTCATTCTAATTATTGAAATTGTGACGTTGGGCAAAATGTACTCGTCAATCAAGCAAAAACACAGGTTCTGCCTTCACTGTCATAACTCTACAGTATAATTTCATGCTGGAAATAACAATAATCATGATCCCACTGGAGCTACAGATGGGAACACTGTGTGGATTTAGAGATGCTAAAAACTACATTATAAAGGGATTCATACAGAACCAGGGAATTGAAGAAGAAATGAGAAACAGTTTAAAACTGAATTTCATCTCAACAAAAATAAAATAAGCATCTTAAGTTCATTTTTTTTGTTTCAAATGAGTTTGAAATTGATTCTTTGAAATGAGTATTAATTTGTCCTTTTCCTCGCGTCCTTGTACCTCACCTTTGTGTCCAACAGGAGGCGACATACAAGTCTTTGTCTTTGTCAAGCGATCTCATCTCGGATTTTGGTCGTGTCTTGTTAACGTAACCTATATGATGAGTTTTTATAACTGCCCCCAAAACCAGTAGAAATCAGCTTGTAATGCAGATTTAAGATTGTGCAACTGTCATCTGGATCCTTATAAAATATTGCTTCCATGGAGAAGAGTGGTGCTTTTGGAGACCAAACAAACCCAGGCTGCATGTAAACCTTATCTCTAGGTATACAAATTAAACAGTACTCTAATAATTGGCCCTTATGTAACTTATACAAGCATGGCCACCACTTAAAACTTTCTCAAAGCTCTATTTTACATGAAACGACATGCAACACCCGTGTACGTGGGCCTGCTGAGGCTCAGTGGGAGGAGCGTTCAAATGAGGATTAGTGCGGTTTCACCTATGTGTGTATGTGTATGTGTGTGTGTGTTTGTGTGTGCGCGCTGCGGACCAGGTTAAGTAGCTTGGTTCCACATGTAATACCTCCGCGTATTGCTATGAAAAAAGGAAGGAAGGAAGGCGGGGGGGCATTATGGAGCTGTGACCAAGAGCGACTGTGTTATACCTTCCTGAGAGGACATCAGTGAGTTTGTTTTTGTGGTTAAACCTGCTGATCGACGCCGCTCACACCGCTGTGCGCACTTTCCGTCCAAACCGGAGGATCCGCGTCCGTCCGACGGTAAGAAGGAAGGAGAAAGAAAGAAACTCCAACATATTCTCGCGTTTACAGCTGTTCGCTTTAACGTGTCTGTTTCAAATATAACGTGGCAGTGAGGTTTTTCTGGCGTTTGTTGGAGCATGTGTGTGTTTTTGCTTTCTGTGACAGTTGTCTGTGATTGACATGTGCGGGTGGGTGGTGGAAGGGTTGGGTATCTCCAAAGTGGGGAAAACCAGAGATGGTTTCTGGGTTTACTGGGAACTCCCAATGAAAACAATACTAGTTTTTTCAATCTTGTAAAGTTAAAGAAGTGAAAAACTCAACTGCGTGATTACTTTCCTGCTGTGTTGTGTCCTCACCATAGAGACAAAGCAGACCCACCCTTTATCTAAGCATAGGTCGCTGTTTTGCAACCTCAACCAATACACCAGTCACTGCTTAATAACATGTTTTCAAATGTATCTGGTTTCATAATATTGCAGTAACTTGCAGTGCTGACAGCGTCATTCCTTAAAACATGTTATATCCACGTGCTGTTGTTGATAGCTCCTGGCAAAGTTATTGCACAGCCCCCCCCCCACACACACACACACAGGAGAAGTCTGAGCAGCCTTCAACTTCACAAACTGATACTTGTCTGTCTATTCATATTGGATACACACATCTGCCTGGGACGTTATTAAAGATTGTTGACTGAGCTCTTGGATTGCAGCAGTTTTTCTGACAGAAATCCTAGAACTATGGTCCAAGACCCCTTTTCCACCAGTGAGTAAACTAGTGACCGTCTGAGTAAGTGACATATTTTATGGATATTTCATATTATATTCAATGCATAACAATAAGAGTACAGAACAGCTGATAAACTGCACAATGAACCCAAACAGTGAACACAATAACTGCAGAAAGTTTCTGTAAAACCAGTCATATCTGTGAATTTTGCACCAGAGATTATTTTTTCTGACATTTTAGGAACTTTTTTATACACGTCTCTATCTGCATTATTTATTTATTTTTTTTAGGCCTTTTATTGACTTTATTAGATAGTGGCAGCTGTAGATTGACAGGAAAGGTGGGTAGAGAGAGGGGATGACACGCAGTGAAGCAAAGGGCTGTAGATCGGATTCAAACCCGGGCCGCTGCAGCAACTCCGTACATGGGTCGCCAGCTCTACCGACTGAGCTAACCAGGCGCCCTGCATTATTTATTTTTATACATTTATTATTTATAATACCCCTTATTGGGGTCCCGAAGAACCCCTTACCTAGACCTAGTGTGTACACTAGCATCTCTACAGTTTCTCTATAGATTTCACACTCTCCCTGATTCACCTTCCAGGCCCTGCTTTGCCCTAATGAGCTTTGAACTCAGACGTCCATTGTGGTGGAGACAGAATGCCGGCGGTGCTGAGTTACCAGAAAACATCATCAATGTTTCATGGCTCACCATCTTGTCAGAGTGTCATTCCTTCACAGGTGTTGTCTTCCACCTGCTAAATCAATGTTGTTCCCAGTCAGCTGATGTAAACTGAACTGAGCTGAACTGAGGCTAGTTTTTTGGGGAGAAAAGAGGTCAAACAGGAATGACTAAAACTGTTATTCAGGTTGTCGCTCTCTCTCTCTCTGTGTGGGGGGAATAGTTGGAGGATCCTCTGTCTGATTTATTACTCACCTCCAGGGAGGTTATTTTTACACCTTGTTTGTGTGTTTGTCTGTTGGTAAGGTAACTGGATGTAAACTTGTTAACAGATGCTGATAAGACTTTTTAGGGCTGCAACTAACAATTAAACCAGAGAATTTTTTTCATTTTTGCCTGTAAAAACAATCAATAGATTATCAAAAAAGTTTAATAGTTTCAGTTCTATGCATTTGGTTGATCAGACTTTTTAAGAATCACATCAGGAACATTTTAAACATTTTTCTCTTGAACTGTTGAACTTGTGTGACCTTGTATGGACATTTGGTCATGGTCACTTTCACCCCACCCCACATGCGTTATCAAGTGACTAAATTCTCTGACTTAGGTCATGTGATAACAGTTTAACCATTTCCTTTTTGGTCAAACTGTTCTTTTATTATGAGAACAAGTGTTGTCCACAAATGTCTGTGTGTCATCATCAACTGTGGCTGCTGTGGCTGAGGAAAATGCTCTCCATTTGGAAGCTCTTTAAATCCCACCAGCACAGCACCAGTAGCTCTTTTCTGCAGACTGACTGTGAGCTGGGGTGGTCTTAGTGGAAGGTGTGTGTGTGTGTGTGTGTGTGTGTGTGTGTGTGTGTGTGTGTGTATGTAATATATATATATATATATATATATATATATATATATATATATATATATATATATATATATATAATCAGGATTTCTCAGCAGAATAACCATTTAAAAGGTATTTGTCTCTAGACAGGATGTGAAATTAGGAGGTTTTTTCGATTGTAGTGACATTTTGTAATTTTCTTTATAAAGCCAAACTTATTCAGGACTGTTTATAATTCAGGACTTATTAATAAATCTGTCTGATGCCATCTAAATGTGTTCAATCTGATCTCTGTATAATTGGTGACACGCTGCAGGCCTCTGCCTCCTGACCAGTTCCACTCCAAAGACCACAGCAAAAAATGTAAATCTCTTTTTACACGTTGAATAACAGCGTCTTGAACATGAAAAGTGACCTGCAGCAAGATTGCAAGTGAAGTTTTAAACAGTTTTTTTCCCCCCTAAGGAATGAGAGGAATGTGAGGCTAATCAGTCATCTGTATGATGTATGATTCAGATGGGACTCAAATCTCATATAGTGGAACGTCTGTTTGGCTAACATCACAGTTCAGACCTGCAACCAACTCACAGACAGCCAGGATCTGTGTGAGTCTCCATCGCAGCAATGCTAGACTGAATAATAGTCATACTAATGTGATTAGACGTATATGTTTAGGTCACAAGTTTGTGATCGAGATCGGATTTGCTTCACCTCACTTGTTGCTGCTTATACTGAACACAATGTTACTGATTGTTTGAAAGTAGTGATTTTAAATTAAAAATGTCACTTCCAGTAGAAGGTTAAATAGTGTTTTATTGTAATTATTACAAAAATTATGCCAAAGGAGCTTTTGTTTTTGTTAAGTTAGTCAGTCAAATACAGTGTAAGTTTGGCAGAACTTGTGGGAAATCTAAGTGTAACAGGTGCTGTGTGTGTGTGTGTGTGTGTGTGTGTGTGTGTGTGTGTGTGTGTGTGTGTGTGTGTGTGTGTGTGTGTGTGTGTGTGTGCCTGTTTCCTCTTTTCCACCACAGACACAGCCAGCTCAGCTTTGTCCCGTGTTTGGGATTAGCCCCACCTTCCCCAGCTTCTGTCCCAACACTGACCCTGAGAAGTAACAGTCAACATGAAAGCTATGTGGCATTCATGGTGATTAGCAGTAGTTCAACATTTTAGGAAATTCCTGCTTTCTTTGTGAGAGTTAGATTTGAAGGTTGATGCCACTCTCTGTGTGTTAAAGCTACAGGTCGGAGGTGATTAGCATAGCTTAGCATAAAGACTGGACGCCTACCAACACTTCCAAAGCTCGCTAATGAACATGTTGTATTTGATTTATTTAATTTTTACTTAAAAGGATGTGCAAAAAAGATCATTTGTAGTTTTAAATCCATCAGTGAGGTTGGAGGTTTTTATATTTATGTTTGTGTGTGGCGTAAACTAGATGTGTGTTAATGAGAAAGATTTGGAGATTTGGTAGACATACTGTATTTTTGACATTGATTTTGGAGAGAGCCAGGCTACCCGTTCTCCCCATGCCTTTTTTTTTTTTTTTTTTTTTTTGGGGCTTTTTTATTGCAGAGAGAGGGGATGACACGCAGCAAAGGGCCGCAGGTCGGACTCGAACCCTGGGCGCCCCTCCCCATGCTTTTTAGCCTGGGCTAGGTTAGATGTTCTGCCTTTTAGCTCCAAACAAAACATACACACCCAGATTGGTCTATTATATTAGGGGCATTATCAGCTGAATACTGATGTGACATTTGAATGTGATTATATAAGTATGGTTATCTTACTGAAAAGATTCAGATTCATTATAGCATCTGTGATACTGGCCTATTTGTCTGGCTACCTTGCGTTCCAGTTTAGTACAAAGAATTGCCCTCTCCAACCCCCCCACACCCCCCACACACAAACTCCTTGTGAAGTCTTTAAAAAAGCTTCTCTTTGTATTGTGAAAAGAATAAAGAATGTAACTGAATCAAGTTGAACCACTTCTCTGTTCCAAGAAAGAACTGGAGTGAAGGTGCGACTTATGGTTACAGAGTTTGCAGTTTGTCCTCTACAACAGGAAAGCCAGTCACGGACATAAAGTAAAACATTATTCTGCATGAGGTTTAAGAGCCAACAGCATATACATTAGTTTGCCTTGAAAGGTAATGTAGGAGGAGTGTGCAGCCATTCGAAGGCTAAGGTAAACATTTTCCTTTACCCAGGTAAACTTGTTTTAAAGGTAATAAAAAGTTAGTCTTTAAAAGGGTGAAAACAGAACTGAGAAAACACAGGTTCACAGTTGCACACCCAAGCAAATATTTGACACAGATGAGCACGACAGGCAATTTAGTATGCACTGTATTCCCTGTAAACAAACTCCAGTTTTTGAATTATCTGTGTACCATAGCTATCATAGCTTGTTATAAGGACTCTATTTTATATCAAAAACCCTCTTTTCACTCAGTTGGCTAATTATGTGAGTGCAGTGCTGCAGCTCGCTCTCATCTTTCTGATAAATATCTCTGAACTTCACAGACGTGACATCCTCTGTCCTCCTCCCATTCCACATGCAAACATGTTTCTTTTTAACCGGCAAGTGAGACGTGATGCAAACGAACTACAGAGGAAGTAGCAGGGAGCAGAGATAGTGTATACCCACGCTAAACCCATTCTTATCACTCAGACAGAAGCCTATTGTTGTGTGGGGATAGGCTGAAGCCTCATACCAACATGAAACTAGGAATGATGTCACCAGCCCACATTGTGCACATACAGTGCGGTAATTAAGCCTGTGAGGGTCATAAAAAAACAGTGTGTAGTGAGGAGAAGGAAAGACCGGAAGTAATTTCTTTAGTAGCATTTGGGTTATAATAGATTTTAATGACAGAAAGAGAATTACGCACATATTATAGATGTTGGGTTTTGAAGGCAGATTCTGATATTTTTTGAGTATCACTTAATGGTGTGAAAACATTTGATTTCATGTCACATAAACCTGTGGCTCGGGAGCTAGTCTCCATTGGCTTCCTCCTGTGGCTTTGACAAACATTTCTACGGAAATCATTTTTTTTATTAATATAAAATAAAAAACATTTATTTATTTACATTTTCTAGGGATGACAATTAGATTTTTGTGATTCACATATTTAGAGAAAAGGAACTTGTGAGCAATATGGCGGGGGAGGGAGACAGTCCCAGTGATGTAAACCGGCGTATTAGTCTGCACTGCGAAGGTTTGTCTCGCTGAACATATTAACTAAGCTACAAATCTGCTATAAACCTAACAGCCTCTCTAATCACCCTAATCACCCACTGTCTATATTGCTAGATAAAATGGCGGAGCCTGTTACACTTAAATTTCTGGGGCCGCCCTGACCTGCTCGAAAGTGGGCGGCCCCAGAAATGACCGTGCTAATTAGCAAGTGTTCGTATGCTGACAAAATGGTGAACAAAATAAACATACCTTCCAAACATCAGTATGTTAACATGTTGCAATGGTAGCATTAGCATTTAGCTCAAAGCTCCCTTCTGTCTAAGGAAATCCTCACAGAGCCCTTTGCATAGCTTTAGACTCAAACTCAAAAATGTCACTGTTTTTAGGCCGAAAAGCGTATACCTTGTGCCAGACCATGATTGAGGGAGTTAACGTTTACAGAAAGTATGATTGTCATACTAGTAAATAAATAAAAAATGGGGATTTAAAAGGCAGAACGTGTCATAACATTCAAAAAACTATACTATAAGTTATCTTTGCGGTCCTTCACAATGTTATCCAAAGTTACTGCCTACTCCCTGGGTGGTGAAGAAAAGTCAATACACCCATAATGTACATGCATTGACTTGTGCCTGCACAGGTGAAGGATGACATCACACTTTGCCAATGTCAGTGGCAGGAAGCAGGATACTGATACTGTCTCATCTGTCCTTGTTTAGAGTTAAAGACCCCTTTCTAAGTCTTATCGCTCCACTGTTTGCTGAAGTCTTTTTCAAGAGAGTTGCAGCATGCGAAGTTGGCCACATGGCTTTGATCTTAACAAAGAGGCATAATGGCTCTTGTACCTTCTTGTTGGCCTCTGTAAGTCTTTATCAAGCTTATATTTTTTTGGAGTGTATTTTTCCCTTCCGAGTGTTTGGTACCGTTGTGATTTCTTGACCTTCTCTTTTACCTTCTTCTCCGCTTCTCCCCTCCCAGCTAAACTCGCCACCTGTGTGTGTTTAGGCACGTTAATGAATCTCTTCTTGTGATCACTGAACATTATGGTAAGAGCAGCATGTTTCTGAAACCAGTTTTGAGTTGAATACACTAGCCAACACCCTGTTAACCTTCATGGGCATGTGAAAATCCACAGACATGCAGCATGGATCTGCTTACATAATCACAGTCTTATCTCATAAGCTAGTCACAGTCAGCAACTTTTGGGTTTGTGTTGTATAGAAACAGGCTTTTATATATATTTATATATATATATATATATATATATATATATATATATATATATATATATATAGTATTGGATAGTACTTTGAAATTAAAAAAATTAGGAGCATTCAATCATCTGTTATTGAGACGCTATTCAACTTTTATTGATGACTGCTCGTGATGTCAGTGAATCAGGACTGAGAGAGATTACATTTTAGTTTGACTATTTTTCATAGTAAACTGTTGATTTAGATTTTTAGTCACTTGAGGTCAAATGAAGAAACTGAAACCTGAAAACATTTCCTATTAACACGGTTATTTGAAGTTGTGTTTCTGGACACTTATCATGTATGTAAATCCCATTTTTACTCTCCCTATAGTTGTTTTTGGTCTCCACCATCTGTTGATAGAAATATTTTGCTCTTTAGCTAAATTCTACTAGCTGCTGATGTCTGTCTGCCAGTTGGTATTGGGTAGGTACAGCGGTAGGTACAGAGTTTTTTGGTGAGAACAGCAATTACGATTACGACTGGGAACAATGCTGAAGAGAGCACTGAGAATAAAGAGAGTAAATGGTAAAGTTATGGGCGCTATAAACTGAACTGAACTGAAAGATGCTGGAAAGTAGAACTGCAGAGTCAGATAATAATTCTCTGTGGTTTCTTCATTGCAATCTACCCCTTTACATAGGAGTTGTCATGTGATCCATTACTTTTTTTAAAAAAGGTATTTTTGTTTCTTTATGCCTTTTTTGATAGGACAGGTGAAGATAGGCAGGGGGGGAGGGGCGGTGGCGACATGCAGCAAAGGGCCGCAGGTTGGATGCTGCAGTAGGGTCTGAGCTAACATGGGGCACGTGCTCTATCGGGTGAGCAACTTTCTGCTCCATGTGATCCATTATTAGATTCATTATTAATACGTCACCCATTGGTGTTGAGTACCGTTTTGAAGCATCAACACTGCCTACTTTGACAGTTTGATCTGAGTTTCATGCTGTGCGCTGGACGGACTCGCAGTGAATAACTTGTCAACAGAAGGTAGCCAGGCCCAACACCTGCTTTATTGTCTATTGGACTCTATGGGACTATAATTTACAAAAATTAACATCACGCTATATGGGAGAATACTTGAAGCTAGAAATCTAGACTATAAACACATTAGGAAACTGTTTGCTGAGCTAATAAGTCAAGTGAGAAGTAGGGTAATTTCTCCATAAGGATCAGTTCCATTCTTTTTTGCAGCCCATGGAGCTGCCCCCTGCTGGCCATTAGAAAGAGATTTAAGACCGTTCCCCAATGGCTTTACTTCTAAGACCCAAAAGCTCTGTCCACTTATTATATACTGTCAATATCTCACCGATCCAAATATTTGACAGCATTATACAGCCATTTATTAGCTGTCGTCAAAGGATTACTGGGTTATTAATTAAAAATGTGTAATTATTTGTCTTTCTCTATTAATTCTTCTGTTTATGACATTTTACAGTGAAAATGACAACAGATGTCAAATCATTTAAGATATCTTCATGTCCTATTGACATTTGGACATGAGTTCAATAGAAAATCTGTCTCTTCTAAAGATAAATGGTCCAACACAGCGGTCACTGCCCCGCTGCTGAGGGGATAATAGACACATAGATAAGAAAATTAATGGCTTTGTCCTTCCTGCTGTGCTGTTGATTGTATGTGGATGGTGAAGACTATAAATAGTCAGACCAGGCACTATCTGACCCTTCAATGGCTTCACCTGTAGCCCTAAATATTTCAACAGCTGCTCTCAATTTAATGGCTCTGTCTGTCAGTGGGTTGCCATGGCTGCCACCAGGCCACTGTAGATTTCCCCTCTGTGAGTGCTACCTTCAGTAAAGAGGAACAGACTACAAGGCTCATTGAGGAGAAATGAAACTTGTCGCTTATTAGTCTAGTATCTAACATCCAAATTGCCTCACCAAAGACAAAAGGCAAGTTCAATTATGTGTAAAGTGTAAAGTAGATCACACCTACTCCGACTATTCATTAATTAAAAGTCTGGGATTGTTTAAAACTCCTGTTTAACAAGAAAGATGATCTTTATTCTGAGTAAAGGGTGTGTCTTGCCTCTAAACTATTTGTCCAGACCACACCTGTGTGCATGAAAACCTTTGGGATGGTCGAAAGCTGACAATGCTAGAAAACCAGATTAGAAGAAAAAAAGAAGACAAAAACCCCCCTAGAGGCAAGCATTTCGCTTTCATGTTTACACTGCATTTGCTCCTTTCAGCCTGGGGCTTTATCTGTGTTTTTTATTCCTCCAAAGAGACTCTGAAGGTGCAACACAATAGCCAAGCTCATGTTCTCACTTTGTCATCATGTTTACCGTAGGAGTGTGGAGATGAAGAGCCTGTTGCTCTTTACGCAAAAACCACTTTTAAAACCATTTCCATTGAACAGAAGTGGAACTCCCTTGTTTCCAGCTGTATCTGTGTGATAATAAGTATTATTTAAACCGATGGAACAATTTGCAGTTGGCAAAAGCGGAAAGACATGACAAAATTGATTGTTTGTAACAACTCTTGGCAATTTTCTGAGTCCTTGTTCAGTCGAACACTTTTTTTTTTGCTTTAATCTGAAGGAGATGATGTGTAAAGAAGGTAAAGCTTTGAATGATGGTGCATTGCGTCTGGGAATTTAGTTTAAGACAAGGGAATTAAATTTTGCTGTGTTGCAGCTTTGGTGTTTTGTTGTTATTTCATTTTCCTGAGTTGAGCCATTATATTTTAATGTGGGCATTACTTTTCAGTCTGCGTGCTGTCAATCACCTACAGGAGACCCACAGGAAAACGTTTGTCATATTTTGTTCACATGATTTATTTTAGTGAGCGTATATTGGATGCAACTCTCAGTATAACACAATACGATTCAACAGCACCACAAACTGCAGCCTCCAGAATTATCATATAGTTAAATATTATGCAATAATTAAAGCTAGGTAAACCTAATGATAAAAATAACTAGCAGCTGACTGAATACTTGTGAGACCTTCAGTCATGGCCAAACATCAAAGAATAAATCAAAGAGTGAGAAACAAATAAAAAGAATAAGAGAGGAATATCATTAGTGCATCAAAGCTTATTGTCCACTGAAATAACAAAGGTAACAATAATTGTGTTATAGAGTGAAATGTATTTTCTCTAATGGTATGTTTGAAACAAGATTTATAATGATCCTGCTTTCCCTCAGTCAGTCAATATGACTGAAAAGATGCTGAAACGTGACAGAAACGTGTCTCAGATATTGTTTGTGACATTTGGATTATCGGTAGGAGTTGAGGGCTAATGTGGATTCACATCAACCGACATTTAGGAAAGCATTTATAATTTATTACCGGATTACAGTCTGAGAATGACATTTATTAGCATTGCCATTGTCTGTTTCTGGAAGACGTGACCCTGTGTCATCTAATATCTCCTTTATGTAAGAAAGAAATGTGAGTGTATTTACAACGTCTATGGGTGTAGCTAACTGCATCTGCACTGAGGGAAATCTCAGGCTGGGCTCTGTTGATTATGTCTCTGACTGTAGAGAAGTGGAAGCAACAAATATGTGTAATTATCAAATTGCTATAATTGGATAATTGGAAATTACAAAATCAGAAGAGGCTTGTGTAGCAGTAAGGACGCTAACCCGGCAGTTTGAGACTGTAAACAGACAAATACACACACACACACACACACACACATACACACATACACACACACACACACACACACACACACATACACATACATTGTAGTCTCATGTAAATATTCTCAATATTAATAAATATTCTATCTAAAGAAACTATTTAAGAACCTTTTCAGAACCGACTCTCTCTCTCTCACACACATGCAAAAGTGTATTTTTAACAACCTATATTTTGGCTCTGCTTGTCCCATTTCTGACTACTGTACTTGAGGTTATTTTGAGCAAGTAGAGCAGTGTCTTCTTGGTAACTGAGGGCTCTCCTTCTGTGTGACAACATGACAGAGGGTACTGTAAATGAGAGCATGATGTAGGTCATGACTTTCATTAATAGGCCTTCAGTAGATTAGTTGAAAAAGCACATTTTATTCTTAAATCGTAATTTTGTTTTTGTGCTGGAGGGAAAATTGGATATTCAGACGCTCAATGGATTGGTAAGAGTATTATAAAGTGCTGGTTCTCAGTCGGTACTCACTCTGGGTCTTTGTTTGTGGTATATTGAGTTGGTAAATCCAAATCTTAACCCTTTTGGCTTCTACTTCCAAACAGAAATGTACTGTACCAAATGGAGCATATTTGAGAGGAGTTGTTGCCAGGGTATTGTTGTCTGAGAGGAGTTAATCACTGCTTACATCAGGCTAATCTCGCTGTCTGCTGTACCACTGAAAGTTTTTTGACAATAACCAACAAGACAGCTGGACACACACTGAGACAACTGAAATCGAACATAAGAGCATCAGAAAATTAACTGGAGAGGCAAAGTAAGCCTGAGCGCGCTACAGGAAGCAGGATGATGGACAGGCCAATTCAAAATGGAACTGCAGCAAATCAGTGGCTCTTGACCCTCCGGGGGTCCTTGAGGTGGTTTCAGGGGCACTCCAGGAAAATGGGAAATACTATAAAAGTTTAAAAGTTAATTAGAGAATGACTATTCTTTTCATAGGCTTCACACTCCTACTGTTAATCTACATTATATTGTATGTAAATTTATAATGCTAATGTTTGTCTATCACTGTTTGTCATTCCAATGACCAATAATCTTTTTTGGGTCCAATATGTTGTTTTGAAAAATCTCTTTAATTTGCTTATTGCTTTGTTGTTGTTTTTTTCTTTTACATAAAATAGAAACATTTTCATTTGGAGCTCTAAAAAATAAACTTTTTTCTGTCTCACTGGTGGACAAACTATGTAATAATGACACTGTTTTTCTTAATGACCTAAACATATCCTTGGTATTTTCTACTGTAATGTCTTACTTGTCAGCCAACATGTACAAATCTATATCTGCAGTAAGTTCTGCTAGTGAGGATGAACCACTTGTTTTTGGTTAAATCTGTTTTATGTTAAATTGAGACACAGAGAAACTAGATATATGTGTGTTATGTAAAATATTCTTTATCAGGAGGTATGATTACACAGGAACATTATAACTGCAGTTAAGGATACAAATAAAGCAATCAGCAGCTGGTTTCCAGCATGGCAACCATTGTTAAACCTGCTGTCAGGCCTTTTAAATAGGAAAATTAAGTTTCAGGCCGTTGCTAGAGCGGATCAGCATTTAATCACAATGTGTCTAACTTGCATTGAAAGTAATGTACAAATGCCATTTACCAATGAATGTACAACTCCATGGGTGGCTTCTATACTTAGTGGAATAATTGCATGTGTGAGTCCATTGCAAGGCACAAAACCAGCCTGAAAAACAAAATGAGTGTTTGATGACTCCTCTTTAGCACACTCACCCACACACATCTCCATCTGTCTCCCTCTCACTCCTTCTGTTTACACGACATCACGCTTTTATTAGAGATTGCACGTTCTCCAAGAAACCCACATTTTGAAATTCTTGCAGACCAAAACATCAACATCAGTGGTCAGTGTGTTGTATTGTACATGAGGTTAAAAACTCTCTTTTGAGGCTGCTGACATGATTCCCATGATGGCTTGGTGTAAGTCCCTAGGAGGGCTAGTTGTAATGTTGGTGAGGAATGGGCCTCTCGCTGTTGAGAAGGATGCCAAATGACAACACTAATTAAAAATGACAATAGTGTTATTCTCCCATGATGGAGGGATCATGAGGTTTGCATTCCTACAGAAATATTAAGTGCTGCTGACATTTGGTTTATTCTGTGCTTTATATGCATGTGGAGATGGTTGTTGTTGTTTTTCCTGTACCTCCTCCTTTTTTTTTAGACTTTCTCTTACCCTGTTTTTCCTTTTTAACTCCCTCCCCCTCCTTGCTCTTCCCTCACTCGCTCCCTGCGTGTAACCTCCTTCTCTCCATCTCCATCCAAGTGGCGCTCGGAGAAGCTTACTCATGTCCAGTCACTTCCCACCACGCCTGGCCTCTCACACGGACACCCGCTTCCTAGTCCTCTCTTGACATATCTTCGTCTCTCTTTTTTTTTTGTGACAACAGGACAAGAATGGGGTCCTTGTCTGCAACCCGTCCCTATTAAAGATGGTTCAGCGAAGGTAAGAACCCCACCCCTCCCTCTCCCACCCAACACACACACACATACACACAATCTGACACACTCTCCACGCTGCTTTTACATTCCTTCTCAAGAATCCAACCAGCCGGCACTCTCTAACTGAAAGCAGATGGTGAAAGTTTGACTCTGTGTCTTGTTATGCCTAAACTCTGTGGTTGGTGGGGGTGTTTCTGTGGCACTTGGGGAAAAGTGGATTCAAAAGAAGGGGGTAAGCTGTGATTGGTTTAGAGGCACATCTAGGGGCAGGAGCTAGAGGCTCTAATTTGGTATTGTAGCATGCAGCTGCTGTGTGTTTTACAGTTGATTCCCTGTGGTGTCAGACTTCATAATTATGATCCTGTATTGTGCACAATACCACTCTAGCGGCATGGCTCAAGTCTGTTGCTCCACCACTTTGGTCCAGAAATAAATATGTATTGAAGGGATTTAGATGAAATTGTGTGCAGGCATTCTTGATCTCCTGAGAATTAAACCTTCTGACTTTTCCTGTAGCACCACCATAAGGTTGATATTTTAGGTTTTTAGTGAAATGTATATACAACTATTGGCACACTTTCTACTTTATAAGTTATTTATTCAGTGAAATATTTGAGCTTCTACTCAATATATTGGCACAAAATGCTGTACAGAAATTGATGATTTCCAGATAATGAATCCGAATAACTTTAAATTGGCTGTCTTTCCCTCTATGCCATCATCCGGTGGTAAAGTGTTAATCCTGCTAAACATCAGGATGTTAACACTGTCACTGTAAGCATGTTAGCATGGTGACATTAGCATTTAGCTCAAAAGCACCGCTGTGCCAAAGTACAGCCTAAGTGAGCTGCCAGCATGGCTGTAGACTTCTTGGAGAGATTCTGTGAAAGATTCTTTGAACATGGCTGTGATTCTCGTCTACTGTACTGTACAGATGATCTCATTTCAAATCATAATGACAATCTTAACAAACATTCACTGTCTGCAGAGGAAACATGAGGCCATGAGGCCCATCCTAACATCCTTCCTCTTGAAGTGCAGGCGAATACCTGAAAACATGGTACAGTGTAGCAGAGAGCTGGATTTAACCTCAGTGTTTTTTTTTCTCACATTATCGTGCTTGAAAAAGCACTACTACTTTCTGTTCCCAGTGTGGTCAAAGAAAACTTCTGTCTTCCTTAACAGAATCAATCTTTCCAGTAATGTCCTCTCCAAGGAAAACAACAAATGAGTTCCTTTCTGGGGGAAAAAGTGGGCATCTTCCAAATTTCCACAGTGCCAATGTGAGTGTTGGAACTGATCTGCAAAGCTGCCCGCAAGCTATTTTCAACTGAAATAATATATATATATCATACAAATAAGCAGTGTGAGCAGTGCAGACCTCACTTGCCAAAATATGTTATATAATGTCTTCCAAAAAAAGAAAACTCACACATACCAAATTCATGTCATATACAAAACTATGTTCCCCCCTAACTCCCACATTCAGCCAGAGTTGTTCACACCCAGTTGCCATTTGCCTTCTGATGTCAAAAAATGTTTCTGTAATGAGAGTGATGTCAGGGGGCCTGCAGGAATCCACTTTGGGCGTTTGAGGTATTCCAAAAGCAATTTGACAGCTCCATCCGAAGTCCAGAGTGCGGCAGGCGACTCTCTGAGCCAAAGTCGAGCAAGATGTGTCTCTTTCTCTCCTCTACTGAGTCATCTGACTTTGCTTGTTATTGTTCTCTTTCCTGCGTGCCTGTCATAGCTGCTGTCTAGCCATGCAGAGGGAGAGAATTGCACTGCACTCACCAGTCATATCATTGCATCTGTACTGCTATTTTATGGAGCAACTTTTTGTGGCTCTGTGTGTGTGTGATGATGTGTGTTTTTTTTGTTTTTTTTCTGTGTCCTTAGGTCCTCTGTGATTATGCTTCCTCCTGTGGTTATGGTTGCACCCAGTAAGCAGTCAGGAATGTCCTTCTTCTCCTGCCTATGACATGGTTTAATCCACATATGATCCGGTCACCATGATGGCCTCCATGGTTGCCAATGGAAACCGAGATGGGCAGTCTCTGGTCTTGAAAGGGGTGGATCCAGAGACCTGCATGATTGTGTTCAAGAACCACTGGGCTCAGGTAAACGCCAGCGCAAAATCAAGAGTCATACACCTTTAAAGCAATAGTTTGACGTTTCCGGAAACACACTAATTTACATTTTGCAGAGAATTTTGCAAGGACCTTTGTTGCATGTAATATTCCCCTCTCTTCTCCGTCTGCCTCTTCAAAAATGCAAAATAAATAAAAATACAATTCTGTGTGTTACGTATAGAAAAAAGGCTGGGAGTTGATTTGTGGTTGTAAAGGGAGTTACATCCTTTAACTTTTTCCTGATTAACATTAATTTGTCCCTCCAGCTTCTGTGCAGATAGTCTTCCTTTCTTACTGGACAGCCTTTTCAACTTTTGGCGTGTAACTCCAAGTGAAACCACACATTTTCACATTTCTGTTTGTGTGTGGATTAAAATAACGAGATACAGTGTATTAACTAGTAAACCTTTTGAAGTGTTTGTGGCTGTACTTTTGAGCTTTGGACCGATAAGTTGGGGTAAGCTAAGCTAATCGCCTCCAGCCTCATGCTCATACATGTACACACACAGTCATCTAACTCCTGGCAAGTAAACAAGCATTTTCCAAAACTGAAAAATTATTCCTTTTAAAATATTTTCAAAATTGCCACCTCTGAGCCTCAATCAAACTTCAGGGAAAGTGCAAAGACCAGTGAAAGTTCCAGTTAATCATCTTGTCACACCCCAGATCTATTTTGTGACCCATTGGGAACACAAAAATATGGTTGGGAACCGCCACTTTAAACACATGCCAAAGTTATTCTCATTAAGAAACAAATTCTACTTCTACCTCATTGACGGTAGAGACTGGCTCCAGCGCCTGAACAACACTAAACTGCAGTGCAGTTTGTGGCCGGTGGAATCTTGGCAGTGTGAAGCCGACTGTCTCAGACTCTTGGCTCTTTGCAGCAGCATGTGTCCCTGTTCACCCCTGTGAGTCCTGGCTGCCTGCGAGACCTTCTCCTCCCACACTGAGAAGAACAAACGTTATCCACACTGACAAAAGTGTCACCCGGGCCAAATACAGAGGGAATAGAAAAGTGTGTTGGTAACTAAGTGTCAGCTGCTTTTTACGTCTACATTAGAGGCTGTCAGAGTGGGGTTTGACCCTTTTTTGAGAGGCCTCTGTGGTGCTCTAAATTAGCCGAATTCCTCTGTTTTTATTAAATTTGCCACCAGATAAGCTTGTAGGGATCAGTTGTGTTATTTGGTCAGAAGCTGTGTGGTTTAATGCAGATGTGTAGACTTGTAAGCCCTTAAGTCCCCCTCCACTCAAAAAAATGTGTTTTGTTTATTGTTATTTCATTTGAACGTTTGACCTTCACCGTGCAGAAGGTTGTTTGTGCAGAGTTTGACACTAGAAAGGCTGTTTTCACATTCATCAGCTGAAAGTTTTGTCCTCGCTCATCTGGGAATGTTTGGACATACGAGCATGGATTTTTGATATCAGAACTCACAAACGTGTGATGTGGAAACCTCCAGTGCACAAACACCTAAAATGAAGTGAAGTAAGAGACAGTAAAACTTTTAAGGTGAAAACAATTTGCACATTCATAGATTATAGACTGAGGCATATATGATATGATTTAAAAGATTTTAACAAGGTAAAAACCATACTGCCACAGATGCAATTTATTATTCCTAACAGAGAATCTCTAAAAAACATACCTAGAGAGGGAACTTTAACAGCTGATTCTCATTTTCTGAGGTATATTATGTCACTTGGTTTCTTGAGGAGTTACGTGAACTTATTCTAGTACATTAATTGATTGATAAATTGAGCTTGAAGTTTCATTATTGACCTTGGAAATAGTCGTTTCACAAAAGAAACAGGAAAAGTAAGTGGACCACGTGCTCAGATTTTGATGTCAAACTAGAATCACTCCTGTGACATGCATTATGTTGAATGTGTCTGTCAGTGTGGTTGGTGAATTAAGACTGGTGTAGAAGTACTGTGTTGTAAATTATCTTATTGTTTTGAATACAAACTCACCTGTCACCAAGTTTAACAGTCCAAACCAGTGACAGACTTGGCACTGAACATGATGATAGGTTGACTACACTATTGTTTTGCCACATGACGGTTTGTACTTTGCTTTTGACACATACATTAAGTCCTGTCTGGTAAATCTATCAGGAATCTAATCATGCATTTTCACAGATTAATTTATTCCTTCACTCATATTCCTCTCATACTTTTGTTGGTTCTGAAGTGAAAGGAATTTACTTTCATTGAAATACTCAAATGAAAGCTCCCATAGCCCTATGCATCCAGAGGCCATGTGACAATAAGTCTGCTTGATTTCACTTTTTTCTTTTTAAGAAGTTGTTTTAATCAAAAATACAAGAGGCTCACTAGTCCCAGTTTCTGACTGTGAGCAGAAAAAATGAGAACTCCCTGTTCCAGATTAAAGCTTGTTTAGCTTGAGGCAAACTGGCAGCACAATTTCACTCCTGCAGAGTCGTATTTCCATGCTTACTTAATCTGCAGCCCGATAAGAGTGCTCTTGACTTTGGTTTCAGTTCGGAAAACCTTGAAATCCGAGCAACATGTTGTAAGTAGCATTGGCCTTGTCCCTCTGTAAGAAGCTCTGCTCGTGTCTTTAGCAGATGATGTTTATGTTCATTTGCCATGTCTTATCTGCTGCTCTCCAGGCCTCACAGAGCTCATTGTGTTTGTTGTGACATGCAAAGTGATCTGTTGGTTGCTGTGGCTGCCAACAATCTTTAACTATAGACAGTGAAGTATGGGCAGTGTGTTCCTCGTCACTGTGACTCTTCAGAGTTACTGACTCATTCCATTCATGGCTAATGCCAAAGTTTTATGAATGCGTTTCTGTTTGGTGATGATATAGTTTATGTGGAAACACTCCCATCCAGTGTACACCTAAGAGCATCTTCAGACTCCGCTTTAGTTATCTGGTGTCAAACCAAACCAAAAGAGTTTCAGTCATATTAGCTTTGTTGCTGCTCCCATCCCTCAGGTGAAGTTGTGTTCTGCTTGTTACAGTAACATTTATTTTTTTCGGCATCTGTCAACTAAAAATAAAAGAACAGATGTTATGTGTGAATTTGGGAGACTTTTTCTAGTGTTAACACCTTGAAATTGGCACTTCAGAGCACTGCCTGAATCTGACACCGCATATGTCATCTTGTATTAATAATGCATAAGAAATGCGTCAAAACACACGTCTAGCCCTGTACTTCACAAGCTGACTTATCATAAAACTCCAAAGGTTTTAAGAAAAGACTTCAGCATCAGCAAAAACACTAATGTATTGTTGCAACTTCTAAAGTTTTAATTTAAGTGCTGTTTTTCTCCCTTTTTTTTATTTGCTTTTTGAGTTAAAGTTTTTAATACATTTGTTTGTGATGTCAACACCCTCTAGGGTATTTCCTTTAAATGCTTTAAGTTCTATATATCGGTGTACTTCAAAGTATCGGCTTAAGTTGAAAACATGACACATTTATGGTATTTTAATAATTTTTTTGGACACAATTTATCTTTCACGGTTGTGGGTGTTTTTTACACACACACACCTGGAAACAGCCACAGTCGGATCTGTTGGCACAGTCTCAGCAGCTCCACTGGAGCAGTTGCGGGTTAAAAGCAATCTCCACCGGCTTTATCTAATACTTTACTGAAGTAATAGACTTCAGCACAGCACAAACACAGAGAGTGGAGTTGGAGTCTGGCAATGTGATACTACTAGTTTGACATTATTGCTTCTCTGTCTCATTTATCATCTGACCAACCTCTCACAGCTCACCCTTCTAATGCACCAACACCCATAATTCACTTTTAATTCATACAGATTGTCCTGAGACTACAAATTAAACCTTTTTGATGTAGATCTAGACTGAGCAAACTCCCACTAACTTTTTCTGTATCATTTATATTTTGACGATACAGAATCATTCAATGACCCAATGACTTATCAGCACTGTCAGACCTACAGTATACTGAACGGCTATACAAATGTGTGCTTACTAGCAGCTGCTTTACAAATAATTCAGATACTCTAGGTGTTATAGTTTAAACCTTAACCCTGTCTTCAACTGACCTTGATAATGTCAGTATTATGCTGGCATGCAGCCCACAACCACAGTCTGACTCCTCCATATGTATATCCAGTCGTAAAATCCTCAAATGATTCTCAAAGCTGACCCCTTCCTGTCACTTCTATAATGGCCAGGGAGCCTGAACTGGGCCACTGGACCAGGCCCCATTGGGCAGCGACAGGGATTACGAACTCTGTTCTCTTGTTTCCATCAGCCATGCCCAGTTCTCTTGTACACAGCCAGTTATTGTCATGGTAGCAGCGGCAGGCTGGGGACACTGGCTCCATTATTGTGACTCTGGTTTCTACGCAGTGGACACACAAGGGAGGATCTAGATACACAAAGGACTGTTTCACTCTGTTCTACCAAACTGAGTTGATCTGTACTGTGCTGCTGGTCTATTTACACCCCATTATTGTTGATAGTTAACCTGTCATGAAGAAGGGAGTGATTTTACCTGCAATGTATCGGTTTTCATTTGATAGTATACATGCACTGTTTATACAAATAAGATTAAAACTGCAATTAAAAAGGAATACTGACTTATACCATAGGTCAAGTGTCTATAGTATAACACACACTGTATATTGTGTGAGTGGTGATACTAAGGATCCACTTTGTCGACACAAATGGAAACAGATTAAGCATTTTTGCACTTTTTAAATCCCAGCAATCAATTTGCGTCTTCCTTGGATTTTGCAAATTGAGTTTCTGTCGATCTTTGTCTTTACATTGTGCTCTCCAAAATGGTGGCTATTAAAGGTCATGTTACCTGTAAGGAGCAGTGCATTTCATGTATAGAATACATTTTTGTGGCCCACCAATAAAGATCCGTCCCCTTCCAAACAGAATTTTGTATTTATTTCCTCCCCTTCAAAATGTTCCAAGTGCATTCTGATTGTAAAAATGAATTCCCTATTTTTAAATTACCTGCTGATTGCAGTGGTGTTTTGTAGTGGCCTCTCAAGTGTCTCAGAAATTGAAGTGTCACTCTAATGCATGTCTCCAACCCAAGAGTCAACCACCACTAAAAAAAATACCTGACCTGTGTGAATTTATTTATTTGTATTTCTTCTCACAAAGAGAAATCTTCAATTAAGTTTTTCATTAGCATGAAACCACAACAACTTTATTAGGTGATTTATAGGTATTGTTGTTGTCATTGTTATAAGTATTGTGTTCTTTATTTGAAACCTCCAAAATCTGGTTCTACAACGTATGACAAAGCATAATTACTCATTACTTTGCAGCTGTTCTTGCATAAAAATACATTTTTATGCATGGTTTAATTGCAATTAAATGTATGGTTATAATGTGTTCAGCTGTAAGTAATATTCCTCTGGTCTCTTACTGTAGGTGGTGAAGATCCTAGAAAAGCATGATCCCCTGCGCAGCAACTCCACCCTGTCCTCCCTAAGTGTCATCAACCTCAGCACTGGCTCTAGCGGCGGCCCTCGTTTCGGCCCCATCCCTGGAGACGAGGCGAGCGCAGTACAGAACTATGTGGAACACATGCTCTTCCTGCTGATGGAGGAGGAGAGCGGTCAGGCCGGCGCCATGGGCCCCATCCTGGAGTTTGTGGTGATGGAGAACGTGATGGAGCGACTCTTTGTGTGGAGCCTCCGCAGGGAGTTCACAGACGACATGAAGCTGGAGCAGCTGAAGATGTATGAGATGCTGGTGGGCCAGGCGCACCAGCCTCTGCTGCATCACAAACCCATCCTGCGGCCGCTCATGATGCTGCTGTCGTCCTGTTCTGGTACCGCAGCGCCACAGGTCGAAGCCGAGCTGGTGCTGCTGCTCAACCAGCTGTGCTGCGTTCTGGCAAAGGACCCTTCAATTCTGGAGCTGTTTTTCCACACCAGCGAGGATCAGGGAGCCACAAACTTCCTCATCTTCTCTCTGCTCATCCCTTTCATCCACAGGGAGGGCACAGTGGGCCAGCAAGCCAGAGATGCACTGCTGCTCATTATGTCGTTGTCCGCTGAGAATGAGCGAGTGGCCAAACACGTGGCAGAAAATACCTTCTTCTGTCCGGTCAGTCTCAAATGAGGGATTGTTGTTCCTTGTTTCTCTTTCTCTTGCTCTCTTTCGCTTGTGTTTTTTGTTATCTGAGAATTTCCCCAGACTTTTATTTTCCTAACTAACTCAACCTTTTTGTACGAGGAGTTGTTCTCTCTTATTCTCTCACAGCCACTCTAAAATCCCAGACTTTTTCTATGACGCTGGGCGGGATAATCAGGCCAAAATATGCAAATGAATTCATGAAGCCACTTAAAGCAAGGTTAAAACATCTCTGGCACTGAATGTCACAAATGTCTGGCATTCAGAAGATTGTGGCACGGTTGCAAGCTAATCCCATGTAAATAATGCCATTTATCCGCAGCTGCAGACATCGCAATGAAAAATAGCTTTTGATGCAATGCCAGTTTAACTGCAGTCTGAATTTAATTGGTTCCACTGGCGGGCTACAAGGATAATCCTATAGAGGATGTATACATCAGTGCAACACTAATGATGCACTCATCTTACAGTTAAATTAGACTGCAGTGCTACAGACTCTGTTGTTTGAAATCCTACCCTGTAAATACTCCAGTAATATTGATAGTGACCATTTGTTATGTGGAAAGTCTGTTGACATTAATGCATTAATTAGTGACCTAATTACCATATCATGATGATTATGATGTGGAAGTTATGGGCAATAAAACTCTTTGCTGCTCAAATATTTATAGAGCTGACATGTAGGAGACATAAATCCATATGCATGCTGTCTTTCTGTGTAAGGAGGAACAGGCGGGCTGATATATAGGCGGCTGCAGTGCTCTGCTTACATCTGCATTACATTATCAAAAAGTGCAAAAGAAATGATTTACAAAAGTATTTTGCATTGTAGTGAGCAGTAAAACACTGTTATAAATCTCTTCTGTGAGGCTGAAAGTAAAACCGACTGCCGAGATGCCGCGTATATATCATTTATGACCATACACTGCCTCATTAATGTTTAATGAGGCCCATAATATTCTCTCTGTAATTACTTTACGTCGGATTATTTTTCATTAGATTGTATATATCACATCATGCTAGGTTTGCAGTACAGTGTGCTCTTTTACAGAACAGGTACAACATCTTACAGACCTAAATTGTTTTAGTGTAGTTTTGCTGTGGAGATTAGCGTTACAGAAAAATAGATAATAGTCTAATATAGTCGGGGGGAAAAAAGCTCTGCCGCTCCAGTTAAATTTATAAAATGAAATTTTGAGCTAGATGCTAATCTCACCACGCTAACATGCTGATAGCGGGTATGTCCGCCATGTTCACCATCTAAGGTCAGTTAAGTTACTTTAAATCATCCTGTGGGGATCCAAATTGTACTGAATTTCATGGCCTCATCTGTCTAATGGTTGTCAAGATCTTTCACTCAAAACTGTTGATGCTCGAGGAGAATTCAGAGGATCACCATAGTCTATGAACCATGAATGTTTACGAAATGTTGTACCTGCCTATTTTGGAGATGTTGAAATATATTTTACAGGATTAGTGAGCTGACATTAAATAGTCTAATAGTCAATAATAAGAAGACTGTAAGATCTTCATTTGTTGTTGACTCTGTCCCCTCAGGTTCTGGCCACAGGGCTGAGCGGCCTGTACTCATCGCTGCCCACCAAGCTGGAGGTTCCCAGTGAGGAGTGGCACTGCCTTCACAAAGAGGACTGGCTCCAGATGCCGTCCCTCGTCCAGTTTCTCAACTCGCTGGAATTCTGCAATGCTGTTATTCAGGTGAAAACGTGCAAGAGCGCTGCACACCAAGGCTCTGCCACATGAAAAATGTATTCCCAAATGGTAAATGGCTGCAGCCTTCTGCTTGACTGCACTCTTGACTGATATGTGCCTGAACATTGACTGTTCCCAGGTGGCCCACCCTGATATCAGACACCAGCTAGTTAGCTACATCTACAATGGATTTCTTGTGCCTGTCCTAGCACCAGCTCTCCATAAGGTTGGTACTCATCTTCACCTCCATGCAATGCCTCATTTGAACAAGTATACAGTATATTCCAGTGGAAGTTGGTTATAAAGCATTGGTCATGTTCCTCAGTAATAAGGTTGAGCGAGTATTTGGCGTAAAATGGGTTTCTGGTACAGATAATGTTTTTTTTTACAAATAGAATTATCATACGAGTAAAATGTCTGTAAAAATAACTTAAAATTGTTTTGTTTGCCTTTAACTGCACAGAGCAGAAGAATTAGAGTATACAAATGAATACAGTAATAAATTAAACAGTGTACTGTATACTCAAATTTGTACACAAATATCTGCATAACATCCCAACATCTTGCTATGCACTGTAGAAGCGGTCAACAGAATTTTCTCTGGCATAATGTTTGTGTTTGTTCTATAAGTTGACATCATACTCCTATCCTCCCTTCCTCTTTGAAGCTCACCCTGGAGGAGGTGATGACCACCACTGCATACCTCGACCTTTTCCTGAGGAGTGTATCTGAGCCGGCCCTGCTGCAGACCTTCCTCTCCTTCATCCTCCTCCACCAACACGACAACGTCCAAATTTTAGATACCCTAGTCAGCCGCATCAACACCCCCTTCCAGGTACAGGATGAAGCCTGATCTACATGTCTTGTCTTGAAATCACACATTGCACTTAAACTTGAGTCATGCTGTATTTAATAACTCCAGATAAACTACCCCAGAGGCACTTGGACCCATGGTGAAACTTTAAATGTCAGCACAGAAGCTTGCAGATTGTTGCCATGGTGATGCTCAGTTGCAGGGATATCTCCTGTTAGCGAAGCACCGCATATCAGCATTTTAAAACAGCCCTATATGCCGGAACATCTTGTTCAAATGTTTTGGAACTAAATCATTAAGATGAATAAGTAATGCACTCTTTACATTGCTGTTTGACTGTGTAAACGGCTCAGGGAGTTCCCTCCTCCAGTGTTTGCCAACAGTCAGCTTTGACACACCTACAACTCAGTGAAAAATAAGAAACATGTTTGCTTTTCAAATTTTTGACATTAAGCCAAATTAAACATTGACTAACATGCAAATATTCCACATTTTAACCATTTTATTTTCCTTGCTTTTATCATTGATGTTTAATGGCTTCAAAAAATTGCGCTTTTTAGGTAGTTTTCCTCTCGATGCGGTCAGGTTTTAGTGCCTTTGACTGAAGGAAAACCTTTTTTAGGTTAATCAGAGCCAAAGTGACTTTTATTGAGGATAAACTCTGCTGATTAGCTCTATTTTCCACTCATTTCTAGCCATGCTAAATGGCTCTGTGGGTGGTAATGTCAGTCTGTCAATCACCTTGTCAGACTACCACTTTGGTCCATAGTGTCGGAGCTAGAACAAATATCCAAGGGCGAGCACTAAATTACTGGCATGTGAAAGTGTCACAATTCAGTTGTACGCTAAAAATCACAAATATAGTGAATTCTTGTCACTATTTTCTAATAATCTGACTAAAAACACAAGGAAAATCACTTAGGTGTAAACAAATGTATCCAAATGACAGAAAGCTGCATCCACTTTCACGGAGTACTCCAGCCAGTTCCTTCTCTGCTACCAGGCAGCAAGAAAACATCTCTTCTTACTCTCAAACAGGCTGATGGAGGAGGTTTGGAGACTGACCTCTTTAGGCCCGTCTTTTCTAAATCATCCATCCTCTGTAGCATTAAGACGAAGGCTAGTAGTAGCCGGTGGTGCTCCGACAACTCCGACAAAAAGTAACATTGTCATCAACCCTTGGCCATAAACTTATTGCTGTTGAGCCTTCAACCACTTTCTCAAATCCATGGCTGCGAATGCGAGGACACTATTCAGCTATCTTAGCCAACTCAAACTAACCTACACATAATGACAGATTTTTAGTTTTCAAAAATTCCTGCTCAACTTGTAAAACGTTACGTAACACAATTCTAGCCTTGCAATGAAAATGTTTTTATGCTATGACTGGGCGCAGTGATTGAATTCCAGACTGAAATATATCAGCAGTAGTATCAAAAGCAGCCATCCTCAGTCGTTATAACGTCTCACTGTGTTTTTCTGTTCAACTCTCCAGTTAGGCACTGTGTCACTGGCACTTTTCCGCACTCTCATTGGCTTATACTGTGAAGATGTGATGCTGCAGCTCATATTGAGGTGAGTGGCACACACGCAGACTTATCCCAGTTATGAAGCATGGTACAGCTAATTGGTTTATGACATTATGAGCTTTTACTCTCTACCTCCCACCATGCAGACTTGTGTTACCATCTGTCTGTTCCCCTTCCTACGACCACCCGTTGGTTTCCCTAACAGGATATGTTCCCATCTGCCTCCCCAGGTACCTGATCCCCTGTAATCACATGATGTTGAGTCAGAGACGTGTGGTGAGGGAGAGGGACTGCTACTCTGTGTCAGCAGCCAAAATCCTGGCATTAACGCCATCCTGCTGCTCTCCAGATCACAGCCCCCCGCCCCTGCGACAGCTGGACTCCATCCTTTTTTCAAAGGGTGCAGAGAGTCCCAGCAACCCCAGGGCCACAGGTAGGGGGGACAAGACATTAAAGGAACATTTTTCAGGTTTAAAACTGCTTGGATCTTATTTTTACAGTTTAGATATCATTTCAGTGGGTTATGACAGCACTGTATTTGCCAAATTTGCTTAGATCTGGGAACAGGGAGACATTTCTATAATGAAGTCCAATGAGACAAGCACAGGGACAATCATACAGGTTGTATAAAAGCCAGATTATCCAAACAGCTTTATTTGGAGGTAAACCAGAAATTTTTCACATCCAAAATGTTGGTAACAATCCCTCGTTGCACAGGAAAACTCAACACAACTAGGAAAGTTGATCTGTAAAACTGTGATGAAGGATTACAACCAACCTTTGTCTTCTCTTCCAAATAAGTTTGGCTAGCCTGTGTGTTCGTTTACAACCTGTCTGATTGTCTCCTTGTGTTTCCTGCCCTGACGTCAGCAGTTATCTAGCAGTTTCAGATGAGAATGATTGTTGATGATCTTAGCTGAAATCCGTAGGGAAGCAGGCTGACGTAGTGATTTGGACAAATGCCCTTCAACTCTGTGTCAGTAGGTATTCACACCTCTGAGGTGTGTTTGTGTATGGGAATGAGCCCCCGCCCCACCAGCTACATTAGACAGGAAATCTAGGATGTTTTAATCATGCTCTTTGACACTACTGAATATTTTTATTTTTAAAGTACTGTATGTGCTTCAAACGAATGAATGACTGCTTTTCTGCCACATTTGTCTTTGCCGCTTTCAAATCAGCTGCAAGCAACAAATTCATCCAGAAGATTTTACTGTGTGTGTGTGTGTGTGTGTGTGTGTGTGTGTGTGTGTGTGTGTGTGTGTGTGTGTGTGTGTGTGTGTGTGTGTGTGTGTGTGTGTGTGTGTGTGTGTGTGTGTGTGTGTGTGTGTGTGTGTGTGTGTGTGTGTGTGTGTGTGTGTGTGTGTGTGTGTGTGTGTGTGTGTGTGTGTGTGTGTGTGTGTGATAACCTCAATAATAGTGATGTGCAGTCAGAACAAACAGAGCATGACAGAGGAAAATGGAAAGTCATTCATTGCAGCAGTTAGAGTACTAAAACCAAAAACGTATAATGAACAGTATAATTTATTAAGATTACATTTAAAAGATCTGTTCAAATGCGGTTTTGAGTACAGTGCACTGCAAGGTGTTTGTCTGCATTTACCTGGGATATGAACATATAGCAGGGATGATGATGAGTAATTTATCAAATAGTGAGATTTCCTGCTGTTTCGCTGTATTACATCACTTTACCCCCTGTTGTTACATGTCAAACTCATTAGTTCTGCTCTGTGTGAGCGCTGCACTGAAGCGCTGCATGCCAGCCTTTATCAACATTTCCGATCTGTTTTTCCCAGAGGAAAACAAGGGCTTCTTAGAAGAGGATGATGGCTCAGGTAACTCCTGCACCATCGGCTCAGAAATCTACCTGGATGTCAGTTATCTTCATTACCTCTACGACGCCCATATGACCATCAGCAGCTGCATACGGGCCTGCAAGGTTTGGTCAGCTCCGTACGACGGTGAGGACCCGCCTCCTGAAAAATACCAGCCTGGCGTCCTTGAGGAGCCGGGACTAAAGAGTCGGCAAACCCAGATGACCCTCAAGAGAGTTTCACAGCCGTTGGCGCCGCGCACTCGACCCTGCCCGCTGCCGAATACAGAGCCACCTTCCATCAACCAGCAGGAGCTGGAGTGGGATGATAGTTACGATGCATGCCCAGTGCAGACTGCTGAAGCTCCCATGGAGAGTAAACCTCCACAGCAGCCTCCTGCTGAGCCCCCAAAGCACATCCAGGAGATGAGGAAAACAGCCATTATGTTGGTAAAAGGCTCATATATTGAGGAAAATGAGTTCCAGGATGACGTCATGGTATACGATCTTGTTGCCAAGAAAGACACCAGAGATGCTGAGCGCCAACCAGGCTCAGCAGAAGTTCCCCTAAAGAACGGACTCAGTCTGACACTTCCAAACTCTCTGATGGCTGATAACAGCAAGATTAGCTTGGACACAAAGGCCAAAGGTCAGACAGATTGTAATTCTAACGTCCAAAACACCACCACGGCTGCTGAGTTGGGTGATGACCTTTTGGCTCAATATGAGGAGCTCATTCGTACATTGGACACTGAAGCAGGTGGAAAGCTGGTCAAAAGTGATGCAGAGTTGAAGAAGCCCGTCACACCAGCAGATGAAGTGGAGGAAGTGGAGGAGATGGATTTCACCTCCTTCTCTGCTGAGACACCAGAGCCAGAGAAAGTGCATTCACCATTTGGGACTAAGTTTTGCAGTGGAAACACGGGCAGAAACCACGCAGTGCCTTTTACTGGTGAGTTAAGGGAAAGCCTCTGCATTTACCAAAAACTACATTCAGACAGCACAAATAAAAGATCGTTTATGATTATTCTCTCTGCAGGTCCATTTATCAGTGTGCTGTTGTCTCGTATGGAGAACATGCTGTCTAACTCGCTCCATGTCAACTTGTTGTTGACGGGCATCCTGGCCCAGTTGGCAGCTTACCCTCAGCCTCTCCTGCGCTCCTTCCTCATCAACACCAACTTGGTCTTTCAGCCGACTGTTCGCTCCCTCTACCAGGTAACACAAATATGTTGTATTTATGCTTGTGTAGGCAGGAGTGAGCCTTTTATTACCCTTCCTTTCCCCACCCCCCGAGGCTTTTGTTTCAAAGTAGACACAGGGAAGAAAAATAAATCAAAAGATTTGGGTTTGAAAGATGTTGAAACATGCAGCTTAGCTTTCAGAAGTGATTGAAAATATAAATACAATGAATTTAAAACTGATCGCAGTACTGTAGCTGCTCTTGAGTAATGCTGAAATAAAGACGGTGTTCTTTCTTATAGTACTACTCAGTAAGATGCAGACTTTAAGGTTGTTCTTTGATTACATCAGTGTAAATACTCTGTTTCTTTTTGGTGTTTCCCTTCAGGTACTAGCCACCGTGAAGCACCAGATAGAAGAGCTGGCTGCCACCGGAAAAGACTTTCCAGAGCTGATCACTGCCGCCCAGCACTGGCTGCTGGCCAGGGAGACTTCGTTCATGGCAGCAGGTGACAATACACCCACATCTAGGATTGTTTCTTTGCCAGCTATGGTTGGAATCTGTATCTGCTCATAGATCTATAACAGTGAGAGAATGAGCAACCCAATGACTAGAATAGACCAGAATATAAACTCTGGGCTGGTGTTGAGTTCCTCAATCTCACTAACTTGCTTTCAAAAATGGGTTAAGTTCAAAACAACATATACATTCATTGTCTTTTTGGCTCCTGTTGAGAATCAGAATAAATTCTACTTGATTTTGTCAATCATATGTCTTTGCAGTTTTGGCTCCAGCTAAACCCTGGAGTTTCAAGCCTGCTTGAAATAGATTCCCCATGGTTTCAGAGTTGTACAAGCTACAAAAAACGTTGTCGGGAGTATGTTTGCGAAAAGATAAGAGCTGTATTTTCTAAGATGGGAAATTTTAAAGGGAATTTTTTAGTTGGTTAACTAAAATATTCTCCTTTCTTGTACGTGTTCAGTGTTTTTCTAGAAGAGCAGCACTTGGGATCCTACTTTCTGGCTGAAATTATTTATAAATCATTAACAGGAATATATTATGTTCACAAAATGTCTGAGTATGCATGGTGTAGACTAGAGTCTTTCCATGCGTGAATGTTATTTATTTTTATTTTGTAACTTATTAAATCCTCCATGTTCTCAGACAAAAGCAGCAGACACCCTGCCCATGGCGAGGCCGGAAGGATCTTGAAGAGTTCACCGCCACCTAAACCCAAAGCCATCTCTCTGGATCGGACAGAAGTCTTCGCTACCGTCCTCTTCACTGAGTTCCTCAAAGAACTGGCTGCCATTGCACAAGAGCACTCCATCTTATCGTACATTCCTATGGAAGAGTGATTGTGTCCCAATAGGCCTCTGTGAAGAGTCCAACTTAACTCTGAAAGATTTTAAAAAGACTCTCTTTTACGATGATTTATTTTTTTCGTTTTTCAGGCACTACTTGATGAAGAAACCTCTTAGATCAAGTGATTTATACTAAACTATTTTTAAAAAGATCATAGCATATTTATTTTCCAAGCAAAGATAATCAATTTCATGTGCTTTTCAACTTCAACTTTGTAGTTCTTCAAAGGGCTTTGGCAGCCAAGAAGGTCCAACCTTTGAGCTGGAAAAAATCTTGACCTGTTTGCTGAAAGCTCGCACCATCCGGTAACACTCACAAGAATGAGCTCCAGGTCCACCAACCAAAGACTGTAAAGAGACGATTTAAACAAAAACAGCCTTTTTTTGTTATGTTTTAAACAATCATCAGCCCTCATCTGAACTTCAGGGTTCTGCCCTCTTTTCTGAATGTCTTCTACAACCAGCTCCAACCACAGCAGAATGTCTGTTAATGGTTCTGTTTAATACTCAGGTGGCCTTTCTGGAGAGCTGTTGCCTCTTTTGCCATGGGATTACACACCATAACTTAGGACCGACGCCGTTTTCAGAGCGCAAGCATTTGAATGATTGAAAAATGTCATTTGAAGATACTTGTTGCAGGGCTGGTATCACACAGCTTTTACATGACTATATTTTTGGGGCAAAAACAGGTTGGTCACCTTTGTCTTTAAACTCTACGAAGTGTTTTTGTTTTTTTTCTCCACCAAATCTTTGTGTCTTAGATGTACGTTTGTTTTGGTGTGTTTCTGTTCATTCATGACTGTACCTCAGGAGATTTTTTTCATGCATGTTCTTTTCTCTCAGTTCTTTGTGTGAAGCAGTTTTCTTACAATGCACTAGTTCCTCACATTAATGGGCTCCACATGTTCTCCACTAAAACCTGAATTATTCTTCCTATATTTAATTTTGCCTTACTTTAGCGATGCTTTATAATGTACATATTGTAAGAAAAATGTTCTAATGACACAGAACACTATGCAAATCAATTATATTTTGGGTATAATTAAGTTTTGGATATTTTCAGAATGGGAAGGGGTATTTAAGCTTTTATGTGAGTTTCTATTGCCATATATATAATTTTTTTTTTCAACAAGGTTATAATAGTTGCTAGTTGTTGTGGTTTGTCACCATCTTCTATTTAGGGATTGTGTAGGGTGTTGTTTAGTTGTGATAAGTCTCACTGTTGGGAGAGTCGTAGTTTGCGTCTGTTGAAAGACATCTCAGATTGAAAATGTTACAGGAGGCGAACTGCTGGAGTTGCCTTTATTTTAGTCCAGGTATTGCACATGGTTGTTAGTGTGGTTGTTAAAATGAAATAATACAAGAATACGAGTATTTTGTTACAAAGCATGCCTCTACTGTCTAAATGAATTTACCAGGACAGAACTACTTTTAAATTAGTGCCTAAATTATGATTTCAGTTCACATTCTTGCCTGACTTTGAATGGATTTACACAGGAGTAATACAAACAATACAAATGTATTTATTTTTTGGTTTAATTTTTGAGTTGGAGCTGTCCATTGTCAGAGTCTAAAAGGAAAGGCCATAGAGACTGAAGATGTGCAACACGTATTGTTTGGTCACCTTATTTCCTTTTTTATTTAACACTGCTTTCAAAAATAATGTATTTGTTTCTCGATAAAACTAATTCTCTAGCAGTAAATAAATCACCATCCATTCACACCTTTTTAGAAAGAAGTACTAAAAGTGATGTGGATATTTCACACAAGCTTTATTAGATCTTGGATTTTATATAGAAAAATATTTCATACATGATTAGAACTTAATTCTAAATCTTTAAAAAGATTTAGACTGAGATAATGGACTGCTCCACTAGATCTAACAAAAAGTAAATGTAATGTTGTATAAATTATTAGAAGGAAAATGGCAACTATACATCTGATATTCTTGTAAAACTACACCAGGCTGATCAGTGTTTTCATCTCAGAAATCCAGCTAATAAGACAAATTTAACTTCAGTTTTAAATCTGAATTGTGTGCATTTGTTCCTATTTAAATCCATCCAGTTTCTACTTGATGCTATGCAGGCAATAAATAATGCAGTTAGATCTGTTTGTACTTTTTACAAAAACATGGCTTAGAAATGTATATTTGTATCAATCAGAGCCACTTTCACAATTGTTCAATAAGCCTTTTTTCTCTGGTAAAAGAATGTTTCAGAGCACTTTATCAGCCTTTTCATATTGCAGTGCCTCTGCGCTGCTGACACAGACTCAACCAGCACAGATGCAGTCTGTGTAACATACATAACACAGTATAACAATCAGTGTATTAGCACTAACGTGGCATTAGACGGGTATTACAACCAAAACCACAGACCAGTTTCTGTCTCAGTAGGTTCTTATTCCAAAGATTCCTCCTTTCTGACACCATTTGGCCTCGGTTTTCTATCCAAGATGTGATCAGGTTTCTGTTTGTTGCGGATGTCTGAGACACAAAGGCATGCCTCTTTTAATAAAGACAACTTCTGGTAAATTAAACTGGATGCACTTAATGTGTTGACCTATTAAACTTTTTTTTAAAAAGTAAAACTAACAGCTGCTTTACCTAACAACAGGTTTCATCTGACACAATCAATATATTCTTTCATTTTTGCCAGAGGTGGTTCGTTTGTTCTGTAGACATTGACGTCCTCATTTAATAACATTTCCTTTCCGAGCAGCCCTCCCCCCAGAGAGATTTTGTTCGAAACTGGGTCTTGTACTTGGGTAAACACAAGAGCTTACATTCTCCATTCAGTGATTATGAAATACTGCAGAGATGAAGCCAACTGTGTTTGAGAAGCTTTTGACAAGAGCCGTTTGCAAGTAAACCACACCATATTTTGCCTGTGCATTCAAATGAGTTATTACATGGGTAGGAAAAAAAACCGAAAATAAAACAAAGCGGGATAAACTGGAGAAAATAAGTATGAGGCTAAATATAGTACACTGGATGGTCACCTGCTGTCAGACTTCTGTTACAAAGACCAACGTGGAACTACAACCGTTTGAAGCTAAAACAACCAAAACAAAAATCTAATTATTTTATAATGAAAAGAGCTCGATGATAAAAAATATATATATATATATTTTTTTTTTTATCATCTCCAAACAGCAATTATTTACCTTCAAAATAAGACTTACTACATTTAAATAAACTGCACTGAATGTACAAACCATTAGAGGCAATAAGTAAACTAACAAGTCCAGGTAATGGCCATTATTCCTGTTTACACATGTACTTATCACAAAAAGTATAGATAAGGACATTTTAAGCCTTGAAGCAATTAAGATGAAGATTGTGCAAATGATCTGCACCTCAATACCACAGAGAATCCATATTTAACGCACCATAACTTAAAGTATTACAAGGCAAATTATGTTCCTCGACCACAAGAGGGAGCTCATTGATCGCTCTCTGCCCAGATGACCGAGACAGGCAGGGTTTCTGTTGACTCTTGATAAGAGAGCATCTGTCACGTCAGCAGTTTCCTCTTCTGCCTGTGTGATTTGCAGGCCTTACTAATGACTATAATAGCCAATATGGCAGAGGACAATGGTTCATAAAGTTATGTAGAAAGGGTTATATTGCATTAAATGGCAATTGTTCTTGAAATACTACTTTTCTTTTTTTCACAGCACAATTTAAATTTATATTAAACATTAAATGAGCTTTCCAGTCATGATCGGATTTCACTTTTTCCACTTTACATAGAAATCTCATCACCGGTTTAAAATATGAAAACAGATATTTACTGTATCTTGGGATTTATGAATGCATTTTTCCTGATAAAATATAGTGAATGGTGATACGACGACAAGAGTATTAATCTGAAAAGCTTTATTACTTTATAAATACAGACAATAACAGTGAAAACATGCTTTAGTATTTACAAAAAATGTCACTGCCCTGTGACATAGTCATGATTTATCTCCTTTTCATACAGATCTACAATATCACTGTCGTATCGTTTGACTTTTATGAAGGTCACATATGCTGTGATTTGACTCTGATGTGATCAACAGTCCGACTTTAATAAAGTCTTCTCTTGTAAAATTGCCCTCACCAACACTGGGTCAGCTCTTCCTTTGGTCTCTTTCTGAACCAGCCCCATCAGCTTGTTCAGAACTTTCTTGTTTCCATTCCTGATGGCGTTAACCTACAGAGAGGCACAGCAAACACAAAACATCTCAACTGTGCACACAAACCAAAAAAACAATGGAACTACAAGTGAGAATTTGCATGTGAGCCCTCACCTCATCAGGGTTCGAGTCCACCACCTTCTGGCAGATGCTGTGCAGCTGTGCGGTGTCACTAACAAGACCCAAGTCCAGCTCCTGGACGATCTGCAGGGCTGTCTTGCCTGATGACTTCCACATCTCCTGGAACACCTGAGAGCAGAGAGAAACCAGGTGAGAACCAGTATGCAAACCAGCCCCAGCTAGGGTGTTTGTATTGATTGACATATAGAAGGGCATAACTGCATGGTCTGCACAGCTGACTGACCTGCCCAGCAACCGAAGAGGAGATATGTCCTGTTTCCTGGAGTTCCAGCAGCTCAGCCAGGGCAGAAGGAGAGATAGGGCTGAAATCAAATGAAGGGGTAATTTAATTGTAGTTTAATGGGTGTACTGAAGAATTAGTTATATAAATGGAGGGTGAGAAGGAGAGTGAAAGAGTCTCAACATTTCTGATTTGACTGTTTGTCTTTCTTATGTCTTCTTGTTTATTCCCCAGGCTACCAGACAAACTGAATCAAAAAGCCTCTTAGAAAATATTAAGTAGTTTCATTCAGTATTCTGCAGGCCAGACGATCTGTCTCAGCTAAATCTCATCCAAACACAGTCTAGACACTATGGAACAATAGTTGAAGTATCCATCAACACAACAAAGTTTGGCCGACTGATTGTGTGTGAAATAGAGCGGTGATTCCCAACCGCGGGTACTTGTATCTCATGGGGTAAAGCCAAATAGGACTATCAATTCTAGTGATGCAGATCTTTTAATAAATTTACAATAACCAGTAAGCTGCCCATCAACCTGAGTTGAGCCTGTGCAAGTGTTCAGTGTACAAGGCGTTCCTGTAGGCCTGGCGTCAGTGGTGTAATGCAGGGTATATGGAGTATGTCCACTTATTTTTAAGTGGCATTAGGTATACCCACTTCTACATCCCCTCTGATGTGCATCATTCAGTAGTTCAGTTTTTTTTTTTCCCTAGGACGGCAAAGGAATTGCGTAGTTATCCAATTTTCATGAGTGAATGGAGTAAGGAATAATGAATACTTACACTCTTCTGTGGCTGATGTTAATTTCATAATGATCATTACTCCCCTGAAGTCATCCAGCAGACGTTAAGTGACAATGTGCAAATACTACTTACTCATTTTTGGGTGAGCTAAATATGCAAGAGTAGTCTTACGTGTCACTGTTTATAACCCAGGGCGTTAATCCTGCTTGCTGGACGGACAGCTTAAAAAAAAATTAATTAAATTAGCATAAATTAGCGTAGCCACTTCTCCAGGCACTGCTACACCACGGCCTGGCGTAATGTAGGCCTGGCATCATGCTGTCACCATCCTGCCACAAATCATCCACTGGACCTCCAGTGAATTTCCCTGAGCTGCCAGCACCCCCAGCAACTTTTGTGAACCCTGGAAGAGTGACTTCTCTCCGCTGGTGGAAGCAAACAAGTTCCTCATGAAATGTCTGGAGTTTCACCTCTCCCAATTTCTTATTTATTTTATCCTACACAAAGACTTGGTGCCAGAGAGGCAAAAGGAGGCTTGGGCACATTATACAGCAAAGATAAAAAAAGATTTGACACTGACAGTCATTATATGGATGCAGAAGGAGAAACATGCATTCTTATGAAAAACCCTTCAAAACCTTTTATTTGACACCAAAAATGTCAGTTATTTCTTTCTGGCTGCAAGCACTTAAAATGTTTTGATTCTAATGCGGCGGAGTTTCTCTGTTTCCTCGCTGCCTGCAGCTTTCGACAGTCCTGCCGGGCACTCTTTGTTTTTCTTTAACTCTCTTCCTTTCAACCAAAGCAAATGCAACATTATGCATAAATAAACACCAGCTATCTGTGGTTTACTCACACACAAATGCGTCACAACAGTCTGGGAATGGTAGATAAAGTAAAGCTCACAGAATCTGCACTGACGTCAACCCATTACTTGTTTCAATTTCATTTGCTGTGTAATGACTCTGATTTTTATTCTAAGAATCGTAATTCGAGTAGAACACTAGTGAAATATAACCATTAAAATATCCAACTCAACAATCTGAGTTGGACTCAACATGCTTCAGTTTCTAAAGTCGTGATCTGGTGACTGACCTTCACCCAGACCTTCATAAATACAACTCAGATGCATCAGATCAGCCTAATTTTTCCTTTAGCTGCAGTCACTATTAAACTGGCTTTTTAAGAAAATTGCTACAAAGAAATTAGTTAAAATGAGTGTCTGATATTTAGCGCCCCAGCATGTCATAAACAAAAACAGTGGGAGACAACTGGAGTTTTTTGTTTCATAGCCGGTGGCTAAATAGGCATCTTCATGTTTTTTGAAGCACAAGCATGAAAGGTACTATGGCAACTTCCCTTTGTATCAAAATATCAAAAAGACTTCAATTTCAGTCTTTTGGAACAGTTTCAATCCAACAGCTAACAGACCTGCAGCAGGGAGAGATCAAACAACACCTTCTTCCAAAAGGTAATGATTTCACTAATGTAATTGGATTTGTCAAAACAGGCTTTTCCCTGATGGGCTGTCAGACTGTCGCAGGGGTTTTCTCATTGACAGACACAAAGAATCAGGGAATATCGGATGATTTATGAACTCACACATGTTATTGTTGTATAGTATGCAACGGTCTAATCAGTACTTCTGAACACTAAGAATTTAATAATCCTTGATGTCAATGAAACCAAACCAGCATGATGCAGAATGGTTCATGGATAAGACTGAATTATTTTATCTAATTAAGGTTGATGTGCAGTCATTTTCAACCCAGACATTGACTATACAAACACGATTCTGAGCACTATACTACTCTATACTCTTTAATCCAGTGCAAACCTTCTTGGGGGAATAGGAATGAAGCAGTTTAATAACTTAGATTTTAGTGGTCTCTCCTATTGAGCCAACAACAACTGAAGGTTTGTGTATGTTAATGTGTGTCAAGAGTGGGACTCAGTAACAACCACAACATTAGATTTATATTTTACAACTGTTTGATTATCCACTTTTTGCTTTCACTTAAGCTCAGTAGATAGCCACTTGTTATATTTCCTTGCTCAGTAAATTGAATATCATAAGGATTGTTACTATTGTTTGATTCAGTATGATGCCCAGTCATAACACTTAAAACCACTGAACTGACCTCATTCATTGGCACAGTCATTACTAGATATGAAGCATCATCATCATTAGTTCAGGTAGAGCACTGAAGTCGCTCTTGCATTAGCTAACTGGCATCAGCAACTTCATTCATGCTTCACAGTCATCGGTTCATTCATAGCTGTGTGGCTATCGGCTGAATAATTACTTCTTATCATATTCATGCAGTTGTACGGCACTGCCATCATAACCTGATATTCATCACTATTGTGGTGCAGTCGGACCAGATTTAGCTTTAGTGGAAAAGGGGCGAGACAAATTTGCCTCTGGTCATGGATTTATCCGCCTCTTTCACAGAGTTCAATCAGACTGAACTTTGACAGGCGAAAATGCGAGTCTTGTTTTATAACTGCGCTGTGAAATAATACAAGCAGCAGAAAAGAAGGACAGTGGAAGACAGTGACAGAGGTTAATGACAGTGAAATGTTTGATAAAAAGCTGTATGAATCTCATTTCCAGGTCGTCACATATAGACGCTTTGGGTTATGGTAAATGGGATGTGTCTTGGTGCGAGCCACACAACACAACAGATGACATTTGTACTCCCAGGTCGTCAAATACCAACGCTTTGGGTTACCTAATCGTTGGTATTTCACAACCTGGGAATGAGACAATTTTTCTCCAGAATGACTGACCCCACCTTTAAGACTTTATGGACTGCAGTTGTTAGGCTAGCACCTGTAGTTCATGTTTACAACCATACCAGGTGCTATTTCCTGCCCTCCCGCAGCTTTTATCCACTTCATGTGAGTAAATTTCATCGGGCAAAGTTTGCTCTGACTGCAGCTTCGCCCTGCTAATACTGCTAATACGCACACACGCCAATGCCGTTTACTGCCAGAACTCCCTCCACACCCCCAAACAAACCATATGTGCTAAGTTTTTGATTTAACTAACAGCTAATTTTCATGTATAGTATTTATCAAGGAGGGATTTGTTCTCCCTGCGGAAACCTCCTTGCTGCTAGGATTTTCTGAGAGTCCTGTCAAACAGCAGAGCTTTGAATGCCAAATCTATCTGTAAAACCATCTGCTATAAGTGGTCAATTTCATGAAGCAAGTCTCTCAAACTAAAGTTTAGTCATGAGTTATAGGATACGGAGCTGAACACTTGATACCAGACATAATAAATCACTTTTAGGTGACAACATGAGATCACAGTTCTTCACACTAACCCTGGAATCAGTGGCTTGTGACACCAAATATAGAGAAGCCTGGCAGATGCAGACTGCATCTGGGGAGTGAACAGATTTTCTTTCAAAGTATTTTTTTGAGAGTTTTTATGCAGACAGTGGAGAGATGACATGAAATGAGAGAGAGATGGGAGAGAAAGGTCCCAGGTGGGAGCACAACTGGGGCAGTTCATGGTTCATGGTCAGTGTCTTAACCCCTAAGCTACGGGTGCGCCAAGTAATAACCCTTTTTTCCCTAATCTCATCTTCTCGGGTTGTTTGATTTATCAGAGCAAGCCTTTGGGGGTGAAAACTATTCAGTATTTCACAAGGAAAAAAAAGCAAACATTTAAGTAAATACAGAGAAAAATATCTCATGATCTCTTAACTCTCAAGCTGAAAGCAGCTACCATAAAGCCTTCTTCCCATGAGTACCTTTATCTGTGCATGTTCCTCCTTCTTGGAATCACAAACATCTTAGATACAGCATTTAAAAAAGGTACTAAGTGAGCAAGCCAGTCACAAGAGGGGTCAAGCCATGTGCCAAGCGTTACTGTGCGTTATCAGGGTTACTACTGGTGGTGTAAGCCAAAAATAAACACATTTTGCTGTGATGTAATTGCAATAAACAGATCAAAAGGACACTGAAATAACTACACCATGATGCTAATTTGGATTGGCAGACCTGCACTGCATTCATGAGCTATGATGGCATTATGTGAATACTGTAAAAGTGACATGAAGGAGTCTGTGTATGTCTCACCTCTGGCTCACACTCATGTCTTGCTGTTTGAGGTGACCCAACAGCTCTTTTATCACCCAGCCGATCACCTTCCTCGGTCCCATCTTGGTCACCTTCAACACTGCCTCAAAGTAATCCACCAGCCCGTCCTCATTCTGCAACAAAACGCCATGAAAAAGCTTTTTATCACTTCACACGCATACTATCTAATTATTAGGATCGAATCACCCAGCAGAGTCCAACAGTACACAGCTGCCTCCTGGATTTAAGCAGAACTGCATCCAAGTTGACTCTGCTTGGACTTGATCAGATGGCAATTAAAAGAAAGATGTGGAAACAGATTTAGTGAGGGAATCAGCTCAAGTCTCTCACCGGTTGCTTTCAGCCACTTATAAACTCACCACCAGGGTGAAGCTGTGCTCGGGCAGGATGCCGTACGTTTGCACCAGCCTGTCTCTTTTGACACTGGGTAGCTCTGGCAGCACTTTCCTTATCGTCTCCACCACCACCGCCTGGCACGCATCAATGCCAGTGGGCAGCGATGCGTTATCCTCATACACAATCAGAGGGGGCAGGTTGGGTTCTGGCATAAACCTGATGGGAGGGCGGGCAGGGGATAAAAAAAGGTAAGGAAGGGAGGAATGCTTTATCGGCAGTACAGATAAGCTTCGAGAAGAGAAGGTTTGGTTTTTGTTGAGATACTAATAGTCTTCTTGACACCACACTTGTCACATTTCACTTACTCCCCTAATCATTTGACTCCATCAGCCTTATAGCTGTCCATCTATCATCCCCCCCTCCTAAACTCACACACATACACATAACTGAGGTCCAGACCTTGAGTGATGTCTGTTTATTTCCCTCCATCTAGCTGCCACTCAGACACTCTCATCCTCTTTCAGTCCCCACTGAGGGCAAGATCATCTCCCGATATCATAACTGCACGTGCAGAGAGCCCCCAAACTCACACTCACACTCACCGGTAGTCCTGTAGACCCTCTTTGTCCCTCATAGGAACGGTCTCCCTAGAGAAAAACATAAATGAACAATAGTCAGTGAACAATATATAATAAAAAACAAGCTTTCAAATACTTCAAAACAGAAGAAATGCAACTGAAGGAATTGCAGCAAAGATATGAGATGTATTTAACAGCTCTGTAATACTGCTTAGTGCTCAAACAACTAGCTGAATAATCAATGAATCAATCAATAAACATTAATTAGCAACAAATTTCACTGATTCAAGCATCTCAAAAGATGAAGAGAACACAATATGCTGCTTTTCCTTGTTTTCTGTAAAAGTAAACTGAACATCTTCGGATTTTGGATTGTTGGTCCGATAAAACAATACATTTGAATATCTCAACTTGCACTATGGGAAATTGTAATTGGCAATTAATCAGCAGATCAAAAGCTCAGAAGCTCACTAGTTGCAGCCCTAACCCCTACTGCAAGATAAAACTGTAGAGTAGTACAGCTAATTGCAAAAAAACAAACAATAACAATATAAAAAAGACTGGGAACATATGAGTGTTGATGCCTTCCAGTCAGCCTGCTGTCTGTAAACCAGTGGAGTCAAATCTGTAGCCACCATCACAGTAACGAGAACAAAGAGTGACTTGTGAGCCATCACACACTCCATTTAACACACTTCACCATGTACCTTGGATATGCAAGGCCTCATGGGAAGGAGGCAGGGCACCAGAAGATGATCAAGGCCTCAGCTGTGTGCGAGCTGGCTCATTCTGTGAGCTCATAAGCCTGCAAGTAGCACATAGCTCACAGATAACACAGGATGACGGCGGCATCCAAATGGCTCTATTCATCATGATTACCATGATGCTTCTTCGTCAGCAAAACTCTGGACTAATGAACCGGGCAGAGATCCCAGTCAGAGGGTGTTGTAGTGACTGAAGCTTGGCATCGTGGCCCTGCTCTTTCATCTTCTTACCCTGATTTGGAATCATACGCCCGGGTCTCATTTTGCACCGTGCCCCCTCTCTGCAGGATATCGATCTGTCTCTGTATCTCGTAGTCTGGCGATGTAAGGGAGAACATGCACACAAATACAGAGAGTTTATCCAATAACACCAGTACGCACAAATAAAATCTTGTGGTAAATGCCAAACATCTGCTGTGATGTACTGGCAGTCCTCAGGTCTCTGACTGCTGCCACAATTATAACTGTGATAAACGATGTTTTTCTTCCTGACTTTTAAATACCAATTCAGTAGCAGAGTAAATGTGATACAACTTTATTGATAAATAATTCAAGCACAGCACCACGGTATGTCAAACCGTGATTAAAAACCTGCATGTGAAATGCTGAAATTTTCTGGCTGTGACTCTTTGTCAGCTTTTTAAGTGAAGCTCAATCAACAGTCGGTGGAGTTGACAGAAAATCTATGCTATTTTAAGTGAGCAGCTGCGAGAAGCCAATTCAGCTTTACATGCTGCTATCACACAGCTAATAGTTTGTGACTGGTTGTCAGTCCCAAACTTATGCTTCACAATTTACTGTCAATATTAACTATACTTGCTGTCTTAATGTGTCTTCATAAATCCAGCTCTCTTGTTTCCATTTAAACAAAAAAACTATTTTTATCTTTAAATATAAAAGTAAGAAAAATATAAAAAGTATATACGTATAATAAGTACATATAATATAAAAAGTTTTTGTTACATGTGATAGATGCAATGTGTGTATGCATGTTTCTCTTTGGCTTCTTTGTGTATGTGTTTCCCATGTTCAAATAAGTATTCAGATCCTCTAGTAAAAATAGTAATACCACACTGTGAAAATATGCTTTGACATAAGTCCTACTTTGGAAATATTACTTTAGTAAAAGTACATAAAAGTATTATTTGTAAAATGTATCTGAACTAAAAATAATCGTATGCAGAAATAATGGCTTCTGTGAGTGTTATTAATGTGATATAATATTAGATGTTATATCATTGTTTATTATTACTGACGCATTCATGTGCATTTTTAAGTTGCAGTTGGTCAAGGTTGTTTATTTCAACTATTTCAGGTAGTTTAATCTATAAAATTGCATCATATCTTATTAGCTTATCATATGTATGTAAAGTCTTCTCTTGTCTGCAAAATAACTTCCCTCTGAAGTGTAGTGGTATAGAAGAACAAGTAGCATGAAATGGAAATACTCAAGTATTGTATGTATGTAGGTATATGTTTGTATGTTGACCAGTTGCCAGGCAATCCATTGGAGGCTCCAAGAACTTACTGGTCCGTAACACAGCATATTGTTTTTGCACAGCGGTTTTTGTACGGAGAAACAACATCATGTGAATTAGTGAGCTTTAGAGCTGGCTATAGCTTCATATTTGTTCATTCTCATATCGTTTCTTACCTTTTACTACCAGTACCACACACATAATCACACACACACACACACACACACACACACACACACACACACACACACACTCTAAGTAATTCTTCGAGGGTGACACAGCGTGCAAATGTCAACTCACAAAATGGTCTTTACTTTCAGAATGTGTGTGTGAGCAATGATGCAGCCAGTTGAGACCTATTCAGATGGAACAGTGTTCAAGGTACCTCCCTGAATATCTGTCGCACTCTTAAGCCATCCTGCTACACTTCCTTTAAGTTTTGAACTTTCTATGGTGCTCACCAATAGCCCTTGCCAGGTATCGGACGCTGTTGATGTTCTTCACCTCCGCCCTGATTCCCAGGGGCTCGCCCGGTTTGTGGACGGACACATTGGCATCTACTCTGAGCTGCCCCTCTGCGGAGAAAGATGAAGATGCATACTAAGTGGGAAATAAGTTTGAGTTTAGAGGTTTAGAAGCAGTTCAGAAAAAAGAAAGAGGCAGAGACAGAGAGTGATTTCCATACCAGACATGTTGCCTTGACAGGTGCCCAGGGCTTGCAGGATGAGCTGAAGCTCTCTGACAGCTGCAGCAGCCTCCTCTCCACAGCTCATGTCTGGCTCCATCACCAGCTCCATTAGACCTACGCCTGACGCATGTGAAGACAGCTGTGTTTTACATCTCTAAGGTATCAGCCCATGGAGCTCAGTAACCCACCGCAACGGTTCTAGCTTTGTTGAGCAACTTAAATCTCCAGAATAATATCTGTCTGAACATTTTTTCTTCCAGTGTTAAAGGAGAAAGTTAGAACATGTTTTCCTTATTGTGGTGCAAATTCACGAAAAGACCAAAAACAACATGTTAGTATGTCCCTGAAAACTGTTTCAACTTCTTTACTGTCTGTGGCACTCAGCCCCAGGCCTGTTTGTTCCTACTGCAGATGGATGATTTTTTTTTAAAGTCACAAATGTAGTTTTTAAAAACATTTTATTGGTTTAAGTAATTTCCTAAAACAGCTAGGCATTGTAGTTTATAGAAAACCGAAGCAGTAGTATGTAATGAATATACTGGGAACTATTTTCAGACACAGGGGTTGACTCAAAAAAAACTACAGAATCCATGTTCATAGTAATGAAGGAACATCATTGATGTGTTTTTAATGAGGCTCTATGGCATCAGGATCACCTTGCACAGGATCAATTTATTGTTGCTTTTAATGGTATTTGTTGACAGTAATAATGTAAGAATATCCTTATAGTTTAAATGTAGGGCACAGACTGACTGTCTCAAGCGTTACCTGCTCTGTTGAGGTCTATGAGTGTCTGGCTGCGGAGGTCATCGTGGAGACTCTTGCCGCTGTCCTGCTCCAGTTGAATCTGTTTGATGTTGACAGTTTTTCTGATCACCTGGCTCCTCTTTTTTCCTCCAAGGAAGCAGTAAGTCAGCGTGCCATCTACTGCGATAGGCCGCCGTTGCTGAGTGATCTGGTACCCAGCCTGAAATTTGAAAATAAATCAGCCTGATATGAGAAATTTCATCCTGTAAAGGTCTGGGCAGCAAGGCTGAGGAGTAAATAGAGGACCCAAAACCAACTGTGTTACTGTAGTGTATGCGGAGTCAAATACTTCCCAGATGAAATTAGGAATAAAACAGCCCCATCACAACTGTACAATGCCATCCTATAACCTCATTCATAAAATACTGATATCCCTTTGGTTCACTTTGGAGAAGAGCTGGGTGACATTACCTAAAATCTAAATAAATAATTAGATTTACCTTGAAAACAACATATTTCTCCTGCAGTGCATATATTCCTTTCTAATATTGGCTTCTGATATGTTTATCCCATATTAATTCCGTTAATGTTGACTGTTAATGTTAATTACAGTATAATGAAAAAGACTTGGCTGTTTACTAACTGGTTGGTTGACAGTTGTTAGATGTCACAGCTTGCTGAAGATATCTTCAGTGTGAGTAGAAATGTGCTGAAAATTGCAGTATGAGTAAATTTGGGTCAGTAAAAGAATAGTAATAGTAATAGAGTATCTCAGTAAATTTAGTTTATTGTCCACTCATACTTTGAGTGAATGAATGGAATAATCCCTCTTTTTCTGTAACCAAAATGTTCTTTTTCCAATTGTGAAATACATAAAATTACCTAAAATACCGTTACCTGCAGGCCTTCATTTAAATCTCACTATTTCAGGAAAATAAAAGTGATGAGTATGCCGCAGTCAGTGTCATGGGTCTATGTGAAGGTGAGGCTGGCAGCATCAATTAAACAGGGTGCAGGCTGATTGGCTATGCCGTCATTATTATGCAGCACGAGTGCTGCCATTTCTCTCAAGGTTTCTACTCACAAAAGCATAAGAATAAATATTTCACCTGCTCCCATATTCCTAAAAGAATCTGCTGCCCCAAGTTTTAATTTCTTGCGTTACTATGGCAACCACATCACAGGAACCACACATTAATCATACTTATGCTAAAGAGAGCGAGGCCGTGGGAGAAGAGATTGGGGGGCTGTTAGTCACTGGCTTTCTGTACAATGTGCCTGATCGACACAATCAATCACCGCCACACCTCCTCCATTTGAAACAAACGGGACAAAAAAAACACAGACTACTGGGGATTTTCTTTTTCAATTTCTGTTCTTCTGGGCGGATTCGATCTTTAAATCTGCTGGATTTTGGTAATACAGTTGCAGCTTATCATAAATCCCCTGTTTCTTGCTTCATCTTTTTATGAGTTTTGTCTCAGCCGTTGAAAATGTTGTCTCTGCTGGCTGAAGCACAAGCCTGCTGTACTATACGTTAGGGAGCATCTGCATAAAATGAAGGCTGTTTGCATTTCCTGCATAAATAAATCAAGTAATCTTGCTACATAACGAAGGATGAGGCAAGTTTGTTGTTAATAAGATCCTGGTAGCCACATCAAGTTTCCCCCAATTACACTTGGACAGCAGATAGAGTCCTAATGAGGAGTGATGATCCAAACACTTTCTGTGACCCCCAAAGTTACAGATGCATGCCAGCTCACATACTGTACATACAGGATTTCACACACACACACACACACACACACACACACACACACACACACACACACACACACACACACACACACACACACACACACACACACACACACACACACCTCGTGTTGTGAGCCGCTGAGTCATTTTCTGACTAATTTAAAAGTCACCAAACAAACCAGTCGGTCATCTCATTACCGATGTTCTTCTCCGCTACCCACGGAGGTCAAAACAACATTCATAGCTCTCATTAGACACATGTCAAAGCTTCAATAACCAGGCCATGTCTGTTTATTTGGAGACTTAATATCTCAAGGAAATTGTAATTATTTGCTTTTGCTGGTAGGTTAGTGTGCAGCTGCTGATGCATGTCATTAAAGCGCTGTTAAAAACTTTATATATGTGTCTTGCCTGCCATTTGAATCGAAAAAAGGAAGGGCTGGTTGGGCAGCGGCATTAATCATTTAATGAGCAACTGTGGTGTTTTACAAAATGCAATCAGGGATTTCTAGTGGAACATATCAATAATGTACAACGCAATTTACAAATGTATTTTTCAAGGGCGGGATAATTTCTCCCTCGGCCCTGCTACTGGTTGGGTATTATGAGCATAGATTACACTCAAACTTTAGGTTGAACGTGAAAAATGTCCCATCATCTGCATAATTAAAACCACTCTGACTGCAGTTTATCAAGCTGTTTTACACAACAGTGGGACAGATCACTCCTTTTGAGCAGCTGATGAGACTAATACAAACTAAATAATTATAAACAAGGCAACAGCAGGTATTGTGCACAGGGCACACATTCATTTTAAAACACAAATAAAGGTTTTGGGATCAACCTGCTGGCATGAGTTGTCTCTCAGAAAAATAAAAACTGCAATCGGGCATTATCGTCCCTGCTGTGTGTGTCGACTGTTGAGAATTATTCCAAAGTAGGTGATGCAATCTTCGGTAAACACACAATAGAGCACGAGGAACCCAACAGTAATCCCAGCGCTTCTGGAGGGGATTTTGCTTGAATTTCAAGATACATGGACTTTCTGGGGAGATAATGTATCCCTACCACGGTGATTACAAATATGTACTGCTGCAACTTTGTGATAACCACTAAGTTTATGAACAATTAAATGGGAGGGAAAAAAAACTATCAAGATCTACAGTAAACTGTTGTGCTCCATCAGTCACATTTTCAAAATAAAATGAAGTTAGCTAAGACATTAGAGCAGAAACTAATCAGAAATGTCAAAGACAGATGATTTATTTCAGTGCAATACAGTAATCAAAATAGTTTAATAAAAATATTGCTTGCTAGTTTATGGGGGTATTCTTATATTAAGCCACTTCTTTTGGGTAGTTTCTAAGAAATACTACCAAAGGAAAAGAAAATGTCTCTTAAGCTTTTCAGTACCATAATTATCCTTCTCATTACCTTGCCCAAAGCTGTGTAAGCATAATATCTAACCCTGGAAAGACTGACTTTGAAAATTCAAAACACAAAATTCTCTAACACCTTTCTTCCGAGAATTTCTAGATTCATGAGAAGAGGTCTCTGTAGGCCAAGTCACTGCAGAGTTCCCATGACATTTTGTCTTTTTCCATCTAAGCCTTAAAATGTCACTCATAATGGCAGTAAAATTACCCTGGGGCTCAGAGGGGTAGTGAAACCTTGCCATGCGAGCACTCCATTACAGAGAGCAAAGTGAACATCATTTGGGCGAGACTGTTAAATGGAAACATCAGTGTTAAATTTTTTATTTTTTTGGAAATTCCTCTACGACTGCCTTACCAGACAGCTATTAAGGCATGTTGGTAGATATTTAAATACTAAACACACTCCCATGCCATGAGCACAGGACTCATATGTAATCCCTCAAACACCACGTTGGCACTCATGTTTGTTCTACTTCTTTGATTATTTAACAGCAGTCAATTTGAAAACTGCAATAGAAGAGGAAATAAAAGCCGCAAAAGCTGAGTTTTTGGTCACTGAGAGCAACTGCCTGCTATGGCTGAAAGTGATGATACAGTATGAGAGCGGTGAGAGTGAACCAAAACGGCCAGACGGCTAAAGAATGAGCTCAAACTCACTGTAAAGCCCAGAGGAGCTGCAGATTCAGGTGATAATTCTCTGTAGGTTCAGCACCATCATTTCCATTTTCCATAGTTGGCAGCGATTTTCGGTGAAAAAGCTCTGAAAACCCCTCTGCATGCTAATTACCCACCAACGAACATCAAACAAACAAAGTTGGCGACTGGTGAACATAGTAAAGTGTGTCGCAGCTAAAGGGACTTACATTCATCAGGTAGACAGAAACAAGACAGCTAATGAATGCTAATGTTGCTTCGCGGCTGCAGTGTGTGTAACTAGGCAACTGTTGCCAACATGTTCATCATATCAACTGTATAAATAATATATCAATGGTGTGTCTACAGTTTGTTCTGCTTGCCTTCAAGTGGCCAAAATTAATGAATAAATAAGTTAATACTGCTTTAAAGAAGTGTACTCAGTGGCACCTATAAGAGGAGATTTAATTAAGAATGAGATAGCCACCATCAGAAAACGCTACCTCTAGGAAAACGACTGGTATCTAATTGAAGTCCATTATGGGTAACTACTAAAGATTGTAGTCCTCTAAACCTCACAAAAGTGTTCATTTTAATGAACTATTTCATTTTTACATCTTATTATTGTTTCAGACAGTTCATAATTAAATGTATCACACCCCGAATTGCTCAGTTAGCACAGCACTACCTGGGTTTTTATGACTCCAATAATGATTCAAATTATGTGAACAAAAAGAAAACTATCCCCAAATTATCAGCAAAGGCACAGAGAAGGAAATCACCTGTGGATAATGTAAAAAACAAAAAAAATAGAAGTACACTGAAGGAAATGAGATGGTAAGTGAAAAAACACTGGTCATTTTCTGTAACAGCTTTGAGGTGTCATTCGTCTGTACGCGTGGCAAATAGCATTTTTTGCTGCTTCAGCAAGACTTGTTCGCTATTTCAATTAGAGTTCACTGGGAGTGTTGTGATGGAGAAGCTGGAGGCAGATGAGGACAGCTTATATCAAAGAAAAAGCAATGATGCAGCATGGTGTGCGGGACAATCGTGTCCCTGCACTGCTGTTTGTCAGATAAGGTACCCCCCTTACTAATGCCTGTGCTATCACTCTCCCACCTAAACTCTAAGATGTAGTACAGAAAGTGAGGACAGGGAGTGGAACAACTCACAGGGAGGTCAGCGTAGAAGTAGTGCTTTCTGTCAAACAGTGACATCCTGTTTATGGTGCAGCTGAGTGCCAATCCTGTCATCACCGCTGCGTCGACACATCGTTTGTTCAGGACCTGGGGACACGCAGAGACATTACCTGACGAGAAAACGATCTAAAAAACAACAAGTTATCTTTGTTTGAATTGCGTTAAACAACACTTACGGGTAATGTGCCAGGTAAGGATGCATCAAAGAATGACACCAGGGAGTTTGGAGGCGCTGTGAAGCGAACCGATGAGCCGGAGAATAGCTTGGTGTTGGAGTTAATCTGGGCATGGATTTCCAAGCCCACGACTCCAACCAGCTGCTGGGGAGCACTGAGGCAGAGAGGAGCAAGACGTGGTTCAGACAGAACCAAATAAAAGAAACTTCTACTCTACAGAAGGATTGGGGACAACCAAACCAGCCAGAAAAGAGGCTGTGTATTGTTTCTGTTTGGGTCCATTTAAATTAGGACACTTTAAACAGAAGCTGTGTCTTGATTATATTACATACTAATTCTGCGTACTAAAAAAGGCTTGATTATGAACTGGGCTTTTGATGTACACTATTGTCCCATAATGCAATGCACAAAGGAAAGAAATGTGCAAATGGTGGTGAGACAACTCCAGAAAAGACTGTAAAAACAGAGTTTACTTGACACACTATTATTTACCATTAGCATAAAATGGTCAAGCATGACAATTCCTTATATAGTAACTTCAAAAAGAGTAGACATAGCGCATAATATACAACTATTGTGTAGTATGGAAATGGGATGCAGCACTAGTTTTGTGTCAAACTGTTTCCATTAGCACTGCCCTCCTTAGTTGGGGTTAGGGCTTAATTTGGGTTAATGTGATTAGACCTAAAGTGTAATTTGGAATTAAGCATTGCAGAGGATAATAATAGGGTGGGGTTACGGCTACAGCTGGCTTCAGGTTAAAGGGGAACTACACCAATTTTCCACACAAAGATCAGTTTACTTTTCATGAAAAGTAATGCAAGAAAACAGCTGTTCTGTGGCTACAACAGCCCTAGCAATGTCATCGGGGTCATCGCAAGCACGGCCCAGTTAACCTGCTATGTACATGTGTGCAGTATTCCTGTGCTGGAATAACATGGGTCCTTTTTGCTGTGTAAATTATCTGATTGAACACAAATAAATCCGGGAATATGCACCATTTAATTACAGTATTAGAGTCTTAAAACTGGATTTGACTTATATTGTGCTTTAATAATGCATCTCTTATACCTTCGGAGTTAATCGTTTTATTCTGTGGGACCTCTTTTTGCCCAGATGGTAATCCAGACCACAGGCTGGGCTTGTAGACAGCAAATTTATAACGGAACGCTTTAAAAACTGGAAGAAGTGGAGTTTGAAAGACAAAGATAGTTGATTGTTGAGTCTCAATCTCTGGTCCTGAAGCATCTGTATTTAAAAACCTGGCAATAAGACAGTTATTATTAATTCTTACTATGACGGCTCTAAAGGGGTCTTAGCCCTTTCAGTTGTATTTTTTTGTCCCCTACTGTTAAAGCTTTACGTCTCTAAAGAGAAAATAGCATAAACAACTAAATGATTGGCCGATGTACATGTTACTATCAGGCAGCGCTGCCCATAGTACTGAAGAGTGGAGGAGATCAATAGTACGGTTTCTTCATCTGCTTGTTGTTTCCAATTCCTAAATTTGTAGCAATCTACAGACAGAAGGGAAACGACAGGGAAGTGAAGAGGCAGTCAGCTGTTACGTGCCTTCACCTGCTGTTGGTTATAAATTCAAAAAAATATTGAGTGCTCTGAAAGTGAGACATTCTTATGTGAGTGACCCGATTATTAATGTATTCTCTCATTTTAAAACAGTAGCGTTACGTTGTTGTTATTTAGCCTTTCGGGAACTGTTGCAGCTCTGATTGGTTGTTTTACATCAGGTATGGTGGATTATTTCAATTAGGAGCACTAGTAGGGACCCTGCCTTTTTCCACAGATTAACTGTGTCATGTAAACTTTTACTGTCAGGATATAGTCACAGTTTCAGCAAATATGACAAAAAAGTTTAACCATAGCAACCGTACATTTGCCTCAGTCCAGTTAGTAGTTAACATTAAACTAAATCATCTGTTAATCATAGTATTATTTTTTTACTTGTGCCATAAAATTCACACATTCCTTCAATTAATAAATAAACACCTCCGCATTTTCCTTCATGGCATCATATGTGAATGCCATAAAATAAGAAACAAGAAGCAACAACAGACCACAGACAAAACAAACACTAGTAAATAAACAAGTAAATAAACACACACTTCAAACCTGGGCATGCTTTTCCATAATAAACATCAAATTCACCTATTTTGTTGCCATTATTTTGTGTTTTTTGGCTATTAAAAGAAAGACCCTCAAAACGTATATTATTATTATTATTACTACATCAACAGAGGAAATACTTCGCCTCAGTGTTATTTACGTTACTGCTGAACGTTACGTTACATACAGGTCGTTAAGGAGCATTGAGAGTTTATATAAAGGAGGCAGGTCGCTCACCTTTCTGCTCTCGGCTGCGGTTGACTGCGGCATCGTGAGCTTGATGTACTTAATCGTCTAATCACGCACGAAGCCTTTGTGTACAATATTGACGATATTTGTTTATTCATGTTATGTAGCAGCTCACTTGCAGCTGCACAGGAGGCAGACATGTTGGAAAAGAAAAGCTCCACTGAACACGGGAGTTGTAGTTTTTATATCTGCGTCTACGTCGCTGGTTGTCAGGTAAAAAAACTACAAAACCCAGATTTTTGTAGGTTTCCGCTTTCCGTCATAATCTACCTCATTTCCGTTTTGACAACTGGCGGGATTTCTCTGCGTGGTGGTCGTGGAGTGTTGACAGACCTTAAAAGTAAAGTATTTTTATTTTATTTTTATTTTACGAGGTTCCGCAGTTAAAACTAACAACAACATGATGGCTACAAACGGAAAGGAAGCGCAAAATGGCGGCGACGATGTTTTAACGGACACGGCAGTTGTGGTGAACGGAGCCGCGACCGAGGCTTCGTCTCACTCCCAGCGGCAGAACGGAGGACCCGAGCGGGCTGAGAGATTCACCTTCACCCCCAAACCCACCATCGAGGACATTAGGCGGATGCAAGCGGAGTTCACGGACGAACGGGACTGGAATCAGTTCCACCAGCCCCGCAACCTGCTGCTGGCTATGGTGGGAGAGGTGGGCGAGGTGGCGGAGCTCTTCCAGTGGCGGGGCGAGGTGGCCGAGGGCCTGCCGGACTGGACCGAGTCGGAGCGGGAGCACCTGGCGCACGAACTCAGCGACGTGTTGATCTACCTGGTGGAGCTCGCCGAGAAGTGTCGAGTAGACCTTCCCCAAGCGGTGCTTCGTAAAATGGCCCTAAACCGACTGAAATACCCCGCCAGCAAGGTGCAGGGATCGGCTAAAAAGTACACTGAATACAAAGACTGAGTCTGGGTGTCGGCAGCTCCAGCAGACACTCACTAACTAACATGCTGCACTTCAACTATGGCCTGCTACTGAACATTTAATCCCTTTTGGTTCTGAGTTAACTTGTTACATAATAACTTAAAGTTTGTGTATTTTCTTTAATGCACATTTGTTAGCCTACATATGCAAAGTCAGCTTTAGTAGGCAAGGCACTAGAAGGGATACTTCATGTTGGCTTTTATTGAGGTTAACTTTTTAAATTCTGTTTTGTTTTGTTTTTTTAGTCCGATCATTGGTGTATACTCTTTTACAGAAGATATTACTGTTGTGCAGTGCCTTTTTGGGGGGAGTATCTAGAAGAATACATTTTTAAAGGTTAAAGCTTGACTCCAGTTTAGGAGTGTGACAGATGATGATCAATGTCCTGATCACAGTAAATGTGACTTGTTTTTGAGTTTTTGATTTATCCTCATTTTCCATCCGGGTTGGATCAACTCATCTTCTGTTATGTTTCAAATCAAACGTCCTGTCACAGATGTTCCTGAAGTAAAAGTTGCTTTAACTCTGTCCTGTGTATTTTCACTCATTTGTGAATCAGTTAAAATGGTTGTGGTGTGAGCAGTAGCCTGTTAAAACCCAGTTACCAGTTTATTAGGTACACCTACCTGCGACTAATGAGCTTATAATACAGCTGCCCTGAAGTAAATCTTAATTTATAAATGTTGTAATGCTCACTTTTTAGAGAGGTGTTACACTCTTACAGTTAATTTTGGAGGCTGTAGTCTGTGAAACATGTTGAATTATATCATGCAAAGATCTTTCTAATACCAATACTGTTTGGACTGGCCGAAATATTGGAAATACCTCTCAGTGTAACACAGTGCAATTTAAACACTCCTGAAACAACATTTACCTAAATGCTCCTCGTTATGATTCAGCATTACCAGGTTGCCTGAAAATGTTAAGTGTAATAGTAGATCATTACCGACTCTCTCACCGTGTAATTTGCAGTGATTGACTGGGTTTATGTAGCACTTTTATTCAAAGGGCTTTCAGGTTTTGCCACTCTTTTCACTTTTTCTGCTACCACGCAAGCCCGCCTAACCATCAGGAGCAATTTTAAGGGGTCAGCGTCTTCCCCAAAGGGACGCTTAGAAGCAGCGGGGGATCAAACTACCAACCTTGCCATTAGGGAACGACCTGCTCTACCTCATGAGCCCATGGAGTAGTGAATGATTTACTTGGAGTGTATAACAATTTTATTGAAATCAGGAGTTGGAGGGGAAAGTGAATAAGATGTTTAGCTGACTTATCCAGTATTTTTCACCTTGAATGAAGCTTTGATTGATCTTTCTGCAGACACACACTGGTAAAACATGTCTGTGTGTGCACAAGAGAGGGCTGCATTTTGTGGTAACACGATGATGAAAACGTCTGTGATATTTTTTTCCCCATTTGATGTGTTTCAAGACGCGAACATTGCCCTCAGCTGTATATATCTCGCTATTTACTCAGAAGCATGAGTCATCCACGGGGCTGCAAAGGAAGAACAGCCATGCATCACTAAAATGTTGCTCTGTGTGCAAGTTGAGCCTCACTTCAAAGTAAACAGCTTTTTACTTAAGCAGACATGACACGGCACGCCACATTAAGAATGAGCAATTGTCCACTTTCTTGGTGTGTGTCCAAAGAACTTGTGCAAACTCTCCTCCTCTTCTGACACTGTAATGTGTAAATACATCATTTTAATTTTAGGGTCTTTGGAGTGAGGGATGTAGGGAAAACAAGGGGTGAAAGCCTTTTTTCTTTTTTCTGTCTTGATCAAATGAAGTAGAATAACCACAGTATCCCCCCCCCCAGATTTGTTTTTCATGATCATAAATCCTTAGCTTCTGCATTATTCATCCAAAAATTCTGCAACGCTTGCTCTACAAAGAGTGAAATAGTTCAAAACAGTCCAAAACATAAGCCATTCGTCACATACAGTTTGACTGTTGTAATGCGCAGTGAACATCATTGCAAAACAGCGTCTCAAATGTGAGATTGTGACACTTTCTAGGTGCTTTCTCAATATTCACAGTCTAGATGTGTGCCAGTCAGGTAGCAGGCTGCAATTACAGCTGTCTCAGCAAGAGTAAAATGTAAGCATCGCTGTTTCTTCCTGCAGTTTTTCTCTGAGAGTACACCGGCACTGCCAGAAGAGGTTTTTTATAAGGACTCTTAAGAACAGAATGGGGATGTAGCACATTTCCACATTATGGTTTACCATTAAACTGCTGATAAAAAAAAACCCTTATAAATCTCTCCTTGAACTCCAGCTCTAACCTGAAGTGTAGATATAGAATCAATTATCAATTAGACAGTTGCATGCAGCGTATGCAAATCCACAGCAACATATTTCACACAAGTCTTATGTAGAAGGTCAAGTAAAGGAACATTTGCCATATTCTTTTGTTGTATGTGAGCAATTATTACTTTATAATAACACAAATGAGTGACCTTATCTGTATCTGCCCATTGAAGGATGGGAAATAAATCCATTCATAAAACCTGCCCTTGTGTTTCTCCAGGCTGCAATGATGGGCATACTCTCATAAATCCTTATAGCTACTTAAGACTTTAAGCACACTTAAGAACGAATATGTAATGGAAGATAACATTTACTGTTGATAAGTGTACTTCATGTACTCTCTCTACCTAATGTTCAATGGATGTCGGGTTTTTTTTATGGCCAGAGCGGGCAAATGGCTTAGAAACGCTACAAATACATCAAAGTTCTCTGAGAGCAGGAACCACCCCACAAATGTCATGGTAAATTGTATGTTTGCAGGCAGAGTTCTCACGCTTCAACTGATCCAAACCAAACAACAAAGAGGACCTAGAGCTGCAAAGTGCAGATTTCCAAGGGTGCATTTATTAATATGTTGCATTTTATTTACTTAAAAGTAGGGAATTAATGTGCACCTGTTATGTTGAAGTTTAACTCTCACTGTGTGTTTATTTTAATTTATCGACACTTTAAGACTTTATAGTTGTGGAAAATGTTAGCAGAAAGTTTGGTGCCCTCAAGGCTTCAGGTTTTCATGTTTGGAGGAAGAAGTTAGAAGGTTCCCATGGTGCCATTTCCTGTCTGAAGACGGCACTGAGGGCTTAATTATGTTGAAGACTTTTGATGAGTTTGAATCTTAGATTTTCTTCTACTTTGTAATGGTCAGCCCAGCTGATCCATCAGGCACGTTGTTGCTAGTTGTGAGTTTCAAAAAGATTTGGGACGTCTAGTTCTTCATGCTCACACAAATAAACGTTCAAAAGAAGGCATTTACTCGAGCAAATGTATGGATTTTGTGTGTGAACAAGCTATGGGTTCTCTCTTTCTCTTTCTTTTTGGCTACTTCCTCCTCCTTTTTTACTATCTGAGTCACACACACACACACACACACACACACACACACACACACACACACACACACACACATAGACGCTCTTTTATCCTGTCATAGAGACAGCAGTGGGAGCTGTCAGATCTCACACAGTGGGGTTACATAGCAGCAGGGGTTCACATCACATCACATCCCACACATACACGCGTACACACACACACACACACAGAGAGAGAAACACACACAGACTCTTATTTTGGACCATTGCTAACGGCTAGGCATGATTTCTTCCCTTTTGTGTTGTGCTTGCCAAAGACAATCACATCTTGGATACCCCAAACTGATCCATTCTGAACATCAACTACTTGGCAGTTTTCTTCCTTTTCATAAACGTGCCAGCTGAGCCGATGCAGCAGCGTTACAAGTCAAACACCCTGCCAATAAGAAAACATTTATAAGAGTGTCTCCATGGTTTACAATCAATTCAATCTTTATTGTTCGCAAAGGGGGATTTGGTCACAGGCTGTTGTTTATCTATAAAATACATTGCAGAAAAATATTGTCCCTCTCGTCTCTACATTTGATACATTATAATAAATTGCCGCCTGTGTCAGCTGTAATGTAGAAAATGGATGATAAAAGTTGCCAAAGGAAATATAATTTTTATTGTCACATGGAATATAAAAAAAATATTTCTTTTTGTTTCAGATAGGACAACCATTTCCTGCAGTGAAGCAATGAGAGCAATGTTTTTTCTTTCTTTTTGTCTGTCAGACCTTGTTTTTTCACAGTAGACCTTTTTCACAGGAGCCATTTTGACATGAAATAGTCAAAAGGAAAAATAAACACAGGTGTTAGAGATGATGCTAATTAAGGTTCAGTTCCATTAAGTGCAGCGGAGTGAGCCAACATGCACAATAGCAGCACGCTGACTCCATTTGACCAGAATAGGACAGAACTTTAATTAGCATCCTCTGTAACACCTGTGTTTACCCTACTACTGAATGTAAAAATGGCTCCTGTGAAAAAAAGGTATATTTAACACCTTTGGTGCCTGTGGTTTTAGATCACCTGTAACAAATAGCTTTAATTTGTAGCTTTGAACGTCGCTACTATTAAACTGTGGGATTTTTTTTATGGTAGACATTTTGTAATAGTAGGAAAAGCACAGGTGTAGTCAATGACACAAATTCAAGCTGTATTCCACTTAAGCTTTCGACACACTACATGAGTTTCAAAGTCATCTGATCTCTGTAATGTTCACACTGCACAACTTTCAGTCTTGTAATCGGGAGCCTTCAAGTTGTTGGGGGACACACACTACAAGATCTTTCATAAGGAGTCTGTCTGGTCTCCAACTACTTCAGGAGTCATTAATAACAAGCACATCATGTTTAATTAGGAAAGTAATTTAAAAACACACACAAAGAGCGACTGTTGACGGCATAGGTGTGTTAGTTCCAGTGCTGTGTGTTGTTCATGCTGGGTCACTGGTACAGGTCAGTGGAGAGGAGTCATTGTTACTGTTATCGGATCCAGCTGTGCACAATGGCAGTGACAGTCACAGGCACAGTCACCAGCAAAAGACGGACAAATGAGACCAATAAACAATACAAACATACCGATAACCAACAGCAGTTAGTATATATAAGTATATCATATAATTAGTAAGAGTAAATTCTGGTCCCAACACATTTGAGAAAAGTTTACATTTCATTATTTAATGGTGCTAACAAGCCTGCACTCAACACCACTGGGATTTGTAACTGAATGTCCAAATTAAGCCGAATGGGCTTCCTGCAGAAGGCACATTGTTACAGTAAAGCACAGGTGTAAATAATCAAATGAATGATGACTAAAATCCATTAAGCTGCTTCATTTTCAGGGTTCTGTGCATGCTGGCTTACTGTTATTAGCAACACCTGTGCCTTTCCTACTGTGACAAGCCAAAAAGCCTGCTGTGATGTGAGGGCTGTTGTTCAAGACAAATTAAACAGCAGCACTCCAAATTTGCCATTTCCTAATGTAAAAGGTGTCGGGATGTGGATTTGACTGTAATAAAAGTACAAATTAATGTTTTTCTGGTAGTCCGGTAGATCAGGTAAACTCCAACTCCTGCTGCACTCACAGGTGAATAAATCAAACGCACCCTTGCAAGGGCGGTTTGTTTAAGTTCCACTGCTGCCACCTGCTGCTTTGTAAATTGCAGGTCCAAACAACTTCAACACAGCTGCCATTTCTTAGGTTTTTAGAAATGAAATTACTGCCAAAAAAGTCAGCACAGGCAGCTTTTTGTTGCCTAAGAGTTAGACTTCATGTTCACCTCACTCCATTAGCTTTACCTGGTCATTTTGGTGTGCAACATCAAGGCTGATTATTAGCTGTCATACCTGTTGCCAGCTTGGAACCACAACTCTTAACAAAGGACAACTGTTTTCTAAGGACTTCAAGACGTCTTGATCACTGCTGCATTTCACCAGTTTAAGGTAAGAATTTGCTGCTTTTGCTACCAACCTCACTCCTGTGTTGAATCTGTTCAGTTGTGTGCTCGGCAATTTCAACCCTGTTGCTGCTGACTGTTTTAAAGTGCTGTTTTACATTCATCTGATGTTTTTTGGCAACATATTGGCTCATGCTGGCTACTAATTTCTGCTCTCATGCTGCTGCCATCTATTATGCGCAATGTTTGGTGTTAGTTGTGAATTAATTTCTTGTAATGGCTGGGCTTTTCTTTCTTTTTGTTTTGCACATGGATTATGATGTTTTAATGCTGTTCATTTGCATACTGGTGAAATACAGCGTGTTTCAATATTTGACTGTTATGAGATGAATTGGTTGTTCAGCGTATTTCCCCCCAGGTTGTTGGTGTTGTTCTTGTGGAGATTCCATTTACATAATCATTTCCCCAAGATTTGAACTCAAAAGCATTGCATATGCCACAGCTTGTGTTACTATTCCTCATATCATAGTGTGATATAAACAGCACAGCTGCCAACCTTTAAACTTTTATTAATAACTCATTGTGATCTGCGTTTGTTGGTCTTTTAATATGTGTAGATATTGCTGCCACATATGAAGAGGATTGGTGAATTTAGATGTCTTAAATCTCAATTCACAAGTTTATCCTGATTTATCCTTCTATCCCTGATGGGCTGAGGTGCAAAGTGGGATGTAGTAGTGGCCATAAGACAGTTGGAGCTTAGCATACACATACTGCTGCAAACACCACTTCAGCATTCACTGCTGCTGCTCATCCAGCATTTTATAAACCCCACCTCCACCCAGTATCCACCTGAAGGCTCTGATTCCCCTGTGGAGAAGTTCATCATTGTCACTCCCCAATCTTCTCAGTGCTGAGCTTGGTGTTTGCTTGCAGGGAGTGATTGAGGTCGGTCTCTCGACACCAAATACATTCTGTACTACTCTGTATTCATTTCGTAATACAGCTATTCAATTGATAAGGCGGCTGGCTGAATGAAGCTTCCTTTACTTGTCTTCAGTGCACTAGCATATGATATTTATCCAACATGTATATTTAAAGGACCAGTGTATAGGATTTAGCTTCATCTAGCAAAGTTGCAGATTGCAACCATTTGAATACATCTCAGCCCTCCGAGGGTGTTGGAGAAACTATGGCTATTAAAGATGTGAAAAGCCCTCATTAAAGCAGTGTTTTGTTTGTTGGTTCTGGGCTACTGTGGAAACATGGCCTCAGTAGAAGAGGACTCACTCTAAGGTGATTTTACACTAATGAAAACATACCTATGAATATTATATTCCATTTCTGCCAATAGATCCTAAATGTTACACACTGAACCTTTTTTAATACTTTAAGTTTTTTAGTTGAATCATAGCCTCCAGGCGTTTGTTATTCTTGTGATCTGTGCGGGTCTCATTTACAGCCTGTTGTTTTTGTTTGCATATTGTTTTGCATTGAATGCTCCCGTCTATTGTTTTGTATGGTCTATTTTTCTGTATGCTTCATGTGCACTTTGATGAAAACAAATTGCCTTCCTGGGACAAATAATAGTTGTAATGAAAGTGAATTGAGCTGAACTTGGAGAGAATGAATAAGTGTCAAGTACAGGCCAGCCTCTTAATATACTATTTAGGGATTCTCAGCCATAACAGTTGAGTGAATATCTCTTTTTTTCTTCTCTGCAGCATATTGTGGTATTAAAGTTTCTTGAAATATGTAACCTGAAAGTTCCTCCACAGTTTTGCTCTCTTCAGCGATGAGAGAGATAGTGTAATGGTTGAGGAAGGTTTTATGAAAGCCTGCTGTTTTTATTTGAATCAAGCACTAGAAAACTATAAAAATGGGACAGCTAGTGAAGTGTGAAACTGATGGGCTAATGCTGTTGATTTTCAATGTGTGACTGTATAAACTTGGTGTGAAAGGCATAGCTGCCAATGTACTGTTTTAACAGACTTTATTAGCATTGTCAAGTTCAACCAGGACACGTTAATGACCCAACAAGCTGCTCAACATTTCTCAGTCTACAGCCACAAAATATACCAGTTTCTCTGCTTTACAATTCTCTATCTCTGTAATTCTTCATCCATATCAATGAAAAAAATTCCGTGCATGAATACTAGCTTTAATGATTAAAAATGAATCTAGGCTCTCAGCGTGGGATAGCGCTTTATCCTGCTGTCCTATTGTGGCTGTATTTGGCGCTTACAGAAGGTATAGGGTAAATGTATGAAGCTAATATTCCCACAGCATATATTGAGATTCATTTGTTGAAAGGAACATGTGAAGGACAGTAGAGAACTCCCTTGAATGTCCTTGACTTAACATTGAGTTGACCATTGTAATGAGGCTGAGGCTTTTTTTTGATCTCACCCATGTTTTCATCAGGAGGCAACTAATATTCTGATGAAATGCTACATTTCTAGTTTACGTTTTACATTTGAGACAGCAAACATAAAATAAGACAAACAAGTCCAAAATACAAGACGAGTACAGACAAAATGATGATACATCCATTGACTGAGAACAGCTCTAACTTTAGTTCTTACCTGGATTTTACAAGAATATTTAGATTAGGTTCAACATTATTGTTATTGCACACAGTAAGCACCAACCAATTGCAACTCCCATAGTGGCCGATGGCTGCGCAGCCATAATAAAAGAGCTTTACTTATAAATTCTGAGAATGAAAGCTTGTTGGTTATAGTATGTCATCAGCTGCTGCTCTGCAGTCTCTGTTTCGCTAGCGAGCATGGTCGTTATTCAGGTATTGCTTTGAGTTTCATGTTCAGTGATCCAGATTTATTTATTTATTTATTCAGGTGTTTACTGTGTGGTCGACGCCTAGTTGTCAGTTCAGTGGAATTTGACACTTCTGTATAATCACTTTGTTCGCTAATAGTTGCCTGATTCTTTTTATTTTATTTTTTTTTACATTTGAAAGTGGATGAAACACAAACATAAAACAGAAGAGAGTATATACAGAGGAGAGTCCTGAATTCCTCAAAACAAAAGACCAAATAGAAAGTGTCTGTTTTTATCTACAGCTGTGCCAAGAATTCCCAAAGTGCTCACCAAGGTAGTGAAGCTATATTTCTACTGACAGAAACATTCAGATCTCTGTTGCCTTTGACATCCTCCTATCTCTCTTCGTCTCAGCGAGACCTGGAGCAAAAATGGAAGAGAAAGCATCAGAGTATAAGAGCAATGTGAGATCAAAAGTATCAGGCTTGAAGAAATACATCACGTAATTTATCTTTTATGTTTCTATAAAATGCATTTTGGTAGTTGCTTATGTACATTATGTAAAGGCAAATAAGATAATGCTTTAGAGTAGGGTTGCTTTTAACTACATCCCTAAGAATGATCAAGGAGTGTCACACAGTGGAGCGTTGTCTTCAAAAAAGATTTAAAGCATGTGTTGCAGAGCTACGACATTAGATTGCACGGGATTGCACAGGTGTTGCTGGTATTGTGTCCAACCCCTGTAGATAGTACTTGACATTGTGATTTGCAGCAGGTAGTAAATTGTGTGAAAGCATAACTGCGAAACCCATCTGACAGATGTACCTGGTGAATGGTTAATAACGGGAATGATCAAAGTGTGACAGAACAGGCACAGGTCCTATTCACATAACGGCCACAGGGAGCCAAGAGCAACAAAGCTAATATGTGACAGCGAGAGGCAGGAGGATTTTCTTTTGATTGAGCTGTAAGACATTAAAAAGACTCATGATGAGCTGACACTCAGTGCTGGTCAAATTGTACACTGTTTTTTGTTTGTGTTCAATATTTTGCATTTCAGGAGCCCTCTTTGACTTATTTTGTCAGTATGCTGGTCATTTTTCTATAAAATATTGTGTGTTTATGGCAACAAATCGCATGAAAAGACCAAAAGCAACAAAGCTTTAATCTGTCTCTCAATACTTTTTAACTTCCCTGCCCTGTCTGTGGCTCTCAGACCCACCCCATTTCTTCCCACCGAAGAAGTAAATATTCAAAAACGGCTAGATAATTTCCTTAAACACCTGGGCACTGTAGTTTCCACCAAATTATACTCAAGCTGACATAAATAGTGTATTGTTTGGGCTATTTTCAGCAGTGGATTTAATGCTTTACTAAGTATTTACAGCACAGAACAGTGAACGTGGGACTCAAAATAAACTACAGTTCCCTTGGTGTTCATTGTAATAAAGGAAAATGTCACCCATTGCAATGGTGTGGCTCATTTATGTATTTTTAATTGTTTCTGGACAACAATGGAGGTCTTTTGCACAGAGGAATAAGATACAGTATTGTGTATTGGGCTTTGGCAACAACATTTAAAGAATATCACCCAACTTATCCTTTTGTTTCTTTGAAAGAGATACATGTGACTGTGACTATGACTTTACTATACATGACTGACAATGGTGCCAGGGCATTTTTGCCTAGACATACATCTTTGATTAGGAAGTCAGCCGTCGCCCTACTCCCGATTTCCTGGCATGTCCCAATCCCGCGGTGCTCAGCTCGACTGCTCCTGGAGGGGCTGCGTAGGAGTGATAGACAGTTAGTAGTGACATCCTAAATGAGCCGTATAGACTGATCAAAGTACTGCATTGTTGGACTGAAATTGGACTTGGGCTGGCTGCGGCAAGCTCAATATGAGGCAAGTTTCCGTCCTGTCTGGTCTCATTTCAAGCTCAGCGTTTTGAATGATTCATCATTGGGAGTGTGGAAATGACGGAGGAAAAGTGCAAATGGAGGCCGACAAAATTCTTGGTTGAGATGTTTCTACCGAGAGGTGTTGTTATTCAAATGCAGCTCTTAAGTCTTTTGAGCACTCCATGCTATCTGTTTCTGTTCCGAGTAGATTTTCCACTTTTTGTACTTCTTTTCTCCATCAAGCATAAATTGGAAATGAGCCGCTGACTTTTTTTTTTTTATTATTTCACAGCCTATAGTTGGAGTGGATCCCTACAATGTAACGGCATGCAGCCACTTGTATAAACCAGATATGAAGCAAAAGAAACCACTGAATCTATGCTAAGCAGCCTCCCTATGATACAATACTCCCTTTTACAATGTCCTCTGTTTCTAAGGACTGAAGATACAAGATACTCTCTGAATGGCATCCAAGGCTATCTTTATTCAAAGAGACTGTTGCTACGTAGGACTGTTGCTATGGTGGAGTCTCTCACCCTCTCATTGAGATGGACAGCTGTAGCCTCACCACAGGGAGGAGCCCTTTCTCTCTCTTCTTCTTGTGTGATGTTTCCTGAGGAGTCCAACCTGAGGGAGTCAGCAGGGGGTTCCTTCTTCACAATGATAAAAATAAAACAGTGAGTCACTCACACTGAGGAAAGAGAGGGAAACTGACCAAGTTCAAGAAGGGACTGAAGTGTACGTGTTTACAGCAATGCAGCGGCTATTCACAATGGCTCTCAACAGGTCAATGCTCTTAATGCGTCAATCCTGGCTCTTTACTTTTCTCTCTCTCCTCTTTCTGTTTACATTCTGAATAGCAGCTTTGTGAATATTCAGTCAAACAGTTTATACTAAATACATTTTGAAGGCCTCAAGGCGTCCATGATGTTCATAATAAACTCTGAAATATTGATTGCTGTTGATTATTGTGTAGTTCTTAAATATATTGTAAGCTTGTCCAAGAGCTGTGTAAAAACTGCTCAAATATGGCAGAAAAATTGTTTACTTCAGTTGTCTAATAAATGGTTGAATGGCTGGTTAACAGCCTGTCCTGTCAAACTGTTTCAACACCCTACACAGTTACAGCAATTCACCATATTAAATTTTACTGGGAGTGTAATGATTAATAAGATTGACCATGTTGGATGTTGCAATAGAGAGTCACAGGAGTATTCAGTTTCTACATGGAGAGCCAGTTTTTAAAAAGAATTCTTGCTTCATCCTCCTTTTTCATTATGACAAGAGAGGTGCGATTTATTAGTTATAGGAATTGGAAGTGCGTGTCTGAGCGACACACTTAACAGGAGGAGATAGGTGTGTCTCATTCTCATTTTTACTATTTTATTCTGCTATCTACATCAATTTTATGGCAGCTGTTGCCACAAAATGCATTAAAATATACCTAGAATTTTAGAGGATTGCAGGTATGATTCAATCTGGCTACCCTGAACATTTAGCTATAGTTTGATATTAGAACGTGTGTTTCACTTGTGTTGCTGGGTGACCATTGGACCTTCAACGTAGACTGCAAACTACCCATAATTCTTAGACGCCAACCCAGTCTCCCGTTATTTTTTTATTCTTCTAACCTGTTTTGCTGAATAAATTTGGAGAAATAGTGTTCAAGTTATTTTGGTTTCAATTTTTAATAATTTAAATATCATGTTTCATGCTTCAAGTCACTTTTGACTTTTTGCATATTTAACCAGACCACAATCTTTCTCTAAACTTAACCAAGTGCTGTAAGTGCCTGAAATATAACCATGAAAAACCCTTAATCATGCTTTACTTGCTACAAGCAGATATTGGAGGGAAAACTAATTAAAGATAGGTTGTTACCAAACATTTCGCAGGTAAGTTTTGTATAAACATTTAGTCACTTTGCAGGCAGTTATTAAAAACACTTCCTGATTACATTATTAAAAAAACAGGTGGCATTATGTTTCTCTTAAATGTGTTTGCTGTTGCAAATTAATAGTGTATATAAAAGTAATTTTGAGGAGGCAGGGTTGACAGAGGAGAGACTGAATATGACTGTGAACGTGTGACAATTAGATAGTGGGTCAGAAGTTAATGAATAAGCTCATTAAAATATTGGTCTCACATGCAATGAGATGCTTATCGAGTATTCCACCCCACCTGTTTAGGACTCCTACACTACGTACATGAGCAATCAAATACCATCAACACTCTCACTATATGCAAAAGTTGAAGGACGTCCTGCAGGAGGAGATAGTGTGCATCATAAAATGAGGCAGGTTTTTTGAGCATTGCAGCACTGCCCCTCCACAGAGACTTGAAATCAGAGGACATCCCGGTCTGTAAACCCGCTGAGAGCAACCTGCTGTTGCACTTTGGCTCTGCTGCTGTGCTCAAAGATCAGACCTCAGACAGACTCAGCATCCCAGAGCTCCTACCTGCGGCAGCTGTTTTTGATGGAGGCCAGTGCTGGGCTGTGCCAGCTGCTCGGGATACTGCTGTACCCTTCTGGATCGAAAAGCGGCATCAAGGCGAGCCTCCGCTCTCCATGAGGAATAACCAGACATTGTCCACACCTGATTCACTGTTGCTCTGCTGCCAATCCATACGACAAGCCAGCAATTGAGAATATTCATGGGCATGGATGCAGTGTCTCAAACAATTCCCATCATCAGCTGCTATTGTTTTGTTACAAATTACTGCTACATGAAAAAGGACATTCAAGATCAAAACTTTGTAGCTTCTTTAGTGAATTTAAATCTTTGGGTGCCTCTTTTTAGGAATTAACACTGCAAGTTTTCATGACATGGTTGCAGAGTTTGCCATTAACCCCTGCTGTGAGGGTGTTTTTGAATTTTTGATTAGTCTTTGAGCAGCAGCTGTGGGCTGATGCTCTTTGTATAAATACCACCTACATGTGTTTCGCTGAACAGGACCAGAATACAGATAAGCCCCAGTTAGACCCGCAAACACCTCCCCATTAGTTCTCTTTTGAGCTCTATGTGCTTTCCTGCAGTAAAAGCTACACCGGCTATGAGTGTTTTAGTCCCTGGCTCCATTTGTCTTTCAGAGTTGGACCTCTTTCCCTTGTTTTTCTTCTTTGGTCATTACACAGTTGCCTCTTTTTGTGCTTTACCCTCCTCCAGTTCCTCCCCCCTTCTCTCCATTGTTCCCCGGCTCCCACTTTCTCACCCTGCCACTTGTCTAACCTTTTGAGGAGCTTCCTCACTTTGGCCTTTAACAGGGGTCATCAACTCTCTCCCCGTGTTTCCACTGGCAGGAAATCACTCAGTGCCACCACAGGGAAAAAAGACAACTACTAATACCTCACACCAGCACAATAGTCCCCACCAGCAGCACAAAAAGGAACTAGAAGTTGTTTTAGAGCAGTAAACTTTAAACAGAGCACGCTCACTTGAAATGACTGGAAAAGGGTTATGCTAGGAGACAATATACTATACTTGGAGAGGGACTATAAAAGCCCCATATGGCTCAGCTCCATATACTCCAGAGTCAAGTATCTCCTATCTTATCAGCCACTCGTGTACATAAGTCAGAATCAGGTCCAGATTCTGATCCGAGTCTTTAGAGTTGCCTCCAATGCTTATATGTACCTAAAAGATTGAATAAAAACATTTCTGACACATTGACTGAACAGTTGTAGCTGCTAAATCTGACCCACCTTATTACTCAGGAGCTAGCTGGTTCAAAACTATGAAGTTGATAAGCAGGAATTATTGATGATTGAATTACTGATGATATGGATGAAAGTTAAACTGGGAGAATGCGTCTCCTGAAACTGACGTGAAACGATCTGCTCTGTTAGAGTTGTCGTCACTGTCACACTCCTTGTGGTTATACAGTGGCGTTGAGTGCACAAGATTGTTTACACTTTAAACAAAAAAACAGATTTGTACACAGAATGACCATTAGGCAATGGCTGATGCCTACCAATGGCGAAGTTTGTCAGTATTTCAGATTTTTAGAACAGTTTGAATTATCACTTAGAACATGTTGTTATGTGTGTGTGCTGCCGCATTAGTGTGTTAGAAAGCATTCATTCTCCACTTTTAAACTCTTTAGTGAAGGCTTGAAGTAAACACTTCTGATCCTTTCTTGTTCTGTTCTTTTTTTTAAAACAGTATTTTGCTTAAAAAAACAGACTAGCAGCAGCCATCCCCACCTCCCACTGGCCTGTGAAATTTTACATTGACTTGGTTGTCCTGAAGCGTCGGCCGCAGAGTCTGGCAGAGCAGCTGAGCAGCTCAGCCATCCTTATCTCCATTCAAACATGGCAGCTCATAGATTATGTATGGTTCATGCGGTATGGGGCCATGTCCTCCCACAGATCATGGGGAGGCAGAGTACTCAAAACACACCAAGTAAGAACCTGCAATATACATGGACCATAGTCATTATTAATGCCCCTGGATATCTGTGATACCTGCAGCACATCACACCTCCTGTTGTGCAGAGTGGAATAGATTACAGGGGCTGACAGAGGCTATATTTGGTATGATTACTGCAGCTAAGTAATGTTGTTATTATTAGGGAAATTATAACGGAAATCTTAAAAGGTATACATTATAGTCAATAAGGCTTTGATATTGTAATTACCTCAGCTGTAAATTACTATTTACACTGCAGAACATGGCGCTCCTGTTCAATATCATCACATCACTTTTCAATCTAACATTAAAATGTTATAACGAATTTAAACCCAAATATTCAGACTAGGAGACTGCATGTTTGACCTATTTTTGTTTCTATGTTTCCCTCCCTGTCCTCCTTTTTTGCATTATATTTCTACTTTTTTCATTATAATATATGAGATCTGACCGAGAAGTTAGAGCTTGAAAACTGTTGTTCATTTATTTATTCATCTAACGTTAAGAGCCCTCTGGCTCATTAGTAATTTCCTGTTTGAAAAGAAATCTTTTGAAAAATAAAAATGATGTTTCGGCTCAGATCAAGAGCATTTGAAGGCAATGTTTTTTTTTCACTTTTCAGTCTGGCTTCATTACATCTCCAAATTGGTTTTCATATTTGACAACAAGAAGTTTGAAGTTATGATCAGTGATTTGGTTATTGGGCAGAGGGATCAAGGGAACAGATTCCACACAAAGGCTTGCAGGCATGCATTTTGAATGCATGCGTGATATCTTTCTTATTCTGTCACACACACACAAATATATTTTACTTCCATCCTTTTACCAGTCCATCTGTGTGGCAGGCTCTATTGTCCATTTATGGGTGCTGCCTAGACTCCACCTCCCTCCATTATCCCTCTTCAGTTCACTCAAGACCCTTATGGGAGGGGGCGGTATGTTGGCCAAAGTAAAGGGCCCCCCATCTCTATAGTTGGGGATAAATCAGCCTCATCAGAACCTTTAAATCACTATGCTTAATAGACTTGGTCTGTGTCACTATGTTTTGGACCACCAGGGCCAATAGTAAGCCCCCCCAGGAGGAGGGAGGAAGGAATCTGGGCCAGGCCAGCTCCAAAGTGACCAAGTCCAACCCTCAACAATAGAGATCCCAGCCTCCAGGGGAGTCTCTCTGGAAAGCTGCCTAAGAGATGACTAATTATTACACACAGGCATCTACACGTTGGGGTTCCCCTCATCTGCTACTACTTGTTCTGATGATAATGCCTTTCTGTTGCTGTGTGAGGGGAAAAAACTAAGGTGAATAAAAAAAAAAAGTAAGCAGAAAGCTGAAGGTAGTCCTAGAAAGGCTGTGATAAGTGTGTCTATCAGGGAATAAAATAACAATATGAGTGTAAAGAAAGAGATGGTCCAAAGCCTGTTTGCTGGCAGGCCCACTTAAGCAGCGCCAAGGGGCGAAGGCCCCCTATTCAGTACGTGCCACCAAGTGGTCTGTTCCCACAGCTAAACACAGGCACAGCCAGGGGCACCACTGAGGCAGAAGAGAGGAGTCCTTTCTCTCACTGAAAAGAAAATGTCCTCCAGAGCAGGAGTGCTTCTCATTTCTTTTTCATTTTTTTTCTCTTCTCATTCCTCCCTGCCACCTTTTTTTTTTTTTTTTTACAAGCTCTTGTTTGAATTACCACCATGGCTGCTTGTTCAACACCTATGGAAAACAGTGTTTAAGAGACTCTTTCATCTTGTGAAGAAAGAAGAACTAACTGTAGAGAGTTGTATTGCTATAGTGATTTAGCACTGAACTTCCAAGAGAAGAACTGCAGCTTTTTTGTTGAATTTTCTGCTGGTGAGGTTTGTGTTTTTCTAAGGTATTCAAAAATATCAGATAATGATATATTGGTTGATGGTTATTTTTTCCATAAATGCATAACTGTGACGAAGATACACTGAGTGGGACATTTTTACAGGTGAAAAACAAACTTGTCATTGCTCCCTGGTGGAACAAACTATGTTTATCACCATTAGCTTCTGTATCACCTTTTTCCTGGGGTCCATGCACCAAATCAACACCTCAAAACACACAACATCTACTTCCGTATCAACACTAACTTAAAGAGAACCATGATATCCCTTTGGTATACATACATTAGATACAACATGAGAGGACACGCACACCAGCCGTGCTATTAGAAAACAATTAGTACTATAATAATCAGTGATATTATTATAATGAAAAAGGCTAATGGTCAAAAAATGTACAGGTGATTTGTTGGTTAAACTTAAACTTATGGATCATACTACAGTAGGTGTTCTCCTGTTTGTTGTAAACAAATAAAGAAACGTCTCATTTTGTGTCAAATCCACCAGACTGCACACTGTATTTAGAAAAATGCATTTAATCAAGCACCCTCAGTCTTTATAAGGATCCAGTCTATGTAGCCCTCCCATTTCCTGGCTCTTATAAAATATACATGAAAATATATAGTTAAGAATGTGAAGGTGAAAGCAATAAATTAAACTATATGACATTCTAGGTGCACCAGACTTATGTGAGCATCACTGTGAATGATAAGTCAAGAATTGAGAAAGTTTGTCTAATGAAAGAAAAGTGGTGTAAGGAGCAGAGTGAGGGAACATAAGGGAACATTCACAGTTTCATGGAGTGTATGTTGACATCAGATGTCAAGGTAGCAAGCTGGAGTGGAGCTGCAATTTCACAGAAATCATTTTTTGAACTCATGGGGGCCAAATATCCATTCTCAGACGGTTACGTACTGTTCAAAAACTCCACAGGGGTCCTGAAAGCCCAATATGGAAGCTCACCAAGACCCACATAGCTGTCGCCAGGCTTATAAATGTTGTGTGTCCTGACAGTAGTAGGTGCCCCATATTATACACTCGGGTAGAATACCAACAGCAGGCCGCTGCCCCTCACTCAGACTTCTTGGGATTCAGTAGAATATGATAATAAACTCAAACAGTAAATGTATGTTCTTCAGGGACTCTCTTATGTCAAAGATCAAACAGGAACTTCATGCTTCTTTGATTCACGGGGTAAGTTTCTGGTGTCAGCGCTCTGTGGAGCACCAAACTTTCTATGAACAGTTGAGGATTTTATTGTGCTTTTACTGAGAGTTTCACTTACGTTATTAAAAATGGAATTATCTGCATCTGCGTCAATATTTCCCTTCTCATTTGTCGTTAACAATTGAATTGACTTAAAGGACCAGTGTGTATAATTATTGGCATTTAGTGGTGAAGTTGTAGATTGCAACTAACTGAACACCGCTCATGACTGTATTTGACGACCTGAGAATGAGAATGAGCTGTGAAGTGTGTAGGAGAAACTACGATGGCCCTATACACAGCTAGTGTTTGTTTCTTCTGGGTTACAGTAGAAACACTGCGGTTCAACATGGTGGACTCCATAAAACGACCTGTGGTGTCTGTAGATAAAAAACAGCTCATTCCTAATATTCAGATAATTATACACTAATAAAAACATACCTAATGAATATTATATTGCATTTTGGCCATATTGTCCCAGCTTTATTGGGATTTGGACACAACTTTGCCCTTTCCAGTAGGTGTTAATAAAGTCATCGTATTATGCCCTTATTAGCGATGCAGTGAGCTAAACACATGTCTGTCTTTTATTGGAAAACATTATGAAGCTGTGAAAACAGAATGAAATTAAATCATTTTTAATAATAAATTAATGATTAAAAATCAAATAATGAGATTATTTGGTACAAACAAGTTAAATATTTTAAAAATCAATTAGTGCAATTACAGGAAACTGGATTCAGTATTGACAAGTTAAGATGTTGATCGGTTGCTGAGATTGTACCTAATACAGGTAGAAACAGTCTCACCAGTAAAAGTAGGAATTCTTATTAAATATTGATTTGCTATCTCTCTGAAGAATTACAGTCTCAATCAAGTGATTAATCAAATATCTACAGTGGGTACGGAAAGTATTCAGACCCCTTTAAATTTTTCACTCTTTGTTTCATTGCAGCCATTTGCTAAAATCAGAAAAGTTCATTTTATTTCTCATTAATGTACACTCAGCACCCCATCTTGATAGAAAAAAAACAAATGTAGAAATTTTTGCAAATGTATTAAAAAAGAAAAACTGAAATATCACATGGTCATAAGTATTCAGACCCTTTGCTCAGTATTGAGTAGAAGCACCCTTTTGAGCTACTACAGCCATGAGTCTTCTTGGGAATGATGCAACAAGTTTTTCACACCTGGATTTGGGGATCCTCTCCAGTTCTGTCAGGTTGGATGGTGAACGTTGGTGGACAGCCATTTTCAGATCTCTCCAGAGATGCTCAATTGGGTTTAGGTCAGGGCTCTGGCTGGGCCAGTCAAGAATGGTCACAGAGTTGTTCCGAAGCCACTCCTTTGTTATTTTAGCTGTGTGCTTAGGGTCATTGTCTTGTTGGAAGGTGAACCTTCGGCCCAGTCTGAGGTCCTGAGCACTCTGGAAGAGGTTTTCTTCCAGGATATCTCTGTACTTGGCCGCATTAATCTTTCCTTCAATTGCAACCAGTCGTCCTGTCCCTGCAGCTGAAAAACATCCCCATAGCCTGATGCTGCCACCACCATGTTTCACTGTTGGGATTGTATTGGGCAGGTGATGAGCAGTGCCTGGTTTTCTCCACACATACCGCTTAGAATTAACGCCAAAAAGTTCAATCTTGGTCTCATCAGACCAGAGAATCTTATTTCTCATAGTCTGGGAGTCCTTCATGTGTTTTTTGGCAAACTCTATGCGGGCTTTCATATGTCTTGCACTGAGGAGAGGCTTCCGTCGGGCCACTCTGCCATAAAGCCCCGACTGGTGCAGGGCTGCAGTGATAGTTGACTTTGTGGAACTTTCTCCCATCTCCCTACGGCATCTCTGGAGCTCAGCCACAGTGATCTTTGGGTTCTTCTTTACCTCTCTCACCAAGGGCTCTCCTCCCACGATTGCTCAGTTTGGCTGGACGGCCAGGTCTAGGAAGAGTTCTGGTCGTCGTAAATTTAAGGATTATGGAGGCCACTGTGCTCTTAGGAACCTTGAGTACTGCAGAAATTCTTTTGTAACCTTGGCCAGATTTGTGCCTTGCCACAATTCTGTCTCTGAGCTCCTTGGGCAGTTCCTTCGACCTCATGATTCTCATTTGCTCTGACATGCACTGTGAGCTGTAAGGTCTTATATATACAGGTGTGTGCCTTTCCTAATCAAGTCCAATCAGTTTAATTAAACACAGCTGGACTCCAATGAAGGAGCAGGACCATCTCAAGGAGGATCAGAAGAAATGGACAGCATATGAGTTAAATATGAGTGTCACAGCAAAGGGTCTGAATACCTATGACCATGTGATATTTCAGTTTTTCTTTTTTAATAAATTTGCAAAAATTTCTACATTTCTGTTTTTTTCTGTCAAGATGGGGTGCTGAGTGTACATTGATGAGAAATAAAATGAACTTTTTTGATTTTAGCAAATGCCTGCAATGAAACAAAGAGTGAAAAATTTAAAGGGGTCTGAATACTTTCCGTACCCACTGTATACTTTGTGCTGCATGGTCATTCATCCTGGTGTTAATCATATGTCCAATGCCTTAGACTTTCCTCAGTACAATGGCCCTGACTGTGATCTGATCACCTCACAATGTAAAGCCAGAGAATCATATAGCCATCACCAAATCACTACATTGATTACTACATCTAAAATGTTAATCTCCACACAAAAATCAATATTAAGTCCCCCCCATATGAAGTACAGCAATTAGACCTAGAGGTAAATGGGGTAAAGTACGTACCTGTTTACAGCAGTTCAACACTTCACTAACTTGTAATGTAACAAACACATTAGCTCCTAACATCATTAGTTTGTAACACCACTATCTTGGAGGTGGGGGTTTAAACACCAAAGCTGTTTTTGACAGTCGATACTATATCGCAAAACAGAATAGAAAAAATGTGTAATGATATTTTCTTACACTCCTAAGACGCCTTTTTTTTTGGTTCAACTTTTACAGCTGGAATCAGGCCGTCAACATCACACAAAGTAATTATAATTAATAAAAAATACATTTATTACAATGACATTTGATTGTTATGAGAATTTATTTTGCTCATTTTGGGGTTTATTTTATTTTGTATGGAGACAGGTATGTAGCATTAACAAATGCAACACACTACAACATTTATAGCCTAAGCCTAATTTGCTATAGCCTTTTAAAATACATAAAACCCTCATCATAGTTCTCTCGTCAGTATTCATTCAGTTGTTTAATATGTGCTCCTTTCCGACTGTCACTGCAGTGTGGTGGAAATATCTGTTATATGTAAGGTGTCTAGTTTTTGTAAGTTTCAATGATCTGAAGGTCTGTTACAAGCTTTAGGCAAAATGAGGTGGATGTTAACTTGTGATTTATTTATTTTTTTTGTCTCACTTCAGCTTGTGAGCTTTGTAAGATGATCCAAATTCCTGACACTGTGCATGCATAAATGTAGTTATTTTTTGCCAGTGTGTTGCAATGTCCTATATTATGTGTGTCACAGCAAGTTAAGTATGTCAGTGCTATGACACTACAGCATTTCCAAAGCATGCAAGGATGTTTTTTTCACTGCCTGTCTGAGATGCAACTTGTTTGAGAGATGCCATTACTAACCAGGCCATAACATTTCTATTTACCAGAGATAGGAGGAGCTTGACCTTGGTATTTTCTGCGAGGCACTCTTGGGTGGTTTCTGATGAGAAGCAGGCGCGATATTGTGACCCACAGGTCAGCCGCTATGAGAGATTGGACTTGTGTTCTGATACTGTCTGTCAGTGTTTAAGATGTCATGCTGGGATTCATGTTTTCCAAAGGGACTCAAGTGGAATGGAAAGAAATAAGTGATGGAGACAGCAAAGAGTGGCCTACATTAGTTGCTACTATTGGACAGATGGATTTTGTGGGTACTCCAACGTGTGCCATAAAATACTTCTTAAACAATCTTTCAAGTCTATAAATACTAAGAAGATAAACTTTCTCTGCAGCATCCAGACAGCACCCTCCCTGTGTTTCATATAGAGTCCACAAGATCCATAACTATCTATATATAATGAATGTTCAATAAATATAATAAATAAAATACATTATTTTCAAAAGTTTTGGACAGCTACGTTGCACTTCTAATGCTTCTATAAAATAGTTCTCCTGTAACCTTCAGTGGGGTCAGTGGTTGTTTTTGAAGGAATTCAGCTAAATGGTTTACTTTCACCAGATTACACTCATTAATACACACGCCAAAAACCTTCTTCCAGATATAATTTGGAGCTTTTGAGAAGTGCTCTCTCCTGCAAAGTCAATGCCATCTGTGTGATGAGTGCTTGTGATTCACCTTAGCTTTATATTATTCTTATTAATCCTAATGTTTGAGGCCATTTTGTTGGCACTCCATAAACATCAAGTGCATCTTCCCTTAGTCATGTAACCGATGTTAATTATATGGTCTAACTCTGTGGTCCTGGCATCCAAACTGCAAATTTTACCATGTCGAAGTTCAGAGTAGAGTTTGGTAGCAAGGAGGTAGTCAGAGCAGGCAACCAAGTCCAAGAGGACAAAGCAGACCGGCACAAAGTCCAAAGGCCAAAAGTGTGCTCAAACAGAAAGTGGAGCCAAACTTAGCCTTGTGTTATTTGTGCAAATTTGACAACAGGACTGTGCAGTATATACGTGTTTAACTGTGCCTGTGTGTGTTCACCTCAGCTTTGGACTGAATTCACCAGGGATGCCAGTTACCTCCCTCTATTGTTTCCTTTTTCTTCTTGTCTGGTTTTTTGTTTTTGTTGTGTTAACAATAGTGAGGTCAGAGCTATTTAATATTTAATTATCTAGCTTTGCTCGCTACACCTTTCGTACCTTTTTAGATGTGTGTAAACTACAGGTTATGAACTCCCTTTTTTAAAATACTAAAATGTGAAATTATCGGTTATCTTATCGGTATCGGCCATTAGAGGCAGGTAATTATAGGTTACTGTTGTGTTGTCAAAAAATCCATATTGTGCAATCCCGTTTTGTTTTTCTCTCCCCCTCCCCCTCCATCTCCATTGCCATGTCTCTCTCCTCTTTTTCCTAATGTTCCAAAATAGTAATTAGTACAGAATCGCTCTGGCGCCAGAACAAAAAACCACAAAAACATGGGATCTGAGGCTTTGGGGGCAGCTGCCTCTTCAACAGCAAGCATATGGCAGACACCCTTTTTGGAATGTGACACACTGATTTGGGGATTGATCCTGCCTCCATGTGCCCTCCCACCCTCTCTCTGTGCTCTTCATCAAATTATCACATGTTTACATTCATCCCCATATCTATCAGCTTTTATTTATAGGTTTTCATTTGAACCAAATGTGTCGAAACCTGTAGTACGGGAAGGTATCTGTAGTTTCATTGATGCCTGTTACTATTCGAGAGTGCTGATGTGACACAATTTTGGAGGACACACACACACACACACACACACACACACACACACACACACACACACACACACACACACACACACACACACACACACACACACACAGACTTTGGTTTGTGCATTCCCCTTGGCCTCTATGATAGGGGAATGTTAATGAGTGGAGCCAGCCTTCGAGCTGAGCTCTGTGCCATATGGACCTGCCACGGGAGTGGCACAGATCCTACTGACTAATTTAACTCGGAAGAACACACGCTTACTCGCACACATACATGCATCTGACAAATATGAGAGAATCTGGGCTTCTCAATGTGACTTTAGTGTGAATGTAGCCATAGGTTTGCTACAGTTAGCTCCTATGGGAAAAAATGACGACAACCATTTTTCCAAAACACCACAATAACTTGAATAAATGTGTAAGTTGGGCTTTAAAAGTTAGAATAGTTTAATTTTCATGTATTTTGAGAATGTTTCAATCAAATTGAATGAATGTCCTGGTCTGGATAAATAAATAAAAATTCAAATGCTCTGCAACAACTTCAATGTTTATACTTAGGTTTTTAGTACAACTCTTTCTCCTCCTCTTTCTTCTCCTTCCCAGTTCCTCTGTCAAAGACTGGTGCGGGGCAGGTTTTTTCCCTTAGCGGAAGCCAAACTCACACTCCAAACACTTGTTCAAGTGAGTCTTTGTGTGCCTTGCCCAGTGTGACACCCTCAGACCGTAATGTGTTGGCGCCATTTTGATCTAACTCGGTGTGAAGGTATGTGGTCGAGACTGGTCCTTCAGTGTAGATCCCAAAATTCAAAATTGAGTTGTTTTATTGTTTAACAGTGGATGTTTGCAGAAGAGACATAATGTACCAGTGTCATTAACTGCACAGCCAATGTCTATTTTTAGTCTGCTTTACTATCTCATGCTTGTTTGACTTGTATTTGTTTCCATATATAAAATACATTTTGATATCACCATATTGTGTGTCTGAGATATATGTACATTAGATAAACTATATATCCCATTAAAGGAAATTTTAGTGAAGTTTTATATGTTGAATGGTAGAAATACTGCAGTTCCCACTAAAAAATGTTTGCTGTTTGCTCAATTAACGGTCTATCCTACAAACCTTTTAACTGAGAACCTGACTAATGTGATTAATCCTGAACTTTCTCTCCAACACTCAACTACAATGAGCCATTCTTCTACAGCATGGCATTGAGGAGTCTGACAGTACTTTAATAAAATTCAACTTTCACTTTATTGTCCCTAAATGGAAATTCATCTTGCATTCAATGCTCTGATGTGTACACTCAGTTGCTAGTTTATTAGGTACACCTAACTAAACCTAATCAAATACAACAGACTTTCAATAAAGCCTTCTTTCATGAGGTTTGTAAGGTTCAGTTTTTGTTCAACTGTTTTAGAGAGGGGCTGATTTAGTTTATCTATTTTGGAGGCTGCAGTTTGTGGTGCTGTTTAAAGCACCACAAACTACATCCTAAAATATTGAATCAACACCTCTCTTCAGCAAAAAACTGAACATTATAACCTTCATGAAAGTTGGATTTAATGCAGACTGTTGTAGCAGACTAGGTGACCTAATAAACTGGCAACTGAGTGTTCATATAATACAATATATAAAACATATGCTAAATTCTACCACTTAAAGTCACATCAAATACAATGTACATAAAAGTAACATAAAACCTGGAGAATATTCATCCATCACCATCTAACCCAATATATAGTTAAAAAATCATCACTTTCACCAACCCATGACTGTAAACCCACATTTCTTTTCATACAGAAGTCTCATTCAGTCTCATCAGCCGGCCCATGAGCCTTTAAGAATTTGATGGTGTGGGAGATAAAGGAATTTCTTACCCTGTTAGACCTGGCCTTTAGCAGTCTAAATCTCTGTCCAAAGGGGAGAAACTCAAACTCTTGATACAGACAATGGAGAGGGCTCTTCAAAAATGATTCAAGCCTTTTAAATTGCTCTCTTGGAAAAATGTGAGACAGATCAGGCCGTTTAACACCATTGATCTTACCTGCCACTCTTACTGCACCGTTTGGCGATTAAAAAGAGCTGTTGGGCTTTTTTTTGCAGTGTAATCATGAATTGGTTTCTCTTAAGCTTTTAAAAAAATATGCAGCCAGAGGTTTGATGGTGACAAATATACCTCTGAGTTTGTAGTAAAAGTATTACCTATACACTTTAAAGGGTCCAAACGGATTCATGAGGCACACAGCAGCAAACTGAGGAATTTAGTCAAATAAAAACTGAGTGAAATATATATAATTCTAATGCAATCGGCATAAGTAAAGTTTAAAGTTTAAAGTTGATCATTAGGGACGGCTGCTGCTGCTGCTGCTGCTAGTCGAGAACTGCTGAGCTCTAATCATGCATTCATCCTGATGTAACAGGTTACACAGAGCTGGGGAATACACTGCAACATTTCTGCAAGTCAAATTTCTGAAAACTGCAAAAATATGCAAAACTGTGGGAGAGGATTTGGCCCTTTGAGATCCCATAATTAATTCTAATTTTCTAATTTTTGTTTCATGTTGTCAAGATATTTTGTCACTTAATTAAACAGAAAGATAGCGTTTATCTTTCTCTCAAACTTTAAGATATAAAAGGGGGGGATAATACATGGTCTTCACAGTCATGTCCTAGTGTTTGATTTTAATTTGAGGGGTTGTCTGGTTTTTGCTTTGTTCATCCATAATAGTTTTTACAATGTACAGACTCAGGATCCACTTTAGCTACACCTTTTTAATACTGGCTAGGACAACCCTGTGTGCCCAGAACAGCCTGAGTTCTTCATGTCATGGCTTCAACAAGGAGCTGGAAGGAGCGATTATATTATAGAGCCATGGGACTGATGATGAGACTGTCAGAGCTTTTTTGGAAAAAGTGTTTCCATTTCGCATTAACTATTTTTCAAAAAAGGCAAACACAGCAGTTTCTGAGATACTCAAACTACGTCTGGCATCAACAATAATTGCATGGTTGAAGTCACTCATATCACATTTCTTCCCAATTCTGATGTTTGGTCTGGACAACAGCTGAACTGCTTGATCAAGTCTGCATGCTTTTATGCATCGAATTACTGCCATGTGATTGGCTGATGAGATAACAACAAAGGGTGGTGAAACCAAGGGCTTTGATCTGCACAGCGCTGAATGAAATGGCTTGCCTACGGGCCGAGGTGGCTGCTAATGAAAAAGTAGACAAGCCAAAGATTTTTTTTTACCCATCAAATTATTGAATTATTGAATTTATTACAACATAATGTCTGTGGATTTGTTTTTTTTTTTCATGTCGCAGAAAAGTAAGATAACCCTAAGCCCACCCGTATTTTAGCTTGGGTGTTCATTTTTCGGACCCTAGTCTTGAATTTGATTTCTTTAATGGCACAGACATTACAATAGCTGATGGAATGAAACTGTAAAACCACATGAAACCACAGTTACTCACTGATTACGCATCGGAGAGGAACCAGCTCTCCATGCACCCAGAGCCGCGAGGGAGGGCGCATAGTTAAATCGCCCCAAATCACTCTGAGAAAACACAGAATTAGTAATAGAAAAACAAGAGACATCCCGCAGATAGAAACAAATGAAAGAGCCGGGGGAGTTAATATATAATCAGAATAGTTAAAATTGGAAGTTCTCTTTCAAACATTTTAACACGAGTGGAAATAATTGTTCCTTGCAACAGCATTTAAAACCTTTTTTTTGACTCAAATGTAGCTTAACCATGTCATGTGATCTGTTACTACAAATATTACTGGGACCATTGCAGAAAATTGCAGATGAACATTAAACAGATGCAAAATGACGGCAAATTGCGCTCAACTGCAAAACTTATAGGCGTGTTTGTGCTGTAATATCATTAGCAAAATATATTTTTCAGTCGGACTTTGACATGAGGCTGATGGCGCAATTCGTACTTTGTAAATTCACCTCTCTCTCTCACTAACACTGTGCCCTCATACACTAGGTGGTTAAGTGGAAATCACAAAGTAATTAACCTGCTTAATATGTTTTGTTAATATACCATGAAGAAGGTCTCAGCAATTTCAGAAAAAAGCAGACTGATGAATACATTAAATGATTCATTTATTGTGTTCTTGATCTGGTGGTGCCTCTGAAATACAGTGTCAAGGTGGAGTTGATTAAAGTTGTTTTTCATTCACCTCAACCATGTATACATCCTTCCCCAAACCATCACAGTACACTTATTATACCAATCATCTGACCCTGGCAGAAGATTTAAGAACCTGCATTCAATGATTTACAGGAATCATCTTCACTCTGACTCTAAACCGTGACACATGCCTTGCTTTTGTTACATCTGCTGGTGCGATTGACAAAAGCCTCCTTCACTGCAGCCTGTCTACCTGCTTGCATTTTCCTCCGTGTCTACACACCCTGGAGGGTCTTCTTTTTTTTCTGACTTGATTCCCACTGGTGGATTGTTTGCAATCCTCACTGCATGTTAGCTATTGTGTGCTGTGTATTCTGTGTTGTTATGCAGTACTGCTGCTGCAGGGAGAGTCCCCAGAAGTACAACCATACTGCCATATCAGACTGTGCTGCCAACTCTCTTTGCTTTATGATATGTTTTTTTGACAGCTACAATATGCACCTATATGAACAATATTGTTGTCTTATAACTTGATTCACTTTGTTCTGTTTCTGTCTTTTCATAAAATATGTTCTTTTTGGCCCAATCTGATATTTATATTTATTTAAACTAGTTACAACCAATATTTCTAATTGAAAACTGTATGAAGTGACATGGGTTGTTTGTAGTAATCGTGTAATTGTGTAACCGTCCGGTTCGTAACTGTACTGTTTTGGTTCACTTTCATTGCTCTCATGGTGTTGGTTTCGGCCACAGCTGACAGCTGTTTTCAGCAAAATGTATACAAAAACCTAGTGTGCACTATCTGCTCATCACCAAACAGGAGACGGACGCAGTTAATGAGAAGCTGGTTGACATAGTAGAGCATTTATCAGCTAAAGTGCAAGATATTTGGTCGAGACCAAGAGCTAAGAGATGGTAAATCTTTAGCTTAAAAATTACTTCAGTGATTATTGTTGCGGATTTATTATCTGTCAAACAACTAATTGATTAATTGACTAATCATTTCAGCCCATCACTCAGTAAAGTCACACTCTGTCTATGAAAGCTGCTGTTTATGAATAAGATTTTTTTTCTAAGATTTTTTTTTTTCAAAAAAGGAGCAAAAACTGTTACTTGACAGCTATTGTATATGTGAAAGACTGGAGGGAGATAGTCCATCGGTGCAGTAGTTTCTGTCAAAAATTAGATAAGGAAAAATGAGAGAAGTCAGAGAAGTAGAAAATTGAAATTAGAGATGAAGAGAATCGAGGGAGAGAGCAGGTTTGAAGTGAAGTCAAACTGACTGGGAGAGATGCACTGGCACACCACGCAAGAAACAAAGAGGATGGAAGGAGTAAGATGATGTTCTCTCTGGCTGTCACACAACCTGGCACTGTTGCTCGGTCACAGGCAGAGGCTGTGCACCCATAATTCAGTCTGATTTAGGGCTACGATAGAGCGCTCAGGGATAATAAGCAGTATAATTTGCAGGAAGGTGTGACCAGACTGGATAAGAAGGATACTAGTGTTTGCAGCACGTCTCGTCCTCCTCTCATTCTCTTTCCCAATTCAAAGTCAGTTCTGTTCGGTTGCATTCAACTCTGTCCAGTTCATTTCACTTTTTAATGAACATTTCATTTAACATCAGTTCAGCTCAGTTCAAATCAGTTAATTGTTGTTCAGTTCACTTTAGTTCAGTTGGGTTCAACTTAGTACAGCTGAGGTGCTTAGGATTCTGGATACGCCATATACTCTTCTACAATATTCAGATATTAAAAACATAACACTAGCTGTGCAGGTAATGAAAGATAAAAAGAGAGAGACGGACCGATGCATGCTGTTTCTTTACAATCCCTGTAGTAGCCATATTAAAGGCCTTTCATTACAGGAAACGTGTTTCTTGTCTTATTTGTATTGATTGACAAGGAGGAGTGGGATATTGACTGCTCATCTCTCAATTCTGCAGACCCTCCATCAAATAGCGGTTATCCAATCATAACTTAGCAAATGTAACTAGGCACAGCAGGTCCGTCAGTCTTTGCATAGCATTGCGAAGTGGTCTCTATGATGCTCAAAGTGTGATACTTGAGTCAATTACCAATGTTTTTCTGCTCTAGCGTAAACTTCAAAGTTCATGTCTGTACATTGTGTTGTATTTCCCCACTGAGTGGAGGCTGGTTCTGATTGAGTGTAGGGTAAAGTCAGCAGCTCTGTCCTGCTCTTTTATTGGATTTGGGGAAGTTTACGCTCCAGCAACCCCGACCAAACCCAACCGAAACACATTGATTGGTCCTTTTTATTCTAAAAGCCTTCTCTCCTGTAATGTTAAATGTGAAATCATGTTTGAAAACATAAATAAATATTTAAGCTTAGCAACCAAACAGTGTTATTTTAGACTGCAATAAAAGTGTGATTGTACATTTTTCCTCTCCGTACTTGTAAAACTAGGACTAACTAGCTCTACACTGTAATACAAGAGCAATGCTGTTTCTTTATTCCCATTTCTTCTGCACGAATCATCAACCTGTGGGGATGATACATGCAGCTTCAGTCCTTTAGCCCGATCACATGTATGTAGCCATCAAGTCCTCAAGTCATCCTTAAGAGCCTTTTTACAGGGTTTCTGTTTTAAAACAAGTACACTGGACACATGAAAAAATTACCAGGATGACAAAAACACAGTGGGTTCAGGCGGGCAGTAACTAATGGGGGCAGGGCTTAGCAAATGGTTAGTTGGTGTAATGGATGACTCAGACAGCTTCACATCCTGCTAAGTATCAGTTAATAGTTGAGGGACTCTGCATCATTTCTGTGTTGTTTCATAATTTCCATTTCAGCCACAACCACGTCTCAACTGACTTAAGACTTTCTCCACAGTCCTCCAGGTTTGTACAGACTGCTGGATTTGCATTGAAAACCTAATAAAAATCCTCAGTGTGCATTGACAGTAATATGACATCTGCAGATACCAGAAAATGAATGTTCACTATATACACTCATTTGGTTACTTTTGATTTTGAGCAAAAAACGAATCTCAAATATTGCTGAGACATATTTCGAGTAACTTCCCTGCATATTTTATACCTCTTTTACCCTCTGAAGCATTCATACATCCTAAATTAATTCATTGACTTGTTCTTAAAATCTCCCCCCTCCTGTGATAAACTTCCTTTGGCATGGCCCGACTGACGATCAGCACTTGCCACAGTAATTGCCGGTCGTTCAAGGATGGGACACAGCAATAAACTTGTCAGCACATATTACAATGTCGGACAGATGAGTAGGAAAAAGCCTTCCTGCCCTCTCATCTTAATGGCAGCCATCTCCTGCGTGGCATGTCCCCAGACAGACAACTCATTTCATCTAACCATTAATTCCGAACAGCAAGGGTGACATTGTGTCCATCATGGCAGCTTTATGTAAAACAGGATTCTTTGTGTCGCACCTCATAATGCAGACGTCTATCCAGCTTGCCCCTGATAAAATCATTTGGTAATGGTCATTTGATGCTGCAGTCTTTATTAAAGGTGAAGCTAAGGTATGTAATAGTTGTTGGGTCATTTCCATAAAATGACAAACAGCAGTGAAAGTAGTGACAGTGTGCCACGAGACGGCCAGATTGTGTGTCAAAACAGCTGGTGGATATTATATTTACCTCTGTATTTCATCTAGGCCTGTCCCCTCAGGAGCACTGCTTAACTGTCCAATGAGGCTCATGCCCTCCTGTTTTATAGATGGCATCCTCTGCCTTCAGTTAACACAGCATCAGCACCTGGCCTCTGAGAATTCATTAGGGAGCACCTCAATCATACAGCCAAGCTTGTACCAAAGGGACAGGCGGAGAGGAACGAATCAATTTGGCATACAGGTGCAGGTGGAATTATCAGCCTGTGTGTGAACGGAAAGGCTAGCCGGCTATCAGTATATTCTGTCACGGGCTGAACAAGGTGGTGGAAGATGACAATGTCTATTTGTGGAGGTGGGGAACAACTGTGCATCAACATGGGGTGATGCAGTTACCTATCTCTGTCTTGCAATAAAAAGCTGAAATTGAGCTCACGGTGAAAGGTGCTGTAAGGTGAGAAAGAGAAGCAAACATGCACAGCATTGTAGCCGATACACGGAGGGCTATTATTTAAATGTTATTGAGCATGCATGTAGCTCTAATGAGAGATTCTTGGAAAGTGTAATAAAACGGGTAATAGAAAATAGTTAAGATATATATTAAGATTCAATACACCACTGCGCCATCAGTGTTTGATTTAGTAAAAAAAACAACTGAATTAAACTTTATCTTTTTGATGAGCTGCACTTACAAGTTACATGAGGCTTGTGCTTCCCTGAGGATCTTTGTCATTGTCAGGTACAAGGAGGCAGTTGCCAATTTATGGCAGTTAATGACTGGTTTGAAAATACGAATATTATTAAAACTTTGATTTATCAAGCTTACATTTTTTATTGAACTTGCAGTATAATTATTTTATGTATTCTGTATGACTGATATATTTTTAATTAACATTAAAGAACATCTATGTACCCCCTGCAGTACTCCAAGGTACCCCTAGGAGTACTTCCATTTGAGAAACACTGGTGTAATTGACTGCTTCAATAGCCTTTGTTTACGATGGCCTCTCCAGAGAAATGTTTTTTTTTTTTTTTTAAACTTCTAATTAAAAATGTGTCATATGAATGTTCAAATTAATAACTTTAATTATTGTCTTTTGGGCTTTTCATGCATTTTGTTTGGATAGTGACAGCTTGAAGATAGACAGGAAAGTTGGAAGAGAGAGACGGTTTGACATGCAGCAAATGGACACAGGTTAGAATTTAACCCGGGCCACTGCGGTAAAGGACTCAGCCTTAGTAAATGGGGTCCACGCCCTACCAGGTGAGCTACTCGACAGTTGGTTGTCCACGAATTTCGTTGACAACTAACATGAACGGCCATGAAATGTGGAACAGATTTTAATAAATACAAATGATTTTGTTTGATTCCCTGGCTTTTCATCCAGCGTCATCATCAGGTTAAAATTGTAATTTGTCGGGTAATATGGTTTGTAGCTAAATACCTGCTAAACTAATAACTGTACTTTGTCTTTAGTGCTAATGAGCAAATACTAAAAATGCTAAACTATGAAACATAACTTTGTCTTTGCTGTAGGCTCTTCTTATAAAATCTTTTACAGCATCAACAAAAAAGCCTAAAAGTTTTCATGACCCAGGATGTACTTTAAGTAACATTTTCACAACAGAGCTTTTTAAAAAAAGATTCTCTGCTTGGTTTCAAGCTGCTTTAAACTGCCTGATGAGAGGTTGCCTCAAGCAAACTGTAGAACCCTGATATTTCACAGCCTATGTTGGCAAACATTTCACAACAGGTCAGGCTGAAAGATGATTGATTTTAGTTTTTCTTTTTTTTGTTCAACAAAAGCAAAACTTTCTAGTTTTTCCCTTTTTGTAATCACTCAGCTTTATCTGGAAGGTAATCTGCCTCATCACCGCCCAACTTGACGTTTATAGCTGGTGTAAATGATGTGAAATCATGAAAGACACATTGTCTGTTCTACTTATCCAATTGGGTGTGTGTAGCTTCATGGATCATTGACAAAGATTATTTGTTTTGCAAGATCAATCTTTTCTTTTCTACAAGCAGAAAAATGGATCTCATTTTTAATTCTTTGCATCAGGTAACAGGTGCTCTTTAAAAATCCAGCCTGAAGACATTGACAATCAATAACTATTTCAATTTATTTATAAATAATGCAAAACCTATTATCGTCCAGACATGCATGACAGGACATAAACAAACAAAAATAGGCACATTGTGAATCCACACCCTTGTCCTAATCTGGTGCTTGAAATTTTAACGTATGACTTTGCATATATCGTATGCATTGATTCATATGTTATGGCTGCCAGAGACCTTCCTCAGTGTCATCTCTTATTACTCCCCTAGCCTTCTCGGCGAGGGGAGATTGTGGCGTTGACTTCCCCATCCCGCCAGCCCATCAGGAGAGAGGGCGAGCACGGAAATGTCACTCCCAATGAGATCTTAATTAACACACTCAATCATAATGAGATTGCGGCAGCCAACACGTAGATCCATGAAGAACCATTTTACTATTAAATGAGGCACACACTAGGGCATTTTAATATGTATCTTGTCATTCAAATTATATGTCTGATCTTGCTATAACAATTTGTAGAGAGAAATCACAGGGCTGTTTTTTTTTTGTGTGTGTGTGTGTGTGTATGAGAATTTCCAAACCCCCTTTTCCATATTTCTTCACACCTACTGTATCTCCTCTTATGCTATGTTATGAACATGATTTTGAGGTTGAAGGCCATTGGGTCTCATTCACTCCCCACTTACCAAACAAAAGTCACAGGCTGACTAGGGTTGTCGGAGCATAGATGTCTTTTATACACCTGCATTTTAGAAAATGTTCCCCCACTAAACCATCTCTGCTGCCTCCTTTTTTTCAAGACAGAAAAGATAGATGTTCAGGATGGTTGGAGGACTGATTCGTATCCCTTTTTTTTCACAGAGCAAATGGATGGATGCAGTGTCGCCCATTGTCATTTAGCATCAGGCAGCCTATTGTGCTGTGTATCGCATGCAATCAATCACACATACAGTATGGATTTTGAATTATAAATTAAAGCAATTCCCATTATGCACTGACCATTAGTTGTAGAAACAAACTCAGAAATCGATTTCTTTTGCTGGTAATCACACTGTAGTGAGGCAGAGACACTTAATAAACCCCTCAGTACTTAATGCAAACAGGACCACTGACAGCCTATACATATATTATTTGTCACTTCTGTTCTGCAGGGCACTCATTAAATGTTTTATTCAGCCACGCCAATTACCAGACAGCTTCATTAGCAGTAGGTCCCTTAACTGCTAATGAAGCTGAGTAATCTACACTGTCTGCATCAGATATCAGAAAATATTTCATTTCTCCTCCGCTTGCTTCTCTTCAAACTTCCTGACTCAATTTAATGACATAGTGGGAGGACAAAAAAATGTCTTGTTTTTTTATGAAAACAATAAAATTGTGTCTTGTGGTTGTTTTTGAGATGCATTAAGACAGACAAAATGACAGAATATCTCCTACAGTATAATTTATGGTGTGGGGTGGCATAGTTATTGTTTATGATTAGATTTTTCAATAATTCCAAGGTACAGCATTTTCCATGGCCTATGGCTTTAGAGCACGCTTCACAGTCTGAGAGAAAAACTAATAAAGGCTAGCTTTATGTCCTGTGAAATTAAATTCAACTTATAGCCATATATTTTTTTTTCTCCATTTGTTTCGCCACCTTCCTCGCTATCCCGCCTCCTAATATACACATACATCACAATGCACCTTTTTTTAGATTTCTTTATCTGCTGTGCATATTTTGTTTTATGATATATTCAGTGGCCTGAGAAACTGAGAAACCCAGAGCAGTTAATGTTATGGTCTGGTAGTAGTTTGTTGATTTATGGATGCACAATAGGCCCTTGTAGAAACGCAGGGGCTGTAAGATATTTGTTGTACCTGCTGTTGTGAGAGTCATCGTTAGCTTAGGAAGAAAGTAATCAGATGGCTGTCTCTGTGGTCTAACAAACTGCCCCCAGCAGCTCTCTCTATTCCTTTCTCTTTCTGCTTCTCATCGGGTGTTGGGTCCTGTGGCTGCGGGATGAGCTGCCGTGAGTGTGGTCCTGATCTTTATCCATCTGTCCATCACTTTAGACCTCTTTCTTTCCCCAGCTGTAACACAATGTAAGCTAATGCACTGATAGTCCCTAATAACAACGTGACATCTTCAGTGTGTAGATCAGGAATCCACGTTGTCTCTCTTGTCCTTGCTGTGTTAATATTTACCTATCACGTCTTCATCATAGAGGTCTTCATAAGTCAACTTACGCTACATTCACACAAATGTGATGTTTTTACTCAAATGTGACTCAGAGCTGTTGGGTCATGATAGTGATCTTTTCAATTTTTATTTGGGACACTTTTATGTTCTAATATACATATCCAAATCAGATATACGTGATATTTAATTAAATTTTTTGCAATACAACCTCAGTTTTAATAGTCATATATCAGACTTCATGTGACTTTTATGTCACTCTAGATCTACGTTCCTCATTCAGGACTGTGACCTGTTCACACTGGAATCTGATATTGGCCACATTTACAAATAATATAAACAACCAAACACAAAAATCTGATCTGAGCAATAAATCAGAATTAAGAAAAGACTTGCAGTGTGAACATAGCTTTAGTTCCTAGCAACTGAAACCTGATCCAGAACCCAACTTGGGAAATGTCCAAATTATATTCAGTCTAGTTTGAATATAATTATACAGCTGTGATCACATGGTACATCATAATCTTGGCAGGAGAAAAATGTGTTTTTTGAGGCTAGATGGTGAGTATGAACTGTGAAGTGCAAGGAAAGATTAAATGTGTTGCCGCTGTGCTCATTAATTGGTGGATCATCATGCTGCTGCCAGAGTTGGTGTTCTCTCTCTATTTGGGTCTGTATGGGTCGGCCGCATCTCTGATCAGATCTAATTATCCTCATGTCTATTTTGGACTGGGTCTCACTGCCCTCTTTTGGGTCATCGGGTCTCTATTTGATAAAACCAATTTTATGCACATTGAGTTTGGAGAAGTTTTCCACAGGCTCCTATCTCACATCTAAAATTTTGGGACCTTTTCAGAGCTCTTAAGTGCAACCAGTACTGGGTTCTTCAGTCCAATTGTTCAATCAATCAGACTTTATTTGTATAGCACTTTTCATACAAGCAAAATGTAACACAAAGTGCTTCAAATATTAAAACACCTGCCCAAAAACATCAACACTCTCTGCTGCCGTCAGGTCCTCAGGAAGGCTGCTCCAGAGACGAGGACCATAGTGATTAAAGGAGGCCTTGCTATGGGTCTATAACAAAGGCCACTACCTGAAGACCAGAGGGTTCTAGAGGGTTCATATCTGTGAATATTTGTTTCTTATTTTCATATAAATGCGTAAAATAAATGTTTGTTTTACTTATCCCTTAAATTTAGTCAAGGAATTGTGACAAAGAAAACTCTCTAAATGTTAGAGAGCTGTTGTTATTATTGTTATTATTTTGACAGATATTGCAATCATGATCATTTACTTCTATAATGTACACTACAGTGCTTCATCATAATGCTGTTTTGTCACACATTTTACCTTTATCCAAAAAGTGCAGCTTCTGCGACTGCACTTTTGGTAATATTTCGATTAATTGTGCAGTCTTAATATCTACTAAATCGGTAGAGTTCATACTTTATAGCACGGTGAGGAGACCTGTCACAGTCTTCTAAAGGTAAATTAAACACGTCTGTACATTATAGTGAAAAATATTGCCTTTTTGTGTGTAAGAAACACATGTTTCAGCTTTCTGGTTTCTTGATAGTCAGTGATTTGAAGTCATTTGACTGCACTACTTTTTAGGGAAAGTTCAAATACATTAACTTTTCATTACAAGGTGGTAGAGCTAAACCCCCTGCTAGGTGCTATGATGAGTGATTTTGTGAGAGTGATTATTTGCTGTCAAACATCAAAATGAAAAACACAAATCAAGACATTCTTGGGGAAAGTAGGGGAAAGTACTCTTTTTTTTCTTTCTCCCTTCCAGTCGCTCAGCTCTGAGCTCTGATCTGACATGTAATTCCTAAGACAACATCTTGTTAAGATGCTCCCCGAGAACAAAAACCTATGGCGGGTCTCTGTGGTGATAACACTCAAGCGGTGATACCTTACTGTTGCTTACATCTAGCCTTTGAAGTTGACCAGATGTGATGAATAATGCATAGTCTGACTCCTCCAAAGACAGTATTACCTTTGGCAAACTTCTGCCTCTGACTTCCTGGGAGAAGTTTTACACTTTCTTTCATAAGTAAAGCAGCGTTAGGCAAACACAATTATTCTTGGAAACTCTTCCGTGTACCCCTTCGTACTGAGGATCAAAGTTTTTCTTTTTTAATTTGAGCAGTTTTAACCCCCGCTCTTGGGTCTGAGCTAATCCTCAGATGCAACTCATGAAACTTCTCTGATTACGCTGCTCTCAGAAGATACTTGACAAAAACAATCATGGGAGCAAAGAGGACATGGTGATCAAACACATCGTCATACTCTGGAGTCTGAGCTGAACTGGGTTATGCGAGAGCTGAGAGTTGAGTACTTTATATTATGCCCTTTTGTAGTATTTTACCACAGACTTGAACTTTATTGTGCTGCTCTTTTCCTCCACACCCAGAAATAAAACCTGCATGGGGGAGAAAAAAAAGCATGATTCATTCTATCTCTGCAGTGCAACTAATTACGGCTTTGCTTGGCACACTGATGTGGAAATGTCACACCATCAATCAGATTTAAAGACACAGCCATGATTGAAAATCTGCTTATTTCCCTGCCTATTCCTGTTGTTTTGCATGAAAATTGGACAGCTACTCTACATCATTCCCGTTGCATCATTACTACAATTCCCTTTATGCCTCTCTGACATTATTAATAGCTGTGAGTTTGTTTACTCAGCTCATCTAAACATCGCAGTTAACAAGCTTGTGTCTGTGATGTTAAAATTTGTTGTCCTTAATGGCTAATTCTCCTGCCTTTGATAGCAGATACCATTAGCACTGTCATTATGGCCCCTCTCAGAGTGAAGTGGGCGTGTGTGTGTGTGTGTGTGTGTGTGTGTGTGTGTGTGTGTGTGTGTGTGTGTGTGTGTGTGTGTGTGTGTGTGTGTGTGTGTGTGTGTGTGTGTGTGTGTGTGTGTGTGTGTGTACTGCCAGTCTGGCCATGCCTGTCTGCAATTACTCCCCTCAGTGGAAACATTAAAAATCTACTGCCATGGAAAGATGCCATGGCTGAGACGTACCCACGTACTACAAAGACCCCGGTGTGGGCTGGATTCGCCACATATGCATGTTCCATTCATCGACAGAGAGGCAGAGTAGATGCCAAGATGGGAATTACTACTCCAATCTGAACAAGTGCTGCAAGAATTCTGGGTGCAGTAATGCCATGACTGCAGCTTTGGCTTATTGCAGCCTTGTGGGTTTGTGTATTCAGGGATGTGCCAGTTTAAAAGCCCTTCAGATAAGAAGCACATGGGAGGCACATTGAGATCAGCTTTGAGATGAATGGGCTGTCGATATTCAAATTCTGTTGTCTCTGAGCGACAGAGGGTCTGTTTAAGAGGCTTGATTCTACAGAAAAGAAAACAACTTTTTGTGTCAGCGAATGTGATGACATCTCATCTATTTGTATTAGCATGCGTCAAATTTGATTTTTATCTGCACTGGTTCATCAGATTTCATCAAAATATTTTGGTCTGTTTCTGCATTCACTTCAGAAAGTAAAGAGGCATAAATGATTAGTCTGCTATCATATTTATATTCGCTAGATTTGAAGCTGCCCCGCAAGAAGCCAATTTCAGCTCTAAATATCTCGAAGTGTAGATACATATTGATTTTGAAATGTAGTTTCTGTCCATTGCTCGAGGCTGCAATACACCTAAGTGATATTTTCTTCAAGTGTTTGCAAAAATGATCTAATATAAACATATTGGATAATAGTTGTTCATTTGGGTGTGTGACAGACAGTGTACATCTATAACAATCTGTGTAGAGATGGCATAATTAGTTGATTAATCAATCTTTTGATCAACAAAAATTAAAGGTGCCCTATGGAGTTTTCTTGTAGACAAAGTTTCTGTAACATTCATTGTTTCTCACTTATGCATTGTGTGTTCCTTGAGGTTGAATACATTTACTTTTTCATAAAACGTTTGCAAAGCCTGTTTGTTTTTTAATATTTAAATCCCTGCATTGTTTGCGTGCATTTGCAAGCTTGCAGTCTTCTTCTTCACTTCCTTTACGAGCAAATTACTACGCATCTTCGTGGTTTACAGCCCCCAACAGTCAATCAGATAAATAGAATCTGGCAACACTTGTGGGCAGCAGAAACAAGTAGTTTAATACACTATTGACATATTATCACCCCCTTTTAAGTCAATAAGGTGAACTCTAACGAACAGCTGCTTATTTACACATCCAACAGTTAGAGAGCAACTTTATCATCAATTGGACTCATGTTTCTGTCCACCAGATGAATGTAAGTCCAATATTCACTCTCTTTTAGTTCTGTTTTTGGCCTCTACCAACTCCAGAAGGACACATCTGCCTCTTTAGCTGCCAAATGCTCCACTATGTTTACCAGCTAGTCTGTGTCAGTCTGTTCTTTGGTGCTGAGCAGGTAGTGTACAGTGGGTTTGTAGAGCTTTATTTTAATTGAAAACAGCATGTTGAACTGCCATGTTTGTTCAGAACGGACAAACCAAATACTGGCTGTAGATAGGGCTGTTTTGTTTTGTTAACCAAGCCACCTTAGTTTCTACTTTGTGCTTGGAAGGGGAGGGTGAAGCGAGGGAGTTGTAATCTGCAATTACGCTGCTACATGCCACTAAATCCTACACATGGGTCGTTTTAAAGAGTTGCTGCTTTTCTGATAAGAAATCGAATCATTTTGTGGTTTATCAACCAAACGACTAATCAAAAAAAAAAAGATGTGCAGATCAATTAATAATGAAAATATTCATTAGCTCCAGCCTTTATCACAAAAGTTGTCATTCTGCATGCCCCTTTTCACTTATCTGCCAATATATCATTAAACCTGCTTCTCCAAAAATCAACAACACCAGATGAATAGATTAAAAGTAGATATAAACTTTTTTTCCACAAGCCCACATTACTTTTTAAGTCTGTTTAGAGCCTGAGTCTGACTTTGACATTTCCAGTGTTGTCTTAATAAGCTTCAGCATCTTAGTTAGAAAACACAGCCGGGTAAATTTATTGACTTTGATACAATGTGTTGAAGTCAATATACCTTTTGCAGTTTCCTGGCAGTATAGTCTCTGCAGAGCTGAGCATCGTCTATTACACCCATTAGAAAAAGATGTTGCCTACATAAAGACAAGCAGGCAGATTTACAGCCGTTTATATGAACTGTTGGTTTTCCCCACAATCTAAAAGCCGAAGTAAAGGATTCTTGCTATTTCGTTTATGGCTTGACAATATAACACTGGCTCTTAAAAGCAGGGGGAGCATTTAAAATGCCAGTGATTGCCTGCATGATCTTCTGTTTGCTTTTTTTCTGTGGTCATTGTAGCTACCCATGCTCCCAAACTCTGTCCCGAACAATTTGTTGGCTTCCATATCACGATTAGTCTATCAGCAAAGTGCGACCGCCCTGATGAAAAGGTCTCAGTTTCAATTTATGTTTTCCTACAAACCTACAGTGCTCTCTCACAGGGTAGGATGTGTCTGACAGAGAAACTATTTATCCACCTCGAGGTGTAATTTCCGTTGAGTTGTGAAGCGTCACCAGTCAGAACTCCTTAATTACTCCTCAGATACAATGATGACGCCTTTGCTTGCCTTTTCTCGTCTGTGTTCATAAGATATTGGATGAGGCAGCGACAGCGACGCAGGAGATTGTGCAGATGTGTTTTACTTTTATCTCCATACACAGTTAATAAAAGCAACATGCAAATACAAATACAGACCCATACAGCTCTTCACAAACACGCATAACAACATCTGTCTTCCACAATTTACCAGGCTGCAACAACAGATGCACTGTACAGTTAAGGACACTGCTGTAAATTATTTGCTGTTTGTGCTGTGCTTGATGGGATGAAGCAACCCCAAATGAGTAAGTAAATGTGACTCCTGCGTGTCAAAGCAAGTAATTCAGTCATATATAATTTTCTAACACTCTGGCAATAAACCAAGTCTATGACGTGTAAACATCTTTGTGCTGGGCAACATTATGTGACTTGGGCAAACCATAATTGTGTGAAGTAGTGAAGATGTACTTAACTGTCAGTCATTTTGTTTTCAGTGGCATCTTTCACTGTCAAGCCAGCTAATGGACTCCCCTGTGAATTGTGAAAATAACATTTGCCATAGATATACTCATTAGCTAATACTCATTGATGACTAAAGAAAATGAACTGGAAACTATTTGGTTATCTATGGTTTCAGTCAGTTTTCTTTTTTTTCAAGCAAAAATGCTAAAATATAGCCTTTTCTGAATGTGAGGATGCTGCTTTTGACATCAGCTTGAGTTCTGAGAAATTATAATGGCCATAGTTCAAGATTTTATGACATTTTGTAGAAAACAATGACGATAAAAATAGGCGTTAGTTGCAGCCCTAATGATGATGTTCCACCAAGTTTGTGCTAAAAACAACAAATGATCATTTAGCTCAATTATCAGTTGTCAGAAATTCCAGATATTACTGTTTTCTTTCATAAAAAGTCTGCTGTGTTTCGGACTGATGGTAAATTATAACAAGCAATTTGAGGATGTCTGAACATTTTTCTGACATTTTATAGATGAAATTATTGAGTGATACATTGGGAAAAGAAGTGTCAGACAGATAAACATTAGTTGCAGCATTAGTGAAATGATCCCACACCTGATACTGTAGGTATGGGTACCCAACAGACATGTTGTGAAACAAAGAGATCCTTCAGCTGTAGATAATGTAATTTGGCAGATACTAGGTGTGCTATCGATTCACTGCGTCTTTCAGTAATGCAGAAGACAAATCAAATCCACAAGAATCAAACGCTTCAAAGTCTTTTATTCACGGTGAATGCACACCTGAGCCAAAGTCATCTTGCAGTATGTTTGACTGCTATCAACATGTTTCTCAGACAACAACAGACAACAACAACACTCCCCATGTAGCCAAATCTTCCAATTATCACCTAAGGTCACTGACATATACGCACAACATTTCTAACCTGTTAACTCTCTATCCTCATGAATGTATTGATACAGGCTGCAATGATATCTAAACAATTTCCATTAAAACAGAAATAAAAGGCTTCTTCCGAGACAAGAAATCCTGCACTGTTCTTTATATTAAGATTTATTACACTGTTCACAATCATTTTGAGGACTAGATTTCTAGGATTAAAGTAGTCGAGACAATAGTAATGGCATCAGTGACTGCATTGCATATAACTGTGGGCTGATTGGAGGCTGTGATTGAAAATGCCCCCTTACAGCAGAGACAGGGTGAAAATTGCAATCCCCCTGTATGCAGCCTACACATCTATATCAATCAAGGAGCACAGCTGCACTTACAATTGAGAAATTCACATCCATTTTGCACAATCACCGCCCACCGTAGGTAATTTTTTATTTTTTTTGTCTGAAGTGTACAGTATGGGGAGGGTATAAAGATGGTGATTTTGTATGAAAAATATATTTGGCTGTACAAAGGGGTGGTGATTGCAACTGTGTATTAAAAATGAAATGCAGCTTTGCCCTAATTGCTGTTGGTCCACTGTATAATGAAGCTGTGTGTGTGTGTGCGCGCGTGCGCGCGTGCGTGTCTGTGCGCGCGCGCGTTGGACATAGCTGAATCCATTACACGGCACAGATTTCCCTAATAAGAGCTTATCATGTCATTGTTTGTGTCAGGGAAAGGGCAGAGTGGGACAAGGAGCTGCAGCAAAGTCTGCGTTAGAAATAAACCTCATGACGGGGGTGTCACATTGAACACATCTAGATGGCAAATTTCTAACTTTAGAAAGATTAAAATAAGATTCTGTGGACTTCCACTTTACCGTTTCCCATCATCAAGTCCCATCATCCTTAGTTATGCTACGCCTGTCGAGCTTTCTGTTTTTGCAGATTTACCAACCACTACATATTTTTTTTGCTAATTTTTGAAACAATGAATTCTTGATTTCAGACAGATGTAGACAAAGGTAGGCTTCCATTTCTAGCCAGCAATCATTGTTTTTTGCCAGCTGAGCATTATCTGCTCTAGTATTGTCTCTCTCACTCTAAATTGGATGAGCTGCGCCCTGCTGTCCATTACACAGAATTCATGTTTAAGACACTTCCGCATTGGCTTCACTTCACAGACCCAGAAGCTCTATCCACTATATATATACTGTCAGTGGCTCCAGCTGGATGAAAAGACTGGGGCCAGTCTACATTTAGCAGGCAAAAAAGTCATCTTTTTCACCACTTGATGAACCATGTAGAGGAAATGGAAATAAAGGAGCACTGTTCTAGTATTGCAGTGTAGAGCTAATTTGCTGCAGTGTCATTGCTGTGATAAAGAATAACACTAACACGCAACACTGGTTGCTTTTTGACATAAGAAAAAAGGATTTCAGGACTAACCAATGTATTTTTGGTCAAATGTGATGCTCATAGATGTCGTAGTGTGGCAAAAATGGCAAAAATGGCTGACAGTAATTTGACAGCTTCACTCCTGTGTGCTCAGTATACTGTATGCCCAAGTGCTCAGTGACAAAAGGTGGAGCGAGACCTGAGGTGAACAATGGCTCAGCTTTTGCTTGTTGGAGTCAGCTAAAGGAGTTTCAAGGACTGAAAAGCCACGCCGACGTGGCTGATAAGCTATGGCAAACAGTGACAACTGATGTTAGCACATATTAGTAATTTTAGCTTAATCGTCCGAGCAACAAGTTCCCATAAAAATACCATTTGGCATATTTAAACAAATCAAACAACTACAGCCAGAGTCAGGCTTTAGACATTATGTAAACCATATCCTAAGATTACCATAGATTACGTTATATGAATCTTGAAACACCCGAGCACAGTAAACTAAATCTATAGCTATATTATATGAATTTATTATTCTACTATGAAAGCGTCTGTCTGAGTCTCACTCCACTTGACCGTGAAATAGAAGTTTGACGGGCCTGCCGTGCCTAGTTATGGTGGTTAAGCTATGATTGGACAATCACTGTTTGGGTGAGGGGTTCAGTGAATGGTCAGTTCATTGAGAGGGATTAGCCAATGTCTTTCAGTAGCCCCTAGATGACGGCAGAATTAGGATTTTATGGATATTTACAATATTGGAACAAAGTAAGATAATAAGGCACACAAAGGCTGTATGTGCATTAGTGAGTATGTGTGTGCAGCATATGGGTATAGGGGGGCGGTGATGGCTCCATAATCATCTTTTCTGCAGACAGGAAATGTAATATTTGATGTTTTGATTCACTGTCTAAGGTCTGTAAAAATGAGTACACAATACATTTGGCTTGGAAACGCCTGCTGCTCTGTCTCTCCACCATCCAGCAATGAACAGAAGATGAAATGATTCATCACAGCAGAGACAGCTTCCGGAGAATGAGATGAGATGAGAGTGGGAATGGTGTCATTTTATATCTCCCAGAGAAATACACAAAGCGAAGATGAATTGTGGCTGCTGGAGGCCGATAGTACACCAACCCGAGGCTGGCGCTGAGGCTGGCAGCACAGCTAACAGGTGTGATAGAGCTATGATATTCGTCCAGCACCTGTATTTAAAGAAGCAATACTCTGCTGATGTTTCCCTCTCTATCTCTCTCTCTCTCTCTGCTGCACAAAGCCTCTGCACAGCATGGACAAACTGAAGGTCACTGAGGCTCAGATGGGAACCGATCTAGATTTGAGCAGGTCATCCAGTCCCATGAGTGGTACCCCATATCTCAGTATAGGCTAACTGTACCCCAGCTAGGTCTGGCATCTTGCTGTTTACAAGTCTGGAAGGACCAAGTTTGTGGTGTTGGTTTTTTTTATTTAATTTTTTTAAGTTTAAGATCTTTTTTCGCAATGACACGCTAAAGTAGTAAAACCACACATGAAGGCTTCAGGCATCAACAACAAGATCAACAACAACTGCAAGCGGCATTCATTGCTTTTCTGTTTGTTCTCTATCCATTTGTATCTAATGAAACAATATCACAAAATGAACCGGCCTCTCATAATGAATTGGTGCTCACAGTGTTTTGTTCTTGCTCTGTAGAAACGAAGAGATAAATTTAACATGAATCAGACGGAAGGTGCCCTCTGGTCTGTTCTATTCACTAAGGCATCCCTGAAATATTTAATTTCCGTGCATGCGTGTCTTTGAGAGGATTGTGGTTAGCTGCATTTATAAAGCTAAACCCATAATAATTACTTTACTAATTTGCAGCATTTGTGCTTACCCGATAAGACGCCCTCTTTCATGGGATTCAGAGGCTGCCATCAATAATGTGACTGCTTGGGGTAAAAGTGATTTAAAGCCCATTTCACACATGGCTTCAAAAAGAGAGTGATGGCCGGGCATTCTCAGATCCACACAGCCGTCATCATGACCACATCCTATCCACAAGCTTTGCATTTAATGCCAACAAACAAACTTGAAGTTGGAGGAAATGTCACACTCAAAAGTTCTCTTTTGGATTTTCTCTCTGTCTGTGATTATCTTTGTTAAAGTGAGACTGTGAACAAAGATTGAAACTGCATGCCAGTATTTTTCAGTAGCACACCAGCTCAGTATCTTGAGGACTTATAAATATTTGACAAATTTGTATTCAATGCCAATGTTCACTGCCAGTGAAGGTAGTAGTGTGAGTGTGAATGGACATATAATGTGGCAGGTTTGTGTCCTGTTACAAACATGCAATTCTTGTTTTGCCTCTTTATTAACTGTAACCACAATCTTTCCCTAACCTTAACAATACCGTCTGAGCTGCCATACATAGATGTTGAAGCAAGAAATAAAAAAAAGGTTGCCATTGGATTAGAACTGCATGATATGGTTAAAAAAAAAATGTAATGTGTAGTGATTGTTTTGACAGATATTACAAGTGCAATATGATTAATGATTAGTGAGAATGCTAATTTTTGCATCACAGTTTTCATTTGTACTGACAAAACCTCAAAATTATGATGACGTGACATTTGTTGTTTGTACCAAACAAACTTGTTTTCTTTCATCTTATAGGAGCTTTGGGCTAAATGCTAAAACACCTTAGTTTTCCCTGTTAGCATGCTAATTTGCTTAACAGTACTGCTCAGGTTGATAGGAATGTCATTAGTTTTCCAGTCGTCATTAGTTTTTTTTTACAATTTATCCTGAGGGGAGCATTGTTTGAGCAATGTTTGTACTAAATTTCCTGACCATTCATCCAACGACTGTTCCGACCTTTCACCCAAAACCACACGTCACCCTCATGGTAGCGCTAGAGGAGAGGTCAGAGGATCACCATCTGGGAACTTTAAATATCGATACAAAACTTTGATCCAATCCATTAAATATTTAGCTATACATACTAAATGTTCATGCTTTTGTTGCCTTTAGTCAACAAGCTGGTGGGTCAGTGACTTCATTAACCGACTGATGGTATTCTGTGGAACGCTGAACACTGATGATCAACACAGAGCTCTGCTGATTAAAGTCCCATCCCCTCAGTGTAAGCACTAATTATCTTGATTGACATGCTACTATAGCTTTTCTCTGAGCTGAGAGGTCTGGGCACTCTCTCTGTCCTCCATCCGCTGCGGTCATGCACATGGGCAGCACATTGATTTTCACCATACTGCCAAAAAATGGCCATAAATAGTAGGTTTAATTTTATACACCTATTTCAATAAGACTGAAATAACAGACCTATTATAACATTATATGGTTGTTTGGACACCAATGTTTTGTATGCACGAGCAGCCTTGAAAATGATAGTGTTGGTATACATAGAGTTTTGTGTGTGGGAGGGAACTTGCAACCTGATTTCTACAGATTGCTCAAATATTAAGCATCTGCAATAGTTTATTAAATGTATTTTCTGTCCTTGCTGACTTAGAAATAAACCTTGTTAGTTATCCAGACAGTTGTCTTTCACAGTTTTGCCGAAAATCTGACCGCAAATGAATGAATGAACTGCTATAATCAATATTTCTTATGTTAACAATGGATGAAATGACTGTAATGGGAAAAGGGTCACTCACAGTGATGAAACCACAGAATTTTTACCCGGCTCTGCAGTTCTCCTCAGCTACCCGAGGGGATGTCTTCAAATGTCACGTTTTGTCTAACCAACAGTAGAAAAGTGCGAAGCTATTCAGTTTATTGTTTGGCTTTCTGAGAACAACAACCGATAAGTCAATTATATATATAATTGGAGATTAAATTTCTGTTGATCAAGTAATCGATTAATCCACTAATTGTTGCAGCTGTAGCATTTATAGCTTGTTTTGTTGCCCCCAAGTGACCCAACACACCCAAAATATTACTTTTTGTTTCCTATCCTCTCCTGTATCATTTTTAATGAGTGTCTATGAATATTATGTCCAAGCATCTTTAACGAACTTTGGTTGGAGAGAAAGAGGAGATTGGATTTTCTTTTTTCTTCCCATGGCATGCTGTAGAAGCTGGAATTGAACAGCAGACATCAACCTGGGATGTTAATTGAATGACCTCAGGAATGCATTATCCATTAGTGTCTGTGCTGCCTTAAGCTCCATCAAGTAGACACGATATGGCATCTTTAGGCTACAATGTGTTGAAACCCACAGGAAACATTGTGACTTTATCTTAACTGGAAAGCAATAATAACTCTTTCTAACATTGTAGATATATAAATAAAATGGCTATCTATGCATGTATCGCTTAAACGATCACACAGACCTGTAAGGAAGAGATAAATAGAAAGATACAGCACAAACACTGTCTTTGTGTAATTAGATTATGTTCACTCGGGCTGATTAAATTTGGTTCCTTCAGGCATCAGATTTATTGAACATCTTGTAGTTGAGATGTGTTTCTTTTGTACTTTCATCACAGAACATGCCGTTCTATGTACAGCACAATGTGGCCAACGTTTGTGGGGACTCAGTTTCCTAATAAGAGAAAGTTTCTTTTCATTTCCTTGAACCACAGCTTCCCCCTGATGGAAAATATGTTTGCCTTTGAAGGTGTATATTTCATCAGACAATAAGATGAAAGGGCTTCAGGGCCAATGGCAGAAATGTAGAACTGATTTTCCTGGACATGTCTAAGTCTGTAGTAGATTGAAAGGACACAGAGACAGTTCCTAATCTGATTAGGCTTCCATTACTCCCTCGCAGGGACATGGCACCATCACAGGGACCCGTTGTCTAAAGTACAGTTCAACAAAAACAGCAGCACGTGGACGGGATACTGTAAGAAAGTCCAGACTTAATGATAAAGATTGCAGGAATTCTAGTTGTTATATAGCAGAGGTCTACTATGCTTTGAGGAGTCACACAGGCATTATTCTTCCATATGTTAAAGGTGCATAATGGATTCTGTTAGAAATAACCATTTTAATGGACCATGGTAAACATGTAGAACAAAAATGAATTTCTAATGGCAATCTGTCCTCCAATTTAGACTTTTGTGGCTTTCTTATTTTAAAAGTAATAAATAATACTTCAAATAAGACAGTAGGTTATTATGATCCCTTTGCTATAACATTATCATTTATATTAAACTCTTTCTAATAATAAAAGGGAATACTGTATGTAATGGGGCATTGCATTAGCCTAGCAGTCAGTTCTATGAATGTGTAAATAAAGGAAAAATAATCACTATGTATACTATAAAGACAGAAACTTGTTACACTTTAATCTCCGCACCTTTATTCCCTCTCAGCAGTACTGAAATTACAATCCTGTTAGACATGATGTGGACCACTGCTTCAACTCATTAAAAGCAGCTGTCATTACTGTCATTTTATCAGCAGTGACTCTTCACTGTTAAAAATAACCCCAGGACATACACCAAGGGAAGGGAGTAATGAGAAAATAAGACTAAAACATAATAACATGTCTTCTACATGACTGCATATATGTAAATTGGTATAATTCAGAAATTAACTTTGAAAATGTAATAAGAGTTCCTAATCTCCTGTTTTGATCTTCTATCTGGCTTTTGGTGATAGTGCTAATTAGGGCTGTAACTAATCATTATTTTCATTATTGATTAATCTGCCAATTTGAATCAATTAATTTTACAGTCTGTGAAATGTCACTAAACATTCATTTAAAGTCGTGTTTCACTGTCCTCTGTCTTGGTCTCCACCAACTCCTGAGGCAAATATTTGGCTCTTCATCTGCAAAACTCTCTGTTATGTTCACCAGCTAGTTGCTAACTTTGTGTGCTGTGCAGGTAGCAGTGATCAGTGGGCATTTCTTTCCTGATGGGGCTGAAAAACAACACTGATAAAAAGCAGTTGGACTGAATCAAAGCATTGAAGTTGCAAGCCATAAAACCAGTACAAAATGCAAAGCTGGGTAACAATTAGCTGTGATCTCGTCATTATAGAGGCACTTTTCAGCATTAAACATAATTATTTAGTCCATTGTTAATGTAAAAACATTGATTAGAGCTGATTTAACAAACACAATATGAACAGATTGTGGTATAAAAGACAGTAATTGCTTTAGAATGATGAATGCAATTTAAAAAAAAAAAAAAAAAAACATGCCTTTAATATTTTAGGCTCCTTCTCTGCAGTAATTGGGCAGTCTTGCCTCTGCTTTTGTCTGATGTTCACATGACTCTGGCACTCTACTGCTGAATGGATGAAGTGTGTGTTGTTCGCTATAACAAAACTGAAAAAAAAAATACACTTAAGTTGATTCTCTGAGAGAGCAGAGGCTTCATGAAGCTCCCATAATCCAGTTTGTTTGTCATGTCAGAAGTGCTCTTCTGCTCAAATATATTTTGCAGGTATATTCTAACAAATTCTAAGATGCTTTAGAGAATAATATTTTCTTCTCACTCTACCTATTGTGAACTTTTATGGCTGATTCAAGTAGAAGAATAGTAGTTTTTCAGTGCAATTCTGAATACCGACCCACAGCAGAGCGGGATACATGTCATTGACGGCTGCTGTTACGGTTGTCTATCTACAACCAGATGTTCGATTCATTCTTCAACTCGAAGAGACATAGATACATTTTTCTATAACATTTGAATATGAATGCTATATCCCTTGACCCTATCCTCCCTCTCATTACTCCTTGCTTTTTATGAAAACTTCTTGTGATCCACCCTGGCCGGCACCCTCTCTGAGGAGGGAATATTTCACGTCTGCTCTCTCTGCACCGGTGGTCATAGCACAGTGAAATACACTGGCTCCAAGCCCAAGGGCTAGGCAAAATTTGTTACCCGTGATTATATCATTTATTCACCTGACACAGTGTTCCTGGTCATGTTTTCTTTCTCTCCCAGTCTCTCTCTATTTTCCTTGTTCATTTGTGAGGAAATGCTTCTTCATTTGTTTTGCGTGATTGAGGAGGGAGACGCAGGCGAGTTGGTACAGCCTTGGGTAAGAGAGAGAATCCAGTCACAGCTGGTGTGTCGCTCTGCCATAATGAGCAAACGTGACAAGATGAAAGTGTGTAGCGTCTGCCATGTGCCACAGCCCTGGGAGGCACTTTGAAGAAAGGACAATTTAGATATTCATGTGGCTCTGTAATTGTTGGTGGACATGAATAGAACTTTTTATTTTTCCTTTTCTGTCATCTATAAGCTGAAATCATAGACAATTACACAGTTGACTCTGTCTCCCAGAACTCGTATCCCCTGGCTCCCCTGTGTGAGTCATAAGAGATAGTGATTCACAGGTTATTATCCAAGATGGCATTCTTCTTTAGTGGACCAGAAGTGGTCGGAGGTGTTGCCAAACTGTGTTCTGAAGATCCAGGAACTCAACCAATTTCCATCCACTATAAACAGGTGTAATGGGGCGTAAAGCCTCCTACAGCCAAGGGCACAATAACTTCTTTGAGTAAGCAAAGAATATACATCTTATATGACCTAAAAGAAGTGGCGCTCAGCTAAAGGAGAAAGTTCAGAAGTCAGTTGCCGTTTCAAGGACTATAAGAACCCATCCACCAACAAGAAAATGACTGTTTGTAAAGTAGTTTCCTTCACAAGGGTATAGCACAACACAAATGTTATTTCTCTCAGGGTTTCAGTTCACATGCAGTTCTTTTTAAAGGAATAGCTCAACCTTTTTGCTAAATATCCTTATTTGCTTTCCAAGAGTTAAATGAGAAAATTTACACCATTTTATCTTACAGTGGAAGCAGGGGGAAACCGCTTGCCTAAGTCTTTCCAAAATATATAGTCAAATATAAGTGTGTACATGAACGTTCAGATCTATCGAGAAATATATGTTTTTATTAGTGTATAATCACCTGAATGTAGGAATTGTTGTGTTTTCATTACCTTACAATGAGCCATTTATATCTACAGACACAGCTGGATGCCTTCATTGGAGTCAGCCATGTTGAACAGTAGTTTTTACAATAGCCCAGAACGGACAAACCAAACACTGACTGTAGATATGTGATTTTGTGTTTTTGAGTTTTGCAGTTTCTCCTACACACGTCACAGCCTGTTCTCATTCCCAGCTTGTCAGATACTCTGTAAAACCGGATGAGTTAGTTCAACTAAAAGTGTTTGAGGAAATAGATATTATTAGGAAATAAAATATTTGATTTGAGTACAAGTAACTCAAATATTTATTGTTAAGATAACGAGTAAATTAAGATAACTGTACCAATTTCATTCAGTTAACTGAATTTAAAACTAGTAAATATATTACACTCTCTAAACTTATTTGAAATGTGTTATTTATCTAAATAAAGTAAGACTACCTTAACTGCATCTTCCTCTATACAAATGTTACCACTTAAAATGAATTTACTCAGTTTTCTTCCACTAAAGCAAATTAATACATTACCTGTCAACAGTTGACGTATGATAAAAAAGCAATTTACAATTAATCAATTACCAAAATTGGAGGCAATTAATTTTGGGGCTTACATTTTAACTAAGATTAACTTATGTTATCTTACTTCTTTTATTAAGAGGTGTTGTTAGGATTTACAGTGTGCAGACGCCAGTGGTGTTCAGTTAGTTGCAGTCTGAAACTTCAGTGCTTAAATTTTTATAATAAACGTCCAGTCACAGAGTTTTAATATTCTGTTACACAACAGCCAGCAGGTAAAGATAACGCTACTGGGAAAACTACAGGTCGATTTTTGATGAATATGGTATTGAGTGCCATCCACTATGCCTAACTGATGGAAATAAATTAATTTCTCAGAAACACACAGAGTTAAAATAATTAAAGCTGATGGTGAAACTTTAGGCTTCTGACATTGTACAAGAGCCTCCCATGTTTCTCTGTTGTAAAACATGAAAGACAATACAGACAGTAGGCTAATGTAGCAGGGACACAGCTGTCTTTGTTGTTCTCATGATTTGTGGCAGGCCGGTATGGAAATTGGTTTTATTTTAACTTTCAGTGTCTTTATCTTGTGCTATGATTCCACACTTTGTGTTCATATGTTGTTTATAGTTTGTTTTATTTTGTGTTTTTGTCCCTGTTTCATGTTTGATTATGTCTTTGTCTTTTTGTTTGTTTGTTTTTGCATTTTTGGTTAACGTTTGGACAAGTGTGCTATGCGTAGGTTGTCTTATGACAGAATAAAACCAAACCATCAACAACAATGGGAAAAAAATACTTGCTGGAATCAGCAGCTCCTTCCACTTAGCAACCATAAAACACTGGTTGCCTGGCAACCTCACCATGCTGACAAGACCGTGGGAAGTCACTGCGCACAACTGTTGTTCTCCAAGAAATAATAACGGCATGTAACTCCCCTAAAACCACAACTTGTCAGTTTGTGTACGGATTAAATGAGATACAATTAGTAAGCTTCAGAGGTTTTTTTGGTCGCTTTTGGACTCAACACACTGACATGAGAGTGGGATTGATCATCTCCTCTAAATCTGGGAAGGAAGTGTAATTTCCAAAAATACACTTAGAAACCCAGCATCCATTTTTGTTGTAAAAACTTGTCAACCACACTTGATGCCTCCTAGTCTCTGGCAACAACTAGCTCCTCCTGTGGTGGACTATGGCTTAAGCCAGTCTGTTTTGACTCTGACAACATGCTAGAAAATGTGTAGAAATCCAGTGGAAATGTCCACTGCATGCCTGGAAATTGTGTCGCAGTCCAAAATGCAGTTCTCAGCTCTGATAGTAGACTGAGCTCTGGTGAGAAGAAAGAACAAAACTGCCAAATCCCTCCTGCAGTTGTTCAACTATCTCCTCTCTTCAGGCATCCAATATGTCGGTGGATGGTGGAAGTAAATTGCTACAGGTGCTACAGGTGGATAGGATGATGCAGACGACAGTGGCAAGAGCTGTGGACATTATAGATATGCAACCTGTATGATTAACATGGGGAAATAAGTATGAAATCCACAAACTGCTCCTTTAAGCCCACCCTCTGTATACTTTAGCTCAGAATTAATCTCACCAATTTCTCTGTCTTATGAAAATGTTCTTGGATACTTATAATAACAATTCCCCCTTTTTACGTAATTTGCATTTTAATCTTTTGTGAGGAATCTACAGTGCGAGATCAAAGTCCCTCTTTAATTCATTAGTGGATAAGATGGAAAATAAAATTCCCAACACTCCTGTACTTAGCTTTCTGTCATAGCCGCAGCAGTATTAGCAAGCGGTGAAAAGGCCAACATGGAAATAATTGCTCAGTTTAATTTCTGAATGTACTAGTTAGAATGTTATAATTTTATTTTTTAAGACTTTCCTCCATCTCTCCAACCCCCGCTAATCATATATTCCTCCTCCAGTGAAATATCTGAGTCAGAAGCACATAGAAAATGTATTTTTAATAAATTAATGCTGCATGTCTTGAGCTCCGTTCCTACACAGTAAGCAGAGTGCTGTCAGGTTACCGTTGCTCAAAATAGCACTTGGGCTATTTCCCCCAACTTTCAAACATCAGCTCAACACTTCTGACAACAATATTATTTTAAAACTCTGAAATTAAAAGCAAATGGGTTCACCCAAGATGTCACGCACTTCTCTTAAATGACTTTTTTTTTTTTTATATAGCTGAAAAGTTTATTCATTTTGTGCTGGTGCATGCTCTGATTCAGAAGCAATCTACATTTTCCCCACAGTTTTGTCTTCTCTGTATTTCAAAACATCTTTCCTCTTCATGTTGGATTCTGCTACCATCCTCACACTTTCTCTCACTACAGTTAACACCAATACATGCCTCTGTGGGAGTTTTACCATTTCGATTAGATCTGTTTTTAAATGTCTCCCAAGTAAATTAAATTTGAAAAACGGTATTGGTGTTGATTTCCCTTGAAACAGTTGTATGGATTTAAGGATTTAATGTTATGAAACAGGCACAACAACATATCATGCCTTAATAAAAAATAATCAACGTACATACACAGGACGGAAACAAACAACATCAAAAAAGCAATGTTAAAAGCTGTCCAAACAACAAAAGCACCCTGTTTCTTTCATATGCAATCCCATACATCACTACACTGAGCAGCTCCTTCAGCGACAGACTCCTTTACCCCAAATATGTGAAAGAGAGAAATCGTAGGTCCTTCTTTCCTGCTGCTGTCAGACTGTTTAACAACCAGCACTGCTAGTAGACCCCCCCCAACCCCCAACTCCCATCTCTTCAATAATAATTTTTCTCTTGTACATAGTGTTTTTATTTATTATTTTCCTACTCTTACTGTTTTTTATACTGTTTTTTCTCTATCCACTTTGCTGCTGCGACATTGGAATTTCCCCATTGTGGGACAAATAATGGAATATCTTATCTTATCTTAAAGTTCAGCTCCATCCACCACTGGCTGTGTGACCACTGTAGGCTACTGTAGATCCTACAGTTAGTTCTCCAAGTGAGTGTGTCCAATACGAGTGATCTGTTCGAAGGTTTCCAGGTTAGGAAAGAAACTCTCTACTACAGTAGAGTCCATGAGTGGCTTCTAAATGTTCAGAAATTCAAAATCATTACCTTTTAAGCACAGAGATGATCCTCTCACATAGTAATACATTGTACCACAAAGTAAGAGTTGATCCATTTTAAGAAAATACACTTTCTTGCCAAAAACCCAGGGATGAAATCACCAAAATTGGGTTTTCTGAAAACAGAATAATATCCCGGCAGACTTTATAGTTGCTTTATATTAGTGATGTTATGGTTTTCGCAGTTGAGCAGGCGAGAGAGAGAGAGAGAGAGAAAGAGAGAGAGAGAGGTGAACAAGCTCAAGAATCTATCTCAAAAACTTAGATATGAATTAAGCCAACACCAGATTAAATACTGATAATATTAAATAATGCCAAGCCCAGCTATATAAAAAAAAAAAAAAGTACACCGTGCAGTCCGAGACCACCCATACCAGTTGGCATTTGGTTTTATTAATGTTTGTGTCCTTCTGTTCATGTAGCAGAGACTGTTCATCGCAAAGCTCCTGCTTTATAAAAATCACCAGGAAGAAAATCCTCCTCGCTCAGCTGTCACTGTACATGATTGTTAGTGTTCAGTCATCACTTCCAGTACATGACAGAAACCTCTCCAGTACATCACTGAAACCTCTCAAGGGCATCGGTGTTCTTTCGTGTACATTACGGACCCTAATGCTGTACATTTCTCACGGAGTAGATGGATGAATCAATAATACACTAGTGATCACCTGCTTCAAATCGCTACCAATAACCTTTGTTACCATTCTGTTTTGAGTCGAACATTCTGTTGCTAGTAGCAACCACTACTGGCAGAGTTCCATGGCAGTTTAACTGACATTCTAAAATCCACCATTTTGTCGAAATCTGTGACTAAGCAAATACTGCTAGTGCTGTCTGTAGGTACTATTTCATTATAACTGTTTTTATTGATTTGTGCTTTAGTAGAATTTAATCTTTCTGGACTAGTTTACTGATAACCAAGCTAGCCACTGTATAGCTCTCAGAGGCTTCTGTGTTGCTAGTGTAACATTCTAAGTAGCTTTACTTTTTTTAAAAAACGTGTTTTTTCCCTCTCTGCATTGTATTTAAAAAGAACATTTACTATGTTTTTTATAATATCACATCAATCCTGTATTTGTTAGCTTGTTACTTCCAACCTTTTACCACATTATAAGGACAAAGAAAGAATATTATAGGAGTAAGAGATGGCTATTCAGTGAGGATGCAAGAGTGCATTTGCTTTTGTTACCTTGGAAACCACAATACAGCATAGCAGGCAGCAGTTCCTTTCATGGGCTGGACAGGTACTGGTGTTAAGGTCAGTCATAGCATATCGCTTCCTCTGACGTCAATGTGACTCACTGTACTTCACAATACATTTGCACAGGTGAGACAAAGAATGTCAGACTATTTTAAATTGAATGAATATCCATTCTGTGTAGCTTTTTGCCGGTAGGTATTAATACTTTTAGAAATAGACCTCAGGAACTCTTGTGGAGTTGTTAGTACAGCAAGTCTGAATTAGATCGGAGCTGAGCTGACACGTTCCCAAATTGGCATTGACCGGTTTTTCATTTGGACAAGATCGTTGTAATTGACCATTATAACAGATATTTCTACCTCCACCTTGTGGTTGAAGGTTTTGCAAGTTAAGTGCACCAACGTCAGAGCTGTAGTTGAACTGTGGAGCAGTGGGGTAGGTGCGTACTTCATTAATAAAAATCTTTCTGGCTCTGACTGCTGTACACCAGAGGTTGGCAAAAAGTGGCCCGTGGGCCACATCTGGCCCTCTAGCAAAACTATTTGGCCCTTGAAAAATGTTGTTTACCTGACAAGAAGCTTTAGCAGGTGTGTGAATTTTGACTCTTGTCAAGGCACAAGTAGTGTTATGTTCTTATTAGTGCTACAAAACCTCGTAATACGGACTTTGGGGTGGATGAATGCGCCAGTACAATTTGTGACTTTGACATAGAAGACTGCTTTTTCTTTCACATTTACTACCAACATTCAACAATGGTTTGATTTACCATAACATTGACTGTAATGTAAAGTACTAGTGTGATTTAGTGGCATCTAGCAGTGTAATTGCAGATTGCAGACTGATTGCAACCGTTCTGGACTACTGTAGAAACATGGTGGTTCAACATGCTGGCCACCATGGAAGAACAATTCTTATTTTCAAGCAATACACTAATGAAAACATACATATAAATATTATATTATATTTCTGCTAATAGATCTTCCTTACACACTGGACCAGTACAGTACTTTTTCTATTAACCATAAATTAAGCACAGCGTTAGTTCAGGCAGGCCTATGTTGTACCTAATTAATCAATGTCATTTCTGATTGCCATTGATGCTTGCTCTGTTCTGTACCCTCGGGGGTCTCTGCTGCTGCTTTCCTTGTCTTAAACTTTTCTATGTAGGCACATGGAAGGGCAAGGAGGTCCCAGAACAGAGCCATACCGCCAAATGTACCATTCTGCTTTGGAAATAAAACTTCTTTTGGCAAAAGTGGTCCTGACTGAACCATGATTTGTTGTATCCTTATCTTAATCAAGTAGTTTTTATGCCTACATGTAGGAGTGGGTGATGTATAAGTAAAGATTTGACAATGACTGTACTTTATTTAAAGACAACAAATCAACACTGAATTACTCAGATGAGAAAACTATTTGTATTCATCCAAATTTTGTTTAATACCTGGTTACATTTATATGGAATGTAATAAGCTTTACCAAATGATTGACAAGTAGTTGTGACATTGTTTGGAGCCAGGGAAACCCATTTGGGTGACGAGTAATCAGCCATCACCTTGATCAATGCGGCAATCAAGGTGACACTGCCCCCAATCAAACTCCACTTTGGATCCTTTAAAAGCCTCTCAATTTAACAATGATTTTCGAAATCGACACCAAGATACACATTAGAAGAGGTGACATTAGCTATCAAGACCCTAAATTCAAGTAAAAAATTAATTGAATTTGTATTTTGAAAGAGATGTTGGGGGTTTTCCTCTTGACTTCAATCCAGTCAGATTTTTGGAATCACTAGGTTTCCATTATGTAAATTGCATCTTACAGCTCTTAGGCATTGGCTTCAGAATTGAGTTACGGTGGTTGCTTCTTGGGAAAGTCCTCCTGTGACAACATATTTGCATGGTTCTAATTAAAAAGAAATGGAATTAAAAATATGTAACATAATTTAAAGTACTAGTTGGAACTGCCTGGTATGTGTGCTTCCTAGGCCATGCAACCCCAGTATTCGCACAGTCATATGTAGGTATTGCCAATCAGGTCGCAGGTGAAGACAGGGACTTTTGGCATGCTGAGAATTATTCCCTTCTGAGTGCCACTGTGTTTGGGTTTTCATTGAAGAATGAGAGGGTGCTCACTATATGACTCTGTGTTATTGAGAGGAAGGCGACGGCTATGTATCAAACAACAGATCTGAGTATCCTGATAAAGACTCTGGATAATGTTGTGCTGGCTTTGTCGACATGTGTGTGTCTAGTGTTGTATGAACGTTGGGTATAGTGCCAGTGGACTGGCAGACAGAGGTGGTGATTCCAATTTTTAAAATGGAATTGGGCTGCAACTAATGATTATTTTTAATTAATCTGTTATTATAAATAGTTTGGTCTCTACGATGTCATTATTGAAAAATGGCCATTAGAATTTCTTAAATCCCAAGGTCATGTCTTCTAATTGCTTGTTTTGTCAACAGTATACAACCCAAAGATATTTGATTTATGGTAATATAAAACTGAGAAAAGCAATACATACTGACAAGCTGGTTCCAGTGTTTTGGCATTTTTGCTTGAAAAACAACTTAAAAGTTAGTTAATTTAGTTAATTTCCTGTCAACTAATCAGATGGTTGTTTTGGCTTTTGGCTGGATAACGCGCTCCAATATTTGGGGTATCACACTGCTCACAAACAGGCAGCAGACATAGACAAATGCACAGAGATACATATATCAATACAATGAAAGAGAGACTGTTCGTTTTGTTGTTGTTGTTGTTGTTGGAACATGACAGTAAAAGAAACAACACACACAAGCCCGTTACAGCATTTTAATGTTGGCATGTGTGCCTTTCTGTTGTGTGTGTCTCTACCGTAGTTTGTGTATTATTCCAGTGTAGTTGGCAAGCCTCTTTACGGCCTCAAACTCTCCCTAATCTGACTTCGAGGCTGGGTAAACAAACCCACTCTTCACAGAACTGTATTACGATTCACTGTAAAGAGTTGCATCAACTTTATCTTTCCTCCTGTTTGAAATAAGTCACACTCCTAAGCACAGATAGTCCAGTTTTGAGTGATATGACGGCCAAGTCGATGAAAGGTTTTCCAGCCCAAGAGACACTGACCCGTTCTGTTTGCTCCAAAACCAATTTGTCCTCAAACTGTGGAGTTTCGTTTTTTAGCAGAGTTTGATCCACAGCCAGTATTTCGCCACACAGATATCTAATGAAAATACCAGACATTTCCACCCAAAAAAAGTGGGATTTAGAATATGGATAATAAGATGGCTATAATACAATATGAAGGAATGGCCTAGAAAGTGGTGGGTGTTTTTCCTTAAATGTAGTCTGGTTCAAGTGAGTACACTTGTGAACTGTTATTTTACTCAGACCCTCTGAGTCATGAATGAAAGTAAAGGAGTGTGATCATCCGTGTAGCGAGTCTTCCTGACAGGAGCTGATGGCATCTTATCTTTAGCAGCTTCCTGACTGTAGCTCAGATAGCAGCACTCCTGGCAGTGCCCTCAGATAACTGCTGCCACAGAGCATGTGTTCTCTCAGACGTGAAGGTGCATAAAAGTTGCTGCAACATTAGCACCCCTGGCTGCGTGACTGTGAACATTAGAGATGGTTGAGGGTGTCGGATATGAAGGAGATGAAGGGCGGGTAGATGAGCACAGAGGAAGGAGGAAGGAGATGAAGATAGTGCGGAAACAATAAGGGCTCTATTTTTGGTGCGTGGCAGGGTAACTGGGTCAGTGAAGTGGTATTTCTGTCAATTATTTCCCTTGCCTGTGCATGTTTGGTATATTGGTGACTGGACTTGCTGAATTTGGAGAAGATGGTGCAGGATTTTATTAATACTGTTAGTGATACATAGACATAGTGATATGGAGATACGTTTTTAAAAATGATCTCTTTATAATGGACAGCAGAACAATTACAATGATCAACAACTCTTTAAATCCATATTGACAGTGACGGTTGTATTAAGATACTGTAGAGCTGGAAAACCTGAACCTATTCTTTTAAGAACATTTGGGAAAATGTCAAGTTGTTTTTGCAGGTTATATCTGTCAAAAAAAAAAAGCCTATTGTAAAGCTACAGTGTCATATAAACACAGATGTACGAATTAAAAATGGTAAAATCAACATATACCCCAGCCTGTCCACTATGCTCTGCTACCACTGGCTTGCTTACAACTGCTAAATAAATGTAATCTAATGCAAGGTTATACTGAATTACTATAAACAAGACTGAGGGTCATCGAAGAATATTCAAAATATTTAATTGTCATTTGCACTGATGTTGCAGTCCAAACTAATTTAGATCTCAATTTAATTTCCAGCCAAACATAACGATTAATTCCCTCATGAAAAAAGCCTGGACCATTAACTGTAATGAGCCCATTGTGCAGCTATCATGAAACATGCTAAATCAGCAGAGTCAGCACCTGACATTCCCGTTTCACCATCTTGGCGCATCAACAGGCAGGACTCCAAAGCTACGTCGTCATTTCATTGTTAACAAACCTGACAGTGACTGGCAGGCAGGTCCAATTACAGCCGCAACCAGCTGACACCAGCGCAGGTCTTCAAATTCCCATTTGGACTTCCATTTGTCAAATAGTCTCATTGACCCATGGAGTATTATTGAAAGCTGATGAGGAACTGTTATTGTCTCCAGGTCAGGGGGAGGTGAGTCTGGATGGGTTCAATTAATGATGCATCTTGGGAGATTGACATGATTAGGTGTAGAGAAGAAAAGCTCTGTGGTTTTGTTATGCTATGCAGATTTGCCTACAGGAAATGAAATGTATTTACAGTTAAATAGCCAAATGGAGGAAATGTAATAGATATCTGGATTATGTTTTCTGGCAACATTTGTTCTAGTCAAAGTAATATATTTTGGTGCGGGGTGCCTAGTAGAGCGTGCAGCAAATGTAGGCCCTTCCCGCAGCAGCCCGGGTTCAATTTAAGCCCAAGACCCTTTGCTGCATGTCGCCCGCCCTCTTTTTCTCCCCCCTTTCCTATCAATAGTCACCTGTCCTATCAAATAAAGGCACCAAGATAACAATGGTACATAATAATGGTATTGCACCACATTATCATGCAAAGCCGCATCCTATTCTGCCTCCCATGTGTGGTTAGCATGAGGCTATACGGAAACTTTGTTTAAGGTTAAATGAAGATCATAGCTTTAGTTCAGTATTGAAAAATAAAACATGTCTTGTCTCATGTCACTGTTGACTTTTTACATTTTAAACCAAAACCACATTTTCTCACTGCCCTTAAAACAACTGCTGTTGGTGTGTAATCATAAAACACAGTCACGCTTTAGTTGTTATGAGCAACTGTTGTATTGTGAGAACAGATATTGTTGGGAAAACAAATTAAATACATAGTCAGGGAGTATTTTGCAACATCATTACACGTATGTTCAATTTTTTTCTTCATTAAAGTTGATTTCAAAAAGTCATTACATTTTATTTTAAGACATTTTCTGTTACAAATTGGTAGTGTATAAATGTAAGTTTTAGGAGACTGTGTTGCCCAAGAACACATACAAATGAAGTCTGAAAACACATAAGAGAGTCAAAAAAACAGGTTTAATACCAACAGTAGTAACAATGTGACTGTATTCCCATGTGACTGAGGTGTGTATTCTGCAAGGGCCTTTTTTAAATTGCAAGTTTACCAAGAAATCAGGGGGAAGTGGCAGTAATCAAGCCTAGAGTTAGGTGCTCTGGCTGTGAGTTTTCCATTAAACTGAAATTGACTGAAGCTTTTTCGAGTCTATAACTGATTTGGCTTAATAAAAACACTCTTGTCCTCACTGTGGATTCCCAGTCCTCTGGTGGATGAAATGGAAAGAAAAACACAGATATTCTAATATTAAATTTAATTTTTTCCATTTCATTGAACTCTGAAGAGTACAGCTCTACAGTAAATTGGTTTGATGAGGATCAAGTCTTTGTTTCATGTTAATGACTGATATGAGCAAAATCATTTAAGCTCATCATATTTATTCCCCATTAGCTGCAGCCTTGTCATCCAAACAATTAGTCAGATGCTCTGAAATCATCGGTGCGATGCTGTCTGTGTGTGAGAGAGTCTGGGCACATCTGAGTGCTTGTGCATATGAGGTATAATCAACTTTGGATTTTGTCCTTTCCAGGTCAGTAAAACCATGAAGAAAATACAGAAACTTTACTGCCTCAACTTCCAGCTTAATTAAATTGAAATGAGTAAGCCAGTTTGTGTATTCCACAAATTTGATTTGGACAGTCTTCAATACTGAGCAGTTAAAATATCTGTAAAAAAAATAGAAACCACAAATTAATAATCCACTAATTTGGCACCAGTAAGAGTTTCCAATTGCACAATTTTACTGTGATTTAATACCAGTAAATGTGGCTGCTATGCCAGTACACTCTGCAAAAGCAGTTCATTAGTGAGTTTAAAAGCCACTTGCAACAAGTAATTAGCTTTACCTATTCAGAGCGAATATCAATAATTTCAAATTTGTTAAGTATATAAAAGATATTTCAACTGTATAAAAGAGTGTCATGATATTTAAAAACATAAGGATCTAATCTTATAGCTGAAACTATATGGTTCAGTTAGGATAGTTTTCCCCACAGTGTGTTGATCAAACACAGGAGACACAGAACTTCCTTTTACCAATTTAATGATGAGTAAGTGTGTTGTCTAAAAGGGAACACAAGAACCACACAGATGAATCATGATTGCCATTACTAACATTACTGAACAGCATAACCAAAGGATGGCACATTCAGATAAACTAAATATACCAATATCAATGATATAGGCAATAGACATATTTACACTCAGAAATACACCTTACTCTGCCAAATTACTACAGCATTCACAATATCAGCTGGAAAGTGTGTAATACTGCATATCTACATTCTAAGAAGAGCACTAGTATCTTTTATAATATTTTTATTTTAATATTCTCGATTGTATTTTTACACTTCTGTACTTTTTGCGCTACATTTCCCCTGTGCTGCTGTGTCATACTCGTATTTCTCCTGGGGGGAATCAATAAAGGAACATCTTATCTTAGTAACACACCAAACTGAAATTACATCACAACCGCATAAAACACCTGGAAACCACAAATATATATCTCTCTCTCTGTCTCTGCTGTATAGTATTATCACATGACTGTTCCCACAATTTATCCTTTAATGAGCAGCCATTTAACTGGGGGAAAAAGCTCAAATGAAAGTGTCTATTACAATGTGCATGAACTGGTGAAATGTTACAGCTGAATTTCTTTACACAACAAAGGTTGCATTAATTATAAATAAAATGTGGTCCTATAAATTACACATTAACACAAAGACAGAGAAGATATAAAGTTACTTGGTTACATTTACGCACACAGGTAATCCAAAGGAGAGGAAAATACTCGGTAAACTGAAACACTTGCTAATTACAACTTTCTACTGCTTAATTTGCTTCATTGAGCTACCGTTTTTTCTCCAGCACTAACCTGTTTGCTCTTTAACCACAGCCATGCAAGGAGGGCATGAAAGTGGGGCGGGACACACTGCAACAGGTCAGATGAACGAGTCTACGCTCATCACAGAGTCTCTAAAACAAATCTTTTTATCTGTGCCTTACCATAGCAGTCCAAACAGGTCAAACCCAAACAAGTCAAACAAGGTGACTAATAATAGGGCTTATGTAAGCAATAATAAAAGCAGTAAAAAAAAAGTATAAGCCTGTAATGAAGAGTCTTAACCATATTGATTCTTAAAAGTAAGAGCACAATCTTAATTCCAAAATGAATTAGTGGCCAGAAGAAAAGAGAAATTGAATTTTTAGGTTCCTATAAGCCCTGCAACTGCATTTCCCAGTAGACAGGAGAACAAACTCTGTGTCAGGTCAAAGTCGAGTTTACAGTAGCCCACAAGATGAGATGACGGCACTGATAACCCTCTCAAAGTCTGTAAAGGGCAGACAGTATTTTATTCAGAGATGTTCTCCTGCTGGAGGAGGGAGGACTGAACTCTCTTGACCTGTTGAGTGAAACAGTGGTTAGAGTTGTGATCCCACATCTTAAATAGACAGTGTAACATAGGCTGACATGCTGCCAAGATTATCTTTCTGTTGTGTTGCTAGAATTTAATGGATCACACAAAACAAACTCCGATCCCGTGTCTTTTTGTTTATTCAGAATTATTCAGGAGAATTAGTCGTACCAGTACACTATCCAATGCTTATTTACTTTGGGCATTTGGGAGCGGCTGTCAGTGAGAAGTGATATCAAAGTGCTGGCAACACTTACAAGTGTAAAACAGCACTTTAATGTTCACTTATCACAAAGAATACACCTATTTTTTTTTTTTTTGTCCACTTTGGTTACTTTGTTCAAACAAACATCTTCTCTCCCTGGACATTTTACTGTTTTAACAGCTACTCTCCGAATGAGTCATCGCCTTCAATATAGCTACAATTATTTTGTGCCCAAACCAAACCAAACCTTAACTTTTAGATTTTTGTTTTTCCACAGTGATTTGTAACAATTTAGAGGACACAAACAAATTATGTCAGATCAGAAAAAGCTTCTATGTGTCGTTATAACGGGCACAGACAATATTTTGTCACAGAACTTGGAGGACTTGTAAGTCTTCACTTGTTTCCATTCCCTGATCTGACTGACACTTTTAGCTCCTTTGATAAATGCAATCGAAGCCACTGCTTTCTCTACTACTGTCCAGTATTTTCACCCCTTTAGCTGAGGAGAGGCCAGGAAACTGTGACCAGGACACACCCTTTTTACACCACAAATATTCAAAACATCGGCCCAAACTGGCACCTAAAAGTTGACTTTGATGCATGTACAGCCCCAATCACAATGATCTATTTTTCATACTGACTTAATGTAATTGAAATTGACCTTGTGGCACCTAGTCTCAGGTCTATACTAATAAACCAACATGCCATGCATCGAGGCTGTTCTTTAGTCAAGGTAGCTTTGAAGACATGACAAGTTTGGCAAAAAAGTAACATTTCTTTCATGTGTACGTTACTTAGGGCATACTAATATAAGAAATTGAGCTTGACTCATACAGCACTTTACTTTGAGCCAGCATCCTCTGTCATCTAAATAAGATTAGATAGAAATTTGGTGTTGTTTCAATAATATCTGCTTTTTTTCGACTGGGCAAAGCAACAAGAAAAAGAGAAGTTAAACACAGCTCCTCGATCCTGATTGATGACTGCAATAAATAAGCTCATTTGAAATAATCACCATGCTCCCACTTGTCGCCTCCAACACCTCATTGGACAGATAAATTGTTTGTTCATTTCTCCTTTTCACCGTAGCTCCTTATTCTCTGCCAATTATGACAGCTATTTCTTTTATCTTAACTTTTATTTTAACTTCATGGTCCCTGCTGAGAACACAGGCAACATTTACACAACTTTGTCCACATTATACTGGAAAAGTAACAATTTATCAGTCATCTTTTAAGAGTTAAAAAGAGCCGTGCCTGGAGAGTAACGTGGACTACTTTTGTTCAAACGGCAATTTTTTTTCCCAAGCCCCCCCAGTGGTTAAAAGATCAAGACATAAAAGATTAAGAGATCTGTTTGAAAATACATCATTCCAGGACTGCATGGGTTCGAATTTAAATTTGTACTTTGGCAAATCCTCCTCATTTCATGGTTCTCGACAAACTTGTAAAACTGTAAAAATGATGAAAATGTTGGAAGTATCTGTGACGTTCATAGTGTAGCTTCCAGTTACAGCTCTTTTGTGGGCAAGCAACTGTATTTACATATTGATTATTATTTTGCCCGAACGCCTTTTTCTTTTTTTCCTTTTGAAATAGCCAAGCCAGGAGGAGGAAGGCGTTGGAGAGAGGGAGATGCAACAATAGTGTTTTATTATATACGCCTCATATCTCATATCTGTGTCAGTTTACAACCAGAGCAGTCAGATAAAAAAAAAAAAGATTGTCCTGTTTTTGTGTTGATGCTAACAGTGACCTTGTGCCTTGTGGTTATTTTGTTGGAACCAGCTTTTTTTTTCTTGTCTGTTCCTGTTTGGCAATTTCACAGCTTACCACAACATTGCTTGTGATAAAATGGGTCGAAGAGCTCACTAGAGGGGACTCTCAGTACAGACTCAGAGGTGCAGTGCAGTTGTGATTTCAAAACTTGCACATCTCCCTTCTCCTACTCATACTACATCGTATTGCTGGGATGGCTGCAGGTCGTCTAAGCACCCCACATACATCATACCGTCTCTTTTCATGTGTTTTGTGCATGCCTGCCTCACCTCAGTATAACTTCTTTTAACATTTACGTGCAGATTCAAAATGTAACTAGAATGCCTGTAAGGAAGAAATGCCACTAAGACATTGGTAAGAGTGTTTAAGCTGCTAGATGAAATGTATGTTCTACAGCTGTCTGCAGGCTGTTATTGATGCCAGTATGGTTGATGAAATTCATCAAGACAACAGGGACAGGTGCATGTTTTTCTTCTAATTTAAGGGAATAGCGTGCATTTTTACATGCAATATAATGTAGCAAGTGTCATCAAATTTACATAACTTGTTTAGCTCAAACAGCATCTAAATAGACACAAAAATGGTGTTTGTGGTTTGCAACCTGGTTGGCAATAATAATAACCCTCACACACAATTCACTGCCTCTTTCAGGGTCCACAAAATATCATAAAATGCCTTGAAGTTCTTTCCACAGTGTGCATCACTGAACTTCTTTCGAATTACCTGTTTGTAACAATCCCACTGTGTATCTTCATACCTGACCACTGATTTGTCAGTTGTGCCAGACCTGCATGTCTAACTCCTCGTACCAAACATTTCCCAAAACTATTGTCAGTATAGCAACTGATTTGTTTTATTCTCTGTCTGTGTCTCTCTATAAAATGTTGTTGATATACCTGGCTGTACAACTCTGTGTGGGAAACACTAATATAGCTTTCCTGTGGAATAAAATAAATGCCTCATCTGATCGGCCTTTCTAGAGACCACAAATCAAACTGCAGAATCATTTATGTAATTATTTTGGGGCAATTTCATAGCAGTGGGACAAAAACATGTTAGTAACAAAATTTACTAGTCTGCAAAATCAAACTAAGTGGTTCTCTTCATAATTGACTCATCATTGACTGTGGCCCCATGTTGTGGAAAAACGCTGCAAAAGAGCCCTCTTGGGTGCTCCTGTGGTTGATAAAACATGGTAAAGTGCCCTCTAGGGTGCTAAGGCTAAACCTGACTAAGCTGTTTCACCATAAATGCATCACAACTTTCTGCGTGCTGGTGCCATTTAAAAAAAAAAAAAAAGTTCACCCCCATCAAAAACAACCAGCGTCATGAACTTTGAACCCACAAAGTCAGTATCCAATCTGTCTGCCTCTACAGGCCCTCCTCTAAGAGGCGTCAATGAAAAGGTTCAATGTATACGTACAGTAGAAGGTAACATTTCCTGCACCAAAACTTGGAGAATGAAATCTAAAAGTTAAAGTTGAACTTTTAGTCAATTTAATAGCATAGTGGCAGAGGATCACAAAAGGTTATGAAACTTCCATCTTTATTCTTAACTTCACCACAGAGCTCCATTCACTATCAAAGCCATTCATTTTTCTATCTGAGCATCGACCTCCGAAGCCATTCTGTTTGGTTGAAGGCTGCATTGCTTCTTGATGCGCACATCTTTTAAGGCAGGTGATAACAGTAATTGAAATTGAGCGCTGTTGCCCAGCACTCCCGCTGTAATTGACTCGCTACACCTCGCGCCAAACACGGCTCACACAATGCGTAGCAGACGTCTTGGATCGCAATTTCAAATCCATCTCATTTCAGTCAGTCAGACAGTCCCACATCAAACCAGTTGAGTGTGTTATGTATGTACTTACTGCACTCCAAATCCTCTCCAAGGCTCTCCTTATTGTTGAGAGACAGATACCCTAATACATGAAAGGTGTTTTTCAGTGTGGATGAGATGAAGAACATTAATTGCTATAGGCCAAACAAGCTTATAAATATCTATGAAATTATTACAAAAAAAGATATAAAGTCTTCTAAAAGCTGGTAAAAGGAGACTTTCATGTTTTTAGTCTGTAGTAAAAACCTTAGTTTGTACCAAAAACCTATTAAAAGTTAGCATTTAAATAAGTGTTTGAAGAGAAAAAGGTCATTTAACTCAATCAATTTACAGGCAGCTGCTGTGAAGATGAGCCTATTGACACAGAGGGAGATTATGTTGACAAAAATGGTGAAGAATCGTTCTTTAGATTCTTCAGTAAAAAGTTAATATTCTTTTCTGAACAGGCTACACTTGAGTGAATATTACATTTCATCAATTATTAATCGTTATTAATCCTGAAAAAAATACAGAAATTCTATAATGCAGTATTATATAGTTATGGTTTTATACTATATATATATATGTGGAAAAATGTATTCTAACTCTATATCATCACAAACTAGCATGAAACACGAGTTGCACATACACTTGAATTGAGTATAAAGAGTCACATGTGAGATTTAGATCAACAGCTGAGCATATGTCTTCGCATCTCAGTAAAAGAGAGCATTAAACCATTTAAAGTGTTTTATAGTTATATTAAAAAGGACAGAGCTAATGGTTGGTGTGAAAACCACATTAGGACAGTTTATAGATAAGCTAACTCAGTAAATCAGTGCAATTAAAGTCAGCATTAAAACTCAAGGCAGGCTATCCAAGCACAAGTGCTATTTATAATTTCTTGTTTTATTGCGGGTTCTCCCTATAAAACGAGGGGAATTTGACTTCTCTTGATAAATGCTGTAGGCACTTGTTGTTGTAGATCTTGTTAAATTGCACATTGTTAGTTCAACCTGCTGTGGGTTGCATTTCTTACTTCTCACTTGCTCGCTCTTCCTTTTGTGTATCTGTGTTTGTTCTTGTTTGCCTCTTGTAAATGGCACCTTTGATGACATACATGCATGAAGTATTAACTTAAGTTTGAAGATATATGGTTTGCTCATCAATCTGCATATAATTGGCAGTGGATTATTTTTACGTAGCGACATTTTCTTGACCTTTCTGAAATGAATCACTGTGGTACAACTTGCTAAACATCTGATTTAAAACTTGATAAATCTTCACAAGAACTCCTCAAAATTGATTCACAACTTCTTCTGTCTACCATTGCAAATGTATAATGCATATTAATGTGTGTCTTAATGTTCCACATTTGGGATTATTATAAAACAAACAAACAAACAAACAAAAGCAGGGGGTACTTCAGGAACTTAATTAGCAGAGTGGTAAACGCTGGTTTCCATGAACTAACTTCAAGTCGATGTAGACTCTGATTGTTATGGATGATTTTATTTTATAGACACTGTGATGTGATGAATTACTGCAAAATGAACATTTGATTTAACTGATTGACACTGATTGTGACGCTGAGCTGAATTAGACAGATTTTGAATAATACAAGTTATTAAATTAAAGTTTAAACAATAACCTCACCCGTAAATATGTGACCTTTGCTTTGGGATGATGAGCCAATGCTTGTTTTTTTCCTGAAAAGCCTCAAAGATATAATTTGTAATATTTCCACATTAAGGTCTATAAACACTAGGCCTATATTATATATTTGGGTGAGTTGTGTACTTACATTATCCAAAAAGAAATCTGTAATTTTATTCAGGTAACTGTGTTTAACTGATCGCCTTTTGTGCATGCATCAGTGTTGTAATTGTCAGCCAGAAGCTGTCATAAAATGACTTTTTATCCAGTTTTAAGCCACATTTCTACAATACACTTTTTAGATTTATGTTATTGTATTTTAACTGGATGATTGTATTATTGTATTGTATTATCTCTGGATCTTAAGTTATCAAAGTAACAAGCTGAACTAATGTTAGCAGCTCGGCTGGAATTCTCGGACGTCCTTTGTGTGCTGAACAGCATCAGAAAAACACTGATTTTTTAGGTTTAATGCTTTATTCAGTGTTTTTATCAGTTTAATAACCAAGTCTGTTTGTTTTGGAGAGGAGGAGACCTCTGCAGATAATTCGTCTCCCAGCAGAAACCTCCTGAACGATGAACACTGAAGGAATCTTAATTGGGAAAAGTTGACTGCAGTGACAGCAATGGTGGTGGAGACAGCAACTCTTATGATCCCATGCTACTTCAAAACGTCAACAAACTTTGTCCTTTGTTATTGTTAGGATTTAAGAGACCCCCTTGTGGCAGAAATGACATATTGTACGTTTTAAAAATGACATTTTACAAAGATGTAATGATTCCCTCTGACAAAGGTTGAGGTATTCTTTCTTTTTGTAATAATATACAGATTCTTCTGTTCTGCTAAATGTCAACATTTCAACAACAACAACACCTACTGTCAAAGAGAAGATTTTTCTCTCACATTGCCTACAATGACTGAGTGAAAAAGTAACAGCACAGATTGTTTTTCTGGCCTGTTAGTGGCAGTATTTGCAGGAATGTTGGTAATGCCCTGAATTTGGTTAATTTGTTGAAAATAAATGGTCGTCTTTCACCTAACTGTTGATAAATGCTCTGGCAAACAACATCTTTACTGTTGTAGACTCTTTGCCATTGCAGAGGTCAACAACATTCGTGAATCTCCAGATTTCAGCTTTAATTTAACAGTCAGTTAATTTGTTACAACTGATTGTAGTGATTATTCACCCGTCTTCCTTGGGAACTGAGTTGTTCTCCTGTCTGAGTACAATTAGTCTATAAATCAATCATTCATAGATAATTAAATTCTCATCTCTTATCTCTTTCCAATTCAGGCTTTAGATGTAACTGATTTCCCAGAAAGAAATATGTTATATCACTACGAAAACCCTTAATTGAAAACACTATAAATATGCAATGCACTGGCTGAAAGCACTCAGTGAGCTGTCCTCTGACAGGAGATCCTAACCTTTAGTTGAAGACGTCACACGGTGTTGGAAAAGTAAGATTTTGTAAACACGGTAAAACACAGCATGATAAAAGATCTCAGTATCGTACAACGTCATATCTGTGCAAAAAAAGTGCATTTGGTCCTGTTTGTTGTTGTTGTTGACCTTCAGTGTCCTTTACTGTTCTCTGTTAGAGGCCTTAGAGAACAGACACACACACACACACACACACACACACACACACACACACACACACACACACACACACACACACACACACTCAGTGTGTGGCTGGAGAGAAACGCTGATCTTCTGCATGAGCAGAGATGGTTATGCAATGGTCTCACCACAGCAGGTGCGACACACTGACAGTGGCGTGTTGTGAGGAAGGAGAGGCGGACAGCCAGGGCTATTTTTAAAGTCACTATCGGAGCCATCAGTAAGGTCGGCTCGGATGAAGCATTATTCTGCATACCTGCTGGCTTCTAGGAGGTCTCTTTAAGTTTTCTTTGCACCGCTGTAGTTTCATTTCCGAGCTTGGATGATGAAAATAAAATGCATATAGATGAATATTTGAAAAGACCTGTACTGTGAAGAAAAGGGACGTGCAGGGCCAGATCTGTCAGGGATGAAACACTTAAGTTTTAAGTGGTGCTCTGAAGAGAAGGACAAGATTATACTGACTATAATACTGTGCTGCAGACATTATTTTTTTAGGAGGCCACATAAGAAATACTCTGGGACCATTTGTTTCCAGGCATACAGTCTCCCCAGCAGCATCATTTGGTATATTAAGACTATCAAGCATCTGTATGTGCTGCATTTATCCATCTTCTATCTCATAGCCAAAAGCAAATCAAGCATCTCACTGAGAATTAAACTTTCCTTTTGTACAACAGAGCTGCTGATTTACTCCTCTGTCCGTGTTAAGAGCCAGTAGCGAATCTGAGCATCCAGCATCAAATAACATGATCAGTTACTCAGTGGGTGTATCTATGCACCATTGGCTCCTCTATCTGAGCCCAGTTTTAGTTAATCTAACCTCGGTTACCTCTTGCACTGCAAGCAGGCAACTGTGGCTAAGGACCCACTACTTTACACCCAGCACCGAATTCAATTAACTGCCCAACTGGAAAATGAGTGTTTGGGGAAATAAAGCATAGAAGAAGGAGGCAAAGAAACAGGGGCATTACTGTAGATGATGTGGTCGTGCACATTTGTTATGATTTGCTCGAGCAAAGCAACTGGCAGAGTAAATGTTTTGCAAGAGGAGGTGTTCAGGGCATTCGGTTATAATGTGAAAAGCCAGAGAACAACATAATAGAGTTCAATATGAGAATGAAAATACCTGCGCTATATGTTGCTGAACTCTTAACGAAACAACTAAATAACTGAATAACAGATAAAAACAAAGGGAGCAAAAAGTGTGTCGAGTCAATGTCCCTAGGCAACAATATGTTCAGTTTAATAAGATTGTGGTATCTCATTAGGATATTATGCATTCAGGAACAATGCCAAACAAAAAGAGAACATTTTGAGTAACACAAATGAATCACCAGAAGGGCTACAAAAAGCTACTTCCTAGATATGATATTCTCTGGATTTACAGGGTAGGCGTGTAATGCTATTATCTGTCTCTGTTTATTGAACAAAAATATCTGTTGTATCTGTTTTTAGAATTATATCTGATGTGGGCAAGGCCTAGACTGGAACTTGTTGAAATTATCTATATTGCTAATTTTCTGTGTTGTTTCATGCTGCCAATTATACTCTTAATATGTATCCATGTAACTGCCAACAAAATATCACCATAATGACATTTTAACCATTTTAACTGAATTCTCTAAGCAGTAAAACACGATTTGTATTTTGAACATCTCCTTTTAATGTAAAAAACTCTAAACTGAGACTGAATAAAAGCTGAGAGATTGCCAATGGTCCAGGTGCAAATGAAAAGTGGAAATCTCAAGGTCAATCACAGGAGCTCATTGAGCCATATTGTGTGATTTTACTTTAAAGGGTAAAGGCTATTGCACACCAAGTCTATTTTTTTCGTCTTAAGTTGTCGCACGTTTAAAAATAATGGCAATCATGTTTGCACACCGACTCCGAAACTTTGGTTATTCAAGTTTTCTGGAACAGGCTTGATATTTTTAGTTATTTTTTTAGCAGTTTTTTCGCACCTGTCAGATGAGAAAAGCACACTGACAGCAGGGAGAGCGACAGCACACAGGCAGAGAGGGACAGCTCTGCACCTTGTAGCCCTGGTGCCAAATGCAAGATTCGGGCAGACAGTGGCAACAGCCTACAGAGGAATCTCCAGTAGGGAGAATAAAGAATGGAAAACAGAGAGAGACAGAGCGAAAGCAGCAAGCAGACAGCTCCTTCATCAGCAGGTGAAATTCTCCTTGTTGACACCTTGGACCCCATTACTTTCTTCTTTTTCTACTTTCAAGTGAGAGTACCACAAAATCGTCCTCACAGTGTGACGACTCTGTCTTGTATTGTGAATCTTGCAACGCATTGGACTCGGTGTGCAAGGTTTCTATGCGATACGAATTTAATCGGGTAACGGATTTTATAAAATGCATATTAAGAATACAGACTTGCTGTGCAAAGGCCTTAAGTCCACTCAAGAAGGAGGAAACACATAGCTGCAATGGCCTCTATGGGGCTCTATAATTAGATAGGGCTGTAGTCAACCAAAGAAAATCTTGGTTGCCTGAAATTCTGCCTACTCTTCAGCCAATCGATGGGGGGAATAAAAATCTGCCTTTTATTCTAGGTCACCTAAATCGGCCACTGTGATCACAGTTACACAACGTAGCCAAGCAAATGAATTATTTTTCACAGGTAGCAATAGCTTTATCTTCAGGACATGTATAGTAATTTATATACAGCAGCAGTTCCATACAACAACAGAGCTAATGTAGTCTAAAGTGATGCAGCTCTGTTATTTAGTTGGCTTTAAATGAGCTCAATGTTCACAGTTTCTCTTGATTGTCCCCTTAATATTACATTAGTCCAAAATCCTCCAGCCTGGGGCAGTAGCCACTTAGCAACATGCTGAAGCAGGTACAGCAGGCTAAATAACACTAACAACATAAAACTTGACAAAACTTAGCTTTCAAGCTTGAAGTTGGGTCATGGACATTATCAATCTATCAGTAACCCTTCGTTACTGGCCTGTTATTAGCCCTCATTACAACAAAAAACTGTATCCACACAGCTCTTCTTTGCTCTGACGCTGGGAGCCGTTATTAGCGGTTATTTGACATTGTGTCACTTAGTTTGGAGCTGAGTAAATGTTCAGTAAGTGAAGCCCTGCAGTCTCCAGGTTGCCAGCTAAAGTTGTGAAAATGTGGGTGTTTTTGACATCCTGACTTACAGGTCTTATTGTCTATGAAACCATACCATTAACAGAACCACATTTGTTGAGTTAATTTAAATATTATCTTCATACATAATGATTTTTTCTAACAATATAACATACATAAACATAAATCAGGTCTGTGTATGTCCCTGTAAGCGTTTTTTTTCCTTATTAAAATCATAAAAGTCATTAAAATGCATGTTTGCTAGTATATACGGTTTATTATCACATGAGACAAAGCGTCAAATGTTCCCAATTAAAGGTCCAGTGTGCAACAAGTAGGAACATCTATTGGAGAAAATTTAATATAATATGCATAACTATAGTTTCATTAGTGTATTATCCCCTAAAAATCATTGTTTTCGTAACCTTAGAATGTTTTTATTTACGGAGGCTGCCGTTTTTTCTACAAGAGCCCAGAAAGGACAAACCAAACACTGGCTCTTTTCTATAGGGCCACTTGTGGGAGGGTGAAGCGAGGAAATCGTTATCTGCAACTACGCTGCTAGATGCCACTAAATACACACTGGTCCTTTATAACACTGGAACTCAGGACTAACCATGAATCGATTATTAAAATAGTTGCCAGTTATTCTTCTGGCGATCAGCTTATCAATCAATCAACTAATTCTTGCAGCTTTAACCCACATACCTACTACAGGGTTGGAGAATCTACTCCACTGTTCCACTTTTATAAACCCATTCCCACTTCAGACAGCTTAACACACGGAGCAGCCCAAGAGCTATTAATTGAAGGACACACCTTAGAGTCAGTACACAAACTCTGTCCTGACAGTGCAAGTGATGTATATTACCACTGCAGGAGACAGTCAACCACATCAGTGGCTGCATGTGCTTCACCCTCTCTTCCTGTGTCTTTCAGCAGGTTTTATCTTGTATCTTGTGCTAATGAAACAGGAGTGAAGTCGTTTAGAGAAAAAGCTGTTGATAGTAACACTGAAAACCTATACTGCGACACAATTCCTCAGAGGGTTGTCTGATAGTCGCCACAAGCTGGGGACAAACTGTTGTAAAGGATGTTCATGAGCAGAAACTCACTCAGAAATCGAAACTCTTTCTCCTTTTTTTCCTTCCCAGTGTTATATGTGTTTTCTTCTCCTAAACCTCAGAGTTTGGAAGGGCAACCAACTGTGGGCTTTTCATTGTAACCTCATGGGATGATAATGCCTCTATTTCGTCCGAACACTTCAGAAAATCTGAAAATCTCCCTCCTTTCCTCCTTTCTCAGTCTGTCTTTCGCTCCCTTTTTTCTTATCTGTCTTATTGCCCTCACGGTTGACCAAAAGAAAATCTCCTACTTCCAGAGGAGCCATCCTAGCTTGTCCCAAAGCAATTACAAGCCTGGCTATTTCTAACCCTCAGCTAAACATATTGCAGACTGATATTGCATGACTTCCTTCTCCTACCTCTTCTACCCGAAGATAACAGTGAAAAGTACACTCATACTGCAGTGAAATTGTCTGGGGAACTTCTCAAAGACTTCGCTTCTGAAGTTAAGCCTTTGGAAAACCTCCCTTTGATTGCAGTTTGAAATTAAGAGCCCTAACTGGCAGTCTGCGTGGACAATAGGAAGAAAATCAGACCCTGCTAGTAATGGGAAAGTTAATAGGATTGCAGCAGTCACTATAACACCTTTCAAACATACACTTTTAACACATAAATGTGCTGTTAGTTTTCCATGTTGTTCTCATGTCTGTAAAAGCACCTGAGTCACTGCAAGGCAGGCTTACAAAGTCAGACAACATCACATTGATTTATGTAAGACTTCCAGCACAGCACAAGTCTGAACTGAATGCAGTCACATTATCATAAAACCAACATAATAAACTGCAAAATACTGTGAATTGAACAATTTTAAGCTGTAGAGAAGTTTATTCCCGTGGGGACAGTCTAGAAAAATTTGTTTTCCTGCGGCGCCCTGGTGGCCTAAGGTTAAGGGGCCGACCATGAACCACAACATCCTTGGTTCGCGTCGAGCCTGTGGCCCTTTATCGTATTTCTTTCCCTCTCCGTCTCCCTTCACTTTCTGTCAGCTATCATCTGTACACTATCAGTAAAGAGGCCTTAAAAAACATTGGTTTTCTACCTACAGTGCAGGAAAAAAGAGTAAACTATACAAGAGTCTACACCCGTGCTAGCAGTTCTTTGAGGCTGTACTTTTGGGGTAAATGCTAACATCAGGATGCTAAGATGCTCGCAATGACAGTGCTAACATGCTGATGCTGAGCAGGTATGATATTTACCATATTCACAATCTTAGGGAGGCAGCATGCTAACATTTGCTAATTACCACCAGAGTGCACACATTCTTTACTCAAGCAGAAGTGAACAAGCCTTTGAAATGTACTCAAAGTATAAAAGTAAAGAGTACTCTTTGGTTTCTCTGAAAGACATTTCTACCAACTGTTTATGTGCTAAGGTAACTGAAACTTTAAATAGGGCCGAGTCTCCCTCTCTTGTCTGTTACGTCTGTCATGCATGATTATGCACCAGTCTTGATGTTGGGAATGCATGCAATGATGCAAAAAACAAGAATAATTGATACGTCCCCTTAAGTGCATTAAAACTAAAGTAGAAAGAGCAGAAAGTACTGTTATTTGTGTAAATATGTGGCGGGTAAAAGTAAAGTTTAGTAGAGTTTTTTGGTCATAGAAGTATTATATTCCATTTCTGCCAATAGATCCTACTAAATGTTACACATTGAACCTTTAAAATCCACCAGGTGACGCTGCCTCTGACAGAACTCTCCCCTTCCTTAAATTCATTCCCACCTGCATACAAGATACCAGTCATGTAAGCATTTCAGCTCCATTTGCATTGATCTTGTCACGTGTGACTATAGCCATTACAGAACTTTATATGGAAGCTACATATTTCATGTCAAAATTGTTTGTCAAATTGTTTATTTCACTGTTAGAAAGATGTGGACTGTGTTAAAACATCCTTTAGCTCAACAATGAACGACAGTCAGTCTACCCTGCTGTTCATTGCAAACTGTGTGTCAGATCCACATGAAGATCAGCTGACGTCACCTTTTTTCATTTTCTCTAAACAAACACACTGTTTTTCTTGCTACCAGGCGCTGACGTATTGTTCAGGAAGACAGTTTTCCCCTGGGGGGGATCCAGGTCAGCCGCTGTGCCAAGCCTAAGAGTATGAAAATGGAGGTGACAGGATGTTGATGAGGAGGCCCGAAGCGTTACCTCCAACCGCCGTGCCCTGGAGTGCTCCACTCTGCCAGTCGGTAATGAACCTGTGAGGCTCTTCTCCGCTCACCTGTCACCCAGTCATCCTTTACCTACCACATTTTCACTCCATAGAGAAACAGAAACAGGCAAACAGAGTGCTCAGAATTCAGTATTAACCATCAGATGTGTTGTTTGTTTGCAGACGAGCAAACAACATATTGCAAATGTTACTTGAGTCAGTCTAACTGATTGTATGAAGCACATGAATTTAAAATAAGAGTTGGGAAATATGGAGTCAGTAAAGAGCACAAAACAGTTGAGAGAGTGAGAGGTGAAGTGTGGAAGTGAGAAAGCAGTGGAGGGATACATGGGGAAAAAATAAGTACAGGTGTGAGTTGATAGAGGTAGGTGTGTGTGTGTGTGTGTGCTCTTCCGTGTCACCCCTCTGAGCTCTTGTGCCCAGCAGACCTGTTTCTCTCTCTCTCTCTCTCTCTCTCTCTCTCTCTCTCTCTCTCTCTCTCTCTCTCTCTCTCTCTCTCTCTCTCTCTCTCTCTCTCTCTCTCTCTCTCAATCCCTTAAACCTACTGATGGAGAACATAACCTCGATATGTAAGCTGACAGAGGATTTCACCCTCACTCCATCCTCAGTGAATATTCTCTGTCTTTCTCATTCCACTTTTTGGTGAGCAATAAAACCATAAATAATTCCCATAGAGTAGCAACGAAGGAGGAGTTATTTGGGCTGCCTACTGTTCTGGAAGTAAAACTCATATTCGTTTCCTTGCATAGATAATGTTAGGTAAATGTAAGGTTGGATGCTCTCCTGGTTGAATCATAAGAGAAGAAAAGGATTAAATGTGTTATTTCAATCTCTATCGTCCTTTGATAAAAAGTCTGTGTACATACAAGTATAAGGAGAGAAGTCAGCTTTGAGTACGAGCTACAAATCCTCCAACCTAAACAACCAAATATCGTCACTGAAGTCCAAAATGACCAAAATGTGTTTTCTGACCCTGCAGCCTCTATCAGGAGAACGTGTTCACCAGTGCAAAAATAACCAATGAACTTTACAAAAATGATTTATGTGACTTTGACAAACCAATTTTAACTCCAGGTCCACTTTATTTGCAATTTACAGAACTTTTTGTCAGTTGGAGAAGTTGTGACCTCCGGTCTCTGTTCAAGGATGATCTTTGGCATTGAGAATGAGAAAACCTTGTGAAAAATCAGTTTTCCTATCTGACCTATATATGTCAGAAGCATATATTTAAGATACAGTATGTGCTTTATGTTTAAAATATCTTTGATGGTCTTGGACTTATGGTTGTGTACTTTAACCCCGCACACCATCTTGACCGTTAGCTCGTGGGTCATAGTAGTTGTAGTTGTTGTAGTAGTCATAGCACAAGGTGCATTATTGGACCTCATCAAGTGTTTGCCGACAAAAAAAGTTTTTATTTAATTTCTTAATTTGTCATTTCTCCACCTTCTGATCTAACGACAGGGGCGAGGGAGGTGTTGATGCAGGGCGGAGGTCCTCTACAGTTCCGTATTGTGCTATATTCACTAAGTTGTGCCCACTTATGAGATTAGCTTAAATCCCTATTGTGATTGTGCCCGGCCCACATATTCGGTTACACCAGGAAATACGTCACATTATGGGACATAAAGAAGCTCTAACTGTAATTTCAATATGACTTTAAAGCCCTCTGCCATACCAAACAAAAGACATTGATTTCTCAAAAACCAAACTGAACTAATTCAAACTAATGGCTGACATAAACCTGTAATATTGTTAAATTATCCAGGAGACTCCTGTGTTTCTATGTTGAGTAATGTTGAAGAAGTTATTAAAATAAACGTTAACTTGTAAATTTAGAGTGGCTCATAATACTTCTTCTCCCATTTAGCAGCTCTATTGGTTACTTTTTTTTCTGTGTCCTTTTAACCTCACCCTGTAGACGTGGTCTCATCTATTTGAATAGAATAGGTAATAGAGTAGAAATTACACTGACTGGGCCAGATAATCTCTTTTTTCACATTTCCCTCTTTCATTCTTTTGTATGTTAACACCAGACTCTCATATTTGCTGTATTATTATCAAGGTCTGCTTGACGCCACATTATTTTATCAGCATGGTTGCTCCTGGCAGCACTTTCACCCACCATGAAGCGATTGATGAAGGTGTGTGCGCAGGAAGCAACTTTTGGCTCGAATGGAAATATTTGCCTTTCCATAAAGCATTTTGTCCAGACAAAGTGAAATGGAATATAAATTAACAAACACTCTGAGATGCAAAATATGACTGGAAAGTGATTTAGTTTCGTCTCAAGAACAGTCCAGTTCACCGTCTTTGTGATTTACCACAGCACTATATCTGTACTCCATCAACTGGGATAATTGAAACGTATTTTAATTAAAACATTAGCCATCAATCAAAGGAAATCCACCCAACAATAAAACTGATGAAATACCATTGTGGTATATTAGTGTCTTTTACTGAGGCTGTGTTGATATAAATAACATTACACTTATAATTCCTGGAATGTTTTGACAAAAATTTAATTCAAAGCTCCCTCTCTGCTTCACCCACGATGCAAAGGTGTCGTATTTAATAATTTATTGTGACCGCTTTATTAACAGCAAACGCAGCCGCATTTGTAGCAATGACAGGGACTCCAGCTCAGGGCCGCAGTGTCTCCCCATGGCAATATGTGGCACTAAAATGGAAAACAATACATGCATTGGGAGCCTGGGCCAGGAAGCGGGCTCGGTGGAACCAAAGGTCGTTGTCTTTCAAATAAATCAGTGGAGGCAATAGCAGGGATGATTGTATAGGCTGGCGGCCATAGTGGAGCTATTACTTATCCCCCTGTCAGTGTACTGGGTCCAGTCATTGTGCTTAGGCCAGCAGTGGGTCACACTGTAGTGCTGGGAAGAGCTCAGAAACGTACAATGAAACACCCTCACGCACATGTGCAAAATGCATGCTTGTGTCCAAGTACAAAAAGGATAAAACTGCCTATTAGCACTGTGGATATTTGCAGTAGTCAGTCTCTCTCTCTCTCTCTCTCTCTCTCTCTCTCTCTCTCTCTCTCTCTCTCTCTCTCTCTCTCTCTCTCTCTCTCTCTCTCTCTCTCTCTGTGTGTGTGTGTGTGTGTGTGTGTGTGTGTGTGTGTGTGTGTGTGTGTGTGTGTGTGTGTGTGTGTGTGTGTGTGTGTGTGTGTGTGTGTGTGTGTGTGTTGTGAGTCACGTCAGTTTGCTGCAGTTCCTCCTGACCTTATAAGGCCGCAGCTAATCTGCAGTCAGCCTGTAGTGTCATTAGTCCTGTCATTTGTCACTCTCCCAGCAGCTCATACTTCCACATATTCATCAATGACTGTCTAACAATAGCGTAGGTGACTTGCAATCATAATGCAATTATGGGGGCTGTATTGATGTGATTAAAATTTAATATTCCGCTGCGGGACAAGGCTGCAAGTGGTTGTTTCAACTATGTTGACAGCAGAAATGCCCAGGGAGGATGTTGTTGCACATCTGACTGGATGGAAGAAAAGAAGTCACAAGAGAGAGGGAATTAATGAAGGGGCAGATGTAAAGAGGAGGGGGGTATTAACCTGCAAGAAAGAAAGTTGTATTCCAATATCTTGGCTGCCCATGCCCCAAGCCACTCCTTGTAAACTGTCCTTCATGAGGATCTGCACGATGAGGCTGTGAAGTCAAGGTCATTCCTGCTACATCAGAGTGATTCAGGACCAATAAAACCTAACACCCGAGTGCACCAGTACTGAACTGAGAGACAGAACATGATTTGTTTTCCACTTGCCGATTTTCAAGACCATTCAAAGCCCACTGGACACTACCAACAATATATAAACAGCACTCTGCTAGTATGCAGCACCTGCACCTAAAGTCATATAGTCAGTTTCCTCCTGTTGCCTGATTGATTTAGATTGATTTAAGAGCCCTGTTCAACATTATTATTATTAGTCAGTTTATTCCTATAATGATATGAAAACCATTATTATATTTGCAGAATACTTTTTTGACATTTCTATTGTCACTACTGCTGAAATGATCAATTAATCAATTCATTGATAGACAGAAATTAATCAACATTTTTGCTTGATTGATTATTTAAGTTCTTTGCCAATCAAAATGTCAAAAGTCTTTGGTTTCAGCTTCTTAAATATAGATATAGTTGGACTCACCTCTAGAATAGCACTGGGTCTGGAACCAAACTCCTGGAGGGGGGGTTCTCTCCTGTTTTAGAGTTGCCCAGAATGAGAGGCGTCAGGCGGGTCCCGGCTGAACAGCCACCTAGGGACTCAGTAGTTCTGCTGAGGGACTTGAAACAGCAGACAGGTTCTGAGAAGCCATAAATGCATCCATACAACCTTGTAAATGTAATGTAATAATGTAAAAAAAACACACAGGACACATGCACAAACATACACTGCAGCAGCAGGTCCTTGTAGATTGAAAACTAGAGTTCTGGCTGCTGTAGAGTTGTAAATATGCCAAACCACAAGCTCACAAACTCATTTGGAAACTTTTAGTAACTATCCATCACCCGGCAGCGTTACAGTCTGTCAAATTCCTGCACAGTGTCTTCAACGGCATCGTAGCACCATAATGAATGTGTGCGACAGTTTCTCTCTTTCTTTCTTTTTTTTTCTCTTTATAATATTAAACTTAAAATAGATGCTGCTATTGAATGTTTTGACATCCATCAAAACAAAAACAACACTGCTCCGGAGCAAGACATCTCTATAATACAATACATTATAAAAATACAGGTTCAAATGCATCCTGAGGATACAGAGTGAGATATTCTACAAGAACCCCTCATTACTTCTGGAGCACAATCTATCTTTGTCTCTACATTAAAATACTGTCCCGGAATCTATAAAAAGAGATTTCACTGATATTCATTTATATTAAATGAATTCATTCAATTAAATGAATTTCATTATGGAAAATCATTAAGGTGACCTGGTGGCTCGTTCACCAGCATGATTATAAAAACTGGCTGATCATTGTCCAACATTTGTATTTATTGTGAAGATACAGAGTTTTTTAATTGATCACTAGTTAATGTGTCTCACTGATTTACAGTAATATACTATAATGGATAAACTTAGATAAAAAGAACATGTATATTCCTTAATAATGTTAATATTTCATATATATTTAGAGCCATTTGATTATGTTTGATTTTGTATGCATGAGTTAAGGAACAGCCTCAGATATAATATAATCAATAGGCTATACTGTGCTGCGGAGGCCTGTGGGGTTGCCTGCGTGGTTCTAGCCCAGTTGGAGACCCTATTACACAGATGGCGATCTATTTATCAGTTCTATACTATCACTGCACTCCTTACAACTATTGATATTATTATTTACCCGTTCAATTCCCTCTCTCTTTTTAAGTGTCAGGCTACAGGTGTATCGGCGTCTGTTGGTATTGTAAGTGTAGAGGTTTGTTGGGGTATTTGTTTTAGGTGTTTGTCTGGATATTTGGTGGATGGATGCGTTGGCCTTTTGGTTGTGATGTTGATCTTGTGTTGTGTCTGGGGATGGTTCGGCCATGACGTGTGGACCCCAGGGGCATTTGTATTCTTATGTATATTATGGTGTGGTCTGTGTTGTATGTATTAATATATATGTATTTTGTATAGGTCAGATTTAGTGTCAGTCTATCATAGATAGTCATTTTGTGTTTTGTTGTCTGTCGCTGAATGTGTACTAAAATGCCCCCAAAATAATTTAAAAGTTTACAGCACAATCACATCGCTGAATATTTCTCCCAAGAGGACAATCATGAGAGATGATTTCAGGTTGAGAAAGCACAGATTGGTAAAACAGTGATGTAGTTTGTATGAGTTTCTTTAAGAATATAATCGTTAAATACAATCTGATTTTAAGCTGTTCTGTACGTGGGTTGGCCACCTAGAGTACATGATGCTGAAATAAATCAATAAACTGCTATGTCATACAGTCTCTGCAGGTATAATGACTGCAAATGAATTTGCTAAAGAGAGTAAGTGTATGTAATTGATGGAAAACAGGATTTCCATTAGTTATCAGGATAACCGGGTATTATCTTAAGTTACAGCATTTCTGATGCTAACTGTCCCCGATGGCTGAATCATAATCACTTTTACATAGAAGAAGAATATCATTACTTTAAGAGATGATGCATTAATGTAGAAAGTCATACTGAAATGTTGTATATATTGCAATCTACGGGTTGAATATGTGTCCATTTTTTAAATAAAAAAGTAGTGAAAACAGGGACAGAGTGACTTCTACTGTGCTCAATGACAAACTTGGATCGCCTCTTTTCTTCTCCAACTGTTGCGTGAATCTTCATCCTTAAGCTTTCTCAGGGGAGGCGGGATTGAAGTGAAAGCCGTGCGTGCTTTACCTCTGCTGTCGGAGGCAGTTTAAAGATGCAGGCTTTGTGATCTGCGGCGAGCTCTCCTCCCACACAAGACACTGACGCTTCACCTTGACTTTTAAAAGGGACACGTCAGTGCCAGCAGTGGCAGCAGACAGTCCTCACACCTCGGCTGCAGTAAGGAGGGAGATCAATGATGAGACTAATGATGCTGAGCATTAACTGACTCTAAAAATGGATGTAAGAGGGAGACAGTAAATGGTGATAATAAAGGTATCACAGAGCATCCAGTGCCATAATTATACAATAAAAAACAATATCTAAAAAACAATATCTAAATAACAATATCTAAATATAATATATAATCATGGATATCAGTATTTGACATATCGAGTATTTTCATTTAGATCTGTGCATACGCAGCCGAAGATAAGGTTCACTGCTTTTAGTCACACATCACTCATCTAACATTACAGGCAGAAAGGCGACCAGGCATAAAAGTTTGGAAGTATTATGAAAAAGTAGACAAAATGAACGTGCAGTGCAAGCTATGTACCATAAAACTTGTCTATCATACAACAGCGGCCCCAGGTTCGACTTCAACCTGTAGCCCTTTGCTGTGTCCTCTCCCTCTCTCTCCCTCCTTTCCTGTCACTCTACAACTGTGGCTATTGATTAAAGGCAGTAAAAGCACACACACAATATAAAAAATCATCATACATTTAACACTTTTTTAGCTTTAAGAAATAATAAGTATTTACCTATTTATACAATAGTATACTTACAACGTTGTGGCAACAGTTTGGGTAAGAGCTTTTCCTTGTTCAACACACCTAAGCCCCTCTGCCCAAAGTGAGATCCATATAGAAATTGTTTTCTGAGTTTGGTGCGAAATAAGTGCCTGTACAGAGCCCTGACCTCACCTCCACACCATCAGACACCTTTGAGATGAACTGGAACGTCAACTGCAAGCCGGGTCTTATCACCCAACATCAGAGTCCAGCCTCGCTGATGCTCTTGTGCTCTTGCTCTCATGTTCATACCCATGGATTTGGAAAAAGATGTCCAACAATTTCATGCAGACATAATTGTCAGTGTACAAAAAAGTCCCCGTTTTGGTTTTCTCATTTCAAAATTAAAATCTGTTGGCAATTAAATATGCTGACCTAATAATGTTCAAGTGTCAACATAGTTATGTGATGTTAAGATGCCTGTGAAGTTCCATATGTAGAAGTTTTAACCTGTAGTTTGAAGAATTAATAATGTCACTCCATTTGAGCAGCTCTGAAATGAGGAGGTGAGGACTGACACGCTTATGTACATACGTGCAGACCCTCACACTTAAACACACACAGACATATATTCATAGACAGACAGACAGGTGAGATCAAAGCCTGAGCAGCTGGTGGTCTACCTCCTCTGGAGACAGACAGATGGCACGCCATTAATTAAGCAGAAGCCACAGTGGACTCAGCCCACCTGAGATTAACCGTCTCCCTGCTGCCTTTAAATGGAGACTTCTGTGAGGAAACTCTGAGGATCTCTCTCTCTCTCTCTCTCTCACACTCACAGACACACACACACAGACACACAGACACAGACAGACACACGTACGCACACAGGATATAAAAGAACTCAGGGCATCAAAGAGCACCAAAAGACATTAAGTGTTTTATCCAGTTGTAAAGCGCATTAGCCACTTGCAATTCAAACAGCATAACTGAAAATAAAGCTAGAAAATTTAAACAGCCTTGCCAAGAATGAATTAACTGATAACCGAATAAATGAATTAAATGATTTTGTTAATGCCGTTTCTCAGTTTAAGCGTGAAATATTAAATATGCTTGAATGCAATCCAAGCCCCAAAGTAATCATTATTTTGGATTCCAAAGGAACGTTTCCATCTTTGAAATTATATACACTTAAAATTTTATAGTCAACCCCCACACTGTGTTTGATTGTCTGTTTGAGCGAACGAGGTGTGAGTGGTTGTGTGTGTTTTTGTTTGGTAAATCTATTCCCATTTACAAGTGGTGACACCAATTTTGAGAGTAATATATTACTGGTACAGTACAAACATGCAAAAAATGTACCTTTATGTATTGGTATACATGAACACTGTATTTCAAAAGCCAAGCTGGTGCCTCAGTTCTCTGTTGTCGTAAGGGATAAATTGAAACTTCACAGGGTTGTGGTTTCAAATGTGAACTGACTTAAGTATTCATAAATTAATTCATTAAATTTGGTTTAACCACACAATAACTCAGAATTAAATTTCAGCAGCTGTTGGCAAAGTCTTCACCGTTTAGGGAACTATTTCTACAAAACTTAAAATTTTAAGCTTTCTCTGACATGACTGTGTAATTTGGGCAAAAATAAAGACAATATCTGGTAACTAAATTATAAATGATGGATTTTAGTGTTGCTCCCACAGTTTTGTATTTAAAATGATTAGATAGTCATGCTTGCACATTGGTTTGTAACCTTGTCAAAACAGGTGTATTTGAATCAAAGCCTACCAGCTAGTTCAGGAAGATAGTCTCCAATGGGAATGCAGCACTCAAGTTTAAAGGCAGGTTATTCCATTTAAAAGGTGCATAGTACCTAAAACCAGCAACATTAGTATGTGCAAGAGGGACATCAAAGGTTGGATAGTTAGTGGATCGTAGTTACTGGACTTATTTGAGAGTACTGGTATGAGTTGGCTTGAAAGCTAAGAAAACAGTTTAGTTTTGTAAATGAATAACATGAGATGTCTATTTCTTCTTGTGATGGATATAAAATGTGTTATTGTGATGAAGTGTACTGTGAAGCACAGAGTTAAACTGCTAAAGTGTTGATGAGGCGGCATAAAAATACAGGATGTCTACATAGTCAATAATGGACATGAAGGTTGACTGAACAATAGCTTTACGGTTGGAGGAAGACAGACGTTCTTTAATTCTGTACAAGAAGCCTCGTTTGACTTGTTAATATCTGAGTCAGTTGTTAGACGTGGGTCTACGTAGATAGTCTGCTGTCGAGCCAAATTTCTAAGTATTTGTATGACTCAGCCAGAGAGATCTGAGATCTGAGTGCCATTTGGAGTTTTAATGGCAGGATAATCAGAGTCATTGGTGGAGGTGGAGAATACCATATATTTGGACTTTTCTGCATTGAGAGGGCTGGCTGTATGTGAAATCTTAAGTGCATTCAGTATTCCCCTACGTAATATGTTCACAAACAGTGAAGTTTTTTCTCTAACAGAGCCACTGAACTCGAACGAACTTGTCAAAACTGTTAATTTACTAATTTCACAAGACGTCCTATTAGCTTTATTGTTTGTTTTCTCCTTTCCCGTCTTCACAAAACACTGTCTTGCCAAGTCCTTGCAGGTGTCTGTATAAACAATACTTTTGTATAATTTTGACCTGACCTTCACAGCGTGCGTCAAATAGGATTGGAGCATTGTTACTGTAGAGAGGAACTGAGTTAAAGACACATTTCTGAAACCATTGCCTTACATTCTCTACTCTCTGATCTTACAAGGATCTCAAGAATGGCAGAAAAGTGTCTGGATACCAAGTCCTCCGTAGCGACCTTGTTAGCATTTTTTTTGCTGCTTTTTATTCTGTAGTACCTTTTTGTAAAGAGTTTCATTCTTTGTGTTTAGTCTGAAACCACCATTAGACACTCACACACAAAAGATCTTGTTTTTTTTTTTTAAACAAGCTCCATTACAAACTTTGCTGCATATAGTGTTTCATAAGCCCCAACTCCACACAGCATCTACCTGTAGTTTAATAAATCTGTTGCTGACTGTAATAAAAAATATATTTTTTGAGTTCTTTAAAGGAAATAAAAGATATACTCAGCATAGAAACTGTAATGGTGCTTGAAAATATATATTTACTGATTTATCTTTTCCTGAAGCTGGGTCATTTTTGTTGAGTCAATGCTATATTTAGCATCCTGTGACTACCACTTACCGCTGGCTTATGTCTTGTCCATGCATGCTGCAATCTATCAGCTGCCCTGTTGGAGGAGAGGGCTTCAGTGAGCCCCCTACCTGCTCGGGAGCTCCTGCCGTTTCCCCACAGACCAGGCCAGTCGACTCCCCTTCAGTAAGCTACGAGAGCCTGTCTTCTCACGTCAGCTCAGAGCTGTGCAGCTCAGCTTGAAGGCTTCACCCCTGGATTCCCTGTGTGTGTGTGTGTGTGTGTGTGTGTGTGTGTGTGTGTGTGTGTGTGTGTGTGTGTGTGTGTGTGTGTGTGTGTGTGTGTGTGTGTGTGTGTGTGTGTGTGTGTGTGTGTGTGTGTGTGTGTGTGTGTGTGTGCGCGCGTCTATCAGGTTGGTGTACAGGCTCCTGTCAGGCACTAAACAATATGTCAGGTGGTGCTGAGTCTGGACGCTGTCAGTCTGGAGTTGATGTGAGAGCAAAGGCCACGACATGACTGAGCTGTTGTTTTGTTATCACTGAAAACAATGTGTTAGAAGTTGTCATATTTGAATACTGAAAGCATCTATTATCTTTATGTCACAGCTCAGACAGACTATGGAATAATTTCATCGATAAAACTAAGGTAATTTCAGTATTTAACTGGTGAATTAACAAACAGCTTAAGATTCTCTTGTCTTCTTGAATCTTGGAGAAATGTGCCATATAACCGGCAATTATTGTCTGACATTTGCCCTGCAATCCCTCTTTGAATCATATCAAGTCAGTGATTTGAGCTCTCTGATTGCCAACACTTAATGGAACACTTCAAAATAATGGCGACTCCTTCAACGTGGGAAAGAAAGACAGAAGAAAAAAAACCACCAGGAGTGAACCAGCAGCAAATGAACTTTTAAAACGAACAGTAATTAGTTCTGCTGAACTAGAGTCCCTGTAGCCTCGACGGGGCCAGCCACACACATCGATTCTGTCAGGAGATGTGGCGAGAGCTCCCACAGGCTGTGCGGCTCTGAGCGCTGCTGTTCTTGTCATTGCCATCATATCACAAGTGTCCCCTCAGTCCCTGTCCAATTAGAAGCCACTGCGGGCCCGAACCTCAAACAGCAATGTTGCAGAACCTGCGGCTGAAGAAGGTGGAAGGAGAAAATGTTAAGAGGAGAAAACATTCAGTTTACAATCATTTTAAATTGCAGCTCATTCAATGACATGAAGGTATCAGCAGTCAGTGAGACAGAACCGGGTTATAAAGACCGGAGATATGTACACCTGCGTGAATGTGATTTGGATGGTATTAATCAGCTGGTAGCCAAGCAGCCGATGATTGAGCGAGTGATTGCTAATCGTGAATGAAGCAGCTGAAACGGCTAATGCAAGCGTGACTTCAGTGCTTAATGGTCCAGTGTGCAACATTTAGGAGGATCTGCTGGCCGAAATGGAGTATAATATTCATAGCTATGTTTTCATCAGTGTATAATCAACGATGAATGTAAGAATCGTTACGTTTTTATTACCTCAGAATAAAAAAAATGTATTTACCGATGCCGCAGGTCACCTTCCACAAAGTCGACTGTGTTTGGTCTAAAATGTCAGAAAATTGTGAAAAATATCCATCACGATGTGATTCCCGAAGCCCAAAGTGACGTCCTCAGATTACTTTTTTTGTCCAAACAACACTCAAAACTTAAAATAGTCACTTTATTATCACATATGACAAAACAATTCTCACATTTGAAAAGCCAGAACCAGACAATGTTAGTTTTGATGTAAATTAGCATTAATTATAGGTAAAACGGAAACAATGTTCTGATACAGTACATAATTTAAGTTTTAAAGAAACAAACAGCTAATTATGTGGCTGTTACACAGTTTGGAAGAGTTTAAAAGCGATTGCAAAGGATATTCCTTAAAATAATTTCCAAAATCTTAATTATTTGAAAAACTGAAAGAAATCTATTTAACCTAAAATAAATAAATATAAATATGAATTTATTTTTTGAAAACTTTACTTTCCATGTATGTTCAATTGTAGGTTTGCCTGTAATTTACAACTACATAAAAAGAAAAAGAAATAGCTTTAAAAGAAGGTTATGCTACCAGTAAATTGAAACTGAACTAGCTGAACTTTTGCCTATAATTAGGACCAGATCACTTTTCCCAGAAACCCTCCACAGAAATTAAATCCTTACATATCAGTTCCTTTCTAGGAAAAGTGTCAGCTTTTAAAACAACCCAACTACATGCAGACCTAAAGGGCAAAACTCAATCAGACACAGCAGTAGGAATCCAAAATAATCAAACGCTGCGTTCATTCTGTGCACAAATATAGAAGTGTAGACACAAGTCAGATCTAGTGGGCAAACCCTCTCACATGGCATGACCTTTATGTTAAGACTCAGTCATTCACATTCCAGTGCTAAATGTCACCAAATGTCACATCAAGGCCTCCGTATCCCAGCTCGTCAAGTTACAGGCAGAGATGTGAAATGTGATTATAAACAAAAAGGTCTGATTTAATATCATCGCATTGGTTCTTCTGCAATCTGCCTCTCTGCTGTAGACAACATTAAGAGCAAAACTGTCACATTGCTTGAAACTAAAACTGTGGTTTAGCCAATTAGGGCCCTCTGATGCTGAGAGCTGGGGGGGGCTGTTTAAGGAATCAATAGCAAGCTAATTTCATGCAGGGCACAGAGCATGGAGCCAAGCCTGGTGATTATGTTTGAGAACACTGAGGTAAATAAGAGTGTTTACTCGTGTATTTATACATCTCAGAAACCAAATTCCTGGCTGGGAACACAGTGGCATTATACACTCTAATTGAAAGACTTGACAAATAGGCTGTCCACATTCACAAGCTTAGCATTGATTCAGAGGGAACGGGAATGGGACTCGAGCTTTACTGCAAAACAGCGTTTTATAGAGACCATTCTTAAGAAAGAAGTCTTAAGTTCAGAATGAGAATCTTGTGGCCTATTCACAGTCAAGTCAGGTTTGTTGTTCAGTCTTTCGACGAGACCTTGGCTTTCAGTGCCTCAGATGTTTTCACACTCCAAGACCAGCCAAGAATCTCAAGTGGTCATGAAACACATTTTGATTGACAGTGTTTTGTCACTCCATCACTTTGCATTTAAACCTCAAAACAAGGAGGAGAAACATGTCAGGGTGGCTGAAAAGAACCTGGGTGCTGAAATGTAGGACAAGAATATTTAGAGACTACAAATGATAACCAAGGCTGATGGGGGTGTAATAAAAAAGGTAGAAGGCTGTTTCTAATCTGTCCACAACTACTCGACTGAGCTTTTCAATGTCACAAAACTTCTTTATCAATGTTAATTAATGTACCATAATACATAACATTCATGCTCAAAGTACAAGTACAGCTTGCCTTTATTAGACGAAACAGTTGCTTAATAAAAAACAGCCACAATAACAGTAAAACTAAAATAACTAAATCCTTATTCTAAATACATATACCCAAGGAAGTCATCACGCTTTCCCAACAGAATTAAAAGATGTGTGAAAATCAAGTTTAATACGAGTTTTTTTCAAAGAAACTAACACAGCTCCACAGAGACTAAATATGTGGTGTCTGAACTGCCAGAACATAGATTTCCACGTCCTTCATCCATCAAGGAAAGAGAAGTTTCATACTTGAAAAATGTTTCCCTGCTGGAAATAGCTCAGGAGTTTTACAGCAGTGCAAGGAGCTGTTGATGGTCCCACTTCTTATTATATACTGGGGAAAAACATATTTTATGTCATGTGTCAAGTGTTGTGTGGGTATTTTGTCCACCCTTTGTACCCACAACTGTAGCACCGCAACAATATCCCCTCTGAAACGTTTTGATAAACACAACAGTAACAAGGTCACATTGCAGAACTGTGCTTAATTGTTGTATGGCGATCAGATGTTTAAAAAACTAAAACTATTAAGGTGATCCTAATACATTTACACTACAGGTCATGATATCACATTAGAGAAGACTGTGAGATCAGTTGAAAGCCCAGAAAAGCTAGTAAGTGGACACTGTAAGCTTTGATAAGGTCAAGAACAAACTTCCATGCTCAAATATTTATTTACATTCCTCCAATTGGATGCCCAGTATGAGTTTCATCTGGGTTTACAGCAGCAGACAGATGTAGTCCGTCGTTCTACAGTAAACATACACTGTATTATATCAAAAGCATGTGCACACCTGAACATATCACCCATATGTTATTGCTGAACATCTCATTTCAAAACCATGTGTATCGATTGTGCTACGGCCTTCAATCTTGGCTGAAGGTTTTCCACAAGGTTTTGTGAGCCGACTGCAGAGATGTGCTCCCATTTAGCCACGAGAGTACCAGGTGAGATCAGACACTGATGTTGGGCGATGAAGCCTGGCTCGCAGTCTGCGTTCCAGTTCATCCCAAAGGTGTTTGATGGGGGTGGAGGTCAGGGTTAGAGCTGTGCAGACCAGTCGAGTTCTTCCACAACAAACTCAGAAAAGCATTTCTTTATTTCACTTGCTGTGCTTAACAAGTCGAAACAGGAAATGTCCCTCCCCAAAGAGTTTCCACAAAATTGGAGCTGAGACAACTAGTTTTTTATCTGTGACAGAAAATTAACTTTTGATTACTGATTAATCATTCAGATAATTTTCCATGATAAAATCGCCAAAATTTGCTGCTTCCAGATTCTCTGTTGTTATAATTTGCTGTTTTTGTTTATCTAACATAATAGAAAACTGAATATCTTTGGGTTTTGGACTCTTTGTCGAAAAAAACAAGAAATTTGAAGGTGTCACGTTAGTCTCTGGGAAGTTGTGATGAGCATTACTTTCTAATATGCCAAACAGTTAATCAGTTTATCCCAACAAATAATCAGCAGATTCACTGATCAGGAAATAATCATTAGTTGTAGACCCACATATTACTGTCTAAAATATGATATATACGTATTCTGTAGCTTTAAGATTAGACCAGACCATAAAAAGCAGCCCCAGAGTTAAATAAACAACAGTATATAGATGGTGTGTCCACATACCTTTGGTCATATAATGTATTATTATATTGTAATATATATGATGTATATCTATATACCTTAATTCACAGCTTTAAATTATTGTTTTGCAATGGTGGAAGACTAGGAAAGGAGTCTGAATGTATTAATGGTGTTTCTTTCTCTCTCTGGTTCGGTCTTCATGCAGCCTCTAATGGCTGTGTGTGTGTGTGTGTGTGTGTGTGTGTGTGTGTGTGTGCTCGTGTGTGCTCGTGTGTGTGCGTGTGTGTCTTCAGAAATGTCAACCAGGAGGCTGTATGAAAATCACATCCGGCTGTAATTATGAAAAATGGCAGCGTGTTCGTCCTGAAGTGAGGCGTCATTACAGGCTTAAGTCTGTGAGCGAGAGATGAGAGCGAGGAGAGAGCGAGGAGAGAGCGAGAGAGAGCGAGAGAGAGAGCGAGGAGAGAGCGTGGAGAGAGATGGGAGTAAACGTGCATCCATTATATGAAGAGCACTGCGTATTAGCTGCTGTGGCTTAGGTGCAGGCTATTATGTTTCTAGCCACTTGGAAAATATGCAACTAAATACTGGACAACTCAAGTAAAACTGCGTTGGATGCTCAACAGCAAAAAACTGAGGCAGAGAAACACAGACATGTTATATTCCCAGAGCTGGCGATGTCAGGTCACCTAAAAGTGATGAGAGACTTGTAGGTTTGGTGATGAAAAGAGCAGCTACTGTTTCAACACTGTCGTCTGTCTTGAGGGGGGGAAAAGTCGGGCCGATGCTCGCTGAATTCAGAGCAAGCCTCTGGATTTTTTAGTTTATTCAAGTTTGACTTTGATCTTGTCTTCTGAGTCGGCCCTCGCCCAGGATCCAGAGACCTGAACTGTAAATATAATTGACCATTCTCAGGCCCACCCACCTTAGTTACTGTTGCTATGCCTGTCGAGCTTTCCTTTTCAAATTTTGTGGTACGTTTTGAAACAATGGGTCTATGATTTCAGACAGAAGAGACCAAATCAGTGCAAATTCTACCAGCTGTAGCTAATTAAGCTAATGTTAGCACCATGAGTTGGTTGAAAACACTATCTACAGGTGTCTCTTTGATGTTTCCATCTGACTTTTTTTTTTTTTTTTTTTTAAGTCTGTGAAGGGGTCTTGAATATATACATAGCTACATAATCTACATGACATTATGCTAAAAGACTAAAGCTGCATGTCTTCAGTCTCGTATCACAGCGTAGAGCTCGTCTGGTGTTATTTATGATAAGTAAAAAAGTAAGATTATTCTAACAACCCTTTTTGGATGCTTAGCTCACATACTTATGTTGCACTTTTAATGTTACAAGAGAAAAGGCTTTTAGCATAAGGACTAACCACTGGGTTTTGCAAATGTAATGCTATCCCACATAACGAATTTGGCTGTGGTTGCTGGAGTGTAAACTTCCCCAAATCCAATCAACAGCAGGACACAGCTGCACATTTTAGCCCAAAAACTCACTGATATTGTAGCATCCAAAACCAGCTTACAAAATACTACATAATGGATGTGCTATCATATTGTTTAATGTAATCTGTGACCCCACACAGTATAAAATGCTCCTTAGCCTTGGATTAACACTAGATAGGTCGAGATTGGCAGCTCGTTAGCTGCTAACGTGCTAATGTTTGCAGTTTACATAAGAGCAGACAAACTGTTTAATCCATTCCTTACATTTTTGGAATGACTAAAAAAGACACCACCCTCCAAACTCTTTACATCTGGATTATAAAGGTAATTTCAGACAGGGAGCGACTCTCCGCCTGCGTATCCGCTCGGATCCACGGGGTCTCTTAGTTAGGTAAATTTGCATAGTCATAACTTTATAGCTCAAATTTAAAATGAAGTTACCTGATGCATTGCGCTGATGCTCTGCCATCTGAATTCCATCCTGTTAATGTCCTGTTATATTGTTCAGTAAACTCACAAACAGCATGGATCAGCCACTCATTCATTGTAGTTGTCAGTGGTTTCCAGTAGTTACTGCACATCATGCCGGTAAAAGTTCAACAGCGGGCGTGCGGTGAGACGAGCTTGACTGCAACAGTTTAACGGGATCGAGCCCACTTGTCGCTCCGCCTGTCAGATTGTACACGGCTCTCTACCAGCTCGCTCGCCTCTCATTCAGAATGAATTACAAGGAGCGTCAATTGCTTCCCATCTAAAAAGACCTTAATGCTTAATATAACGATAGATAGATAGATAGATAGATAGATAGATAGATAGATAGATAGATAGATAGATAGATAGAAGCAGAAATACACGCCTATCCGTCACAGATATCATTACCTCAAGGTCATTTGCAACCTGTCAAGGGAAATTGCTTTCATATTATTAGCACACCATCACTTTCTGTATTTGGAAAATTCTTCATAATGTATTAATGATCATTTTTCAAATTGCTCATTATTTTCATAATACCAAATTAGATTTTATAACTCGCCATTAACCGGAGTGAATGAATTGTACTCGAGAGAACTGTCACTTTAAAGAAATTTGTCAAGTAAGGAAAAGCTCCAGGAAAAAAAAAAGGAATGGATATTCCTCCCAAAGTTCGGGATCAAATATGCACAGAAATCTTGCATGTACTCAGTGCTCTGGTGGATCTATTTGAATCACAAATAACATCATAAATTTGCAGAGCACCAGGAAGCCAAGGATACACAATGAACCATTGACTAGCAGCTAAAATCCCCGAGACAACATTTGCATCTCAATAAAAAGCCCTTACATAGCAGGTTAAGGCCTCTGTCTATCTCAGCATGCAAAACATCAAATGATAACAAATTGTTGACATATAATTTGTTGACTAGGGGAGCTTTTCTATGGACTTTCTTGTAGCCTTAGTTTGGACGGATGAGGTATGCTTTTCTAATTGACTTCAGCACAAATAATAATAGTTCACGAATGCTATGATTGCTCTCAGCACATTGATTGAATTGTAAGGAAAATGGGGAGAGGCATAAACATGAACAGGTGTTGTTCCTGGTATTCCTACGGTGGCTTCTGATGTTTTGAGAAATACATTTCACAACAAATATCTGAAATCCAATTAAACAATAAAAATGATTAGCATGCTCTGAAACAAACGTTACATTTCAAGGGATTTAAAACAACAGAAAAGTAATTCACAGTGTCTCAAAACCAGTAAGTCAAAGTAAGACACAATTGATCATGAAAAACCTGTGCTGGATTGGATCATAATTTTGCCCATAGCGACAATATTTTCTCATAGGAATGAGCGAATGAGTGTGCCAATGATAAAATATTAATATGTGTGGAGAGGTATAGCTTCCATCTCTCTCAACGGAAACTCTGAGCACATGCTGCAGGGGCTTCATTTCAACGCCTGCCACTGCCATTGATTTAAGGCCCAGCATCAGCAGAAGCCTCATTTAGGAAAGTCATCTGTCTCGCCTGCCTGGGCCCACTAAAAGGTTATTTAGCTGCCCGGTGCTCAGTAGCAATAGATAGAGGCTACACAAGAACACCACCGTTATGTGTTTGTGTTGGCTATTGATTGCCGTGCCTTGTTTGTGCAGAGCTGTTTTGCCGGTGCGTCCACCCCTGGTGTCAGGAGGGGAGCCGGGACACCAGCTGTGACGGCATGGCCTGATTGGATGATCAGCATTAAAACGGTAAACACAGCGATGATGGCGCCTATTTGCGGGGGTCGACTTCTGATGAGGAGTAGAGTGAAAACAACACAGTGTTGGTGCGAGCTCATTACCGCTGTAATCTACAGCTGAGCTTTACAATTACTTAAAATGCAAGAAAGGCATCGTTGGCTATAGAGAGGATCGTGTTAAATTATGCAGGAAGTAATGCAGAAAATCCAGAGCCGCAACAGGAGGACATTAGTGTCATATAGCACAAGGAGGGAATCCATTCTCCTCTTCATCAATAAAGAAATGTATGCTGGCTGTCATAATACACTGAGTGGAGTGAGTGGATTAAGTTTTTAAAGTCTGCAGTCAGTATCATTTCTCAAACAGCAGAGGAGGACATTCACAGTTCCATTCAAAAGGACTGTTTTACATGTTAATGAGTCTTTTTCAGTGTAAAAAAAAAGGAAAAGTTTACGCATTAAGCGGGAAATGGTAACACATAAAACATCTGTTTCAGTCAGAATCTGTAATGTGCATGAACCCGGGCTACTAAGTACAGATATCTTAATTCTGCCCTTCAAAACGATGCAATCATGCAATTAGTTGTCTTGGACTTAACGGCAAAGCTAACCAATAATTATATTTAATATATTGTGTCAGTTCAGTAAAGTAAGGATGAAGCCATTGGTGGTTGTATAAAATCCTACAGGATTAATTCAGTATTTTGGGAACTGTGCATACTTGCTTTTTCCAAGAGTTAGATGAGTAAGATTGATGCCACTCTCGTGTCTGGGTGTTAAGTACGGCGCTAGAAGAGTCAAGTGTTTAGCCTAAATTACCATTAGATTTGAGGCGAGAGGGGAAAACAGTTAGATTGGCACTCTCCAAAATTTAAAAAACAGGCTCACCAACACTTCTAAAGCTCACTAATTAGTTGTTGAATCTCATTTCTTTGACCTTCGAATAAAAGGTAGAGGCTTTAGGGAGAGTTATGCTGGAGCTGTTTTTTGACAAACATCCATCCAGTGCTGGTGTGTAATATCTCTGACTGCAGGTTGCCATATACGGTCAGTGAGCTCAGGTTCTGCTGTTGGCCTCTGTGCAGGTGCATTGAAGCCAAACCTGGAAAACTCACTGTTATAAGTCTTTGGCATGAAGTGCACAGTCACTGCACCCAGTTTGTTTTTCACCACTAACTCTCCATAAAAACAAGTTTTTATATTTAAATATAAACAGACATATAACCTTTTTAAATGAATGGGCTTTATAGGTGTACTGTATGTAAACATAGGTTGAATGAATTGAACTAAGACTGATAGTAATCTCATTCTCAAACTCAGCTCATCCCACAGCTGATCTGTTCTTTTAATTGCAGATTGTTGTTGTTGTTGTTGTTTTTGTTGTAATCAAGACAAGTGATGTTGCACTCAGTCATGCATTGTAACAGATTCTTCTATTAGTGTAATCAGACAAATTTGGATTAGTGTCATGATATAAAAAGGAAGATATTTACCTCCTTCGTTTCCTCAGAAGTATCAGGCAGCACACATCATGTTTTAGGTAATTGAAGTTTCACAATTTTCTCTTTTTTAATGTGACCTTCAGCTTTTGGAAGATATTTTCAAGAGGTGATCTGCAAACATGTAAACTGAATTAAAGTTTATCTTCCATACAGAATGTGTAGAATTTCGCTGTGTGTTGCCTTGTGGTGCTGTAGTATCCAGTGACACCACACTTGAATGATTCAACTCATTAGTTACCATTTATGTGCTGAATATGTTTTTAAAATCAACAATAGGTTTATATTTTGTCGAAATATAAGTCAAAAAAGCTTTAAACTTACTATTTCAAGGTGATGCCTTCAAATTGCTTGTTTTGTCTGACCAACAGGCCAAAACCGTCAGTTTTCAGTGATAAAAAACATATATTTATTATTTAATATTTGGCCATTTCACTTGAGATATCACATTGAGTTTCATTCAGTGATTAAAATTGTTTCCATCAGAATAATACCTAATTGACTAATTGTATCAGCACTTGTCCGCTTGCTGTTCATGCTGGCATGGTACTTTTCCAGCGGTAAGAGCTAATAATTAGTGTGCAGATGAGACACAGCTGCTGTACCAGGATCCTTCACTTGCCACCTCTCCGCAGAACTATTGAACTGCAAGATTATTTGCATCAATAACAGAGTTATGCAACCGATTGGACTTCAATCTGTTCTTGGACAGAAGGAGATATTTGTGGCAGATAAGCTGCACCTGAAATGATGATGAAAACTCCACCTGTTATTTTAGCTGCCGCAGAGTATTAAGAAGTAAATGCTGAGCCCCTGTGGAGCTGGTGAGGTTTGTAGTTCAAGCAGCTTGTTGTAATGACCCTCTTTGTTTTGCCCCATCAGCTATAGAATCTAATCAAAGACTAATCCATCCCCCAACATCCTGAAGGAGCAGGTGTACATTCATCTGTTAGTGAAATTAAGCCTCTTGTTAAACCCCTTGCTGTATTTATCTTTTAATTAAATCCTGATAGATAGTTCTCACCATTAATATCACACAAACAGTGCATTTGTGCTTCAGTAACTAAACCTGCATGTCCTTGTTTAGCAGGGATAAGAGGTGTCCTATTATGGTACAATTCCTGCAAAGCATGAATTTAACAGGCTTTTCAGATTTGAGAGGCTCTGTGCCTGCATGGACACTGGATGTGCTTGCACACGCTCGCTGTTTTCACAAAGACATTTTCTTTGTGTCTCATTTTGGCAAACAAGTCCGTCAGTGTTGCATATATGCACTACGCCAATATCCTGATGAATACTTTAGTTCTCAGTAGACGGGAAACCAGCATCTTTTGATCAGCTAATCACTTACTTTGCCAAATATAAGAAGGATAAAATGATTAGACAGTAGAATACATAACACAGTGAACACCACAATACAGCCATTAGTTGATTTTTGGAGTGGGAATATGGATGAAGGTTTCTAGAATCCTTCATGAAATACCATTTATTGATACAAATTACTGGATGAAAATGTCTGTTTACTGATCTAGTGAATTAAACACCGGAAGATGTAAAGTACCTCATCAAACATTGTGTTAAAAGACCATTGTGTAGGATTTAGTGGCATCTAGCAGTGTAGTTGCTGATTGGAGATTGCCTCACATTCCCGTTACAAGCATGTAGGAGAGATTATGGTGGCTGCAAAGGTTGCAAAAAACATGAAAGGCCCTATCTAGAGCCAGTGTTTGGTTAGTTTAGATGATGAATCCCAGTGACTTTGTGATCCACCACCATCAGGTCACAGTTTCAAAAAACTGATGTCTTTCCCATCAACCTCAGTTGTACGTTGCATTTAGTGCTAATCAGCAAGTAAGACAGTGAACTTGGCAAACATTGATCTGCTTAAGATCATAGCATCATTACTGCGAGCATGTTAGTGTGCTGAGGTTAGCGTTTAGTTCAAAGCATCCCTGTGTACAGCCGCACAGAACTGCTCTGCATGCAGACTCTTAGTCTTGTTTGATAATTTGTGCACACATTGTATGAGAAATAGAGAAGTTTTATACTGAATTAGTAATTTCTAAAATTAAATTTTCCATTCTTCTTGTACAATTTGTGCCTTCAAATGTTGCATGTGAAATACTATGCTGACTGGTTGATAACAGTACTCATACCTTTTTTCTATTCCAATTGAAGTAAACTACCTTTTACACAGACACACAATTTCATGTGTTACAATAGGAAAAAGCACAGGTGTGAATAATGAAATGAATGATGTTTGAATTTCATTTAGGAGAAGAAGAAGAAGAAATACTTTATTGATCCCCAGGGGAAATTGTTCTTTTCACTCTTTTTCATACACACACACACACAGGCTGAAATACACACTTCATGCACTTGTGGACATGCAAAGTGGAGAGAGATGGTGGAGTGATGGGGCTGCAACGTTACCGGCGCCCCCAGGAGCAGGGGCTTTTTTGGGGTTAGGTTGCCTTGCTCAAGGGCACCTCGGCAGTGCACAAGAGGTGAAACTGGCACCTCTCCAGCTACCAGTCCACACTCCATATTTTGTGGTCTGAGGGACTTGAACCGGCAACCCTCCGGTTCCCAAGCCAAGTCCCTACACACTGAGCTACTGCCATATTGTGCGTGTTGTCTCAGCGTCTGAATAGTACAGGGCCATTATTTCAAGTCAAAATGTCTGCTATGAAAAAGGCTGATGGCCGAACTAAAGTTGATTTCAGAATGTCAGAGTGCTTTAAGTGGCGCTGTCTTTAATTTTCCAGCTGTGTCTTGTACAAAACAGCTAAATCATACCTCAATAAAAACAGAAGTTGTTTTATATTCGCATTCAGCACTGTTCCAAGTGGAAGCCAGCGGTGCAGATAGAGGCTGACTTTGTTTTACTGCGGTTCTGTTCTGGAGGCGGATGTGGTTTGTGGTGGACCAGCCATAGCCTGAGACTTCCACTGATGGATCATGGGATAATAAGTTTGGTGTGGAGCCAACTGGCAGTTATGGGGTTAGGATGAGAGAAAAGGGGATGTGACACAACTGGGTTTTGGTTGGTGGATGGGGGAGGAATCATGTGATGTTTGTTTTTGTTTTTCATATCTGAAATCTGCTGTACCTGAACTAAAAAAAATATAATGATAAAACGCTGCACACATGTATAGTTTATTGAATTCACTTCAACAAAGAGTGAGAAACTGACAAGGATATAAGTCTCACTGTGGCTCATTAGTTCATGCGGGACCAATGTTTTCCAAATCTATGAATATTTTATATTTTCAGCACTTGCTCAGTAAGAAAAAGTGCAAATTGAACGACTGTAATTAAGGATGTGTAATAAAGTACTTACAGAGCATGAAGTTTCTAACTGCAGAATCTAAACTTTGAAGAGAATTGCTACCACCACGCCACCGATATTAGACGGTAGGAAATTTACAGTGGATCTGGAAATAGTTCACAATTAAAGTACCGAGGGAATAAATGAATTGGGCATGAAATTGTTCTGCAGTATATCAAAAGAATTGCTTTCAACTTGGAAGGGAGCCTTGGGAGCCTTTTTTTTTTTTTTTTTTTTAGATATACTCAAAGATATGAAGTAGTGGCATTTTTCATTTTTGCTGCTACAGACAGGAAGTGGGGAAACAAGCAAGGGAGGAAATATAAAAAAACACAGAAGGAAATGAGGGACAGGGAGAGAGAAGATGCATCTACTATATGCAAGAAAAGAGAAGAAAAGGAGCTGATAGAGGAGATGATTTGCTCATTATAACACAGATGTATCTCTGAATTAGACAAGATGGCTGCTTTGTATGATTTGTAGGACAGATCTTTCCTTAGTTCTCTCGCTCTCTCTCTGTTGGTGAATGTTCAACAGTGTTTGGTTCTTATATATTCCTTTACATTTAATATTCCTTTACATTTAAGTTGCAGAGCTAAGCATCTGTTTGATGCTGATTGTTTGTTTTTCTTTTTTCTTTTTAAAGTATTTCTAGAAGACTCCTCTAACTGTTTGGATTTATAAAAACACAAGTCTGCTGCACAATTAAAAGAAAATATGTTTAACCCTTTCCCCAAGTTGCAACTTTCCTAACCCAAGTAGCTGGAAATTACATCCCTCGACACAAGAAACATATTAACACAGTACAAAAGAATAAGCCTTACTTACTATAGGGAATGAATACAATGTAACATCAATCCAGACAAACCAAATCTGATTCCATGTGATTTGTGCCGTTCACACTGTCATGAAACAAACTGGCTGAGTCAGAGCAGGTCGTCCACTAATCGGAAGGTTGTTGGTTCGATCCCCGGCTCCTCCCGCCACGTGTTGAAGTATCTTTGAGCAAGATACTGAACCCTGAATTTCTCCCGATGATGTGCAATGCGTTAGTTTCTGTTCGATGGACTTTGCCATCACTGAGTGAATGTGTGTGCAAGGGCAAATGTGGCATGTCATGTCAAAGCGCTTTGAGTGGTCAGAGGACTAGAAAGGCGCTATACAAGTACAGGTCCATTTACCATTTACCATTACTAAAGGCAATGCACAGCTGAGGCTAATAGGAAAGCCATCAGTGCAGGTGTTTGATCATAAAATTAACTTTGCACTGGATGATGGCGCTGGATGAAAGGTCAATGGATCAAAATTATTATAATTCTGAAGGGGGCACTCATGTGTGGACCAAATGTCATGGCAATCCATCCAATAGTTGTTGAGATATTTCAAGAAAAGCAAAACATTGTCAACCTTATGGCAGTGTTAGAGGAAAACATCATCAAAGTCATTAGAATTAATTGTTAGCAAACAACAAATGTACAAAATGTAGTGGCGATCCATCCTGTAGATATTTAACAGAGAAAGTTTTCATGCACTGATGGTGCTAGAGGAAAAGTCTGGTTATCAACAAAGTCATGAGAATTTATCCTCTAGGGACCTTTTAATATCTGTAGCAAATTTCATGGCAATCCATCCTAATAGTTGCCAAGACATTTCACTCTGAACCACTGATGTCAAAGTCATGTTGGTGCTAGAGCCAAAACTAGTAGGATTAATGTTCTGGGGACCATACATATTAAATAACTTTTTTTTTATTGTGCAGCAGCTGGAATAATTATTTTTTTTTCATCCAGATGGTTGAGGATTTTCAAAAATACCTTCACAACAGTAAGCATTTTGTCAAATGACCTTTTGGGGGTTTTTCAAAGATTGCCAGGCATTTTCTTTTTTGGAAAAACGAAAGGCTTAGCTCTGTGACTGGAATGTAATGGCAACACATGCAAGGCACAAATTGGGGCAAGCTTTGACCATCTGCTGCTACAACTCAGAAACACTCCGTCCTGCAACAACAACAACAACAACATGCAGATGTGGGAGTGTGTGTGTGAAGACACTTGTGGCCCCTTTACACACTTAATGAAATTAGCGATGCTGAATACCTCATGTCTTTGCAGCGCCCGTCGTTGCGTCAGTGGAAGTGGGGCTCCCGTCAACAGATGGCTCAAACAGCGGTTCAGACAGATTCATTTGTTCCCCTAAACAAAGTTGTCGCCATCAACTGCCGGACCGCCCATTAGTGCAGTTTAGTGGTCTGGGCGGGAGACTGAACGTGAACTGACGCAGCAAAACGAGCGAAAGGAACATCCATCTGTTCTTTCCCTCTTGCGCTACAGTGAGCGCATCCATCTATCCTTTCATCCATCTACCCTGCTTTCCATTATTTATGAGACATTAGCTCTGTATGTAATTAATTGGTGCTGTTAATAGCGAATGCATCAAGTTAATGATTTTTAATTAAGGAGATGTTTTGGTGTTGTTGATTATGCCTACAGGGCACATATCTGCTGTGGTTTATGTAAACTGTCAAGCCCTCTTTTGTCTCCATCTAATGAGCTAAGTCATGGTTTGAGCTGCCATACTGTAGGTAATGCAGCACGAGGGTCATTTAAATCTGGAAGCATCGGTTTATGTGTGTTGAAAACCATTCATTTTGTAAACATCTAAAAAGCCCTGTGATGTCTGGGCGCTGTGTCTATTTTTTGCCCTGCTCAGCAGCACCTCTGACCTTTTAGCAACAGTCAACCAAATAATGTCCTGCACACAAACACCATGATGACTGTATTTCTCTTTCTTGCATCACTAGGGATAAAAATTCTCATTCTTTTGCCACAGATCAAAGACTTCTGTCAAACGCAGTCACATCCAGAGGCAGTCTTTTTAACCTTTCAGATCTCATGGCAGGAGGAGCTATAGAACAAGAATGGACCTGTATCGTGAGCAGCAGCGAAGTATCAATTAGGCTGGTTTACATGAGATTAGCGATTTCACATCTGCAGGTCTGTTTAGTTTAGAGTGCAGCTCTGTCCTGTTTTCCTAGGGCTCAAGAGAGAAGCTGGATCATAAAGTAAGCTGTGGGCTTTTCATCTCTGTGCAGTAGTTCTGTGCCTGCCTGCCTTTTTTTCATCCTTCCAGCAGCAACAGCAGCAGCACCAGCAGTAGTAGTAGCCTATATGAAGACAGTTGGTGCATATCAATCAGGGCGCAGGGTGCTTTCTGGTGAAGGCCACGTCTTTCTATCTCTTGCTGTCGTTGATATGTGCAGATGCATCACAGGGCCAAAGAGAGAGACTATGGGGGCTGGGGTTTCCAGTTGCTTTTTTAAAAAAAGGAGTGACGAGCAGGAAGAATACTATAATTTTGAGATGATAATAGCGCTGTCAGCATGTGTGGGAGTAAGTATTAGGGTTAGCTGGTGCAAAAGGCACCATCTTGTTGGTAAATGATGGTTCTGCATGGCGGCGTGGTTGCGGCCGGGAACAGTCAGTCAGCAGTTTCCAGAATGTTCTGTGGTGTTGGTCTGTAGAAGTGGATGCCTCGACTCCCACCACACCCTCATGTGTGTCTGCAGGACAGTTTGTCTTTTTAGCATTTGAGGAGCATCAATGTTTAACTCTGAGAGACTTTTTTTTAACCAAGCGAGAGCACATTTCTCTCTTCTCTGCTTTAATGCTTGAATGTCTGATTCCTGAATTATGCACCCGAGCCTCTAAAATGAGAGCTTACTTTGTTCCTGGGAGGAGACTCGAGCCACAGACTTTAAGTAGAGGTGCAGACGTCATACATGTGGTCCAGTATGTGACTCAGCCATGTTGCCAGCATGGTGGCGACTGTTTATGCCCAAAGTGGCGGCCGCAGTGGGAAACCTTTCCATCGCTTTGTGTCTACGTGCGTCATTCAGAGCCCTGCATCATTTATGCTGTACCTCAAATGAGAGCCTTCTTGGGCTAAATAAAGGCTACCGAGTCTTATGTAACCGAGGTCCAAGTGTGCAATAACAGTATGCTGAGTATAAAGAAGAGAGACAACTTGTTCATGTTGTACTGAAAATATCACAAGGGCGTCACTCTGACAGGCGCCGTGGCTTCACTCAGATAGGGGGTGATTTAACTTTACCTCTCGCAATATCATGGGAACAGCTGGGTCTCTTTACTCAGTAGTTTATCTGCTTGTACACCCCAACCAGAACTATATATATAGTTCAAAATGTAAAAAAATACATTTAAAACTGTCTGTTTGCTTAACAAATCCTGAGTAGCTGAACCCATGATTAACTACAGAGCACATTATGATGCTAAATGCTACTCTATCTTGTTTCCTTTGTTAGTTTGCATCTGTGTCACTATTAGTGCTGAGAAGCTAACGCTAAGTGAGCAGCTAATGGGTCTTTGAACAAGAAATGTAGCTGCAGGATGCTGTTTTAATGTGTTAATTCTGTGAATGAGATAAATGAGGGGGTAGCGGCCAGCAGAAACCTGACCAGATCACACAGACAACCATTACACCACTTAGCAAGACAAAAGGCCAGGAAGCAGGAGCTGAGGAGAAACAGGCTGGCTGTTACATCCATGACATTATGGATATGAGGACACATTGAGGCATTAGGCTTCAGGACAGAAAAGTTATTAAAGATTTACAAAATGAGGGTTTACGTTAAGTGAAAGTTATTTTATCTCATAATTTTCACATCAAACTCCCTTTAGTGTTGTCTCATGGTATATCCCTTTAATGAGTTACATGAAAGCTGCATTAATTTATATTTAGATTATATAGATATAAAGTTGCATCAAATATTTTTTCTGGCATGCCCCTCCATGTTAGAAGCCAAAGAAAGTTAAGGCCCCATGTGGACATTTCTTTAGCATTCATTAACAGTGTTAGGGGAACCAAAACGGGGGTTGCTTGTGGTTTCAGTGCAGTTTTCCTCAACTTTACTTTACTCAAGTTTTACTGTTTTACTGTGTCAGTCTCACCACTCTCATCAGCTGTACATCAGCAGACAAAGTTAGCATCTAGATGGGAGTATTTAGCTGCTAAAGAGCCAGATATTTCCTTTGGGGGAGCTGGTGGAGACCAAAAGCAGAGCTAAAAGGAGAGTGAATATTGGACCTACATTCACCATTTAGCCAAGAACAGTCTGGTAGATGTGTAATTGTTTGCTAACACATTTCCCACAATCTGATCTCTGAAGATTTCCCTAAATCTCCTTCCCGCGACATACAAAACCTACCACAAGTGAAATCTTGTGTACTCCCTGCTGGAGGCAAAACAAGGCATCAACAACAAAATAGAAACTCTTCCAAGCCTCTTTCAGTGTTACAGTCCAACCTGCTTGCCTTTTGAGCTGTCCCTCCCTATACTGTTCAACAACAAAGACAACATCAAAATACCATTTCCCTGTGACTTTAAACTGTCACTTTAATCCACTATCTCACTGTTGACACACTTTGTCTTCAGGCTTTGTTTCATCTTTTTCATCTCGTGCTGCTTTTCCTTTTTTCTTCTTCCACTTAGTTTAGCATTTCTCTACATAACCTCACATGCACTTGAATCGGCACAATTACTTTTCTTTCCTGCTGTAATAACAGTGGTAAAGACAGAAAAACAAGCCCCCCCCCCCCCGCCCACCTTTCAGTTACAGGATCAAAGATGGCTTGAGAGGATGTGGATGGGAGCAGCACTGACAACACCACACACATAAAGACCGAACTAACAGCTTCTGCACTGTCACCGCCTGGCACTGCCTCACAAGGAGAATCTGGCTCTGAGAACTTCAGGAGGTCCTGGAAAACTCTGAGTCTAAAAAACACCTTGATGACCTCTCAACTCTTCGAATAGGCTGCTGTCACCTGCCTGGTAATTACCTGCCAATCAGGGCAGTAGATGGTCCTGCAAAGAAAAAGGGGTGGCAGTCAAAGATCAGGCCCAGTCACAGAGACGGAGGGAGAAAAAAATATATATATGAGGTAGAGATCGAGGGTGAGCCACAGGAAAAAAAGCTGAGACAGAGGGGCTCATAATGAGGCCTGTGAAACAGACACAGCTGTCAGAGCAGCAGAGGGAGACGGAGACAGTCGGGCTGGAAACACACACCCTTGTTGCTCATCTATGGATGCCAATTTGGGGGCTTTTATCTGGGGACACCATTGTGCTCAATTTTAGGGCTCTGATACTGTACGCCTGCTATTGTACAAGACAAACTGCAAGGGATACAGCAGTGCTCGCTGCTGTCGAGCAGATGATTAGAAAGGAAAAGAAAGGAAAAGGGAATACAGAAACAAAGATTGAAAACTGGGAAATGTTTTGAAATAATCTTTTGCCATCAGATGAAGACTATTTTTGGAAATATTACAGGATATTATGAATGCCTACTGATGGTTAATTGATTACATTATGTTTTATTTTTACTGTGCTGTCAGAAAATATGACTTTTCTCTCTTCTTTTGATGGCCCGTTGATGTGAAGCAGGAACACATTGTCTTCGTCTGTTGGATTCATTATTCAGGCCCAACCATCAATATTGTATTGCTCATAGTTCCTGGAGTGTTGATCTTGACTGCACATCAACTTTGACTTTCTGGCACTGTCACTGAGTTTGTGTTGACTTGCGTAGAAAGCGGAAGCTCCTTCCAGTATGTTTCAAATCGAGGGTTTTATGGCTCCTTCAATGTCAGTACTTTGTCAAACACAAAAATGTGAACTTTTGCAAAATAAATAAGAAGTCGTACAAACAGAGGTTTGCCGTTTGCTATATGGATTTGTTGGACTGGGGATTTACTATACAAGTCAAACAAACAGGTGGAGCCACTTGTCTTCCACATCACACAAGTTTTGTTAAATAAGCACGTCACCTTAAATGCATGCTTGTGATAACCAGGTGTTCAGACCAGAAACTGTGCTGTGTTAAAATAAACACAAGGGGCTGTGGGGATGTTGCTTCAGGTACCAGTGAGACAATCTTGTGAGGCTCGTTGAGTATAGATCCATGAGTCTTTAGGGTTCAGTATGCTTCAAACAAAGTGCTTATTTGATTATTGTAGAGCATCTAAAACCTGTGTCAATCAATTTTTGTTTCCGAAACCAGGAATTTGGCAAGCACAGTCACTTCCGTTGGTCAGGTGTGCGGAGGTAAGAAAGTAGGCAGAATTTGAACTTCTCTCACTTGTTTGTTCTTTACACAGCAACTTCAGTCACTTTATTAACAGTATGTACAAATGAGTCCAACCATTGAATGCCTTTGAGGAAAGATTGTCCCAGAGTGTGCTCTGTTGTCCCCTTTTTTAATTGATTATCGCACCTTGCCTCTCTATGATCCCCTAACGCTGTGTGGCTGCATCTTCTTCCTCAATTATTGCAAGGTTATCAGTGGAATTACCGCTTTCAAGCCATCTACAAGTAATGTGCTGTTGCACAAGTTTGAATGACTGAAGTTTGTTGAATATTTTGCATAGCTTTGAAGCCACAGTTTGCCAGGTTTACCTTCTTTGCCGGACCGCCATGTGTCGGCACCCCTGCTATACTAAAGCAGCGCGCTAATTGAAAAGAGCCGTTGTTGTTTCATGTAGTCCTGGGCTGTAATTGAGGGCTCTCCGGTCAACTTTTGTGCCCTGACTGCACATTCTGTAAATCAAAGCATTCAATTAGTAATGTTGTAATGCAGAGGTCGGAGTAAGTCACAAGCAAGTCCTTAGTTACTGTGAGAATCAAGAAAGTTGTGTCATATGAAAATTCTGATGAGCTCCCTGAGATTACACATTAAAATCAGTTAAAAGACAGTGGTCATGAAAAGTTTAGTTTTTTTCATATTTCCAATCAACGGAAACTGTTGGAGCCTGCTTATTCCTTGTAAATCTCACAGATATTTGACATTTTGTGGCAATCGATGACAAGCATCCAAAATGAACAACAGTGGAGAATGGAGAGTTGTATCAGGAGAGCTGCACACGGGAGTGAGATTCACTATTGCGAAGTCTCAAGTCTTCAAATTTGCGACTCGAGTCAAGTCATGGGATTCCGAAATCATAAAAACACATTAAAATGAACAGAAAGAGATGGCATGAACATGTTTACATGATCATGGGAGCAAGCACTGTGTCTATCTTTATCTGAGGGCATGAATATGTGGCCACAGAAATGCTTCATGTGATTTAACCAAATGCTGTGCCCTTCCACGTACAGCCCTTGTACCCTCCTTCACTCAGGTACTTATGCTGTTCCTATCCGTGCTTAGGGCTTAGTGTGGACACTGGAACTGGGCCAAACTCTCATGAGAAGGAACGGGAGCAGAATTTTGCCCTCTGACCTCCTATTTTGGCAGAAAGAGCAGCTTCCTGTTTGCAGTCTGGAAGGCGGACAGACAGGGAGCAGGTGGACAGACTGAGGATCAGTGACCTGTGACGGACTGTGGATACACCTGCTGAAGCTGCAGGCAAAACAGACTGAAAGGTTTAGTGGTACCACATGGATGAATCCGAGCCCAAAAGAGCAGACAAGAAATAAGAGAAAAAGGGCAGCTGGAAGAGGAAGACTGGAAGCACAAGAATTGATTCATTTTATTTCAGTGCTGAAAATGAATAATTTCATACCAGTGTTACAATCGCCAAAGGCAATAACACTCTGGAGAGAATTAGCAACAGTGAGGTTCATTTCACCTTCAAGTTAATCACTCATCACTTCAAAATCCTGCACACTGCTGGACGCTATTTTAATCAAATAACACATAAAAACAAGTGTCAGTAATGTTTTTGAATTTCATCACATCTCCACCAGTGTGGTAAGTGGCCATGTTTAATTCATAGTTTTCTCTAAATGATGTAGAGAGCTGCGCTCAATATTTCTCTGGACAACGGCAGACTACTTGAAATGATGAAAAACCAGCTAATTGTCATTTCCTTCGTTTTAAATTCACGATTCCTTGTCGAAGCCTGTGCTCGGGAGAAATGATGATGCTCCATTTCAGGCCATTCGGTCTGTTTAGATCTTAGCACCATCTCACTCTGTCACTGCCATCTCTCCATCCCCTGCTTTGTTATCGTCTATGTCATTATGACCACCGTTCCTCCTTCCTTGTTCTGCTCGGCTTGTCGGCTGACAAGCTGAGCGTAATGGAGATGGGTAGGAAAGGCTCGGAGCGTTGCCCCCGAGCACAGAGATATGAAAAAAAACGTAATAGCTGTGAGAATTATGGTAATAGATTAATTTGGACTTATGATAGTTTGAATTTGTTGCTTCTGTGTGCTCTTTTTATTTCCTTTTTCATCCTTCCCAGCAGGATGCCAACAGGATATTGGATATGAGTTGTTCTGGAAACAGCAAAAGACAAGCAATGACTCACCGTGATTCTGAAGATGTACAAGAAAACACAGTGAATCCATTTAGGATATGTCTCTCTTGTTTTCTATTTAAAAAGTCCAGTAAGCTTATAGGCACTGAAGCTTGAAATAATATTTTAACTAAATATCTGAGCTGAGTGCACAGTAATAGGCTTTGCCACTGAGTTTATGTAAGGATCACACACAGAAGAGGATCCTGTGAATACTGATCAGTGGGGACAGATTCACCAGATTGACTTGTGCCTCTCTTTCGGCCTTTAACATTTTGGCAGACTTCTTATAATAAGTCTACGCCTCCTTTGTCTAGGAAAAATAGTTCTCAGCCTTCTCCCTGTACACACAAGCACACACATACAGTCACTCTCTTCCTGTTTCTTCCCCATCTTCTCTTGCTTTCCCTCCCTTAGCGCCCAGGGGTGCTCATTTTTCAACAAGCTATACTTTGCTGTGGTCGGCTTGTGCGTCAAACACACAAACACACACAAAAAAAAAAACACCCACACACATACACACACGTGCAGCAGCTGCACAGTGTTTGCATTATAGATCTGCAGAGGAAAAACAGCAGCGGCGGATACCTGGAGGTAATCATTGGGAAATTAATTTGAGGCGATACGGGCGAGTGCCGATTGATTGTCTGCCTCCTGTGTTGCTGTGATGCCCACTGGAAGGCAGCCAGTCTTCATCTGAAGCACCTCTACAATAAAAAACATACATCCACACGTACATATATATATATATATAATGTACCTCAAAGCTAGAGCAGCAAGATGAGACGTATGAGGAATACTAACAGAGTCTCTCTGGGGCTCGAGGTGAAAATAAAAGCATGCAAGCTGACATACTACTCTCATTACATCAGGGATTGTAGAACTCATGCTTCATGTTCCAGGATGGAAAAAATAAGCAGAGAGAAAAGGTTAGAACTGCGCTAGTCCTATTAATGGATAATTTAACAGATTCTGGCTTTGCATCTTTTCTCCACTTTGTAGAAATACTTTGTAGAAATAGATTCCTCATTACAAGTATCCACAGCTTTGAATCTAACCGCTGGATTAACATTATGAGCTGTGTTTATGGATCTTTGATTAATGAAGCTCCTCCCCGGCCGTCTGCTCCCTAATGCAATATGTATGCATTGTTTTTCTTCCGTTTCCTCTGTGACTCTGAATGGACTGCAACTAATTACACACGCAGCAAAATGAAAAATACAAACTGCTTTTGCACATTCAATTTGCATTAAATCAGGCTTTAATGTCACTTCATTTTAAGCTTGATAAAAAATCTGAATAAAAGCCTCTCACAAAGATCTGTTTGCACGGTGGTTGTTTGTGTGAAAATTTAAACAACTGTGTCTTCGCTTTGTTCCGGGAGACGAGGCCAATGTTGAATCGGAGTCAAGCTGGAGTGCTTTAGCTGAGCTCGGCTGAACCTCATTATAACTTTTCAATTAGAGAGTGACTGAAGTCTGGGGCGACTGCAGAATCAGAAACTCTCCAACCAATCGGGGCCTTTTTAATCATTCCCTTTGGTTCAAGGGGAAACTATGAATGAGAGAGGGTAATGAATGGCCCCTGTGAACTGCGGTGCCAACGGAAAATGGGGCGCTGAATTGTGTTTTTGTTGGAGAAGTTAAAATTTGAAAACAACAAAAGATGGAACATTGTCATTTAGACATGCATACAAAACATTTTTTTTTATTCTTTTGGGAGACACCAGCAGCAGCAGCAACATCTTTCTATTCTCCATCTGCCCTGCACCTGTTTCTTATCTGTCAAAATAATTTGATGGAGGATTGGACAAAGCTCCAGAGGCTGGTCCAGAGGGATTGTACTTTCAGAACCAGTGTGTTAACATTTCGTGATAGGAATCAATCAAACTACCACAAGAAGACACAAAACTACTATAAAGTGATGCAAAATGACCACAAACAGATACACAACTATACCGCAAAGAGATGCCAAAGAACCACAAAGAGACAAAAAAAACTACCACAGAGACAAAATACAACCACAAAGAGACAGAAAACTACAGCAAAGAGATTAAAACTACCACAAAGACATGAAAACAACCACAAAGAGATGAAGAACTACTACAAAGAGACGAAAAAGACCACAATAAGGTATTTATTGATATTATTCCACATTAAAATACATAAAGTTGTTTATTTGACATTCATTTATTACACTGATTAAATATCACAACTATTAATAATGTAAAGTTTATTATTGTGTTTAAATGTGACACTTCTTTCAATCTGCCCACAACAGTCAAAAGTTTTCTTGCCGAGTTCAGTCTCTGACAAAAGATTTAGATTTGTTTGCACTTAAACAGTAAAACAGCCGAAAACCAGGCCACCGTTCAGCTTCCTCTCTGATACAGACACGATACAGTATGTTTGGTGATGTCAACTCATCTCATCTGCTGGCAGATCATCTCATCCCACTCACTGTCTGACTGACTGACATCCCTCTATCCTGCTTCCTGTCTCTTTGGTAGCAGCAGGCCACATGGGGAAATGTAGCACGTTTTAAGGCAGAATGTTTTGCTGTTACACGTGGGTGTTTTTTTTTTTTTTCTTTTTCTTTTCTTTCTTTCACACAAAGTGCCTCCTCCGCTTCCTCCCACCCTCCCCTCATCTGAAAAAGAGTCGTCCTCTGGTGCAGTTGGTGTAAGAGCCCGGCTCAGACAACACAAGCCTGCCAACAGTCTGCCGCAGATTCCTCCAATCCCTCTTCACAGTCGTCTTATCCCAGGCCTCATTATCCCAAGGCTCTGGCAGTCATCAGCTGTGCGGCAAACGTCCGCCGAATCCGCTCTGAACGGGCCCAGAGCATCTTCATTATGTTTCGAGCAAACCAATCGCATACATCACGGCCCGCTGGGGAGGCCCTTATGCGTGTCTTATTTCACTGGGGTTTGAAGGAGTCCACCCTGAGAGAAAAGTGAGAAAAGTCTATTTCTGTAAAACGACTGATATGCATTCATTTGCTCATTTGCTGTTTCTATGGTGAAACCAGCCCTCTTTTTCCTTCCATGATCCTCTCTCTCTCTCTCTCTCTCTCTCTCTCTCTCTCTCTCTCTCTCTCTCACTCCTTCATTCTTTCTCGCTCTCATTTCAAACATTAATCTTCACATTTCATATTTTGGGGCTTTGATCAGTTTTGTGTGGTGAACATCATCATGCAAGTCGTTTCACACAGCCGGGGGCTACTAATCATTATTATCAATCAAAAATACAGTCCAGGGTGTTGCAGCACGTTACACGCCAACATCCAGCCAGTTTGCTTAATTATACATCACAAACAAAGTCCTGCAGGCTTCAAAAGGTGAGGGTGTTTGGATGGTGCACTGCACAGTATCTGTAAGTGGACTTGAGCGCTCAGGTGTCTCCTTGACGGCGTTTGAGGACATGCAGCTTCGGCTTTAAATCCCAGACCTTTATATTCTGCTCCCTCAGACACCCTCAGCCCGCTCTGTTCTGACATGTTATGCCTGCCTGTGTTTGCCATCTTTCTCTCTTCTCATTCTCCCCTTTGAAGTCGGGCTTTCTCGACAGTCTGAGCTCTCCTACACTTGTCATTAGGAGCAGCAGCACCCCCCCCCCCGCATGTCTCATCTCACCCAAGAGGTTTGAAGCCTCACCCAGAGCGACTGGCTGATCAACTCCCCGTGGGGGTAAAATGTGAGATATTGATGTGACGCAAGCCTTTAGTGTCACTGTAGAGGAATGAAAGCAGTACAGTCGTCTTCTTCTTCATTAGTGCCTAATTACATTTCCTGCTTATAGAGTGAGACTGCTCCTTTGATGTAACACTAATTAATTGAGATTTAAAAAAAAAAAAAAAAAAAAATGAAAATGCAACATTTCTTTAGTAGCTTTGGAGAAGGATTAGCAGAAGCACCGGAGTTATTATGGTTGTGATTATCTGCTCTTTAAAATAGTATTTTAGCAATTAAGGTGATTAAACAAAACAAGAACAATGAGAATCAATAATGATTACACAACGTTTCAGGGTAAATCACTTGTCTTGGAAGCTTTATAATACTGCTGGCGAAATGCATCACATCCTGCAGACTGACAGAAAGCCATTTGATAGCAGGAATAATGTGGCAAAGGGGTGCAATGACGTCATGTCACAGGGAGGTCAAGAGAGGGTCGAGATAATTTATTGTCCTACTGGTGCTCTTCTTTCATCTCTAGTCTTCAGGTAAAGTTGACCTCTGCTCGAGATCACAATGTCGTCATAACAAGCTGTTAAATTGAGCTTGAAGGTTCGTTTCTGACCTTGACAAAACAATCTTAGCTCAAGCTGGCGTTACTGACTTATTCCAGCCTTTATTTAAGGTCCTTCCATGGCTTTCAGTCACGTGATAATAGGTAGTCCTATATAGTGGGAGACCAAAAACCCCTTTTGCATTTCAGTCACTGTTTGTCGTGCCCCCTACACTTCCCCCCCTCGGCTCTTGATAATACGTAGCACCATAAGTCATGCCAGCTTGGGGGCAGTGTCTCAGGGGTTAAAGTTTATTATTAACTGACACAGTATGTGCAGTCTGCATTATTGTTGACTCACTCCGTCTGTCTTTGTAGGGTTGGACAGGAATCCTGTGGACCTGTGTGTAGGATGCAGTTGAAACTTCCTTTGCTTTACCCTCCCCTTCCAAGCACGAAGGAGAAACTACAATGGCTGCAAAACATGCAAAAAATGTGATCTGCCCTATGTAGAGCCAGACGATCTGCTCTCTCTGTAGATAAAAACGGGTGTTCAGGTGATCATACACTAATAAAAACATAGTTATGCATCTTATGTATTAAATATCTGCCAATAGATCCTACACTCTGCACCTTTAAGTTCACTGAATATTGGATTGTTAGCATTGGTTGGCGATTCCCACAAGAGGAAGTGCTGAGGTAGGGCTTATTAATTGCTATTGAAACACACCAATTGTGTCTGTTCAAAAAGCATTCTGGCATCATATGTAGATGACCTCTCTGCTCTTTCTCTGGCCTGCACTGACTCCTGGTCGATGACTTTGAGTCTTTCTCAGTTGATGTTGTGACTGATTTTGGTGTGTTTCCCTCAGTGGGGTCTTGTCTTTACAGCGTACTGTGACAGCAGAGATCTTAGATCTTCTCATCCAACTCTCTGCAAGAAATCAAAAGCAGCATATTTCTCAGAATCTTTTCCCTTCTAGGATTGTTTTGTCAAATAAGTTGATACATGTTTTAAAAATTGGATGCTTTCTATGCCATTTGGATTTGGAAGCACCTTTTGATGCCTTTGAATTTAGCCGGTTAGATTACTGTAATGCCCTTTTTTGCTTGTCATCCTGTAATAGCTATTTAAGGGCTTCAGCTCAATCAAAATGCAGCCACTCGCATCTTAATTACGTCCAAAAAACTCAATCATATCACTCAAACATCTCCAGTTGCTACCTATTCATTAGAGAACGGACTTTAAGATCCCTGCTCGTGGTCTATGAAGCTCTTAATGGTCTGGCTCCAGATTACATATCTGACATACTTCCAATTTGTCTACCCAACAGATTTCTCAGGTCACCAGACAGATGTCTCCCTCAAATTCCCAGAGCTCATTCTAAATCTGGCGATTGAACATTCAGTGTTTATGCACCTAAAGCCCAGAACAGCCTGCCTGCTCATGTTAGGTTTGCACAAACTCTATCTTCCTCTACTTTTGCGTGAATTCCTGTGCTGTCTGTATCTGTGTTTGAACCCTTTTTATTGTTTTATCACCCTGTAAAGTACTGCTTTTGTACGCGCTTATGCTCTTCTAATTAACTTGAACATAAGTACAAAACTAATTCAGTGTTGCTGTGACCTCTAACAGGATAATAATCATACCACTGTGCTGCAACACTTGACAGGAGTCATTTGCAGACTTGTATTGGTCCCAGGTTGGATGGAAGTGTTTCCTCTTGGGGAAAATTGTGATCATGATGAAAGCATAAAAACACTGCAGTCTTGGGAATCACTGCTGCACAATATTTTGCAGATGGTGAGTATAATTAGTGTCCTGGTATTAAAGGCACTTCCAGTACTTGCTCAATTGCTTCCTTCCTCTTTCTCTGTCTCTGGGTAATATTTAACCTAGATAAAGTAAAGCATTTTTTTCTATTATTTCACTTACACACATGAATGATTTTTAAATGTCGGTCCATCTAGAGTGGAAATGTGAACTTTACCCTTTAGTACTGCTCATTAAGAGGATAATTTTGGTTTACTGCAACTGGTGTCTTATTTTCATAGGCCATTATTTCTATCAGATATAACGGCGTCGTACTCACCAAGCTAATTGCTGAGATCTGGGGACGTGGTGCTGAAAAGAAGCAAGAAGGGGGTAAGAGATACAAGCACTTAGACTTTAATGCTTGAATTGGAATAAAAAAGATGCCAGTGCTCGGCTGCGATACTCAATCTGACTGTATGAACTTGGAAACTTTTAGAGCAGCTCATTAGTGTGTAGAGGGTCAATATCCTTCTTGGTGCTATGCTAGGAAGATTTAAATAATTAATGAAAATGTCCATGCTGTGCCAGCTGTGCGTAAAAAACGCAGGTGTGTGCACTTCTGCCAACCAGCTGGTCTGACCCCCCGTTAACACATACGGACTCAAACACTAGACACAGGCTACCATTCACTGTGAATGAAACATTCAAATAAAATCCTGCCCCCGAGGTTCAGGATTCAAAAGTCATCAAGCCGGATGACGTGGAGAAGTTTCAGATTTCCTCTAAGGTGCAGAAGCAATAACCTGGAGACAACCAGTCATGCTTGTTTTGTTTCCCTCGGGACTCAGAAGCTGTTTTCTACTCCGGTTCAACCGTTTAAAAGCAGCTTAAACAAGAGAGCTGATCTTCACAGTCAATGCTTTCCCCATTCAATATGATTTACTTCTAGGCAGGCGGAGACGGAAGTGTACACAATCCGCTGAAAGCTTTTGCTTCTGCAATCTGCGCCTCTCACTGTGTTTATTTATTTGTGGAAAGTGAGAGTATACAGTGGATGTAGTACTCATGTAGGCTGCGGTTCAGGTACTGAGTCAGAAGATCATTCAGATTTTAAACAAATTCCCATGTCGGTAAACTTGGTTGGACTAGTGGTGCAATCCAGTAAATCCAGTTTGAGTAACAGATTATATGTGTTTAAATATGTGTGTTTGAAATTCTCAATCATGATTATACCACTCTGGAAAGTTATCATGCCAACAAACATGTCATCTTTTTGGAGTAGAAATACAGTGTTCATGTTACAAAGAAATCTACCAGGAATTGTTTGGCCAACGCAGCACCTCGCCAGATGATGTATAGTTGTGTCGCAGCAAAAAGTAGAGCCTGTTTCGTTTTTGGTTGTTTTTGCCAGATGACGTGCGTTGGCAGTAGCACCCCCGCTGCACCAACAGACTGGTTCCATTCAACTGAATGAGAGAGCTGCAGTTTTCACGCAGGACTCAAGTCAGTCTCTCTCCTCCTCTCTCTACTTTATAGTGCTGCAAGTTTCATACACCTGAGTCAGCCCTGCCACCAAATTCAACAACCAATGGCTATAGTCGTAAAATAAAAAGGGTGTTGTCACCCTTTTAAAAATGTTATTATAATTGATAGAAATGATGGCCTTAAACTGTGCCTCAAGCGTAATAAACCAGGGAATGTCGTTTACAAGGTTAAAAGATTTCAACACTGGACACACACAGTTTGAGAATTATGCTGGAGGTCAGGGCATTGGGGATTCGAGTATCTGTTTTTTTTGGTATCTCAGCTCCGTTGAGTCATAAGCATGCTCCAGAAGGGTTTGTCATGCCCGAGCTCTGCCTGCGGCACTCTCCTGCTCAGGAGCTGTCAGTGGCAGAGTTTCCCTGCCAAGTCACAGTGGGCGAACCAGCAACCTCCATACACACAAACACACAACTGCTTAAACATTTTAAAAAAAAGAGCAAATACGACTGCATTTTCTCAACAATGAATCAGTTAAATCCTAGTTTCTGTTCCATATTCATGCAAACATAATAAATCTGTCTCACACTCTGTCCTCTGTTGCAGAAAATTGACCGCATAATTAGCACTTGAGGACGACACCACAGGTGAATTTGCTTACTCATCTTCTCTGCAGATAAATGGGAGCACACGCCGTTGCACACCTTGTGCTCATCAGTTACCCAAGTGAGACAGGTGGTGCTGGATAGTCAGCGTGTATGCCCTCTCCATAGCAGTATGTGCTGGCATCCTCCCCTGCCATACTTTTGCCGCCTACGCACACGGGTGCTGCAGATGGGCTCTGGTGTAGCGTGAAGCCGAATGCTCCTTTACAGTCCTCCACGGTAGAGGAAAACACACTTCCACTTCCCCACCTTTTATTAAGTCCTACAAACTCAAGGTCACAGTACTGAGAGTTTTAGAAGTTTTATAGGCGGTCCAGAAAATGATGAGTAGGTTAAGCAGTAGTGAAACTAATTTAGTTGCAGCTCCGTTCCACAAAACAAGCAATTTGAAGAGTTCACCTTGGGCTTGAGGGAAAGTTATGATAGGAATTTTGCACTTGTTACTAAATGATTAGTTGGGAAATCAATCAGCAGTGGAAAAATGCTTCCATACTTTAAAAGGTTTGGTTCACCGAACTGACAAACATATTTTCTTGCTCACCGCTGGTTTAAGTTGAATTAAAAACTGAATAAATAAAACCAAAACTATCTTCTAGAAACCACAAGGAGGAAATGTTTTTTTAACTCATCCGTCTGTGACGCTGTCATGTTTTCAAAATAGGCTTTAGCTGTAGCACATAGCACACACAAAAGGCACATTTTTTTAACTATAAATGATGTTGTATTCCAGTTGGTTAGTTAGTTTATTAACTGCTGTTAGTTATTAGTTTGATTAATGGTTTAATAATGTGTGTATTGATTACTGGCGCTGGCTGATCATGCTAATTATCAGTACTGTACTGTTTCTAACACAGTAAGTGGTTGCCCTTTGGTGTTTTTAAACTACTTTCCTATTAAATGAAACATGATGTGCTTGTTATTAATGGTTTTATTATTAATGATAAAAAAGAGGTTGGAGACCAGACAGACTCTTTGTGGAAGATCTTGTAGTGTGTGACCCCCTGTTGCTGAACCACAACCACTTCAAGACTGAATGTTGTGTAGTGTCAAAAGTACAGAGACCTGATGACATTGAAACTCATGTAGTGTGACCGAGGCTCGAGTCGTCGTCACTTTGTGAGAATCTGGTCCCGACACTTTTGATGGAGACAGTGTTTACATGACAAAAACTCTAAAATAGAAATCTGTGGCTGCACAGTATCTCACAGTGTGGTGTAGGATCACCGTTTTGCAGCGATGACCAGAGACTTCATCACATTTCTTTTACACTTGTCAACTTTTGACAAGGTATGAAGAGGTGTTAAGTCATCCAGGTCACAGGACAGCAGTGCTACAAGTACTCACTCAGAGATAATCCCATTCTCTTTCCCCCTGGGCAGTTTCACACCAACTCACATGGACCTGCTGACTCATGAGACTCACACACGTGACCTCGTTGACCCCTCAGGTGACATCAGTGTGCTTTGGACCGGGGTGAGTGGGTGAGTTACAAAACATCTTTAAGAATTAATCAGAAAATACAGCTGCCTTTGATTTAGTTCTTCTAGATATTGAAGCTCTGAACATGTATACGGGTTAAAACTTTGAAATCCAAGATGCCATATTTGTGTTGCTGCATCATTGGATCAAACGGAAATTTTTAGATGTCTCGTACATTATTTTATACGTTTCTCTATAATTCAGCCTCACACGGTGGGTAATTTATTGAGACACTGAGATCTTGACTATAATTTAAAATAAATGTCTTGTGCTTGGAGGTCTGTGGGATTGTCAGCGATATGAATGAATGACCCCTGCAGTTTTACCTCCTGCTGTCAGGTTCTTGATGCTGAAGAAGTGGCAGTCAGGCATGAATCCCATCAGAGCAATCAAAGGGTTTTAGCTGATCTGATCTACCTCGTATTCACCTGGCTGTGATTAACCGTGCCTGATTCTAAAGAGGGGGGGGGGAGATGAATGAATGTTTCTGCTTCTAGCTCTCTCATACAGGATTATTGTACTCAAGAATGGCTCAGACACATCTCATTATGAAACACAAGATGTGATTTGGTGCGCTGCTGAGCTGTGATCAAACGCAGGAATTCATTCAATTTGCCAATTTTGCCAATGACAAACCTGGAATTTCAATAGGGGGGTTTCAAGGACTGCAGCTTTGTTTTTTTTGGATGCAAGACGAGTGTAGAGGAGAAAAAGGTCAGACATGTCAAATTCACACAAACGCATACTTTTAGCCACGAGGGAAGAGTTGGGTGAACTTGCTGACCTCACTGCCTCAAATGTATGTGCTTCCCGAGAGGGCAACCGTCAAGATTAATGACGGACATCCACGTCAGCTCCCTGAAGGGGGAACAAAGGCATTTTATAGCTACGTGTGTGTGTGTGTGTGTGTGTGTGTGTGTGTGTGTGTGTGTGTGTGTGTGTGTGTGTGTGTGTGTGTGTGTGTGTGTGTGTGTGTGTGTGTGTGTGTGTGTGTGTGTGTGTGTGTGTGTATTGATCAGTGGTGAGCTACAATACTGTAACTCCATTCAGCATCATCCATTGACAGCAGGTTATGGTGATTAAGTGCTCCTTTATCAGTTCTTAGGCTACAACAAAGGTCCAAAATAGGATTAAGTGGAGACGTGGAACGCTACCACTGCTAATGCTACGGCCCTTTGAGAATCTGCTGGCAATGAGAAGAGCCACGATGCTGCAGGGCAGGATTACTGAACAAAGAGATGCAGGGATATGGAATGAGGTGCACCCCCCTCATCCGCCTTTTTTATCTTGACATCCAAACCTCTTAAGTGCTTCCTATACCATCAAATTCTACTCGTTGAGGCAGCATCCCTCGCTCGTTTTCCCATCTCTCATGTCCGCCGCGTGTTGTTTGTCGCCGTATGAGTTAGTGCTGAGGGGCAACAGCAGACGTGGTTGGCTTGAGCGGTGAGAGCAGCGAGAGGGACATTCATTCATCAAGAGGAAGTGAAGTGCAATCGAGGCAGTAAGTGTAAGGTAGATAAATTGCTAATAACCTCGAGGAATGAGATGATTCATCGCTTCCTAAAATTAAGTTCATTATAGGACTATCTGTGGAGATACATCAGTGTCTCCTACTTCAGATGTTTGTTGCAGTTTAGGTTCCATTGAGCTTTTTCTCCAAGAAAAAATGGACAATTTATTTCCTCATATGAACACAAGAAGAAATCTAAATCCCTGTAGGGCTGCACAATTGTTTTTATTATTATTGATTCTTTACTGATTTAGTTTTTCACTGTGGCGGAAAGTAACTAAATACTGCACTTAAGCTACTTTATACTTCTACTCCACTACATTTTAGAAGGAAATATTTTACTTTTAACTGCACTTAATTTATCTGACAGCTGGACTAACTTTTCAGATTGAGATTTTACATAAAAAACGTATGGTTACTTGCATAACCTCAGTTCTCTGAGTAGCATGTGACCATATGAGGGGATGTAACCCTCAGTGAGACATTTAAATGCTTTCTGGCTTGTGACCATAGTCACTATTTGGGGCCTCTTTCCACGTGTCAGACGTCTTTGAGTTTTTTCCAAGTGTGAACTTATCATGACGTCACCCATTGGTTTGTGGAGTAGCGTTTTGAAGCCATGAGTTTGGCATTATGGTCATCGCCACGTTGTTTTTTCTGCAGCCAGCAGCGGTGACGTACTGCGAGTTGAGCTGCACTCATTGGCTGCGCTTAGTTTTGACTCGTCCCTAGCACGAAACGTTGGTGGCTTGCTTGGTCACACAGGTTCTCGTATTACAGATAAACATTTCATTAAAATGTGTTTCCAAAACGATTTTAGGTGAGAAATAGGCAATGCAGGAACAGAATCTTGATTCACATTGGATCAGCACTGCCTAGTTTGACAGTTTGAGTTTTATGCGGTGTGTTGGACGGACACAGAGAATTACTTGTCAATCACAAGGCAGCCGATACCCTGTTTTATTGTCTATTTTACTCTAGATGGGACCATTATTTACAAAAAGAACATGATGCTGTATGGAAGAAGACTTGATACTAGCGATTGAGGCCTTCAACTCATTAGGAAAACTGTTTACTGAGCTAATAAATCAAGTGAGAATTTCTCCATAAGTACTATCAGCCAATGGAGCTGCCCCCGGCTGGCTATTAGGAAGAAAGAAAGAAGGATTAAGACACTTCTGCGTTGGCTTCACTTCCCAAGACCTGAAAGCTCTGTCCACTAATTATAGATCGTTAATGGTTGTTTGCAGTTCCAATAATTCTTTTTATTTCTGCTCTAAACGTCTCTGATGGTTCCATTTAAACGTAACATTATCTAAAATTTCACAGAAAAAGCAAAGATTAGAGTAAAAAAACTCAATTTGTTCTTCTTTCCTCTCCAATTAATCATCTCACAACCCTTCAGATTTCCCTTGTGACCCTTTAAAGTGGCCCCAACCCATAAGTTGGGAACCAGCTAACCCAGCCGCTGAGCAGACATATGAGCTACAGAGGTCTGGTAACCTCACTTCTTTCTAACTCGATTCATTTTTTTCATTTTAAAGTTGTAATTCGTACTCCCAAGACCTTTAATCAGTTTGACGTGTAACATCGCCGCCCTTGTTGTAGTATTGATACTTTTACTTTAGGAAAGGATCTGCGTCACTGTTCCACTACTGTTTTCAGGATTAGTTGATTGAGTCTATTAAATGTTAATTATAGTGATTAAAACTCAAATGTTTTGTTCTGTGGGACCAACAGTCCAAAGACATTTATATTTAAAGAGAATATTTGCTTGAAAAAAATCATCTTCTCAATCAAAATAGTTGCTGATTCATGTTCCGTCATTATTTTAGCACCAAATCATAGATTTGTTGTGTCGAAAAAAACAAACAAAACAGAAACACGCTTACAAACAAATATTCTGTTCCAAAAAAAAAACAAAAAAAACAAACTAGATTACTATCCTCCATGACCAGTCAGTGGAGCAGAGCTGCTGCTTACACAACACATGAGAGGAGCCTGGGAACAAACAGGCGCTCAGAGTAACCTTGCCAACCAAAGTGGAAACTCCCCCACGCGTCCATTCATGTGAGGATGTACAGCCCTCACTGCTTCCTCACAATGCCGTTTATACTGCGAGTGCACACTGAGCTCTGAGGCCCGGCCAGAGACGAGCTATCGCTAGGCAACAGGCAGGAGGGAATCCGCAGCACAGCACAGACTCTGTTACTGCTGCTACAGTGAGCTGTATGGGCTCATGACAGATAACGGTCCGGATATAATTGACACTGACGAAAAAGGAAAAAAAGAAACAACCCACAAAGGGTCAAATTCAAATTGGTCGCCTTCGTGGTGCTTTGAGACACTGAGAGCAGCATGAAAGCAACATGTTCTTCAGTTTTTGGGCTCCAGTGAAGCTAAAATCGCATAAATTATCTTGAGAGGTTAAAAATCAAGAATTAAATTAGGGACTTAATTGGAAAAGTACCCCCATTATCATGTTTTCAGGGCGCAGATTAATCGCTCTCAATAAAATTACACTTATTGCAAACTGGGATTTAAAACTTTGATTCTTTTTCTGGATACCTTGAGTCAGAATGTTTTCACGCTGTGCTTAAAAAGCATTTAATGATTGTGTGAAAACAGCAGAATAACAAAACTAATAGAGAACACATACCTTTACAAAGTCTCTTCAGTCTTCTAATTGTGTAACAAATGGAAAAAATGAATGTTAAATCTGCACTGGATTTGAATCAACATCAAAATATTCATAGTGCAGTAGTCCATGCAAGAGGAGTGAAAATCTCTGTTTTTGTTTCGGGGCCAAAATGAATGGCTGCCCATTGCACGTTCCCAGAGCTCAAGGTGATGTCTGCAAATTATCTTTTTTGCCCGTCCAAAACCCCAAATAGTCAATTTAAAATATGGAACAGGAAAACAGGAAAACCTCACCCTCAGGAGGCTGGTATCAGAAAATGTTTGGTAATCTTTTCTTTAAAAAATGACTTAAGATTTTTGTTTTGTTTTTGCCAACAATCATCAATTAATCTGTTGATTATTCTTTAATTAAATGTTTACTTAATAAAATATCAGAAGATGCCTTGTACTAATATCCAGAGCCCAAAGTCACATCTTCAAGTTTCCTCTGATCTATAGTCCAAAACTTAGAGATCAGATCTAAAAACTTACGAGATCAGCAGATCCTCACTTTTGGGGAGCTGGAACAGAACGATATTTAGCTTTTTTTTCTTGATGAATGACTTGGTTATTGGAATTGTTGCAGATAAATCTTCTGTAGATTAACTCATTGATTAATTGACCAATCATTTCAACATAAGTGCGAGTATTTCGCTGTAGAAGTGACCTCTTTTTATTTCCCATAGTGTTGAGTTTTTTCTGTTTTTGGAGGGTCGCTATCTCAGTTCATATCCTCAAGTACTCGAGACAAGAGTTGCTATTGTGGACCTGTAAAAACTGTTGATACCATAATGGTCGACTTCAAATAAACTTAGGTTGACAAACAGGACTGAAAATACAACGTCTTTGGGAGTGAAAATTAAAAAACATATGATCTATAAAGTAAAACCAGGGACCTCACTTATATAAATGTTCTCAGATTTATACTTAAACTTAGTCAGAAGATAATTTCCGACACCGTGCTTCCATTTGATTCATAAAAGACACTGAGCTTAAAGAAAGAAGCCCATTTACAACTTATGCACCTGCCTTACAATCAGCACTTTGACCTCAGATAATGCTATCACAAATGAGAGTTTAGTCAGGATGAATTACAGCGATGCTAGGGGAGACTGAGGCCAGAAAACACGCATGCTTCACTGGACTAAATAATGGGTTGACAATGTCAAACACGGAGCTTGGGAGTGCGTCACACTATTTATAAAACCATGCGATCCCCACACCTAAAGCTAATGCAAAGTTCACTACAGGCTCCCAAACTGCAATAGCCTCTACATAACCTGCATGGACATCGCTTGCATCAAGTCCAGACTTCGACATGGAAATTATCTTACCTCTAAGCAAAGTAAAGTTTTATAAATTCAGCAACTACTCAGTCAAACTTACTACAAAATTGATTGTAAGTCAGTTTTATAAATGAGGCCTCTGGTTTTTAGGAGCACAGAAGGTTTGCTGTGATAAATGTCTCCTAGAAAAGCTGCACTGCGGTAAATGTTTAAAGTATTTCCCTCGTGGATGTAATTAACCAAATAATTTGCTTTATTGAACATAGGCCGTCACACAGGTAACAAAAACAGACAACTGATATGCTTGAAATGAAAAAAGAAAAACCCACATTTTATTGCACTTAAGTTATAAGAAAATAAAATTCTAAGTGAATCAAACAAATACACAATCCCTTTTAAGGTTTTTTCTGTCTGTTTTCTTTTTTGCCAGGCAGTTTACATGAACTGAAAAAATAAAACACCTGCAACAAATCTGATTTCTCAAACCAGATCATAAATTAAAACAGAGGGAGAAAACAACGAGAGGAGATAGAGCAAGATTGTTTTCTTTTTTTCTTTTTTAATATACAGTGTTATACCACTTTCACAGTTCAGCTTGAGTTGTGACTCTTGGAGATTGAGACGATTTTCGTTTGGCTACAATGTTTCTGTTCACGTTTTGTTGCCTTTGTGTTTTTATTTTTCCCACTGACAAATCCACGAGGCTGCGACCGCCCCGCTGATTTTCGACTGCAACACATGTAACACTAAGACTCCTGGCAGCACGACCTGTCAGTTGATGCTTGTGATGGTCTCCTCTGTTGCTTCAGACATCTTTGAATGGAACAACAATCACACACGGATACGGACAGTTCTTTCATTCACGTGTTAAAACCGATACATCTGCTAGTTTTTTTTCTTTGCCAGTCCACACAGCATTTGTACATTTCCCCAAAGAACAGGCTGAAAGAGCTTTGTCCCAAGGAATGTGTTTACAAGTTGCCCATTAACACGCTAACACACACACACACACTCATGCACGCACACACACACGCACGCCAACAGTGTACATCCCCTTGTTTTCCTCTCTGCAGGCGATCCCGTCAGTATCTGTCGGACACGCTCCCTCCTCTCAGCCTCGTAGAGGCACGTTTGGCTCAAGTTTCAGTGGCAAAAACAAACAAAATAAAACAAAAATGTTGGATGTTAACTTTTGTCATCTTTTGTTTCTTTAAGTCCAAACATATAGAGTTCAATTTGGAATTTTGCCTGGGACTAAAACGTCACAGCAAGTAAAAGTTCCCTCTCTCTTTTTTTCCATTCATCTAGCAGCATAAATACAGTTTGGCCACTGGGGGAAAACAGTAGAGGGGAAGGGGGCAGGGGGTTCAGGGGCATTAATCCACAGCGCTTAGAGCAAAGAACCTTTACTTCCTCTCGTCACAACACCGGCATTGAGGAAACCACCCCAGCTAGATTCTGAAAAATTCTGGACAGCATTGATGTTTATATGTGGAGACGGAGTTCTAAACCAAGGTATGTAGAAAACAGAAAGGAAGAACAAACAACTCAAATAAAAAGACGAAAAGAAAAAAAACCCCTTGTGACATAATGACAGCAAACCTAAACAGAGCAGCTTTCTAATACTGGGATTTGTTGCTGTTGGCAACCGTGAGGAAAAAAAACAAAAGGGAAACCCCTTTCATATGATAAACCAAAAAACGTATTGAAATTCACAGTTGTGTTTGTGTGCGATATTGTAAAATCAAACTTGTGAAACCGAGTGTAGAACAATAAAAACGGAAATGGAGTGACAAGAGACGAGCCTGATTACAGGCCGAACCCTCCGATCGCTTTCTCTCCTCTGCAACAAGCAGCTCTTCAGGTGTAACTGTGTGTGGAAATTTAGCTTTAAAATGTTTACCACCTTCCTCAATCTCTTCCACTTTGCGGTTGGCCATTTTGAGTGTATGTGTGTGTGGGCGCGCACTGATGGGAGGGTATGTGGGGGAGAGGGGGGAGGGGGTCTTTAAAAAATAATATATCTCTGTACATCTCAAAATCTGTCAGGCTTGAGCGAAACCAAGTCTCTGTGCGAAGCTGACCCCGAACCGAAAGGGTTGAGAGTCACTTCAAAAGAGTTCAGTCGTCATTCCTTTTCTTCTTTCTCCCAGCCAATCAAGGGACAGACCGGTCGTGCCTCCCCCCGCCTCGTTTCCAGCCCGATCCCCTCCCGATTCCACCTCGTACTGGTGGTAGGGGGTCAAAAGCAGGGGCTGAACACATGTGAGGGTCTGTGGCTCTGTTGGTAACATTTGCCCAAAGGGGGACGGGGAAGATGATGGTAGAGGACAGGACAGCCCACTGGTGGTGGTGGTGGTTGTAGATTTTGCGAGTTTGGGTAAAGAGTTCTGGGCTACGGCCCCTCCGGTTTCTAGGTGCCTCATCTCCCATTCCCTCTCTATTCCTTCCTCTCCGTGGTTCGCTCTCTTCGTCCTTCCCCCACTACGTCCCTTCTCACTTCATGTCCACGTCAAAGTCCAGCACCAGCAGCTTGGTCTCCTCTGTGCCGTTGCGGCTGCCCACCGCGCACACCAGCTTGGTGTTGGAGGCTCGGATGCGCCACACCACACCACCGCTGCCGCCACTCTCCAGAGTCACCAGGTTTCGGATGAACTCGCCCGTCTTCAGGTCCCACAGTTTAACTGTGCCATCGTCTGAGCTGGTGATGACAAAGTTCTTGTTGAACTGGAGGCACGTCACGGCGCTCTGGTGCTTGTGGGGACCTGGACACACAAAGAAAGATGCAGATGGTTAAAGAGATGAAGTGTGCGGTCAATAAAAAGTCCTTTACCGCAGCAGGAACTTTCCAAGAACTTTGCAAGAGGAACCAGGATCTAAATTTAGTTATTCACCCTAGTTCTGCACCCCAAAAGTCCTTGCTCCAGGGATAGAGGTTTCTGATGGCCCAGGAAACATCAAGGGCAGTGTTGGCGTTTCCATGACAATTTGTTTCAATCAGACTATAAATTCTAGTCATTTGCTTTGATATTTATTGTTGGTCCAGCACCTGCTAAAATGTAAAAAATCTCTTCTTCTCTTCAATTACTAAAACTTAAGTACATTTCTTCAGACAGTGAGCAAGCGTTAGGTTGCAGGTGTTAACCAGAGCTAGGACTTGGGATACGAATATCTTGTACTTAAATAATATTTACGTTCTACTAATTATGAAACATAACAAGAACAACATAATGACTGTGTTGTTGTCTCTAAGCGTACAAGAAGTCTTGAAAAAGCCGCTATTTTTAGTTAGTAATTTATCAAACTGACTTTTTTCCCAACGTGATGGAAATGTAAACAGTAATGCACAAGAGGGAACTGTTAGTTCCCGATTATTCCTGCAGGGTTTTCCACCGTGTTGTACAGCAGACCACCTCACCCTCACCAGAAATAAAGAGTAAGACCACCCCTGCGAACTAAAACATTAACATTCAGGGGAAAGGAGTGCCGTTTTCTAAAGAGTCTGTCTATTGTTTAGGCTGCCATCTTCTAAGGAAATTGATCACAAGACTCCCCCTGTCCTGGGCCTCCACAGTTCCTGGTATAATTTAGTGAAAAAAAAAAGATAAGAGAGCAGTGGATGGGTGAATTTAAAATGAGCTAGAGTTGTGGCATAAGAATAGATACAAAACAAAACCTCTGTACGCCTGTGAGTGGAAGGGAAAATGCATCTGTTGTAGTCCTGAAGCTGTTGTGAGTGTAGTGAGGTCTCTAGGACGAGCTGCAGTGACATGCCAGGACTCGGGCCTGTCACTGTCACGGAGGCTAAACAGCTCCAGCTACACCTCCGTCTGGTGTGTTTGTGTGCTGGCAGCTGGCAGGAGGCCACAGTTAAAGTGAAGATGGCGGCTCTTACTGCCTTCATTAAGGTGACTTTATTTGTAACTGTACACGTGCAGTGACTTAAGATTTCCCCAAGGGGCTTGAAAATGATATCTTAATTAAAATCAATTAGGGCGACATAAAACACAAACAAGCGCAGAATCAAGTGCTGGCAAAACGAAGTGCTTTTTACTGGAGGTTGCTATAGCAGCTATTTTCTTTCAGACACGATTAATTTCTTTCCACTTTCACAATCCATTTGCAGTGAAAATTTGTTGAAAATCTCACCATCAACACGCGCTCGCATCTTTTACATTTCTGTCTCTGGTTAGATCAAAGGCTGTGTTATTTACCCGAGTATACGATGCTGCTCTGCACCAACCCCCAACATGCCTGACTCTCTCCTCCCTCCTCTTCCTCTCCCCCCATTACCACAACAAAGCAGCCTGCTCCGTCATTACCTACACTCTCTACAGCTGACAGTGACGACCTTGTTGCTGGCCTATTGTCTTATCAAAACACACTAATGAATGGCAGATATTGTCCGCTGACCTAATTATATGACCTACAAAGTTCCCTGGCCCTCATCCCTTCACTGTAGTCACCCCTCCTCCTCCTCACAAGACACGCACACATCCTCCCTCCGGTCGGGTTTATCCCTCCCCTGTCTCTTCAGGCTCTCACTGGGGCATCCCATTGTTCAGCGGGTGTGTGTGTTGGTGTTTGTAAGAGCAGCATTCAGGGTTGTAGTTTGCTAATGAGGGCATTTAGGGGCGGGGTACTGGTGGTTGCTGCTGCTGCTGCTGCTATTCAGCGAAAACATTTCCAACTTCCTGTGAGGCACCAGAGCTGCTAATAGAGTTTAAACTATTCCAGCAGACACAAAAGAAAATGAGACTGTAATCAGGACCAGCAGACCCACAAGGTGTTGGCTCACACAGACAAACAGGTCATTTAGTCTGAGTTTTAATTGGACTCAAGTCCCATCTTGTGTGCTTGTCGTTGTCATTATTCTATGTTTAGTTACACATTTATAGTTGAGTGGTTCTGCAGCCTGTTTTATAAACTCACCACTTTGCACAGTTTCTCCATCTCTCATGTTTCACCTACTGTAGTGCATTATTCAGGTAATGTGCTGCAGAAAGACACTACCAACTAAAAAAAGAGAAGGTAATGTATGACAGCAGCTGCTCGTCCTTTTTATCTGCTGAGCTCAAATGTATTCACTGGAGCTGATTTTAAACTGGATGTTATTTAACACTTTTAGCTATATAAATGTGGATCATGTTTCAGTTTTTATTTCCATACAATTGAACTGTCGATGTTTAGGTTGGTTTGGTCAAGTTTACAATGAGACTACAACCAGTTAGCAAGTAGCAGAGGCTGGACGTTTTAACCATTTATCCATTACTTTTAGCTAACTGTTTATACTTCTCTACTCACTGTGAACTACCTAACACACAATACAATGTGTCTTTTTATACCGCAAACATTTATTGATCTCTTCTGTTGTGCTTTAATATTTTTCCACTAATGTGAAGATCACACTTAAATATATAGTCATAAATAATACAAAAAAACCATCAACATAAGTCTTGGACGTTTACACCAACAGTAAAGGAAGCATAAACTCATACTTGTGCCCTTGTCTGCTACAAGTCATGGTCACTGTATATCACAGTACTGCAGCTTCATTATAAATGTCACAGATAACGAGCTCCTGGTGGGAACATCAAATAAAACTTCCAATAGTGGTCCTTATCACTTTCCCGCCACAACAACATCTGCTTGTTCTACCTCAACCTCCTTCTGCGATGGTGGACTCACCTTGCAGTGTTTGCAGGCACTGGCCAGTCTTGATGTCCCAGATCTTGACAGTGGAGTCTGCGTTGCCTGAGACCAGGATGTTGTCTTTGAGCTCCATGCCGCTGGTGAGGGACTGATGCCCCGTTAGCGTGTGGATGCAGTTGCCCGTCTCCACGTCCCAGACCCTTATAGACGTGTCCAATGAGCCGCTCACCACGTGGATCCCATCAAACTAGAAGGCAGAGAGGATCTAAAGGTCAGCCTCGACACTCGCAGACTCAATGTCGATGGAACTTTTTAAACTGAGAATCAAGTTACCATCAGTAACTGTCACCTCAACTTGCAGTTGCTGCTTACACAGCATACTTTGATTCTATTAACAAACTTAAGATTAAACTCATTGAAATGAATGAATTTTATTGATTTCTTTTTCATTCCCACGTCCAATAGTAGAGCATCAACACTTTAAAAGCCTAACGATGCAGCGTGGTACAAAAACCAATCTATCAGTGCAGTAAACAGCCTCGTCTCATCTCTCTGGTGATGGCACCAGCTAAAGTGCACTGTAATCACACAGAGTGGGTGAGAGGACATCTTAGAGGACACAGACGAATGATTTTCTTTTCACAGAATGAACAAACAACCACACACATACATGTTTGGAGAAGATGCATTAAAACATTACAAAATAGTAGAAAAGCATCGGTGCAATCAGACCAGATTGTCTTTTTTTGTGCCACACTGGCAAAGAAACTACCTGAACACAAGGAGAGGAATTCTCAAATAACATAATATGAATATTTGTACATACAGTATGTACATATTGATGAGGCTGATTGTCCTTGGTGACTCTCAGATTGAACCTGGTTTTATATTGGTGGAGACGCAGCACTAAACTGAAAACAACAAACTCTGAAACATGCTCATTTGTTGGGGGAGATATAAATAAAACTAAATAATACCTAAATTCACAGTTATGGTTAATATTTCCATTTGGCTCAATAAAACTTTAATATTTTTTGAAAGTTATGTTGCAGTTTGTGATGTTAAAGGGACTTTCTGTTTAGTTTTCTTTTGAGCAGATGGTGCGACAGATGTTTCCTCGCAACCAGTTTACACATTACGAGTCTTTGTAAGAGAAGATCCTTAACAAATGGAATAATTTATTTTACTCAACATGCAAATGCAAAAAAAAAAACAACAAAAAAACACACTAGTGAATGTGTGTCTCAAGCTGCTCACCTGTAATGAGTACACTCTGTTGGTGTGGCCCTGCAGCGTGTGGAGGCAGGTCTCTGTCTCGGGGTCCCACACTTTGACCATGAAATCGTAGGCACCGCTGACCACCCTCCGCCCGTCATACTGGACACAGCGCACCGCAGCCACGTGGCCCATGAGGACGTGTAAACACTGACCTGTCTCAATGTCCCAGACGCGCAGCGTGGCGTCACGAGAGCCACTGACCACCCTGAAACCAGAAAGACACAAAGACAGCAAGTCAAGTGCTTGTACTAGAGCTATACGTCCAATATATAAGTTTGGGTGCAGTCAAAACTTTTGTAAATTCAACTGAAGTCTTTATGTTGAGCTTCACTTTCCCACTGAGGGAACATCTTCCAGTCTGTCAAATTAAATTCTTAAATTCAATAGTCTAAAACAACACATTCATTCATACCTTGGCAGCTGCATTGACAGAATAATGAGACAGGTATGAACATTTTCCTTCCCACCTCTGACAACAAGAAACCTACAGCATCACATTCATGTCCATACTTGAATGTACAAAAACACCCATTTAACTCAAACAGCCACCCTGCAGCAGTGTCTTCACCCGGAATGGAAAATGAAAGATATATTATAGAAAAGGAAACTCCCTTTGGGGAAGATTTGTATTTTTTTATTTTTCCAATTATTACTGTAAAAACAGTTTGGACCAAGGATATTATTAAAGAGAGAGAGAGAGAGATACAGTAGGAGAACATGTTTGAGGAGAATCTGGTCACTGATTGATTGATAGCTCTTTCTTTAACTTCCCCCAGATTACAGACAGATTTCAATAAAGACTGAGGCAGAAATTCCACCATACTATGAAATGAGCTCTATCACAGGGTATTGAGATTTAAAAAAAAACAGCACATATTCTTTATTTATAAAATGGCTTACGGTGCAACATAGATGGGAAATCACCAACATGTTATTCACTGTCTGCCTGCAGCTTACAGCATTTCCAAAGTGAGTAATCATATGCTACACAAAAACCTTGGTGGGCCCTAAGGCGAAAAGAGCACTTTGAGTCTCTGGAGTGTAATACTGAGTGAATGAATGAGCAGCAGTTCACTTAAGATGGCTCACAGGGTCTATTTAATCATTATGAGACCACATGCTCACTTTCATCGAGACACTGTCCTCTTATAGTGTTGCAGACATGCTCTTTTTGCTTGCTAGGATCGCTGTTAAATCGGGTGTCATGATTCTAATATTAACAGAGCGTATGGGACATGAAAGGAATAGTTCAACTTTTTGGGACTTTATTGCTGAGAGTTAGATGAGTACCGTTTACATAGACACAGATATAACTTCTTATTTGGCAGAGACGGGTTATCCATTTCCTCCTGCTTCTAGTCTTTATGCTAAGATAAGCTAGCGACAGCTTCATATTAACCGTACAGACGTGAGAACTGTATCGATCTTCTCATCCAAACTCTTGGCAGGAAAGCAAATATGCGTATTTCATAAAAACATCAAACTATTCCTTTAACAAATACACTTTTAGATTTATGAACTAGTTTGCCTCATCATTTGTTGTAAAACCCACTGTTTAACATATTTAATGGATCTATCTACAACTAACAAGTATTAGTATTTTCATTTGCCATTATTTAATACTGATTATTACTAATGGTCATCACACTTTCCTGAAGCCTGAAGTGACACCTTAAAATAGCTTGTTTTGTATGACCAGTTGTATAAAACCCAAAGATATCTGGTTCAATGTCGCAAAGACAAAGAGAAAATCCTCACACACTAGGGAATCTTCAGAATTAATTCTTTCAGCTCTACATTTATGAGCTAAAATTGCATCATATCAAAAGAACCACAATTTCAAAAGACACTACAAAGGTTAATGAGGCCCAACGGCGAGAATTGCCCATACCTTTTCTCATGTAGGTGCATGCAGCGCACTGTTGAGGTATGCCCATAGAGGGTGTGGATACATTCTCCTGTCTCTGCGTTCCAGACCTTGAGTGTGCGATCAGTGGAGCCGCTGATAATAATGTTGTCTCTCATCTGGGATGACCACACGCCCCCTGTATGGCCCACCAATGTGCGCAGACACTTAAAAAGATCACAGAGGAAGAAGATCATTATATTTCTCAGTAAGTACAGACTTTGGATGTAAGAAAAGTTAGTTTTCAAAGACAATCAAGGTGATTTCATTCATATTTATTACATTTGAGAACTCATAAAATCCTTTTTTTTAAAAACTCTCCTATGACCTCTTAGTGCCTTCAGGGGAAAAAAGACAAGTAGAATTAAATTTCTGTGACCTTTCAGGCTGAAAGAGGAGCCAGTCGTTCCATACCTGCTGCGGCTGTACTGGGACAAAATCTCTCCCTCAGCTTTTATAATTGCTTTTACTTATCTGTTGGAAACGCGGGCCATTCAAGCCGTTTGCAGAAAGGGTTGACAACTGTCTTCAGTAAAGAAATGCGCCCATTCATCCACATTAGGGATGGTAGATTAGCTATTGATTACTGCAGTTATGGAAATCTTTGTGATCAATTGAATTTGAGTCACTACAGTTTGTCTAATTTGTCCCTCGATTTAATTATCCTAAAAGGCATTAAATTAAAATTCTTTGGGGAGAGGAGCAAACTGTAGAAGAGGTCGCTGGCAAGTGCTGTGGTTATGTCAGGTTCAGAGTGGAGCGTGTTGCTGAAGTGTACAACATGTGACCCCCTGACTGCAGCTGATAAGCCACTGAGCAATGAATGGCAGTGCAGGGCAAGAGGTTTTATTGCAGCGAGTAAAAGAGGAAGATGATGCTGCAGCCTGTCTTCCTCCCTTTCTGTGCTGTGATAAAGAGAATCACTCCATTAACTGTGGGCCAATGTGGCATGACCTTACAATCAACCTCACTACAGTGTTAAAAGTCTTACTTGTTTTATCACCATGGTCCTTTCTTCTTTTATACAGCAGTGAAATACATAATCCTGGAGCTGGGACATTTGACTAAATTACACTTAATTGTATACTTAAAATATAACATGGCTATTTTGTGGATTATCGTGCTATATTATCAGGATTCAGACTGACCACATTTGTGATAAATATTTGCTTTTCTTCTGTAGCACAGGCCTGCAGTTTATTATGAATCATACTCTCAAGGATGCAAGATTTTTCTCGTGAATCGGAGCCAGCGGTTGAGGTTCCAAGAACAAGAATCACAGTGTGTGATTAGAGCCTACTCAAACACTGTGTGGGAAGAGAAAAATACCTGAAATGAAGGGCTTAGGCTTCTTTATCTGTCAGTGAAACAAACATGAAATGAGGCTGTCCCTAAGAGGGAAAGATTTGCATTTTTTAATGAACCTCTTTTTTTTGGGCACAAGGGTTTCCATACAATGCTTAACATCTGCATTATATTTTCCATTTATTTATACACATATGTGGCATCCAATCTTAAGGGGTTAAAGAAAAAAAACAGTGGAAGAGTTATCCAGTACAGCAGCCTCAGAGCTCTAGACCATGGAATTGTTTTCTCTTTGCCACCCTCTTTGGCCTTAGTAGGATATATTAGCATATGCAGGTCAACTTGGCTAAAGGCTGCATGCAGCTAATGTTTAAATAAAATTTGGCAGGTCAAGACATCACATTATAATAAACTCACATATGCATGATCTAAAGAACACCCGGACTACAGCTGAATCTATATTAGGCATGCTTACAGTTTATCTTATAAATTGTGAAACAACCCAACAGCTCAGCTGAAAACCACCAAAGAAGAAACCTTCAATGCCTTGGTCATAACTTATGATCTCATTGTTACCAGAACAGATCTGATCATTACCAAAACAACTGTCTGATAATTATGATAAAAGGTTAAAATGGTTATTGATCGTCTCTCTTTGAGAAGACAGATAAAGTAATGAACTTGGTGGAGCAGGAAACTCTGCTGCTGCCTCCTCGAATATTTTCTACTGGGAGATTTTAACCAACTTGAGTCTCATATGATGCCTCTCTTGCAATGCTTCCCCCAGCAACTGAAAAAACTGAACATGCTCTCAGCTTTTTTAACAAATGGAGGTGGCATAAGGCTGAAGAATGAATCAAAATGGTGCAGACTGAAGGTATTCTGAGTGCTGAGTGAGAATGATTGTGGCAATATGTTTGCGCGTTTCCATTCCTTGAGCTGCTGATTTGATGGCATAGGTCATGATTTACTGCTTCACTTAAGTACTGACAGATGTGGTACCACAACTACACTGTCCGTTCCTCAATAGAAGAGGGCATTATTATGGAAACAAAATCACAGCCTCTCTTGTGCATTCATATCCACCCATGCATAAAATGCTAGATGGTCTTCATTAATTTAATTTGACAATTTAAGCAGTCATTTCCCCATCTCTAATCATCTTAACAGTATTCCTCTTAAGTTCACAGCTCCACAAGCAATCTCTAATCTCTGTTGGTTAGAAAAAAGGAGGAGAAGGTAATCTGGGTATCCATGCAGCTAAAGCATCTGGCAGAGGACAACTCTCCCTGGATATGACAGCAGTCCACAGGTCTGCCATCTTAGATCTGCCTGACAGCTGAGACTGCTGCTGACAGGCACCACCAAGGACATGCGCTGCTCTGTTAAGCACCAGGCAGCCACCTTTGCAGCAATGAGATGTGTGCAGCTGTTTGTGTGCAGAAGATTGACATCTTTCACTGAAGCTGGAGGACACGCATCGACAAAAAGGTCCCATCAGGTGAAGACGGAGCCTTCAAGTATCATCTAAGCAATCGCTTCTTCTATTTTTTTAAAAATTCCTCCAGACCACAAATCTGAACTGCACTTAAAAGCTTCAACATCTTACGTTAACTTGTGTTTGTTAAATTTCTGATGGAATATTTTCACCACAATCAAATCCCCATTGTCTCACCTGATCGCTAAGCAACGGCCCAGTTCTTTCAGAGGTGTGGAAGCATTTACACATAATGTGCTCATGTAATAACTCCCTGATTGCCTCACAGCAAGTGTTCGATTCACTGTATTTTCTATAACAAGATAAATCAAAGGCAAGACAAAACTGGCAGCAAAGCTGAAACATTAGCAAATACCCATCTTGGTCTTTGACAAGACTGTGCTGGAGTAACGGTATCTGATAAATATTTGTTTAACATTTGGTAAATTAAGCCATGTCCATGCAAATAACCCTTTTGCTTTCTGTGCTAAAAATGCCCAGTGAGTTTGAAAAATACATGATTCACCAACAAATCTTGAATAGAAAAAAAATTGATACTGGACAGAGTCATTAAAGTATTGATAGAAACATCTGTTACAATCTTGTCAGCATCATAACCGATTCCCTATTTAGATAAGGGCTGGGGGTACAGAGGGTAGGAAAAAAACATGAGAACATTTTCAGGCTGAAAAGTGATGCAACACCACTTGATTCACCCCACATTGTCCCATCACAGGGGAATCTTTTTGATCGCTCGGAATTGAATACAAGGTCTCAGAGTAAAAGTAAAGTTAACGCTGCTCTACCTCTGGCACAACTTGTCTATGCTGTGACCAATTTCTTTTTCCGTCCTATCAATTTAAATCCTCTACCTACAGTGCAAGCCGCCGGAGATGCATTTCAAATCTCTCCTCAGTGGAAAAGGACAGATGTAGCTGCTGATCTCTGAGAGTATGAGCCAATTTACCCTTGTAATCTATAATCGCCCACCAAACTCATTGCTGATTTGCAGGCACTGCTTTCTCTGACGAATGAAAAACAACACGAAGTGAAACATAATATCTTTTCAGAGCATGTAGGTGATGGAGCAAATAAAAGAAAACCACATCTTCAGTCTAATGTCAGCGTTTAACATCAGAGCTCTTCATCTCCGTTGATCATCGCGCTGCTCTCGCTTATTGATCCAATTTTGACTAAGACCCAAGTTGCGGTGTTAGCAGCTGAGCTGTGGAAGGATACCCTGAGCTTTCTTTGAAGTTAAAGGATTTATGTGAAAGATAAAAAGGCGGACCAAGGTCAAACAAATCACCATTAAAGAAGGAAGGTTATGGAGTAGATATTTTCCTAACATCTTGGCTATTTGCAATATGAAGGACAAGAACAATTTATATGGGCACGTGGACTGGGAACAACAAGAGGCCTTCATCAAATGGCCAAACTGTGCAACCTCAAGATCACTGATTGCCACTTTACTGCATCTCACAGGGACAAACTGACAGTGAGGAAAAAGTAGGAATCAGGTGCTCAAATACGCTGGCAAAGACTATAAAGAATGTTGACAGCAGAGAGGAAAAACAAATGCAGGTGCTGGTAATCCCATTGTACTTTTACTTTACAGTTTTACTGGCATCGACAGCCACTTCACCCGAAATGGTCGAATAGGCTTAATTGGCCATTCCTCTCGAGTGAGGGATTCTCTCTCTGGTGTTGAGAGTTAAGGAAGCAAAGAGATGAAATCCACAGAGGGGATGTGCTCTGAATACAGCACCCAAACAGAAACGGATTTAGGTTCATCTCTTCTTCGTGACTAATGTAAACAAACAATTTTGAGGCGGATTAACGTTGTAGAAACCACAGACAATGTACTGTGCGTCTTTGACGTAAGTCTCAAGGCAGGGTGGTTTCATGGAAAGCAGTTGAGCCTGCTGGTGATATGACTCATCGCAGACTTCCTCCACCAATATGGAACCACCGCAGCTGTAACTCAACAACCTGTCATCCAGATATGAGTCTTTGGGTGGAGGAGAGCCAAATCATGCTCAGTGCCTATCGGATGACCTTGGCGAGATCTGTTAAGATCAGCAAATGCTGTGACTGATATGTGTGTAATCACTAGTGGGCCGAATGCCAACTTTACTATCTGTTAGACTGAATCTTTGCAGCAATGAAAAGCAAACTCTGGTCTATTGTGTCCAACAGAAAGAGAAGCCTACTGCAGTGTAATCATGCAGAATATCAATTTCGGCTCAAAACGGCTTTTCTCTGAATATGTTTTTATTTTTGTGAAATGAAAAAGGCAAGTTCACAGCCCAACCATATCTCATTCATTTGTCAAGTGGAAGGAATAGAGTTCCTAACAGTTTACAGAGGATTTTTAGTATATAAGAAAAAAAAAAAAAACCTTTTTGAAAATGGAGTCCAATACTGAAGCATGAAAGTGCTGCAACTTACAACAATCTGTGAACCTCTCTCTAACACAACAGTACAACCACTGCCTTCCTTTTTAATACACAGCGTAAAGCTGCAGCACAAGGGCTGTGTGGCTGCACCAGCTTCAGCAATGAATACTAACGCCGCTTGTGGACGTGCCGTGTAACAAGTCTGCAAAATGTAAGAGGGGAGAATAGACAGAGAAAGTCTTGCCTATCAGGTTAGTGGGAGCTGTGCATATACAGTTAGGTGTCAGGTAGGAAAGCTGTTATATTTTGTGTATTGCTAAATGCACAACATGCCCCATAAGATAACATCAAGTCTTATAAGCATTAAGGAATAATTTGTCTCCTTCTCTTCCCAGTCAACAAATCTGACAAAATGATGAAGAAGGATTTAACATAGAACTTAAATTTCTTAGTTAACACTTACCTTTCCTGTGATGGCTGACCAGACTTTCAGCGTGTTGTCGTCAGAGCCGCTGACGATGCGGTTGCCACAGAACTGGAGGCAGGTGATCACGTGGTCATCATGACCTTTCAGCACCTTTTAGATGGGACAGATAAAGAAAGATGCAGTGAGAAGGACACAGACGACGGGGTGGACGTGGAATGACCAAGCAAATAGCAAGAACTGAGGCTGACAATGACACGTCTCCTGTGCCTTATACATCAAAGGGGAGATAAGAGGAAAATGTCATCAAGTGCTGCAGGTGTACACAGCTCTTTGAGCAGAGCTGTGTGTGTGCGTGTGTGTGTGTGTACTCTACTACCTAATAATGGGTCACAAGACTGCTAGCTCAGCAATCACTGTATATGCAAAGGAGTATGAAGAGCACAGTAACCAAAATTACATCAGTGGCGGCCTAAAATGACCCGTGGCTGTTTCAAAAGCATAAAGGGCCCATTAAGGATGAGCTCTAGCATGCTGGCTATGCTTTATGGGAAACTTCTGAACAGGTAAAAGACAAATGGAATCTTTAGATTGAAAGAGAGTTAGATCATCCCTGTGCTCCAGCTCAATTATCATTCAGCACAAATACTGTGGAGCACAGACCTGACCTATCACTAACTTTCCATCAACTCCACACCTCAGAACCTTTATTGAACTGTCTTTCTGTGACACCGAGCCGTTTGATATCAGATCTCGAAGATAAGCTAACCTGAGGGGAATTTAAGTTTGGAAAAAAAAAAGCTACCTTGGGTGATTTGAGGTCCCCTCTCCTCCAGTTAGTGTCTATTCTGTGCTGCCTGATATAGGCACTCTTCCAGGGGCTGTGAGTGAAGCCAGGCTTGACGATTTTCCTCTTCTTGAGGGGCAGAGGCTCGTCGATGCCTATAAGGAGAGAGACAGAAGCAGATTGGACTAAGCAGGCTCAGGTTTCACTTCAAAAAGTTTATTTTTAAAAAACAGATACAACCACAACTTTAAGCACAGTGTTGACCGCAGCGGTAGATTCAGACTGCTCCCGCTGGGTAAATGCATGTTGTTTGTCTGTCTGCATCTGTTACTAAGGCTTGAGACTCACCTTCTTCCCTGCATTTCTCCCTCCACAGCAGGTTGTCTTCTGCTAGGATGCGCCAGTAGCGACACGTCTGGGCTGCTTGGAGGAGGTCTTTAGGTTCCAGGAATGACAGCACATACAAAGCCAGCTGTTGAGAGACAAGGACGAGGAATGTGAGAGGTGTAAATGGAAAAAGAGAGCCAAAAAGGAGCCATCATTCACTGCAGCAGGTGTGTATACAACAATACAAACACTTTATGGAAGAGGACTTAAAAGTTTGAAGTGACTAAATCACAATAACAAAAGGTTAAAAGCTGAGAAGACATGCTTGCCGAACAAACTATGTGCACAACATTAACAGCATAAATCTAACTGACAAGGGGGAGACAATATTAACCAGACAGTATTAACCAGAAGAAGTGAATCCACATTTCTATTGAAGCCTAACAAAAATATTCAATAAGAGCTTCACACAGCAGGTAATAATACCAGGGCTACTGTTTGTTAAGCCAAAGCCTGCATATAAAGACACAAAACCTGGTATAATGAGCATAAATCTGGACCCCTGGGAAATAACAAAAAACAAAAAACTGGTATACTGTTATTCCACAGTTTTTTTCAAACAGGCATATATTTAGACAAAGCTCTCAACACACAATGTATATTGCAACTATGAAACAATGTGGTGGATTAACCATTAAGTGATTGCTCTGTACCGTCATAAAAAGGGCAAGGATTATGGGGAAGGATAATATCATTTTGTGGGATGAAGTGTAACACGTTGTGCAAATATTGTTCTTTTATTAAATTACAATAATCCGAGGTGATAACGACGCACAGCACACTGTGTGACAAATTCAGTAGTGAACATCAGGATGGAGTCAAATGTCAGGTCCACAATAATGGGGGGTCAGTTTAACAGAGTGTTAGGTCAGTCTTCATTTTTCTCTTTGATCTAGTCTAATTATTATATTCATTATTGATTAATTACTTTCTTAATTAATCATCTGCTCTGTAAAATATTAGAAAATAATGCAAAATTGTATCATTTCTAACAGCCCTAGGTGATGTATTCATATAGCTTTAGTTTTATTTGACCAAACATCGGTCTTTATAGAAAGTTCGTCGGCGCTTATTTCCTCAAAGACTTGCAGATGTTTCCTTGTCAAATATCCGACTTCGTGCAGTCGAAATTCTTTAACAACATTTTAAAGACAACTGAGGGTCCTCATGAAGGGTTAGCCTTATTTTAGCACTCCGCGTTCATAAGATTTTTACAGTTGAGGTTTAGGGTTATTTCAAGTCCCTTGCCCCGGATAAGACCCAGAAACCTCAACATCCCTCAATTACCTGAAAGCCTGTCTAAGCCAGCAGTCATTACCGGACTGGGGGATATTCTAAGTTTTATGAATGGACCACGAGTCAGTGATTGCTTTTTAAGCCTGACACACTCTGCAGATTCTCTTCATCGTTTCAATTTCAACTGCATCTAAAGTGCTGGCCACACGGATTGTCCTGTTAAAATGACTTGACAGCCCCACCCAATATAAATCCAGCAGCTCTGGCAGAGAAGAGAGACGGGATTTATCAAAAGCGGGTCAGAGGGAAAAGCATATGAAAAAAAAAAAGAGACAGAAAACAAAATGAAAAGGGAGGGCTCATGTCCCGAGAACACACATGACGCTGTTATATGTTTGCCTTTGGAGCAAGTGCTGCTGACACCTTGAAATCTTGCATCCTATTGCCTCACTCTCCATGCTACTAACCCCCTCTTTCATCCCAACACCTGCCAGACAGAGACAAGGTGTTGAGTATTTGATCAGCTACAGCAGATACGGTGGATTGGGGCTGTTTTGTAAGAATCCCTTATGTGATCTTATCATCACTGTGGCACTTCAGATTGTTTGTATTGTCAGTTATGATGCAGAACAAAAACAAGACACCCACTATGGATGCTGTTAAAGCATGTGAGGGAAGATGGTGACAGTATAAGGGCTGGAGCTCTGTCGCATACGCTCATTCAAAAACAATGTCTGCCACAGGGGATTCCCGTGAGAGTTCAGGTCAGATGGAAGAGGAATGGAAGGACATGGACTAGAGATGAAGTTTGTGAGTTGGTAACAGAAAACATGGATTCAGCGACTCACCTCTTTGGGCAGCAGGGAGATGAAGTCTCGCTGAAACTGCGGCTCGATCACCTGCATCATATGCTTGACTTGTGTGGGCTCACAGCTGTCAATCAACTCATCCAGCGCCAGCAGCTTCTCTGGGCCAGTCCAGCTCTGGAACACAAAGAGGACACAGGAACTGGTTTTAAAAAAAGCTCCACAGTAAGTTTCTGTTTAAATTGACTTACTGAGTGCTAGCATGTGGTGGCTGATAAAGACCTAATGAAAAGAGAAATCCTGTGATCTAACCCTCCAGAAGATAAAGTGCACCCATCTAGTTAACTGGCGTTTGACGGTGGTAGCGTCGCGCATTATCCGCCTCAAGCTACGTGGAGTGACTGTTGGTGAAGAAAAGGCTGCACTGGTTGTTGTCACCTTACTTTTACACCTTAATCACAGCTAAACATATTTCCACCATTAACATACAAGAGACTTTAGACATGTATGCATTTTGCTGCTGGCCACCATAAGTATTTAAAATACCCTTTTCAGGATCACTATGTTGCTTACTTTTATACACAGCATAGCATTTCTATTATTTACCTTGTATCTAGCTGTGTTTAGTGGCTTTGCCTTTTTTTTTTTTTTTAAATGTAGATAACCTCTTTTTTCTGTTACATTATTATAGGGACTGTTCAGCTTGTATAGTAGCGTATCCCTGTATTCTCTCTGTCCTCTTCAGGGCTTCTCAAAATAAAAGGCAAAAACATATTTGTTTGTGTATCACATGTATACACTAGTTGAACACTCCCAACAGAATACTCATTACAACTGGATATCACACTCAACACAACTGTAAACGTAGATAACTGAAAAACAGTATGGACTAATTGTACCAATCCATCGCTGTCAAACTAGACGCCTCAGTGTGCTTATGTAGGCCGTAATTTACTTTGATTGGAGCGTCTTGGAAATATACTGCCTTGTGCAGTGTGCCTGTAACACGTTAATGTTCCCTACGTGACCTCCACAGCAGCACTGAGTTGCTTGAGGCACCTGCCTATTTCTAGCAGCCAGCACATTAGTGGAAAATTTGGAAAATCAGGAACCAGACTCCATTTACAACTCTTTGGGGTTGTTTCTTCTGCTTGAACATTCAGTTGTTTAATGTTGGCTGCTGTACTAGCACTGTACTGCATGTTGGACACAACAGCCTCAGTTGTTTGCCTCTGTGGAGCACTGAAATGTAACAATGATTACAGGCTATGAGGCAGGATGGGAAATCTGGCACTCACAAACCACCTGTAATTTGGCAGCTAAAAGCTTTAACCAGAGGTGCTGGTTCTGGAGGTAATCAGGGGGTTCAGAGACCTCCTCCCTACCATCGGGAGGGGCACACACAACAACTACTTTACTACATCCATTTCATGCTATAGATTAGTGTTTTTTGTTTAAACAGAATCCGACCACAGGTTCACAATTCCCAACCTGAGAAGGGGTTTTCTTGCTGCTAGTAAACCCTTAAGCCATGTTCATTCATGACAGTTTGTCATTTTATTTGAATATTTTTTCTCTAATTTGTTAAATTAAGCTTGTCATTTATCAGTCAGTCAGTCAGTTATGACTGTTTTTCGAAAAAAAACTTGCAAAATGTAGAATATTTAAAACTCTGATTTGTTCCCCATGGGGCTGTAAACATTGCAAAATATTTATCTCTAATCAAACTTCTAAAAAAAATTATTCCGAGACTTCCGGGATAAACTCTAGTGATTAATTGTAGTTTATCATTTTTGGTAAAGTATTTTCCTCTCAACATGTCAGGTCTACTTCTGCTTTAGTTCTTGATTTCTTAACATTTCCCAGAAATTCTGTCAACAATCTCTTGCAAATGTCACTAGCACAAACCAGGAGTTAACATCTGGGATCATAGTACTGATACTTGAACATGTAGGGAATTCAGGCTGACTCACTGATGTGCAAACGTTACTCTCATGATCAACTAATCATTGTGACGGGCTGCTGATAAAATACTTCAGTTCTGACATTCAGGGAAATGTTCAAGTATCTGCTGAAAAACTCCTATTTGATTTCATAACGACTGAATTCTTTAGGCTGCAAACAAAACAGATTACTGAGCTACAGTCTTAATGCTAAGCTAAGTTAATTGGCTGGAGAGACATGAGCGACATCGATCTTGGAAAAACAACAAAATAAGCACATTTCCCAAAATCTTAAACTAATCTTTTAATGGAATATGTGACTGTCGTGATCACGTGTGTCCTTGGTTTTGTCTTTTTTGAGTGCAAAATCCCCGAAGAATTACCAACAGTTTGGAAGTTTTTGTGGAAAACATTCTTTCTAGCTACAGTATGCTGCTTTGTAGTTGTGTCTCCCTCTCTAATAGGAGCTACAGGCTATGACTGGACTGGGGAATGTACAGAATGTAAGTTTGAGGTTTAGCTGCCAGATTACAGACAGTACAGATACTGCAGCGGGTCAGACCTGAGGACTAATATACGTAAAACAAACACTGGAGGTGTCACAGGTTCGCACAGCTATTCAAAAGATAATGAGTTTAAACTCTCTTAGGTAATGAAATCCATGGCAACCCATTATATAGGAAATCAGAGAGACCCCGTCAAGGCTAATATGCTTAAATGACATCCTATTTCCATGAGGTCTGGAATCATTAGAACTGAACTCTAACACAAAGGAAACGTCTCTATTATGTTGCACCTGTACAGATAATGATTATATAGTAACATTAATATAAAAAATACAATACCGTAATATGGAGACATGAATAAAGAATTATCTTATCTCTCCATCAGTCTATGGGATCTACAGACAATGACAATAATCACTGAAGTGGTTCAACAGCAGATACAATTAGTAAATGCTGTCTATTCCTGCATCACTGTCCTCGCACAATGTACTAAAAATAGATCACAAGGTAATAATAGGCATAGATTATCCTGCAATTACTTATTATGGCTTATTTATTCTTTTATTTGTTTCGGAGGATGATAAAAGACAACATCTGTTCAACTTTTAATGCAGACTATAAGACTACAGTAGAAATGTGACATTAAAACTGCTTTTTAGTCTGAACAGGTACGGCTAATTCCAATTCCACGCTACAGTGCTTATGGTAATGTGGTGGGCCAGAACAACAAGGCGCCAATTATCTTTGAGACTAAGTGAACATTGATTGGGCACAACATCTGCTTTTTGATGAGCTTTTGCTCGAGGGTTCACAGTCGCCCATGGGGGGAAAAGAAGAAAAGAAAAAAAGACGAGAAGAAAACTCCACCGTGCTCACCTGAAATGTTCGGAGCCATTCTTGGAGACCCGTGGGTGGCTGGATTGAGGTGATACGCCGTCTCTGCTGCCCCTGACCATTGGCTGCTCTAAGGTGGCCAAATGTGGTGGGTGTGGCTGGACATGGGACAATTCCTGCCGGGCTGCAATTAATAAGGAAAGAAAAAAACCATTAAAAGCTAATAAGTATATGAGATCTTCGAATACCTGCTACTAAAGACATCAGAGAGAGGACATGAAAGCTGCTTTCAACTAAGAAAACAGAAACATTACAGGACCATTATAGACATATTAAGGATACACTGTTAATGAGAACAATAACCTCATTAGTTTAGAGAGCATTTAGTTGTTAGATTTTTCCACTATAAATAACACAAAAGATGGAACACTAGAACAGGAAATACAGAAAATATCTGAAAGCATGTGTATTCTGTGAGGCAAATTCAATTAAAAACGTTTTTTGTTATGTTATGCTAATTTCTGAAATTAACTCCTATTCTTTTTTTTATTTATTATTATTTTCACATCCAAGACGTAATTTATATTCTTCAAGTCCAACAGCAAGTGTAATATTGTAACATTATGCAAAAACAGTTATTAGTTAATTAGACAGTTCTAATCTGAATTTATAAATATAAATAAAATCTAAATAATGATATTTTATGTCCTTTTTACACATTTCCTAGTTTCAAACTGAAACTTTTCCTCTGACATGCAGTGTGTCTAAATCGCATAAAACTCAATAAATATTTGCCTGAGAGCATTTCCAAGATATATTTTTAACTCAGACTTCAAAGTACGTGCAATCCAATAGATTTCTGTCCAAGTCCAGACTCCTGTTGTAAGAACCTGGATGTAAAAAGCAGCACAGGCCTTCAAAGAGTGCCTGTTTGCCCTTGTAATATAAGGGCAGCAGGAGAAGCCAACCAGTGGGCACCCTCAATACTCCAGATTCTGCTTCCTGACAGCAAAATGGAAAGCTGGGGGTCCATTTCATTATTGATTAATTTTTAATGGGAGTGGAAACTGAGACGGAGCCAGTTACATGGCAACATTTACAGTTAAGTGGCTGTGTTCAGCCTGAATTTTAATGTGGCTACATGTGAACACGTACATTAAATATTCAGGGCTGGAGAAACATCTGGGATGCTGGAGATACAATATGATGTGAAACATCATTCTGTTTGAAGAGACATAGCATCTTTGTTCATACCTCTTGATGTTTTTTCCTCATTTCTTTTCATGCTAGGTTCATTTAATATGTGTACAGCACTAAAATAAGGAGAGAGGGCTCTATAAAATGGGTAATTTCTTCCAAAATCCTTTTGATCTTTAGGTGGGAAACAAATGCAGAACACTGCAGTAAAAGAAAAATTGGGAAAAGGCGTGTCTCTATTGAGCAACTGGGAGGCCTTATGGGTGAAATCTAGGTTGCTGTACCTTGGATATTCCGGGCCTTTGCAGGGTTTTTTTCCTGAAGGGAAAGATCGGACCTCGGGGCCATGGTCCAACTTTCTCTTCATCTGCAAAAGATAAAAAGAGTAAAGACTAAACATTAGAAACAATCACAGCATAGTACTGGAGGAGACTGTAGTGGGGAAAAAAACAAGAGAGACAGCTACTTATTACATACATACTTCTGAGGAGTAAATATAAATGTATAGAATTTGGCTGGAGGGGGAATAATCCATCATTTTTTTCTTTCACTTCTGATAACTAAGTCTAAGTCACTTTACTTAAAAGGGAGAAGCCAGGTCTCGAAAAGCAAATTTAAGAAAGGACACAGTTCATGAAAGTTTTTAAAAAGAGGGGTGCAAGCAGAAAATTGCTTTTTCAAGTTACAGACTTTGTTAACATTATGTCTGAAATTCAGCATATAAAATACAGACGCCACAGTCTTGCAACATCTTTATGCAGATAGGTAATTAAACTTTAATGCAAAGGCTAGAGATTCAATTTATTAACATGTTCCATAACGGCTAGGTGAAGCAGCTCCACATTATTAGACAGTGGGAAAACAAAGCAGGTGCTTGTTTAACAATGCTGAGCTTTATTTTGATGGTTTGTCCATGTTAGCAGAACATGACAAGTGACAACACTGATCCCTGGGCAACCAGACATGCTATAATATCCAGAGGCGATCACACATTGGCACCCAAAACTCCAAGTGTACAGACTGTTCATGCACACAAAATAACCACTAAGTACAAAAACGTGTTCAGGGAGGGTACAGAGTGCATTCTTTGGCATTGAAGTTTGATTCACATTGATACTCGAGACAGAAAAACAGAGCAAGTCAGTTCTTTATCACCCTGTATCACCTGCGTGTGCACACACCACCCGATCCCTGTTACCACCTACCCTACTGCGCAAACAAAGGAGCCTGTGTAAAGGCCTGGGCAAGCCAATTTTCTTCATCCCATGGCTGCCACTCTCTGGCAAAGCCTCTCTCCACACATGCAAGTGATCACCATCTCATCGCCGGTCCCTCATGAAACAAACTGAACACTGATTGTCTGGCCAAAATAAGATACACAATGTGACTGTCTGCCCTTGTTTCTTGATTAATTAAATATGTTGCATGTTTAAGTGAAAGCTTAGCAAGATTTGATCGTGGTCCTGTAGTAACATAAAGTAAAAGACAGAATTTACAAAGGAGACAAAAAAACAACAAACAACCCCGTTCTCTTTCTGGGCTTCGTTTAAAATCAGCTACATTGTTGGAGCCACCAGCAGTACCAACAAAGACCAAACAATAGACATCACGGTGCAGATGAATGATTCATACCTGCACTGTGGCACGTTTACTTGTGGCATTACACTTCCTATTTTACACTTTCATTTAGGGTCAAAAGAATTTGTCGACAGTTTGTCTACAGTTACAGTCGAGCCTGTTGTGCTGCAAGACCCGACGTGTAGTAGGCGATTTGTTGCAGAACTTCTGTAACCTCCTGTTATTGTAGGAACTGATAATGGCTTGTAGAAAGCAGAAACCACATTCAACATTAACTTTTTCCCCCTCTTGAGGCAAACAATGGTGTTTTGATACATTTTTGGTATGTTATTGTAGTACGCTACACAAAAAAAACCAGCACTGGACCTCTGACTCCATACTGTCTGGCTTTACAGTGGCATGATTACACGTCTCTCCTCAAAATGTGTGTTTTTTGTTTTTTATCACTATAATTTGGTGTGGAGTGTGTTTGTCCTCTCAGTGTTTCCAGCCTGAGGCGCACATTTGAGTGTTACAATATATCAAGATGATGACAAACCAAGAGAAAACAATTTAGAAATGATGAATGACGAAGAGGAGGATATCAGAAACTGCACCCATGCATTAGGTATCAATACAAGATCCCTACCTCAGTATTTCATGTAGACCACAGAATGAATCAATGCAACAAAACAACGGCGACAACCAAAGTCTGAGTTTGAACAGGCATGTGTACATGACTAGTACACCAATGTAAACAGGTTATAGGTGCCCCCTGGACATTAGACTGTGAGCTGACCAATGATTTGTGTGACCTTTTCCTCACCAGTCAGCTCCTGTGTAAATCTGTAGAGATCATTTAGGGAAGAGCCATAAAAATATTGAGTATTTCATTATAGAGATGTATAGAAAAAACACTGGGGGGGAAAGTGGCAAAGAAAACATGCCAATTTAGTCCTATTGTTTTGAAAAGCAAGGTAGACTTGTAGCTTACTTTCCACTTGTCTACATTTAAAATATCTGGCCGGCGGTGAGTCTGATTGCTAGGGAAATAAAAGAGGGTTTATAAGATATTTCTTGCTCGTTAAGATCCAGCTCTTAAACCCAACTGCCTTGTTCTTAAAGCAGTGATCTCACTGCAATGGCAGTTCAGTAGCCAAGGAGAGCCTGGGTGTGTGTACGCATGCATTGGGTGTGTGTGAATGTTTTTTGTGTGTGTGTGTGTGTGAGAGAGAAAAGGGGGAGCACTGGCTGGCTGGCTGGCTGGCTTTTGAGTGTGTATGTGTGTGTGTGTGTGTGTGTGTGTGTACCTCTGTGTGCACATGTAAGAAAAACCTCAAACTAAATGCGGGCGTGAAAAAAACAGCGTGTAACCAGCCTCTTCTTGTGTTTCAGCCTGGGAAAAGGTAACCAGAGAACGCAGTGTTTGTAAATCACTACTAATCAGTCCTCCCCTCCTTCCTCTTGGCTTCCCCCTTTCCCTGTCTGTCCAAAAGCACGACAGATGGATAACACGGGGAGTTAATGATATTTTAAAGACAGCAATCGCTCTTACATAATGTGTTGATTCATTTCAACACAGGCTACATCCTGCAGCATCACTCACTTGAAAAATCTTTTCTCATTTTTCAAATACTGTTTCAAGCGGCCGTGAAATAGTTTCATCATGTCAATCAGCTTTGCCAGAGACAGTGAAACACTTGCCTCTGACTACTGGCCATTTTGGAAAGAACTGCCAAGTTGTAGAATAGAAAGAAGGACCAGAAATGAAACCCAATGAGAAAATGGGCTTGAGTATGTATTTCAAATAAATCAGCCTTGGTGTTTCTTTCAGTGCCATCAAAGAGAGGCATAAAAATATTCACGCTCTAGGGGCTGACTTCAAAATCCAGATATTTTAGAATGAGCACATCCACAAAATGGATGGAGAATATAAATGAGTCACTGTTCAATTCAATAAATTATCACCCATTGATTAAGAATGACATTTTCACTTAATCATTGGGATTAATTGAGTAAAAGCTTCAACGCTACACATAAAAAAAATCCCCCACAGCAAAGGGATTTTTATTTTGATCTGATTTTGAAACGTGAGCAATTAACACTTGTTTACATTGCAGACTCTGCATAATAGATTCCCTTTTATAATACTCTACAAATTTAACTAAATGAGCATCATTTTATGGCTGGCATCCAGCATAATACACCCAACATCCTTGAGGATATTCTACCTCTCGCAGTCTGACACAGTGACCCATTATCTGTGGTTGGAGCCCGAGGCAAGTGCACAATGTCAGGGAATAGGCTACTCCAACAGGCGACAGCAGACCGATCACATGCATCCATCTCAGGCAGTCACTTTGGTCAGTGCAAGATAACCACTGCTGCATAATGTAGAATCATAAAAACCCTGCAAACTGGGGAGGATCGCAGGAGGAAAACTGGCTGTATTTAGCCCCTGGTACTGATTGTTATTTAGAAAAGTGGAAGTCTGCATGTGTGGAAAAACATAGGAAGAAAGTGATACCGGTCATGTATATGCAGTATGTATATTGTATACTAGGATATGTAGAAGAGAGGACCACAGCTGATGTACAGGTGCAGAGAGCATCGAGCCAATGCTGAAGCAAAATGGGATCCTGTGCCTCCCCAGAAGACGGGGGAAGATCAGTAGTGTATAAAAAGGTGGAAATATGAACACATTTTAAATCCAGCATTGCAGAATTAAATGGCCATATGTGCCACAGCAGTAAACACCCCACCATTTACAAACACAACGAATAGCCCGGGATCAGTGCGGTGGCGTTTATTTACACCACTGAAGTTACTATGAAGGAAAAGGATGCCAAAATCGCCAACATTTAACGCAACGCTAACATAACATAACATAAAGGCCCGGGCAATTAAAGAGCCGTCTCTGGGGGTCTGCTACACTGCTGTTCATCCTCCGCAGTGGCCGTACAATCTGCCGTGAGAGGCGCGTCAAAGATAATGAGGGCGACAGAGCGAGTCAAACATTAAATAATAGGAGACGGGGGTTGTTGGCGGTGATAATACGAGCAGGAATTTGCTACTCACTTTGTAGAAAATCATCTTTAAAGTGCCGTAGAACCCCATCCTTGTAATCCGGTGTGTTTTCCCTTTTTTTTTTGTTTCCCTCTTCAGTGACAGTCGGTGAAGTCCAAATGTGTGTGCGTGGTGGGGAGATGGCTCTGACAGTGTGAGGGCAGCGTACTCTCAGGTAAATCCGTCGCCGTCTCTGATGTGAACATGCTCGGGCACGTCACCGGACTGGCGTGCATGCAGTAGATCCCCCCGGTAAAAGCATTAAAAAAGGGGGGGAGAGGAAGAGAGGAAAAAGGAAGAAGGGGGGAAAAAGAAAGAAAAAAAAAACAAGCTCCGCCGATTTAACTGGGGCTCGGTCGGTGGGTTGAACAATGCGATGCGACGATCCCGGAGGAGTGTGCGCCGCCGACCAGCCTCACCGAGCAGGGAGTGAACAGATGAGGGGAGAAAGAGGGTGACACTCGGCAGAAAGGGGAGGAGTGGAAGGGAAGGGATGGAGAGGGAGAGTGTGGGGAGGAGGAAGGGGAGGGGGGGGGGCTCAGAGTGCAGAGCAGTGCCCTCTTCCTCTTCACAGGCTGCACGACGGCTCCTCCGAACAGGATCGGATTACAGCCTCCCCAGTGGAGACGGCAGGAATGGTGCAGTCCAACATTCAACACTGTGCGCGGCGCATCCTCTGCGAGCAGGAGGCATATGCGGAGCAAAGAGGGGGTGGGAGGCACGCAGAGACCACCGGGTGGGGTACGCACTTGTCCTCTTGCATAAAAAAAAAGGTGGACCCCCCACTTGTTGCGGAAACATCTCATCTACCGCCCAATGCTACTCCCCTTATTTCCTATTTTACATAGGAGGCTCTGCGTCAAATAGATTATATTGTGATTGTAATCAAGTATGAATATAAATACTTTGCTGAAGAACAATTTGAGTATCTCGACTTCTACTCCACTACATTATAGGGGGGGAATATTGTCTTTCCACACATGATTTATAAAACATCAAGGCTGCTGCCAATGATTATTATTATGGATTCATCCATAGAATACAAAATGTCATGTGATGTCAGAAAATAGTGGAAACTACCTATTCCAGTACGCCACAGATGTCTTTAAATTGTTTGTTTTGTTAGACCAACACTCCAAAACTCCAAAGTATTTAGTTTATTATCATGTAGGACAAATAAAAGCAGCAAATCTTCACATGCCAGAAGCTGGAACCAGATAATCGTCGGCATTATTGCTTGATAAGTGACTTAAAGATTAAATGGGTGGCAATTAATTTAGTGTCAATTGACTAATCGGATTAATTGTTTATTTGTGTCAGTTCTATAAAATATAATAAATTGTTATAGATTAAACTACCCAGAAATATATTAAAACACAGTTAAAATCAGCTCCACCATGACAAAGTACAACATTAAAGTCCCGTTTACATGTTAATGTATCAATAATAATGATCCAGTGATATAATAATATAACACTGTCAGTGGTCTGTCTGCTAAGTACTATTAGGTTTTATACTCTTTGTTGCAAATATTTCTCTAAATACAAATCTCAATGCAGAACTTTCAGTTTCAATTACATATTTGTATAGTGTGGTATTTCTGTTTTTATTTACAGTAAGTTATCTTCTTCCACCACTGCATACATACATTAAACATACTGCACCAGAGTGCTGCATTAAAGACTGTTATCATCCCAGCCAACAGTTCAAATGACATGAAATGAAAATGGTCTGCCATTATAATCCATCAGGCAACAGTGTGAACGGATCCACGTCGGCTGCACCTGCTTATTTGCACACACGTTGAATATTTGCATTTCAGTATAACAAGTAATGGGTGAATGGGTGGGATAACAACAATATGCACTGCTGATGGCTTCACAACTGTTATCACATCTAGTAAAATTCACAACCTCAAGATGGCAGCTTTAGTTTAAAAATACATGAACATTTACTGCCACAACCTCAAACAGCCTTCTCAAGGCATTCTGAGTTGTGATACAATACATATTTATCTTGTTTAGCCATACATGATAAATATACTAGAAGCTTTTTGGTTGATTAATTTGGACAAATTGAGAACAGAGAATATTAAACAGTGTCCCCGTCCAACTGTGTTACGTCACTTTACTGCAAGAGAACAGACTGAGACACATTTCTACATTAAACTGACCAGTTGCCATTTATAAAAACCGACGTCTGTGTGCAGTTTAAATGAAACTTTCAGCGTAGGTTTGCTGGCTTCCGAGCAGGTCATAACAGGATTTTCTCCTACAAAAACGCTTTAAATATCCAGTTCATACCAGTTTGAGACCACGCCATTAGTTTCAATAGATCTCCAACATTTGCTACTCTTGACCTCACAAGACATCGGCATTAGATCATCGAAACAGGGGACACAATGAGGGGTCGTGGGAAGGGCTCTATTCACAGGTGATGGAGCATTGAGAGCTGGCAGCCTTCCAGACACTCCCGGCTTACACCTGTAATTACTGAGTGACCTGGCACTAGGGGGAATTTTAGGGCTTGTTACTGAAAAGAAAAACTTGGCAAGAGAATTCTAGTAAAAAAAATCTGCCACAATTTGAGACGTAACTGGAGAGTTATTTTGGACTACACAATAAATAAACTAATGTGAAGTTACACTCTGAACTCCTTATAGCTTTTCTGCATGGTAATTTTATACAGTAAGATGTGGGATTGTAGTCTGAATCAATGTAGTAAGAGATAAAAACAAATAATGATCATGAGAGGACACGACAGGTGTAAAACGGACCTTGGCTAATCCTGGTCACTTTCTCACCGTAGCAGCAAACACAGAAAATCATTCAAATCAGTGGATGTCGGGGTGAATCAGACAGAGGGGTTTGAGCTTTGTCTGTGTGTGTTTAAGGTGGCCCTCATGAGAAAGGCCCTCTCGTAGCTCTCTGCTGGCTCAACCTTTACACAGCACATTGGAATGCTTGGCATGCAAGAGGAGTTGCACTGTGGCCTTTGAATAGGCCGTGGCCTCCTTTGTCGCTCTCCTTCTGCCAGTTGGTAAAGCATTAACTGGCCTCCCCCCGCCCCACCACCACCACCCGACACTGACCTCCTGCTTATCAATACCAAAATCCTGCTGGTCAAATATAAAGCTAAAAAAAAACAAAAAAACACAACAGTTTTCCCTCAAAGCAACCTAATTTTTTATCTACATTGTTTTGTTAATATCAACAAACAAAGCCTTTCAGGTAATAGTTCCCAGTCAGACAACGGCTCCTTTTGCTGCAATATTTGAACAGCAGAGGATGTATAAAAATACACTCATTACATTGCAGTGCAGTAGATAGCTTGTGGGGAAATGCAAATGCTGTCTCATTTGACTGTGCACGAATAATAGACAACATCAATGCCAAGGTTTCAGCATACTGACTCAACAGATACTCTACAAGCCTGCAGATAAGTTGAGCATCCTTGAATGTATGATGATACAGGAGCAGGTGATAAATGCATGACGGGGACATTTTATGTGGTATCAGTTTATTTAATGATATTTAATGAACTAATCTATCAAATGTCAAAATAATTATAAATGCCCAAGTGGCAGAAAGTAAATATTGTCTTCATATTAGTTATGTCTTACCATTCAGATATGGAAAGGCATTTTAAAAATCAAGAAAAACCTGAACTTGATTTAGAGCTGAAACAAATAATTGATGGATGGAAAAATAATCAGCAGCTACTGACAGTCTATTAATCATAAAAATACCAATCACTGGTTATGGCATCTCAAAAGTGACGATGTGCTTGTTTTCTTAGCTTTCCATGTTAATAAAGGTTGAACATCTTTGGATTTTGGACTGCTAGGCGCACAAAACAAGCAAACTGAATCAGTCAACTTATTAACTTTATTAACCAGGAAAGAAATTAGTTTAGTTTATAAAAATAAAAGCCCTAATTTAATTAGCAGATGCATTTTCTGTTGAGTCCCCGAGTAATCATTTAAGCCTTACAAGTGAATTACAGGTCTAACACCTGTCTAGTACGACTGGAGGAAAGTGACCTAGTAGTCCAACTCAACAGATGTTGGAGGGACAAAGCTACACTACAGGAGAAAAGAGGCTTTTTTCTTGAGCAAATGTTTAATGCGAGGTGGTGAACTTGAAGTAGGCAAATACTTCCTGGGCAGTGATGCATCACTAAACGGGGCCATGTCATTGTGCGATTGTCCTCTGTGTGGAAAAAAAATGAGGACTAGGGGGTCTCTCCCTCAATAGATTTTTCTGAAATGGTGAAGTGTGAGCCCCATTCCAGGCTGGACAGATGCAATGCGTGTGGGGGAGGTTTGATGAATAAGGAAACCATGGATCATGGCATTCTGCGAAGGATAATAATAGCATCATCTGCATGGTGTTGAATTAACATATCCTACAGCCACCCACGCGACTGAAACATTCAAGTTTGAAGGGGTCAGGTCAAAAAAGAAATTAAAGCAAGAGCCACTGGTATCTCCCTTGTGACATCAATGGTCTTCTTGGAAAATAAATGAAGAACAGAGGTCAGTATTTGCAATTATTGGCAATTATTTACGAGTTTCAAGCAGATGCCACATTTTAAAAACGTATACAAGTAGAGAAGCCTTAAGAAAATGATTAATAGGCAATCGTCTATGCAAAGAAAATGAAAAAAAAAAGTGAAACACTATGGACTAGATAATGAAATCCAAAGAGCCAGTGTCCGGTATGGCTCCTCAACACAGGCATACATGCATACACTAAAAAGGCTTAAGTAGGTGAGATTGCGTCATAAAACGGGCAAAAATAGCAGAGCATTATTTGTTGTTTATCACTCACTCAACAGAATCTAAATGGGAATGTTTGCCAGTTAATGAGCGGTGAAGTCTCATTTTATGATAAGAACCAATGCAGTGCGGCCGCTGTATCCTTTTTCTTATTTTGTGAGGAGACAATAAGTTCTAATATAAACTGACAAAAAAACACATTTAAACATTTGATTGCATTTATGCAACCAAGGCCAAAAAAAAAATCAATTTATTTTCTCTGATGTTTGCTTTAACAATAAGCAGAAGGCAGTAAAGCAGAGAATAACAATAATGATACAATAAAGAAAATAATTTGTCAAATGTAGAAGTTTCTAAGTGGAATAGGAGGCTCTAGGATTCTTTTATAGTCCTTCCGACTGCACCTGTACGGCCTCTATCGTCAGTGGTGGACTACTACAGTTCCCCTCCATCATGGAAGCTACAGAACATATTGGACTACAAAGATGAATGTCTATTGGGGCTACATCTGTAGCAGGACTACGATGTCTAGGTCTCTGATCTGTCTCTTTAACATTACAGTGAATAACAATCCTTCTGTCTCCTTCTTTAGTAACGTGTGCTATTGAACTCACAAAATCAGCCCAAAGAAAGCCAAAATATTGCTCCATTCTCACCACAGAACAATACAGTGAATAAATGTGTTCTTCAAATTAAAAGGTGACTACTGGCCATGGCAAGTTTCTAAATTTAACTTTTACCTCCAATTTAAAGTTCGTTAAGTTTTGCATGAGAATTTCAGTTGTGCCTATCCCACTAATATTCAAACAAGATAGTGGCTTCAGGCTATGATATGTTTGTTTAATGTTTTAGCAATAATACACAAATAAGCACCTGAGGAGAATAAAATACACATCCTGGCAGTCTGCAGTTCTTCCCAGTGGGACTACGACGACACCTGGATGACATTCAGTCGTCCCTGTAGTCCTGCTGGGAAAATTCTAGAGGTGGAGATAAACACGGACACACATCACGGGTTTTTCCTCAAAAGCACTCTAGCGTAAAGAAGTCAAAGTGATCAATGACTGAATGTATGCCTCTTTGCATTTTAAAGACTTTAAAGATGTTCTCAGTCGTTATGTTGTCCTATCACGGGCATCATACCCGGATCCTAAAGCCATCGGCTAAAGTGCCCAAAGCCTACATCAGTTCAGTGGCAACAGCTTGTTGGAATCTGTCGTGGCAAAGAAAAAAACTTCAAACAGAAATGTGTGACCCTCTCCAAGAGCCCCAGCATCCTTTCACACTGATCCTCACTTGACCTACAATATAGCTACAAAGTTGGCCAGCAAGTTTGGACGGCGCTCCGAACTGCATCGCCCTCCTCATTTGAAGGGCCCGTTCAAAGTCAAGTTTATTTATACAGCCCAAAATCACAAGTTTGTCTCAGAAGACTTTACAATCTTAGATCGATGATACAGATAAAGAAAAACTAAAACTCTCTAATAGGAAAAAACTCTTCCATCATGAACAAACACCCTGGCACCAGCAGTAGTATTGTAATTTTATGTAAATAACTTGTATATAGTAAATATAAACTAAGTGCAAAAAGTTTCAAGCAAAGACCTCAGGATGCATATAAAGTCCTGAATAAAAGTTAACATTTAGACATGACTGTCTAAAAGTTTTAAAACAGCTTTTGGCCCTGTAGAGGAAGACTTGGGTAACTTGGATTTTCTCCAAGTCAAATAACTTCTCTAAAAATTCTAATATACTATACGATAAGTACCTCTGGAGGAGGTCATATTCTAATGTCAAATTGTACAGAAAAAAATTTCACCATAGAGGTATTAACATTTTCCTCCATTTCTAATCCTTTTCCAATGATAGGCCTATCTAGCTGTGCATTTGGATGCAGCCTGAGCTGTCATATCTCATTCAGAAATGAAAGAGGGTTATGGAAATGTGTGTGATGAGCCAGGTGAAACTTGGCCAGGGCTGGCATAAACATTTACACAGAAACGAATAAACCTCTTTAATCATCCAGAATTACCACTCTGCATCCCAGATGAAGCAAAGCGAGCCAAATTGAGCCTGCTGGGTGTTGCCTGTCATCTGTAGATCCCTAAATATGCTTGAGAAGGTGGTGGGAGACCGTGTGGGGACATTCTGGCGGTGACTTGGTCGCATGCCTTGACCTGAACTCATTACAGAAACAGAAATCGCACTGCCTTTGGTTTTTTATCCCCCTTGTGATACTGATCTCATCTGGAACACCATCTACCCCACACTACCCTTTATCTCTCGAACAAAGCAGTCATTTCCATATTTGCTGTTCCAAATCAATGGTTTCAAAAGAAAACATGCTTGAGTAACCTCTGAACTGAGTTTTTACCTTAATCTTAGTGGATCAGAGATCAAAGGAGGCTGTTAAACACATCTCTTGCAGGTACGGCTGCCCCCTAATAGTCGACTTTATCATTAGTCGATGTGAAGAATCTTAGTCAGCATAATTTTCTTTCGTCGGATAGTCGCAGAAAAACAAAAACAACAGGAGAAGCATCAAACGGAGGAAGAGTAGCGAGTTTGTACCATGTTAATTTGTAAGTAACTGTTAACATTATATATCCTCTATGAAGTTGGAAGTCATTTATTCCAAGTTTTGAACAAGACATGCGTGATGTTACATTGTGTATAAATAAATGTACTAAATGTTCGGTCTCTTGCTGGTTGTTCTGACACATTCAGATTCATTAAAGCTTTTTCCAGGTGGCTTTTAATATATATACTTAAATAATTAAATTAATATCATAAACGTGCTACAACTAGGAAAATCTCTCTATACTTAGAAGCAATGAAATAAGCAAACATATTGATCATTCACTGTTCTTGTGGGCATTAACCTCATCTTTTAAACCATGTTAGTAGTATGGCTCTGCTGACGACAATGTCAGTCTACTGGATCGTCCACTTTGGTCCAGGCTGAAATATCTCTACTACTGGATGGACATGAAATTTTTGTGCAGACATTCATGGTCCCCAGAGGATGTAACCTAATGACTTTAGTACAGACGTTCATCCCCCGCCCCTCAGGATGAATTGTAGTACTTTGACTTTTCATCTTCTGCCATCATCGTGTCATCTGCATTCTGGTTTATGAGCAAATATCAGCAAAATTAATGAGATTTAGACTCACCTATTTTGTCGAAATAATGAACATAATTGTCGAACAGCTGCCTGTTAACATCGTCATTGTGAGTATGTTAGAGTGCTGATGTTAGTATTTAGTTAAAATCACCTTAGTACGTAAGTAGAGCCTCAGAGCTGCTAGCATGGCTGTAGACTATAAAATAACAGTGTTGCTGTATGATCTTTACATAGTATACCGTTTCTCTATGATCAAAAATAACACATGTAACTTGGCATACTCAGCATATAATTGCGGTGTACTGTATGTTAAGCACTTCAAAGCTAAGCTTCCCAGAGGTGTGCAAGTACAGTAGACACCGAAAGATACAGTATCTACCCTATCTGTGCTTATGTTATGATGGAAGAGTGGCTCTGTGTTTAAAAATAGTTCAAGGTTACATGCCAGTGGTACTAATATGTATTCTCATTGAGCCTCCTCTGCCAGAATCTGAGGAAGCAGAGAAGCAAGAGTTTCGAGGGGAATGGTGCCATCCATCTTACCACTGTTCCTCAAAAACTTCTCTTGAAAAATCAACAAGTTCTACTGTGAGGAAAAGACCATGGACTTCATTATAGGACAGGCTGTGGTGTCTTTCTCAACTTAAACTGGTGAAGAGAGTGCAGGGCAGTACTTCCTTGACTGGTAAGATAAATGGAGGGATACTCTTTAAAAACTTAAATGAGTTGTAAAAGTTCAAGAAAGAGGATGAAAAGAAGAAAGATGATCAGACAAGGCTGGGAAAGCAGTTTTGTCTTGAGGATGTGGTACTGTAGTTGTTGTCTCTGCCTTTTCTGAAGATTAAATCCAAGGTGGATCCTACCGACGGGTGAGCCTGACTGATGAGGTAATCTGGAATGAATGCAGGTATAACATCTTCCAAGCTTGCTCAGCTTAAAGTTGAAAATGCAGGTCTTATTTCGTCAGCCCTATTCTAGATGTCCAGGTTAAGTAGAGAAGTGGCATAAATGGACGGTGAACCAAAGAAAAAATCTACTTTTGGATAAGAGTGAAATCTGTGACTCCCATGTTGACATAGGAATCCAATTTCCAGAAAGTGAAGGGCACATTTGATCTTGTTTAGATGTGTCCACTGGCCATGCTTTGAAAGCCAAGCCTCTTGTCTAAAGTGTCTGGGATTATTGTTATCTCTAATGGACCACCAGCAGAGTGGGCGATAGCAACCTTTTTAGAGCCTGACTTGACTGCTATCAACTGCCATGTCGGATGGCACAAAGTGAGACTCACATAATGGCTTTATATCGAAAGAGAGAACAAAAAGGCAGCACATGAAAGTTCATACATCTTCGTATTTGGCCGTTTGATGGTGAAGATGACTGATGCAACACAACAGCAATGCAACTTACATAAAGACTGTTGACTGTGGACCTGACCTTAAGCATATATTCAGTAAATGAAACAACTAAAGGCTGTGATTGTGAATATACTGTAAGGTTTAAAACGTAAAGCACGTATGTGTGTGTGTATTTGTACATGTTAGATACTGAAAAATAAATATTTTAATAACAAAGCTGTACATGTGAATGTGAATATGAATGAAATAGAATACATAAATGCATGGGTGAGGGGGGAAATCTGTAAATTAATTCTGTTACTCTCTGGTCCCAGATTTTCCCCTGGTTCAGGATCAGTGAGATGCTGACTTCTGCAACTTCTGCAAGTAGAGCTTGAAGACAAATTAATAGTGAGTAAAAATATAAACCGGCCAAAAGAGGAAATAAGTTCATCATTGACATATCATCACATATCATCAACATATGTTGAACTTGTTTGCAAATAGTTGCTCATTACACATCCAGCAGTTACGGTGCAACATTATCAGTCATTTGGACTCATGTTTGTCCAATTCATTCACTCTCCTTTTAGCTTTAGTTTTTGGTCTCTACTAACTTTCAGCTGCTAAACGCTCTACTATGTTCACCAGCTAGTTGCTACTGTGTGTGTCTGCTGTTTTGTGCCGAGCTTTGTTAGAGCTGAAATCTGCCTACTGTGGCCGAAAACGACGCCATGTAAACCTGCAGTTCTTGGACGGACAGCTTAACAATGAGCTGAAATACGAGTGATAATTCTCTGAAGGTTCATCACTACGAGCGACCACCTTTTGAATTTGTTTTCTCATTTCATACAGTGTTATTGTAAATAAACAGATTTTAGCTACTTTAAAGACTCAGTTTTAAAATAAATTTGTTCAGATTTAAAAAGGATCAAATAATATTAGTAATAGTTAATTAACTGGCACAATTAATGATCAGTTCATCCATTACTTTTCAACTGCGTAAATTAAAAGCAGTTTTAATGAATTAATTAGTTTAATGAAGTTGATTAAATTGTAGCCTTAATGTAAAATCTGTAGTAAATATTAAGGATGTCTACATCCATTCTCAACCATCAGTATTGGCAGTATCAAGTCCTTTTTAAAATATAAATAAATAAAGATAGAAAGATTTAAACTGTACAGGAAAGATATTTACAATGTGCAGGATCGAAAAACCAACGAGGTGCATTAATGTAATGCATATATACAGTGTGGGTTTAAGAGTCAGTGTCAGTTCCGGGCTCTATATATAAAAACATTAAGGAGCAGCTTCAATGCGGGCATTTTGTTTTGTAATGCAATTCAATGTACATGCCCATTAAATTTTCAGGCACATTAACAGATACAGACATTTAAAAGTAGTGTGCACTGTGAACACAAGAAGACATGGAGCTATTATTTCACAAAACAGCCTCAGGCAAACTGAAAACTGCTTGTGGCGAAAGAATGCACCAGATGATCATAAGAAATGCAATGATTTGGTTCATGAAGTATAGTTACCATGTTTAATCTGCCATACATGTAGGATCAAGGATCAAGAAACCTTTTTGGCTGTGGCAATGCGGGGGTTAGTAAGAAGAGTAAAAGTAACAGAAAAGGTGTAATAACTGAGACCATCTTTAGTGTGCAGTTAGATGGATGACAGTGATCCTGAGAGAGATGCTCCTCTGAAGATTTAAAAGGTTACATGGAATGACTGGGGTCAAGGGTCATAAATGTTTCATTTCAGGAAGGGCAGAGGAGCAGTGAACCTTGGATGGACCTTGCAAGCATGTTTGTTTCACTCCCACACAAATACTACTGCAGTAGTTGTAGACAGAAAAGACGTACTGTATGTATTAATGCAGAGATAACTGAGACTGTGCCGGTTAGAGACTACCGTTACAGTACTCTTTAGAGGCAAATGTCAAATTCAGTCAAAACATTTTTTCACATTTTTACTAAAAAGATCTAGAAAAATCAAGATGATGTGAGGTCTGTACCAAAGCAAATTTACTTTTCTTAAATCTGGAGAATTTGTAAACCAGGGCATCTCTTCAGAAACAATATTTACCACATTCGACCTTAATCAAAAAATTGTAGCTTCTGCAATTTGAATATTGCACTTCCGATATTTTGATCAATTGTGCAGCCCTCCTCTGCAGTAATAACTGTTAAGGCTGATGTTGTAGGTGGTTGCCATATGTCCATTTACTCTTGAGGTGGAAGTCTGTCTGGCTGTGAGGGTAGACAACATGAGGCCTCTGAAGAGTTAGCTCCCATGCTGAGCAACATGGACAGACAGAGCCCAGCTGCTGCCAAAAGGAAATCTTCAATGGCTGGCTACGCTTTTTATGTGAAACAGGAAGAGTATGGCATACTTTGTGTTCCTAAAAACTCCTCTAACAAACTCAGCAAATGTCATTGCCACATATGCAACAAGAACTTGTCAAACTAGGTTGCTAATTTATTAGAAGGGTAACTGACATTGCTTTTGTTAAAATAAATGGTTTAAAGCAAATGATTAGTGTTTTAGTGAGTATTTCCAGGTTGCTGTTGGTGTCTTAACCTCAAAAAAGGGTATACACTGGAAGCAGCTGTTATGTGTAACTGATTCGATTCAGACTTTGCTGCAGTCTTTTCCTCCTCCCTGTCTCATACAGCTTCTGACACACACTCCGAGAGCACTCCTACACACCAAACTACACAGAAGACGCCACTCTCTTACTCCCTATCTTGCAGAGAATGAATAAGGGGAGACGAGTATATTGGGTCATTTAGAAAGGCACCTTTAGGAGCTGGAGTTGTTGTGTTTGTTGATTTGTTTGCTCATGTGTAGTGCTTTATATACTATACATAATGGATACAAGAATTCCCCAGAAACCCCTGCAACGAGAAAATACAATGCACAGTCATACAGCAGGCAGGAGAGTGCCTGGGCATGGGATGATATCGATATACTGTACCAGAAAGATTGTAGACCTGTGTTTTCACAAACATTATGGAAGATTTAATATATTATCAAATTTATATGGTTTGACTTGTTATTACAGTCCTATCCAACAATACTTCCTACGACCCAATAGTTTCTGTACGTCTTTCCTCAAATAAACCAATACATACTAAAGACAATCTGATGTCTCCTTCTGAAGTATGTGTAGCAACACACCCAGAAACTAAAGATAAAAATGGGTTTCTTAGGGGAATAAAGCATGTTCCTGTCTTGAGGACAGGGAAATGATTGTACAGTCAATCATGTCTGTACTTGACTACAGAGATATCCTTTATTCTCATGCTGGATTTAAAAAATGCAGTGTCTCACACCCCAGTAAGCAGATTTTAAACTTCAAATATATTTAGTGATCTCAGTGATCGACTCTGATGCTGTATGTGGCTTTGTTATGTCTGGCTGTGTTTTTTTGTATTTGTCTCTTTGTTTTATATGGCTGTGCTTGTTTTTCTTTCTCTCTGCTGTACAGAGGTCTCTCTCGCAAAGGAGATCTTGATTTCGATGAGATTACCTGATTAAAATAAAGGTTATACATATTTCACAGTAGCATTATTTTCTATCACAATGTAAATTGTTGGATTCATTGTTGTCTTTTGAAATGGCTCTGGCCTTTGTCTTCACACAACTAAAAACTGCGAAGTAAATTGTTGACAGATTTCAGTTTTAAAATTAACAAAGTAAGTTTGATTATACACTCCACTGCTGCTGTGGCTTTCTTGTGTAACTGACAGAAATAAATGGACTGAGAATATATGGCTACTACTTTCCCTTTGTAACCTGTTCAAAGTAGACTACAGATTGCCTGAAAGAAAGAACGATCATTCTGTCAGTATTTTCAGTCTAAGGTCAGGGGATGTTGTATTAACTTGGCTGTGACACACTATGACATGCAAATTTTCACCTTGTGGCAGGAAGTGATTGTTAGTTCAAGCTGCCAATTGTCCTGCTTTATTCTCCATAACTTGTCATTCATCTTGAGGAGGTGTCTACCTTGAAACGACATATAGCCTGCGGGTGAGCTAACCAGCATCCCTAAAGCTCCCTAAAGCTACTGCCGGCATCCAAGCAGCAGATGGTACAAACAAAAGTAAACATGGCTTCCTATTTAAATGGTACAGGCACTCCTGGGGCCAACCAGTAAGCATTAAAACTAAAATATTGGCTAAAAAAAAAATCTAAATTAACCACAGCACGCTGGAAAAAAATTTAATATGTTTGAGTGATACGTACAAACATAACCTATAATCCCAATCAGAGGGCTTTGCTCTCCTTAAAAAGGGACACAATTTAAGAGCTGTTATAACTCAGTCTACCACATAACCTTTAACTGCTTGTGTTTGGTGGTTTGGTTGTCACTTCCTTTTTATATGAAGCCAGTTGACATGTCATGCTGTCACTTCTTTTCCTTTTCTTTCCCAAACCTTCCCAACAAAGAACCTACACAGCCAACTGGGCAGTCAATGAAATGAGCACAAGAGTGGAAAATGGAAGTGAGGTTGGAACAACTTCCCAAAAATAGACTTCCCTCAGCGGATACACTGTCACACCGCAACAGCATGAAAGGGTTCGTTTTCAGCGAAGAAACCACACAGTCTTCTTTAGTGGATGTTGGCCTGCATTTAAATAATAGTTGGACACAACTTGGGGGTCCATACTGCTCAGGGAAAGGAAAGTGGAGTGAACCAGAGGAGGTTATGTAAACCTCGGATCTACACAGTACATCAACTCTTCATCGGAGCAGACATTTGAGTGGGTGTTGACAAAACTTGAGCAGCTGAAATGTATATCTTATGAAATTTAAAGCTGATAAAGTTTTAAAACTGTATTTACGGATTGTACGAACCGTTCATGAACCTTCAGCTAAATTCCAGCAGAGGATGTTTAAGTCAAAGGGTATCATCTCTTTCAGTCACTTTCTATTTCCACTGCCATGTTTCATGACCTTTGAGTGAAATGCAACGTGAAATTCAAGATTTCAAATGTCAAGCAAGTCAAAATGATGCCGCTGCTTAAAACGGGGTTTACTGACAAGTCTTGATGTTTTGCTCCTCGTTTTATTATGACAGTTTTTCAGGGGGGTTGCAGTGATCTGTATGGTTGCTTTACTTTGCATTTTAAACTGAGAAGGTGGATATATTTGAGGCAATGTTTATTTAAAAGTAGGAAAGAAATAGGCTAGTGATATTCTATATTTATCTATGGTCACAAAATCTCATGAAAAGACCAAAAACAACAATGTGTTAGTCCAATGGTTCCAAGTTTTCTACCTTACCTTACACTCACTCTTAAAAATTATTTAATGAATAAGTATTTTCGTTTAAAAGAAGTATAAAGTAGTTTCTAAAACAGCTGCTAACTAGAATTAATAGAGTATTTCTAAGTGAGCGTTAGCAGCAGCAGGAAGGTGTATGGGATAGACTCACAGTGCCGATGTTCATTGTAATTAAGAAACATGTCAACCAGTGCAAATGCTGTGGCTAATTGATCGTTTCTGATGTCGTTTTTTGATAGAGGTATACGACTTTTCATAGTGTTTGTTGACAAAGGAAAATATAGAAAGTCAGACTTTAACAAAAATAAAATGTGTATAATGTAGCTGATGAACATTTCATTCACTGCTCCTGCTTGTAGCCTGCACTCTGACTGGTGCTTCCCTTTAGCTCACTGTTTACTGATCAATATTCTCGACAAGCCAAAACAGCTATCATTAGCAAAACCTTCACCAACTCAGTTAATGTACGGGAGGGCGGGGCTCACCACACCAATTCAGCCATGACCCTATAAATGACCTTTAAATTTCACAATAGGCAGCCCACAATAGCTGCCATGTGCCTAGTGGTTTAATCTCCACAGCCCATCTGCTGTGGCTGCTGCCTGTGAGTTGAATCTGGGATAGGAGAGGGAGTGCCCAGCTTCCCTCTGAAGCTCATGGGTGTCTGTCTCACTACATCCTGTGGGACAGCTGTATGTTAATGTGCACAAGAGGCCGGGGACAGCAGCAGTCACTGGGATTGCCAGGCAGACACAGAACAAGGAACCCCTTCTCAGTGGGTAGCCAAAGGCATGAACTTGGCAGATTAGACATTCAGGAAACAAATAAGGCTCCATCACAGACAGGCATCCGAAATCAACAAAAACAACAACAACCGAACACACAAGGCTGCAGAGCGAGCCCACAAAAAGAAAGAGTAAAAAGGGAAGTGTTTAAGTGATTTAACAGCAGAACTCTGCCTGCCACCTTGTGGTTTTTCCTGCTTTTGGAAACAAATTACATACTTTAATTAAGGTGACACGACACAGAGTATAGAAATCTCTTAACTTCTTTTATCCTCAGAAGTCCTGATATAGTAAAATAAGTAAGATTATTAGCTTTTTATGGCTAAAATCAAGAGGACTTCATTTTTACTCTAGAACTACTGCAAATGTTGTTTTTCTTTCTTTCCTGAGCCTTAAGATATAACCGACTACTGGTCAGTGACAGCTGATGTCAGATATCTCAGGTAAGACCAGCACAGTAAAATGTTGATGCTTGGGGAAAATCAAATCAATAATTCAAGGCCAGGCAAGTAGCAGATCTAATCTTGACGCGACGATGACGAAGGACAGGCAGGGGCGTGGGCAGCAGCGGAGGACCCCGCTACTAGTCCCCCCACCCCACCCTCCCCAATCTGTAAACTGTTGCCTGGCAACAGGATTCACTCTCGCTGGCCTCCAGGCTGCAGTGTGCTGCCTCTGGCCTCATCCAGGGATAAGGCTCTTGTTTGCTATAGAGTCAACCAATTCTGGCAATGGATGCAGGGGTTGCCATTCAGTAATGATTTCTGCAGAGGCTGCTAATGAAGGCTTCAATTTCCCAAGAATAAGGCCAATTTTATCTCAAAATGTGACACAAAAATCATAAAGCAGGGCTGGGTATGTACCGGGAATTTCTTGCCACGAGTATCATTACAATTTGTCAGTCACCTAGCTTAGCTAACAATGCCATGAACATCAGGCTACAGCCCCGACAGGCTGGAAACAATCAATTTTAAAAGAAAACAACCTAACCTCTAGAGTTTCACTTTTTTCCCTCCTGTATTGGCCATGCCATCTGTCTCTGATGCACTCGGTGGTGATGTTGCTTAATTGTTATGCAGGGGAGATGTGCTTACAACAAATGGATTGTTACCAAGCATTCAGCCAGCCTCTGAAATAGCCACATCATCTGTGTTACTCCTGTATTGTGCTCGCAGACAGTACAAACTGCATCAAGATGAAGAAGATGAATGCACCACCAAATCGTAAAAATAATGCACATGATATTTACTGGAAGATAAAACCAGACGTAAGACAGAAATAAGTTTTGGTATAAGGAAGTTGACAGAGATTTAACTTTCAGACTTGCAGGCTCAGCACTCACATCAATAGTTACTCAACATGCAGGCTGTACTGTACCTGAAATTTAAGTACACTAAAGCACAACCCAACTTAATGAAAGCCTCTTGATTTTCATTAAGAAAAGTGCTGAGCCACTCAGAAATGCAAATGTGAATTTATCTGACAATAAATAAAGCAAAGCAACGTTATTATTAATGAAGTTATTTTTGTGACGGAAACTGCTCGCAGCAAATATTTGCCTTTACTGGGTTACTAATTAGACTTCGCACAAAGTGACGCATTCTCTTTTTCTTCACAAGGGAAAGTCAAACATTTCTCCCAAAAGTGGCAAAACCAAAAAATAGATAAATAAAAATTACAAAGCATCTTTGAAGACAAGTTTGAAGTCTCTGACATACTGTACACAGGATCCTCAATTTCAGTTATATAACAGACTCCTTAGACATCAGCACTCTCAATTACCACATTCATGCACAAACTACTCTCTGAAGAACAACTTTCTCTCTCAAATCATTTTTTCCTATATTATTTATATATACCAGGTAGCTGCATTCACTTTGTCCGTCCTGGGTGAAAACCAGAGGGTCTCTGTGTTCCAGCAACCATAGCAGAAAACCACTGACTGGTTCCCCGTTAACAGTTCTTGAAGATGTGTGGCAGCTGTTTGCTCTGTGACCTGAGTATCTGTACAGTATAATAGTGTCTTTCCTTGCTGAGCTGTGGCAAGGACACAGTAACAGAGAAATATCTATACCAAAAAGGCTTTGTAAGATATCCACTTAATTTGAAATTGCTTTATGAAAAGGAGCTCTATTGGAACAGGAGGGACAGCAAGCAAAACGTGTTTCACTGTTAATGTGGGTATGTAACAAAAAGATAGATCTATTCTTCACATTGAACAACACACTGGAAATAAGCTTAACCATCTTTAATAACTCTCTTCGCACTTTCATTATGGCTTGTAAAGATTTAGACGTTAAATAAGTTTTTGTAATGCTACAGCAGCTCCAAGGAAAAAGACATAGGCAGTATTTCCCATCTGCATGAATAGAATAAATATTGATTTTTTTTTTTTTTAACTATGGCAACTGACAATTGCCACAGGGCAGTGGAGCCCACAGCATTTCCATTTTATTCCTATTCATTCGGGAAGATAATTGTCCATATGTTGCCCATTTCAGTAGTAACAAACTACTCGACGTTGTGCATAACAGGATATATCTATAGGTATCTAACAATAACTTGTGAAGCCTGACTGTGTGTGTGCAGTTTGTGTGTCTTTAAAATGTACTCATTGACTGTTTTATGAGTGTTTTTTTACTTACTCAAGGAAATTAGCCGTTAGGAATATCCCTAACGTGGATTAAGATGCAATCCACAATATCAACAGTTTTTTATATTATTATAACAATTCTGTCGTTTTCAATGAATGAAGGTAACGACATCTATCCTACTTTTTAACAGCTATGGTATAAAAAACACACACTGTGAAATTGAATCTCTTGTGGTCTTACCTTTTAGGAGTGGTTTTACAACATGGTTTCCTGTTTTACAGTTTGTGAAAGGTGCATAAATTATCCAAAATGCTATAAAGGCCTGGCAGCACTAGAGGTAGTAAAATCTTTTTCAAGAATTTGTATACTGGCAAAATGAATTAAAGAACTCGCATTAACTTAAGAGGTTAGTAAGCCAATAGTAAATAAAGTCTGAGGACAACTGGCGTGCAATGAGTTCACATTAGCCAATGATTTCACCAACACTACCCAAAGAAAAAGTGACACTTTGATATCCCTCTCTGGGCATAAGAAAAGAGGTAAATTCTTAGCTTGCAAATTCTACTCTCCCTAGTAGTGGTGAGAACAAGAAAGTGAACTGGGTAACTGGCGCTGACTTGGCAGGTGCATCTACAGCTGGCTAGGGGGATGGAGCAGCAGCACAACCTGGCCACAAGGCTCTCGGGCGGCCCTGTGGGGTCTAACTCTCCCACGCTCATCACAAATTAAAGAGGCCGGTCGGACCAAATCAGCACTTTCTCTTATCCACTGTAGCATGCTGATGCTGTAAGGAGGTGTAAGGGACGCCCTGAGAAGATCAGGGGAGATGAAGCATGAAGTGCACATGTGAGTGCTGTGAGCCTTAAGCAACTCCACTACATCCAGAGTAACTTCATCTCCACCGACTTTGTTAAATCCACTGACTTTGGTAAATCGAATATGCATGAGAACTTCATTATGTAGGTTTTGTGGCTGAAGAGGCCAAAGCTAATATTGGAAATCCTCCGGGTGTTCAGGAAATCACTACAACTGGCCTGTGTGGGTATGTGAATGTTTATGTGGAAACGTTTGCACCATCTAATCCTGTAAAGTCACGGTCATCTTATAAACATGCCACATATTCAATGCCACTTAAATACAAAATGGCATACCATTTCAAATCTATTTAAGGTCATTCGGCATGTCATGTACTGCCAGGTGTACTATATGTCAGTTTATGACGGGGCTCCATTGCAACCTCACTATAAATACCAGTTTAAAGTTTTGAAGTTTCTTCAGCGAAAGGACTGTAACGCAGATGTTGAGAATCTCAGTTGCAGATGGTGTGGGAAACCACCTTTGTAGACTTGTGAAGCCCAAATATTTGGTCATTTTAATTAGTCAACACTGCAAAATAGGAGGTGGAAATTAAGAGGGAAACTTGGCAGATTTTCAACATTATTACATCGCATTAGTCATTAATATTCCACGGATGTAATGTCCCACATTATACACATAATGCTGGTGTAATCAGGCTTTTTTTGGGCATAGAATTAAAAGTGTGAAATCTGGATGGGTCCCCACCAACAAAAGCAGAGAACAAAACATGAATGTAAATGTTATATATTACATAAATGAGGAAAAAAAATGCATTTGGGGTGTTTATTGAATCTCAAGGACATCAAATATAAACATAACTTCCGTAGGGCACCTGGAAAATGAGTATTCAACCAATTTATCATTACACTCCTATAAACACTGTCACACACTCAGGATGGACATATTTTGAAAAAAAGAGGATCAAAGTCGAACAGCAGAAACTAGCACCTATGCTACCCACAATGCAACTCACCACCAACTGTTTGTTTCGTTCCGGTGAGTCGTGCTAGTAGCGGCTAATGTTGCCTCGGGCTGCTAGCTTCAAACAGAGATGAGGAGGAGGCTAAAGAGGTCTGGTAAAGCTCACTTCTTTCCAATTCCACACCTTATTTTTCATTTCCAAACTTATGGCCTTCAGCCCCAACAGATGCTGACTCAAGTGACATCACTTGAGGCAACTGATCACACGTCGTGCAGCTCCCTCTGAAGCCAGGAAAGGCTTAATAAAACTTTTCTACCCTTCATCATAGTCATAGTAACGGTCTGGTTTCTTTTCTTTAACATTTTATGATACCAATTGCTCCAGGAAAGAGACTCTAAAAACCACCAATACACATCAAAAGTCTAAAAACTATACTGAACATATATCATTACATAACATTTACCAGAAGTTACATTTTGTTGCACAATATTCTATTAGAGAGGAAGTATGGACAATATTTCAGGGGGGAAAAGTGTGAAATGCCTGACTCCAAAAGTTAACTTTACTGTAATTCAGAGGAAACTTTTATTTGGCTAAACTTGAAGTCTTGTGTTTTTCCACTGGACTAATGGTAAACAAGTGGGAGGGATAACAAGCAGAGTAATGAGGCTGCGCTAATTACATCAGAGCTCTGTTTAAATGAAAGGCTGCGGATGTTGCTGCCCAGTTAGGAGACTTAGCTGGAAAATCTAATGTAGCCATGGAATCCCTTTCATTTTCATCCATCACAGTAATAAAACAGGCTACTGACACACTGCAGCTGAGATATAAAACAAAAGTCAGAAGATCCAGCTGGTCTGTGTTCATGTATGTGTGCATCTTTGTGTGTGTGTGTGTGCATGTATATAAGGAGCCTATCATTGATTTTTCATTTTGTATTAATAAATGAATCCCTAAAACGCAGCCCCCCCAATCCTCATCAGAGGAGAGGATATTGATTGCTTTGTTATACTGCCTTAAGGAGGCCATGAATTGCTAATCAAAATCCAAATTCTGCAGGGAACTGTGTCAGGGTAAATATTCAATTCCTGGCCATGCAAAAACAAACAAGTGAAACTGTTCGGGGACTGGGAGAAAATGCAGCAAAGTCACGTTGCGACCTTGTATGATTTTGTTTTTTAAAAATCCGGGAATGGTGAGGTTTTTTTTTTTTACAAACGTTGTTATAAATACACTTCAAGAGAAATTAAAAATGTTCTACGGTATTGAAAGATGAACAATCTTGGTCATGACTGACTTTTAAATATTTTAACTTAAACTCAAACTCAAGTACATTTTTGTTCTTTAAAATGTAAGATAATAGAGAAAATGGTCATCACCATTTTCCAAAGCCCAATTAAATGTCATCAGTTAACAAAAATCTATTACCAAAAAAGTTACAGATTGATTTCATTTACAAGCTCAATAATCTGGAAATACTGTAATGTAACTTCTGGTCATGATGCAAGTTACATCTAAAACAAATTTTCACCCCATCCTTTGTGTGATTTTTAAAGGACCAGTGTGTAGGATTTAGTGGCATCTAATGGTGAAGTTGCAGATTGACAGTATTTATTCCCATATTCATTGTTACTGCTCAGGACAGCTATGACCTCACACTGCATAATTGCAACCAACTGAACATCACTTGCCTTCCAAGTGAGCAGGATAAACTACGGCTGTGATACTCATGAAATTATTTAAGTCCCTATCTAGAGACAGTGTTTGGTTTGTTCGTTCTAGGCTACTGTAGACACATGGAGGTTCAACATAGAGGACCCGCTTCCTTTGTAGAAAGAAAACAGCTCATTCTAAGGTAATAAAAACACAACGATGATTATACACTAATGAAAACGTAGCTATGAATATTATACTGCATATCTGTCAATAGTAATAACAGAACACGGTGCAAAAAATACTGGTGACATACTTTTTCTGGTCAGGCACTTAATGCCACCCTTCTGTCTAATGTCTGAGCACTCTGAGATGGTGATAACCACTCCAGAGAACACAAGAGTGTTTTAAGTACTGCTTTAACACACACCTCCTTCCAATTGGTTCTCCTCCATTATTATCCCTCTAGCAACAAAATAATTTCCCTTCACGGCAAGATAAAGTGTGTATACTCTGACATATGCACTCGTGCATTTGGCTGAATTCAAGAATCAATATGAGATGCTGAAATGAGATTCTTACTCTTTTCTACGTGGACAATGCTTTTATTCAACGCGAGGTCATAGCTGTCCTGAGCAGTTACAATACATATGGGGATATGTACTGTCAAGCTATAAAAGTAGCCAACTTGTCCTCCAGTTGGACACGAATGTACAATGACAGGAATGGGAGATCCACAGTGACATCCCTGGTTTATGGTTTCTGCGTAGCCTGATGTGACCTCACCGTGAAGGCAGATGTACTGCCTGGCAACTTGTTTTTAATGCCTTTCATGCTTGTAGACAACTGAAAGAACTGACTCAATGTCAAACCTTCCACGGAGCTGCAGGAAAAATGATCTGTAGATGTGATACGGTCCATATGTTTTTTGTCAAAAGATAAACCAGGAAGTACAATACGGGGCATAATGTTTATTTACTTTAGTTTTGAAGGCGACAGAATTCACTAAGAAGATTTAACTGAAGCTCATAGTCGTCAGTTTTATCCTACAATTATGAGCAGACTAGTTGTGATTGATTTTCATTTAGAGTTTATCCCCTACTGTTTTTGAGTTTTTTATTATGGATTTCCCTGTCCTTTTGAATATCAAAAATAAACTATGATAAATTCCTGCATTTTCTTCTTTATAAATAAACACAAATAATGAGCCGTAAATAAGATGCGTGAAACCTGGACAGTTAAATTATCCCTATCACAAGACAAATTAGCAACACTTTACCTGTCAAAAAAGTCAGGTGCTAACTTAATTTCATTGTTTAATGAGCAGAAAATAAGCCACTTGTTCAGACGAGGCTTAATATTGACAAAATACTTTGCAAAAGACTACTTTTCATCTGAGAAAATAGGTGACAATGGAGTTCTTTAATACTCTTGCAAGTTGATATAACCATTGCATGAAGCATGAAACAAGATGACCTCTTCTATGGCAAAGATAGACTGCAGTGAGTCAGAAGCACTGGAAAAACAGATCAGCAGCTTTTGACCCCACACTACCATTGAAAGGTCAGGGTGCAGTGATGCTGCACCAGGTCCTCAATTATGCCTGTGCCACTTCATGCCGTGCCCAGTTGTCATACTGGCAGCCACTTTGCATCTGGCAACTTGGAGCCCAATCAAGCTCTAGCACACCCAAGGCTGATATAGCTGAGCAATTCCACTTCCAGACCCCAGCAAAGAGACTGAAGGCCAAACAATTAATTAAAGGATATTATGCCAGGGAACACTGTATGCAGATTGCTGACCAATGTAGACCCATAAAAGTACATCCCACCAGGCAACAGTAACCGTGTGCTTGGATTGACAACATAATCTGGTATTTTGATGAAATATATTGAAAGAAAATGTAAGATGACATGCATCTCTGTAATCATAAAAATGTATTTATCCTCTGTGTTATTCAACCTAGTCACAAGAAACCTGTTAGACAACTTAACAATATAATTGAATAACCAGATGGTGTATTATTTCTTAGAATTCCCCCTCAAATACAAATTGTATCTCAAAACAAAACTTTAACAAACCCTATTGAATGAACACCGGCCATCTTTAGAGCACTTTCGGATTTTCTGTACAATTACCACTGCATTAAACCTGCAGAGACGTGCAACAGTGCGAGAGCTTCTTCAGACTCTTAATGTATCGAGTGCTGCACTCATAGTCGTCATAACAACCTAACATTTCATGAAGCTCTTAGCCGGGAGTGTCTGCATGTGGAAAATGAGTGAAGAGGGAGGGGAGAGTTGGTGCTTGAAAGACTGCAGATGTGTGTCTGAGGGACACACTGAAATGCTTATGAATACTAATTTCTGCAAAAGGTAGCCACAATGGGGACGGTAAACAGCAGGAGACATGTAGTCTTCAACACGTCATTGGGGAATTTTATAAAACTACAGCATGAAAATAGACCGCCACAAGACCACCACTGATACTAAAACAACTGCAGCAAACAACATGGATTCCTATCAGGCGACAAAATGCCCACAACAAACCTTTTGCTTGTAAAAACTAATGTCAAAGCAAAGAGAAATTATACACCATGAGCCAACACTGCCGTAATGCACAAACCCTCTTAGACATGGGGAACAGCCTGGGTGACACTGAGCTTTCTATTGCCTCAGTGATCATTCAACTTTTAGTTCATGCTGCCCCCTAGAGGTAACAAAACAGCATTTTGAGATGTTGTTGACCAAACACTTCAAGCACCACTTAAGAGTATAGTGGGATAATTAAATATATATAATCAAAATATGAGGTTTTTCTTACCTGTGTTCATACCGTTCCATAACAGGGGAGCAGGACATAAGAGAGGAAAAAGAAAACAAATTTTTGTTAGTGAAATGCTCTTAATAAATTAAAAAGAGCACAAGCTAAAAAAAGTGCACTTTATGCAGGTTCAACGAGCGGTGAAGCGCTACAAGTCACTTTCTACTAAAACAGCATGATGTTATCATTTATTAAATCCACCAGGAGCCCTGTGGTGGAGAAGCAACCAGGCCTGGGTGTGCCCCTGTCTCCTGATGTGAGCTGGGACCTTCCCCTGACTTCTCCTGAGCAGCCTAAGTAGTTTAGAAAATAGGTGGACAGATGAAGTCTAACAGACAGCAGTGGCCAAAAAACTCAGTTAACAGTTTTTAGTCAAACTATTTGAGACAGAAGAAATAGTCCTTATGTAAATTCTCAATAACATTTGTACACTATTCTTAGTAATGAAGACATTGTTTCTGGAAACACTTCTGTTGAGTTTTGTCATTGTTCAGTTTTTGGAGCAGCACAAGCAAAAAATCGATTCAACTCATTGTTTTCGAGGGAAACAGGATTTTCTTAGACCGATACGTCAAGATGAGGGCAAATGAAGCCAAAACAATCTGATTGCTAGAGGCTACCGGGGTTTCAATGATATTGAAAAAAAAAAACAATCATTAACAAAGTATTCTTGAACTGAAAACGGGTGTGGTCGAGAGGATTTGGACAGCAAATTTTATATAGCAGCTAGATACTTCAAAGTATCTGTCAAGCTGTTCCTAAGTAGCTTTTCATCTATGTGGCAAGTTCACAAAGAAAAATTTAAATCATTCACCCTGTGAATGGAATATTAAATCACCAAAAGTGTAGGTGTAAGATCTTCAATCAATGGAAGAAAGACACAGAGAGAAATGAGTAATGAGGTATGTGATAAGAGAAGAAAGCAGGATTCCAACAACATGCACAGCATAAATACCTTATTTCTAAGGAATTGAGGTACTCAAATGTTTTCAAGCTAAAAAAAGACAGACTTGCAAAGACTAGAGGAGGGTGGCTCTGTAATAAAGGTGTTTGTTGTGGCTGTCTAGTGTAATGCTGTGTAGGTGATGAGGCAATTCTCTTTTGGTTCACAGAAATCGATTATGGTTCCTTAGTTTCTCAACCAATTGTACGGACCAGCGTTGGCTGAAATGGTATCAGCGCCGAGGCTTTATTCCACAAACACCTGAAAAGTAAAAGCAATTTCTGTGTTTGTCTAGAAAGGAACAAACCAGAGCTGAAACAGAAAAGAAGAGTGATAGTGTGCAGTTGTTAGTCAGAAAGCAGAATGTGAAAACTACAACACCCACACACAAGCCACAGAGGTTCACACACCGTGAGGAGACAGAGGCATCAAGTTACAGGGATGAAACTGCACTTTTACTTTCCCCCCTGACTTTAATTTCACATATTTCTTTACTTTTTTACTTATTCGCTTTAGTCTAATGCACCGAAAACCCCAGAGACCAAAATAGTCTCAAATAGACTGTAAAGGCAAGATTTGTGGATTCATTGATCCCAATATGATTGGCTACACAATGTTTTGTTAGCTTTGCAACATTTGTTCTGCTTCATACAAATGAACTACTTGATCAGCTGAGCCACTAAATGACTCACATGAAGTTCAGTGGCTGGGCAACATCAGCGACTTAAGGATTACCCTTGAAGATTGAATGCCACATGTTCTGGCTGCTCTTTTAACAGTCTTTTAGTAGAATTTATGGCTTTTTGCTCACAGTATCTCGAGCAAAACTTGGCTTAGTTCCTTTTGTAGTGTACTTTTATTTTGTATTTTATCATGTATTACTATATTATGATTACTGACAATTGATGGTAATTACATTAGCAGATCAGAGCGAGATCACTTCTGTTCCCTTCTAAAATCATAATTACATCTACTCTTTCATTATAAATCAAAAATAAAAAAATAAAAAAAATAAAAAGTCATTTTTATGTTAAATTACTTCATATTTGAGGTTCTTGTGTCTTGGCCACAATCCAGCTAACCGTCAATAAGCCGCAGTTTTAAGGTTTACAACAGGTTTATTCATAAATAAGTAATTCTCACTTTTACAATGGAACCTTTTTGGAAAGTTAAGTTTCAAAATCAATCATCATCTGTGTTGGAGAAATGCTCACTCAAAGGGAGTCATCGTCACCGAGACTGAATGACTCAATTTAGTCGGGACAATGAGCAGCCCATGCAGTGTGAGCAGAGAGGGTGTTGATTCTGCTCCTCAGAGATAAGACCGGGAGTCATCTTTCCTGATGGAGGAAAAAATTAATGAACAAATGAGCGAAAGAAAAGACTGCAGAGTAAGTAGGAAGAGAGAATGACGGAATTGATATAATGGTAGGCAAAGCAAGAGTTGACTTTTTATGAACGGTGAGTCAATATTTTGCCAGCCATTCAGCTATCAGCCTTCTGTTCTCTGCCCTCAGAGGGCAACTGAAAGAGAGCTATAATTTCAACTTCGTTGTATTGTTAATGACATAAAGCAGAGGTATGTCCTTGAAAGACTAGAAAGACACATTTCTGTATAGGCTGGAAGGATTGCATATTATTCTTTCCAACCCTTTGAAGAAGATGAAACTCACACACTAAGAAAAAGTATGAACTCTGGGAGGGAAAGAAAAGCATTAACCGATCCAGCTACTGCAGCAAGAACATTCCTCCAAGCAAATGTTATAAGACAGTGTGAAATATGACGCTTGTGAGGCATCTATTCTCAAAGATCCTGATATTAGCTAATCTGTCCTTTGGCCATGTTTCGATGGTATCTTTGAGGAGCATTTTGTACAACATTTCAACAAAGACAGACCAAAAGGAAATGGTCAAGACTCGATTAAAAGCTATCTGAGTCACCACATTTACATTAATAGGAGCACATTTACAATGGATGCATCCACCTCCTCACTGCAACAACGCCTCAGTGTTTTGAATAATAAAATGCAGAAAGTCAGGAGGGAGCAGGAATACTAATTTAATTGAACAACAAGTTGAAAGTAACCATTTTGAAGTTTTTAATGCCATGTGGGTAGACAGTATGAATGTAGTATGAATCTTGAGGATTACGTGATTGACTGCATTCAGATGGACAACAGCACTTTGGGGGGAAAAAAAGGGAGGGGGCTTTCTCATTCATTTTAATAAGCGATACATGTTGGTCCTGAAACAAAGGACTATGATAAACAAATACAGGGTGCATTAGCCAATCAAATACTGTATGTACAAGCGTATATTCCTAAATACATTAATTTGTTACAACAGTGTTAATGCCTCTGTTTACCTTGAGAACGTCATGACAGAGGATCAAATGAATGCCGCCATGGTAACTTAACAGAGTTGTTCTGCCCCATGGTATTATAAACCCCTGTACAGTGTTTTGGCATGTGATAAGCCTTCAAAGTCATGGATGTACTCCTCAAACTAAACTGCCTGGATCATATTTCATTATCTCACCGGTACCTGTAGCAACGCAGCCCCTTGTGGTTTTTAAACAGAGTGCTATTTTTGGTCTGAACACGGCCTTACTTGTCAGACCTTGAGGTACAGTACACCAGAGCCAAGGTCATTTATAAACTGCACAAATTATAAATATGGATGTCATGGGCCAAACCTGGCAGTCATCCATCATCTCTCACACTGTACATGCTGCTAATCAATGTCAGATGATGAATCGGGTACAGTATCTCACGTTGACCGAATATGGTCATTTGACCACTGACAGCCACGAGAGGCATTACTGTACATCTCTGAGAGGATATTATGTTCACTGTTGGTGCACAAAAGTCTTTTTCAGTTATATATATAAATAATTCTGTTTCTCTAATGTTATGATGAACTTTATAAATATAAACATTTCACATGGTGTCTCCAAATTTGGATATTTTGAAATATTTAGATAAACTGAAGGATCAAGTTTTCTTTTATGTTTCTCAAGTTCGGCTTTGACTAATCATTTTATTATGAATTAATCTGCCAATTATTTCCTCAATTAACCAAATAATTGTTTGTCTTTCAAAATGTCAGAAATGGTAAAAATGTTCATCAGGGTTTCCCAGAGTCTAAGCTGATGTCTTCAAATGTCTTAATTTGCCCAACCTGCAGTCTAAAACCGCAAAATACCCTGATATTTACTGTGTATCCCTAGTAGAAAGCTAATAATCGCCTTAGAGAAGAAGCAACCAGAGAATTTTTTCTTTAAAAAACTGTCAAAAGAATTAATCAAAATAGTTGCAGATTAATTTTCAGTCAACTAACTAATCAACGACAACTAATTGTTGCAACTGCATTCTTAAGGTAAATAAAGAAAAGCCAATCGTATGGCCCATAAGTATTTTGCACAACATAATTTAAAGTATGTCGTCTTTGGGCCTTCAGATATGAATAAATGTGGAACCAGTAAAATCAAGAAACTTTCCACACAATACTCGACAATGTACTGTGAGAAATAGCTTTCTATAAACAAATACTTTGCAGCCGGTGTGACCTCTGTGTCCCGTTACCTTGATAATATTAAATACTCAAAAGTTTTCTGATTGTCTTGCCCTGTTAGAGGCCTTGCATTCTACCAAGGGTGTAATCCTCTTGTTGCTGAGCAAGTATTTGAATTTCTTCTAAACCTGTGAACAACAGACCTCTGTGACACCTGCTAAGGTGCAAACACGCACATGCATACAATCACCTAAAAAACCTCGTCTTCCTGACATTAAAGTAATAAAGAGGCACTTGATACTCCATCATCTGCAGGTAAATACTGAGGGAAGACAAGCTCAAGGTTTTTTGTCTTGACGAATAGTAAATATGAAGAGCTTTTGCACATTAAGTGGTGTTTAAACAATGTAAGCTGCTATCAAAACAGACTTGACTTTGTGTGCTTTCACTGAATGTTTTTTTAAATCAACATGACAATATTCCTGTTTGTGTTTTTTAGAGACACTTTCCTATTTGTGATATTAAAAAGATGGTTGCACTCCCTGACTGACAATGCAAATGCCATCGAACTTTCAAACTCTGGTAAACAGCATGCCCATTACCAATAATTTTTACACTGCATAACAGGCACGAAGCAAAACAACTTCACAAACTGACATTAGACTGCGTCATTTTTGCTGTAATGTGATAGTGCAGGAAGTCACGGACTGCAGCAAGTGTCCAGACATCACTGCACTGCATCAGAAGTACACATAAAAAAAGGGAGACCACACACTGTGACTCAGACAGCAGGGTTCATATACAGATTAGACAAACTATGCAGACGGCAGTTACAGCCAGTCAGCTATCCATTCACAGGCTGTCTTCACTGATGACCAGATTATAGCGAGCAGGACACTGTGAAAGGCACAGGGACAGCTTATTGAAGGTCAGTGCTGAGAAATACTGATACTAAGACGGGGGGGAAGAGGACCAGACACAGTGATTCTCAGCTTAAATTCCTGGAGGCAAATCACAGCTATGTCTGATGGAGAGGCCAATTGTAAAGACGATATTTCAGAAAAAGAACAAAAACGTTAAACTGATGATGACCGAAAAGACAACTGAGTGTTTATGTCAGAACGTTTCCCAAGGAAATCACCCACATACATACATACAGGAAGTCTAAGACAGAAGAATTACATGGGCAGGAAGATGTGGAGCATAAACAATATATGAAAACTGTTTAAGTAGAAATTGATTCACGTGTATGACCGTTACAGATCCTCTTAAAGCTCGCGAAAACTTTCAAAACTTCAAGTATTTTTCTGTTTATTTAATCATGTTGTTTTAATGTTACAAGTTTGGACAAAAAATATCCGTAGTTATTATTTAGTTTAACACACAAACTTAACTACTTTCTCACAATAGAGGGCGCTATCAACATGACCTATGACCTATTGCATGCCCTATTGTGGTAGCAGAAATAGCGAGTGTAAGTCTTGTGGGTTGTACACCATTGATGGAAAAATGACCAACATCTGCGCTGGAAGCAGTCCTGAGTAGTAAACAACTCTGTGCTTTTGTTTCTGCGGGTATTGAAATGAGAACAGGTCTCATCTGGTTGGTGCTCGCACTGCGTCAGAGGACATTTGTATAAAGTTGAGCTTGTTTCCAACTTCCCCCTGCAGTGCTACTGGGCACCTTTAAAGCTCCAACGCTCAGGGGGCGCCACCAGGCTGCAACACCAGGTCCTATGCACAATTAACTGCAGCCTATTGCTGTCTCAGGTTTCTGGGTTCGTACGCATGAACGGGCCATAAATCTACAACAACAACACATTTGAGGACTCACCTCCTGGGTTGCCACTCAAATGAGATTAAGCTGTATTGGTTGTGTTTGAATTAATGCAGTGTGACCTGTGGGAGAACAGTGCCTTGAATTATGAATTTGGTTTTGTGGGAAAAAGATATTCTATATAGTCTAGAAGCTTGGGGTTATACATTTTGCAGCTTAGCGACTACAACAATGCTGAAATATTTCAAACACCCCAGTGTGGTCACTCTCACAGGAGGGTTGCACACGGAAAAGTTAAATGGCAAGCTGTATAGTAAAAAGAAACACACAACAGGTTTTTACAAGCAAACTGAGCAGGCACTAAAATACAGTTGAACCTCAAGAGGTCGTTACTCAGGTGGTTTATTCAAATTCAAGTCTATTGCATATGTCCAATAGTGTTGAATTATGTAGCAAAATGTGTGTGCCATGCAGCACAACTGAGATGAATAATTTAACTGGATGAGGTATGCAGGTGTTTGTATGTGTGCAAGATAAAGTGTTAAAGAGGTTTCATTTTGCTTCACATTTTACTTTAAAAGACACCGTTTAGCAACTGTAACAGTTTCCTTAAGGATGAGTGTATATTTTTTCTGCTCATGCATCTAACAGCTTTGGAAATGTCAGTGCCTTCAGGCAGCTCTGTGGCAGGTGGGAGCACATCGCTATCCAGTATGCTCTGCATGTAAAGCACAACAGTATAACACTATACACCCGAGCTTGAACTCCAGAAGTATTTAGATCAGGTTTAAGTTCACCGATCACATGCAATGTCAAAATGCAAGACCGCCTGGTCATTCATGACTACAGAAAAGCTGCATTACTATATATTTCACATATTTTTAAACACACTATTTGTCAATATATCCCACTTTCACAACGAAAAAATACTGGAAGGCCAAGTTACATAGATCGCAATCAAAACAGAGTAGCTTTTTCAGCAACATAATCCCAGTCTTTGGATGCCATAGTTATGAGTCCCCCCTGAAATCGGGGGTAAACAAAACTGATCTTGGCTGATCTGGGTGCTGTGTAGCTTGCTGACTGGATCTGTGTGCTCCCTGGAATGGACTGCTTCTCAGAATAGCCAATGGCAGATGCCACCCCTGTGTTATTTGGAGCCCAAGGGCAACAGAATCCAACCTCCTGCAGTGTACTGTGGTGTGGTCCTTACTTCAGGACAGAGAGAAAGGCTTGAAGTCCGGTGGACGAAAATCAGCCGTCTTCTCAATCATTGACTCATGCCAGCAGTTTGCATGTGCTACACAAATGGGGTCAAATGCATCAAGGTGGCATCATGGTGACTCTATTCTGGCAAGCAAAGGAAGTTTAATGACTTTAAACTTTAACATACGACAGAAACAGGCCAGATGAACAACTCCTGAAATGTCTGTCACCCTGGTTCCGGCCATGTAAGGCACTTTGTGACTTTGTTTTGAGTTGCAACTATAGAATTGTTTACCAAAATAGTTGCAGATTAATTTTCTGTTGATCAATTTATTGGTTAATCGTCTGATCTACTACTTAGACTATTCTGAAACAAAATATTAAGACCACATTTTCATGATTATTTAAGTCTTGCCTCAAGGTTTTCTCAGATTTTGGGGTTTTTTTGGGGGGAAAATGCAGCAAGACAAAAATACAACATTCCTAATACACAAATCCAAATGGCACAGAATAGTATAACACTTCAATAGGAAGACCAAGCTAAGCAAGGAATCTCACTTCAGCTTCACTCCAGTGTGTTACAATGCATTGCATCAGTAATGGAGGAAGAAGAAAAGCCCAAAACTTCAAAAGACTAATTAGCTTCTTGTTCTGTCAAACACAATATTCTCCATTTGGCTATTCAAAAACGGGAGAAAAAAAGGTTAAAAAGACCTGAGTGATGCTGTTTGTGAAGCAGCATGATACTGACAGGGGAGCGTTACTTTCTTTACAGTTATCTACAGAGACTGACATCTGTAAAGGAAACTGTTTCTCCAGGGCAGCAAGTACAGTGAAACACTGACTGCGACTGAACAATGAAGAAGTCGGGTAGGAACAGCAACATAATTACTAGCAAAATAAACTGACGCTGAGGAGATTTATTTGAATTAAATTTAGTTGGTAATTATTGCTTAATAAAGTGCGCATAAAAATCTGCATTGCTGATGCTGTTAAGAGACTTTGAGTATTTTAATCAGGGTCTTTCCTGTGGTGGCTATTCTTCATTATGAGCACAGAGGAGTTCCTTTTTCCCCAAACACAATTCCTAATTCTAAACATTGTGTTGCTCTTGTTTCAGCTAATATTAAATTTTATTTCTCAGTTTACTAATGAGGTTAACAGTGTTTTGATATTTAACAAATACTCAATTATGTCACTCAAATAGCATAGTATTCACAAATGTACATAAATAATCACAGAACAGTGACAGGTTGCACCAACAGGTTTTTTCATAACACCTGAAAAATCTGACAAAAAAGAAAGAGCAGCAAAGACTGGCCGATGACTGTGATGCCAATATGAACTAAGCACAACACAAACACAAAGTAGTTGAGGTGAATTTAAGGTTTGATGGTGGAAAAAATTACACAGTATAATAGCAAAGACAAATAACACTTTAGCCGCTAAGATCATCTGACCCCGGTAGTAGCAGGAGGATCGGAATCAGGAATCAGGTATCATGTCACCCTAGTTGTCACGTAACGGACAGGGACAGACAACTCGAATTGAAAGTGAATACGAATGTCCTCCGTGTATCCAGGCATATGTTCTCAAAAATAGATGGTAAAAAAAAAAGTGCATTTGAATTGTGACAGATGCTTACTTGAGGTCTCTGTATACTTGTGTCATTATTATAGAATGATTCATGCAAATCAGTTTAAAAACTTTCTAATTAACTGATAAAACTCAGATTTTTGTTATTTGGTATTATGCCTTAATTAACCAGTTGACAGTAGAAACAGTACCAACATGGAAAAAAAGAGTCCCTGGGTAGATACATATACGTCTCAGACCAGTGGGCCACCAGTATAACTACAGCTCACAGTCTTAAACTGACAGACTGAGCATATGAAGCAACCAAAAACGTAAACAAAGCTAAAAACAAAAATAAAATTACAGTAGCTCTAATTAGTGCATCCGTAGACAAAACCGCAGGAAACTCTGAGGCTGGAGTCGAACTCGCTAAAGAAAGTTGCAACACACCCACAACACCTGCTCCAACAGCAAATGCATCTTGCTGAGAGCTGTTGATACAGACATAGCTGCCATGGGCAAGACCAGATCACCTTACTCAACAGGCCTGCAGCGCTGGGTGTGGTGGGTAAGAAGAGTAATACCGCAACTAAAATGTCCTGCTGTTAATGTTCTATATCTTGATCTGCTATCTCCTGCAACAGCTGGATGCCCGTTCTGGCTCCCGGAAATACAGTGGCTTCTCCTGGGCACGTTTTAATTGGAAATTTAACCCAGGACTATTTTTATCAGTACAGTATGAGAACTTTTAGAGCCGCTGTAGATCTCCCTTGAAGTTTTCTCAAGACATTATAGATATGGGAAACAACACTGTCTCGTAGAAAGTTCCCATGTTCACGCACAAATTAATATTTCAAATTGGAATCAGACTGATTGCAATAAAAGGAAAAAGGGGGGAAAGATAAAGCAGACAAATTCCCTGCAAGTCTACCATGAATCAGCAATACTAACAACATAGAAAGTAAAAAATAAAAAAAATACAATTTGCAGAATGTTGTTCCTTTTGAAGACATAGTATCAGGCGACTTAAATTGTACCATACCACAGAGACATTGGGAAATGCTAGCTATGCCATTCAGTGGAGACAGCTGCCACATGCGCAGCAGAGCCCACATGGCTTCCTGCTCTGCATGGACCAACAAACCCATGAACTGGCCTAGTGGGACCTTCCATCTAGATCATCCAGAAAAACTGACTTTGTAAACAAACTTAAAGTTCAAGTTCCTTTTCTTCAGTCTAGAACTTCCTGACTCGCTTGCCTTTTTAAAAAAATAAAAACAAATAATCAAGTGTTCCTGAGCACAAACATACATGCCTTATCCCCCTTCATGTGATGGTGCTACAGATGGCATTTTTAGACCCCAACTAAAGGACTAGCATAATCCCAACAGTTATTTTCACTTTAACAGTCAAACCAATTTTCATCTGAGACAGAAGATGAAACCTTACTATCTCTTACCTCCTTACCACTGTTCCCAAGACCACTATATGTAAACTATGTTATACTTGAAGTGTGTGGAACCCATCATTTAAAATATAATTAAGTACCTGAGAAATGAGTCAGTGTCTCCGCTTCCATCTTTTTGCCACATCAATAACGAAACAAGACTAAACAGCCATACTAGAAGCTTTGTGAGGCTCTACTTGCTAAAGGCCACATGCTAACATGCTCACAATCTAACATTTTCATAATCACAATGCTAACATCCAGCAAATATAATGTTCACCATGGTCACCATCATCTAAAATTACAAAGCTGCTGAGGCTGATGGGAATGTCATTATTATTGCAGGTATTGTTCACAAAGCTAAGAGTACCACTTTGTTGCTACATGGCAAACAAAAAAAAGGGTTTGAACAAAAGACAATGCGTCTTTGATGCTAAATAAAAGTAGAACTGCATATACAATTAGAGAGGCTGTATATAAAGATATAATTAGGGATGATGCATAACATCTCTTTTTCAACAGAGGTGTAACAACCGGTTACCAGTTTTTAAACCAGTGCCGCCTCGCCTTGCAACAGACCTTGACCAGATATTTTTAAGTCTGTGGCTGAGTGAACTAAAGGAACCTCCTGCTGTGGTCCGTCTCAGTTCATCTTCTCAACCTACTGTTTAACTACCCTAATTCAAACGAAATCCCCATAACAGACTCTTTGTCTCACAAAGCTGGTCAACCCAGGGCCTAGCTTTGATCTGAGCGAAAACCAAGAATGGAAAAAGGACAAGCGACACTCCCCGGTCATTGTGACATCTACCCTTATTGCCATTTCAGTCTTTACACGATATTTCACAACGTTGCTTCTCGCCACCCCCACCCATCTTCAATTTTTTTCTAACAAATTGTTTGATATTTTAAACTTCCTCTCATTTTTTATTTCTGATGACATTAAGGAAACACTGCCAGCACCACTGTAGGCCAAACGCTGTTATACAAAAACAGCTGGTGTCCCTCCGTCAAGATGTCCTCAGCTTAATGTTTAAACTTGTTTTAAATAATTTGTACTTTTAATTAAAATACAGCTGGAGGAGACCGATTAAATACTTTCAAGAAAAATACTGACCTTATGATAGAAGGTTTGGATGAGTACCTCAACACTGAGTAAACGAACTGGGGTCTTTAAATGGAAACAGCCGTATAATGTTCCATCTCTCCAGTCTCATTGAATTGTACTGGACTTCATACCATATGCATGTGTCAGATATGTATTATAACAAATTCATCAAATACAGATAAATAAAAAAGGTTTACAGGATTATAAGGAAGGGTGAAAGAATTCTTTTCTGCTCAATACATTTTAATAATTAACAACTAAAGTTAACTTAACACTTAACATTTTGAGAAAATGAACTTGAACTAATCATCTACAATTTATAATAAACAATTAAATGATTAAAGTGCTCTATGTAATTCAAAATAATAAAATTATCAAATGTTAGCCCAAATAAATTTTTAGTCATCATCTTTATCAACATGACATGGGAGGTTTTTTTAAGTTCCTTTAAATCACATTGCACATAATGCTAGATTCATTTAGGAGTGATGTCAACGGAGACTTTTTAATAAGTAGCCTTACTGTTACAGCTTCATCAGGCAACCTAATTTCCTGTCAGAAAGGAAGAAATTACTAATGTCATAGTAAGAGAGTGCTGATGTTTTGGAACAGCGTCAACCTTCAACTTGCTCTGACACATTAGAATAATTGCAAATTCTAATGCAAACATACATCCCAATTAATAAAAACAAAACGGCCAAGTAAACATTTGTTAGAGTTGGCATCAGCAATGGATTTACGTTAAATCATCACCCGTCATAAGTCGAACGGCTGGAACTCCTAACACTGATGGATATAGTGTAGGCTATTTAATTTAATTTGTATACATAGATAAAAACAGATTACTGTATATTAAAATCCTTTAACCCAGTCGGAATTAAATTATTAATTAATCTAAATCTTAAAGATACTAATTATCTGCAATAATTAACATTACTTATAAGCAACGGTACTTTTTTGTGATAAATACTCCACAAACAGCAACTGAAGAATATATACAATTAATGCATTTATATCTTCATTTAAAACTATAACCTAAAAATAGGTTCATTGGCGAAGGCTTTTTAAGGTTATATGTGGGTGTCCGTCATCCGCCGTGGGTGGAGCCGTGGCAAGCGAACTTTGTATCTATGAGCATATGGAAACGACTGAAATACATCGGACAAAAGGACAAATCCATCTTACATAATCACAAGTATCTTAACTTCTACTCGTCTATTCTTACCAATACCACTTAAGCTATCCAAAACGTAAACCTATTAGGCGGTTTTGCTGAAGTGATACGCGAAAAAGAGATATATGTAGCCTCAATTTTGATTTGCCATTTTCATAAACCAGCCGTTACACAAAGCAACAACAACCTGGGTGAAAGAGGGCGAGTGTGTAGGATGACCCTTGACATTTTTGGGTTCTGTGACTCATCCGAACCCAGAAAATACGACAGGCCTAATACATACATTACTCACCCGTCTGCGACAAAATGGCAAGCCCTGAGCAATGATGTTGATGCTAAATATCTTGAGAACTTTCTGAGGGGGTAACGGTCTCTTGTCAACATCCTTGGGGTCTGCCAGGTCGAGTGGCCGACTCTCCAGTGGGACGTGCAAAGTCTTCTCTTTCCCACAGCAAACATTTGGCATCTTTCTCCGAGCACCAGACGACGAGAAACGGGGAATAGGGCAATGCCGCAGCATTGCAAAAAAGGGCGTCTACTGGATCATATCCCAGAAGGAGATTTGAACGCTGGCCGACTATTGTCGCAAGCAGATATCGTTTCTCAAAACGAATGTAGTAGCTTCCTTGTGCTGATGTATCAATACTGCGCTCACTGAGCCTCTGCACCTACCTACTCAGAACTCATCTCCCTGCTGACTGGCACCCTTTAAAATATCTCTGGGGTGTGAGGTCACTGTTGCGCCCAAGCCAGGCAAGCAGCTGCTGTCAGGGCCTGAAAAGAGGATGGACCAACTCAGCCTCTCCCCCCTCAGACAGGCACTGTGGAATCTGCTCTCATGACCCCTCAGTGGTGGAATGTGTACCAACAGTCGTCCGACGCAGCACACGTGTACAGGGAGCTTCCTCATTGTGGTCATTCTCTGACCCCCCCCTCCTCTGGTCCTCCCAACTTAGTGGCCTACATCATCACTGAGCCCAGTTAACTTTACCCCATGAAAACTGTCAGCAATACAACAAAACAACAGACTACTATATCTTTGGCTCAAGTCACATTCGACAACGCAAGCGTTGAAGTTAGGATTTGTTATATGCTAACCTTCTCTGGCTCTTCCATGAACCAAGGTGTCCAGGAATGTCAGTAACTCTGTCTATGTCAGCAAAGAGGCTGAGGATATTTCAGGAGACTACCACACAGTAGTTCAATGTTAGTAATGTGTGACACATGCACTTAAACTAGGGTTTACTTAGGGATGGACTTAACTAAGACTAAGCCTATTAAAGTGTCTTCACATGCAGCTTTAAAAAGAGAAGCAGCAGCAGGGTGTCAGTCGTTGTCAACTGAACCGTGGTACCCAATGGGGCACTAATGTCAGATTTGTGAAGGTATGAAGGTGTGTAGGCTCAACAAAGCAGAGAGTTGAGAGAAGTTACATGTTGGTAATGCAAAGAAAAAATAATATAAATATATAATATGCAGCAAAAACCAGCTCATGATCAGTGCTGAATATGTATAAATCTACAGATTGAGTGAGTGGCAACGGACACCCTTCCCTGTGTGCATTTAAATGTCTGAACACATGGAGGCAGAAACACCAGGGCTTAACCCCTCTTCTATTCTCACATCCACCATTGTGTGAGGAGGATTACAGTGCCAGAACATCTATCAGAGTAGACTGAGAGGGCCCTGACACACCAGGCCGACAGTCGGCTGTTGGACGCCATTGAGCGTTTGCGGCTGACCAACACCCATAGATTTTACAGTATGTTCAGCACAATTGGAGCAAGTTGGCGCCTTATCGGCAGCTGTTCAGCCAAATGAGCAAGTTGAACTAACAGCAGAGGCTTTCAGAGACCAAATGCTCTCTGACTGAACATTCAGCATACCAAATTAGTGATTTCACTTGTTTAGTGCAGTTTTTTTCTTATTTTCCTTTCCACTTCTTCACAAGAAACCCAGTGCAATTGCATAACACCACAAGTGAGAAGTGTGGAAAAAGCTTGATTTTATAGGTTTAAAGTATTTAATAAGACCAAACAGATTTACGTTGGTGAATAAATTGTATGGTCTTGTCTTTTACAGATGTTTTTTTGCAACAAGGTAAGGTCACATTAGGTTTCTGTTCAACAAAAGTGCCCCACACTCAGCCCAAAAAAGGATGTGATGTTACAGCTCTGATGCAGGTAATAAATAAATATTGATCAGAGCAATCCCAAACTACAATTTGTAGTCTGGTAGTGTGATAATGCAACTTAACATGGTGTTGAAAAAAGTTAAACAAACGTGAGCACGCTCGAGATTGCAATGCAACAGGAAGAAATTAATTTGTCCATTGTGCGGGCTTCAATAGAAGTGAATGGGAGACATAGCAAATATTTGTAGGCTGGAAATGTAAGGTTACTTTACCTTAAGGTACATCAGCTATGGGCTTACCATCAGTTTTCAAGTGTGCTACTTTTTACAGACCTCAGGGGACTTAATTTGTTTGATCAGTTGGCCTTTGTTGGCACTAGGTCTTTAGGTTTAGCTTTGTGCTCTCTTTCAAATGGCAAAGGCTGAAAACGAAAAGGAAATAACCTTGAAAGCAGGGCTGCTTGTTTCTGACAGGCCCCAAGTCTTGTAGAGGTTACTTGAGCTTTTGGACTAATCTTAGGCCATAAAGCTATGTGACAGACACACTGCTCCAGTCTGCTTCAACATGATCACTCCATATTATGTACCCCAATGCTTGTCCCCAGTGCTTAGAGGAATATTTTCCTTAAATATTATACATTATGCCACCAACTGAGTTTAGGAAATAACATGTAAAGAAACTTTAAAGAAATGTATGATTGAATTTATGTTTGCTTCCCATGACTATGAAACCCTAACTTTAGAGAGATTCCTACAGTGGAAAAGGGGGTTACATTCCTGTAGTTCTTGAAAAAGAAAAGTGCTGTGTCCTCCTATAACAAGGCTGTAACTGTGTTTCGAGTACATTTATGAGATTTGGAGTATGAGGCTACAAATGTAGATAGAAACATGCAGCCTCATTGAGCTATTACAGTAATTAAAGATGACCCAAACATAGTGAATGAATTTCAGGAATATAATCAGACTTCAAAACACTAACAATTAACAATAGTATCAAGGTAACATACGCTGCTATCAAAACATATGAAGAATCCACCTTCTCTCAAAACCATTGAACAATTGAAAAAAACTATATTAAGTGACAAGTACAGAAGAGACTATTGTGTTTGCATGTTAACTTTATATATATAATACAATATATATATATATATATATATATATAATATTAGAATATCACGTAAATGTAATTCAAACAGTGTTCAAAACAGGCAAAACATAGCAAGTTTCTAGTTCTTACTACTGTAAAGTCATACAATTAACATCTCTATTAACTGCACTGAAATTCTTCCATAGTATTCCTGATGGTTCAGTCCTGCCAGTATCAGTTATACCCCATCATCGCAGCTGTGGAGAGCGTGAGGTGACTGTGAATAGAAAATCTTTTTATAGATCAAATATAAATAAAATATATTCCTACAGCAGCCTAATGACAGGCAGTGATCAGCCTAACATTTAGGTAGGGGATAATACCATTGAGGTGCATGTTCTGAATGGATGATGCAGTGCACCCCCCACTTATAAAATATCCATATGATACACACATCTAAAGTCTAGCTTCCCTGCGCAAAAAATGTGGTTGTCTGTTAGAAAATAGTTACATCATTCTCATCCTATTCACCCCCACACTGTCTCTACATCAGCAAGCAATGACGCTACAACCTCTGCCAAACACCAGAGGCATTACTAGAAAAAATAAACACATGAACTCGCTCACTCGCTTTCACATACTGCTCAACAGTGTCCATGTGAGACAGGCAACAGCTCATTACTAGGTAAAGCCTGTGATGCAGTCTGAGCACAGCTGCAACAAACACCCACAACCTGTGGCTCCAGAATGACTTTCAGACCACTGCCTCCCTCTGGTGTCAGAGACTGGGACAACAATGCTGCACTGCAAAATTCCTCAACACAAAAATATCCTGCCAAAGGCAGGTTTTCACAGGACATCTCAAGAATCTCAAGAATCTCTTGTGCTAACAACATAATGCCTTAATTCTAGTAACTGTATTAATTAAGTATGTAATACACATTGGAGCTGCATAATGCAATAAACCCAATCACAATTTTAGCATCCACAGCTAAACTGAAATGCTTCTTAACAAGCATTAACCAGGCTCTGCTTCTCAACCATGATTTCCACAGCAGACAGCAAACAGATTTGTCACTGCACAGACAACCTCCGAGTATAATATAACTGTATGCTCTATGGAAATCCTTTGGTCCATGTTTCTTTGTCATTATCTTCTAAAGCAGAAAAAGCTGACAACCAAAAAAAAAAACACACTGAGCTTGCAAGTGGGGCGGACACACACGCACACACACGCGCACGCACACGCACACGGACACACACACACACACACACACACACACACACGCACACACACGCACACACACACACACACACACACACACGAAAAGCTCTCTCTTTTAACACACATGCAGATCCTCTCTAATTTGGAGACTGGTTTGTTTTTAAAGAATTTACTGAGCAAAGCCTACCCAAGGCAATTATATAGGTTTAAACGGCTGGTGTTTTGGACATTAATTAGCAAAACACTTGGATATAAACAAAGAGCCATTTTAAAAACGAAAAAAAATACTCCTATCTCAGCAGCCAGGCTATCAGTTATATAAGAACTGGACAGTATTTTGAAAAGAATGCCAATGAAGTCTTTTCTCAATGGAAAAGATGTTTATTATCATCATCATTGACTCTTTTTTTTTTGGTTGTGTGATTTAATTGCTTCATAATGTCAAACTAAACTTTGTTAACCAAGACAGTTAAGTAATTGTGACAATCATTGCCTTAGGTTTGAGTAAAGACTTAGAGATTGAGCAAAACATGAAGCGGTTATAAAAAAGACAATGGGCAAGGAGAGACTACTGAGCAATGACCAGTCCAACAGGCCTGTGGAAGCGTATCAGTATATAATGAGGGCTTTAGTGAGAACAAACTGTCGTCAATATATATTAGTTGTGACTCAAACTAGTTGCTTTCATGTGGGAGGATGAGAACACTGGTCCTTTGTGGCTCATCTCTGCCTATGTGACAAGGCCAGTGTGTGGGAGACGACACCTACAATACGCAGGCTGCCTTTTCTTTGGAAAAACATTTAATTAGTGGCAATGAACAGAAGAAAAGTGGAGCACTGAATGTAGTTAAAATTGTCCACATTTGCTACAGTAACAGCAATTTGGCTGCTCATTCCTATTTCAAAGAGTAATACATGTAAATCGTTCACATATTGAACAGCCTGCAGTACAGTGTACTGCACTAGGGTACTGTGATATCAGTCTGTAGAGGTGTAGTTCATATTCCTACAGTTCAGAGAGATATTGCTCAGTGCCATGAAGCTTCCTGTTCCTATGGCTATGGAGTACTCAGAACAAAAAATATTATTTCAACCTTGTAGAAGTCACAGTGTCCCCAAAGCCATTAACTCACAAGCAGTAGAATGAGCGGCTGCCCTCATGATTTAATCACCACTATTCACAGAGTAAAAGCCATTTTCATGTGGGAAAGATACGGCCAGCTTTGAAAATCTGATAAGATGTGACAAGAGGAGGAGAAGAAACAAGGGCATCTGAGCAACTAATGGCGATACAAACCGATTAGAGCTAAATACTTTTATTTCACATTCAGTCACGCTCAGATGTATGCAAATATTTTTTGATGATAGATGGTTGAGGTGCGAGGCTGATTTAGTTTTTAGTCAAGACAAACTGTACATAACATATCAGCACACCCATCTCACAATGTTAATATATCTCCATCTTATTTTAATCCAGACAATTCAAATATTTATTCAGCCAGTGTTGATGTCACACTCTGTCAATGCACTCAGCCCAACACTGTGCCCTATCATTTTGTCTCGTCACAGCTCTGCAGATCCATTTGCCACCAAAGGTCTCTGATGAGTCATTATAAGACATCTAATCCTGTAAGATCACATAATGCCTTAGTCATGAGTGATATGTTAAAATGAATTCTAAGATGGACAGGCAGCAGTATACTGTAGGGATCCTAAAATGGGTATACTATGTTCCTGTCTATTCTTATCACATATTTAAAAAAAAAAACTATGACAGTTAAATATAAGTTAATTAGATTTTAAGACTTGAAGATTTGGTTATGGTTTGGAAACCATAACTGCATGCTGCACGAGTTATACAAATGGAAAATATTGGAATACAATGATAAAATTCCTAATTTTTCTACAGTCCAACAAAAGAAAAAGCAGCTTAAATGTTAGTTTCAAGCTTGCTTGCTGTTTTGTCTGTGAAGCTGAGCAGTAATAAGGGTTTCAAATCCAAGTAGTTACAGTAGTGGTCACTGTTCCTGGGGGTTCTCACAGAGCTCCTGTTTTAAAGGCCTGTATGTTTGCTCACTTCAGACCTTTAGATTCTGTACTACACAACGTTTTCCCCACTGAACATTAAATAACAGTATGTGGTGTTATAAATACTTCAAATTAAAAACATTAGAATCATTGTTTCTTATTGTTTTTAAATCTCAAACCATTTAAGAAGTGGAGGTGATTTTCTTTAGGGGTGGGCTTATTAACAATTTTAATGAAACACTTACTCCAGTTTCAACATGTAACAACCTTAAACAGCCTTTAACATTTTATTCCACCCGCTAATGTCACATAACATGCCTTCCCAGGGACTAATGTATAAGGCGCAGTATTTAGATATCAACACCTGCTTCAGCCCAGCCGCTACAAGCCTCATGTTAACCCAACACCATATATCCTGTCCTTCAACATTTTATATATACTGTCAATGCCATCATCACACGAAGGCCATGTGTTGCATGACCTTTTTAGTACCGCTGAACAGAAAGGTATCTGCTCAAAAAGTGAATGAAAGTTTTGACTGAACTCAGAAATATGCTTGCACATTAAGCCTTCAGGGATGCACGGCTTAAATATTGATTAATGAAGCCGTTTAAGAATTTAAAAGGTTAAATGATGAGAATGGCCTTGAGCGTCAGCCCGTTGGCATGGGGTCAAAAGACAAGAGTGTCAAGTAAGAAGAGGAGATGAAGCGTCTAATTCTGGTGACCTGAGCCCAGAGCACCTGCAGCCTGGGAACACAATCTGTCCTTACTAGGGACATGCTAAGACACGCACAGAAGGCTGATCATCATCATTCACACTACACATTTTTACAGTGCTGTTTCTACTTTAAACATTTACACAGGTAAGTTTGTGTTTGTAAACTTCTACCTTGTATTTAATGCGAGGCCATATCACATAACCCCACAGAGACCGACACATTCTTGGTCCAAACATGGGTACTGATCCTCTACTACAACCCAGTTGCCCCTTGTTTGACACATGCACACTGCAGCTGTCCAAATGCACATATCATAGTTTGCTACGCTATCTACCTGAGAGTAATCCATTTAACATGACTACTAATGTTCAGCACTTTTTAACCCTGGTCTTGAAAAGTATAAATACATATACATCAAGTTTTTCTTACTTATTTACTCACCAAACTAATAAGGTTTAAGTGAAAAGATAGAACATAGATGACTTAAATTTTCAAGGCTGTGACGGTGACAGTTTCAAATTCAAGTATAATAACAGGCCAAATCATTTGTTCACTTGATCAACTCATCATCAGCTGCTAGGACTCATGTTTTGGAATATTCAGGCTTTCATCTGCAAGAGCAGCTTATTGATCAATGGACAATGATTAAGGACACAAGATCCACTGGTCACCCTGAGTAATAAATCTAAGTAACAAGTAAAATTACACACAGCACAAATGACTGCTTTTGTTATTTATATCAATATACTGACTTTCAATGAGAGCTATTCAGTTTTTATATGACCAAGCTTTCTATTAGTAATTGTAGATGCTACATAAAGTCAGCGCATTCACTATATTGTACTGTGGACTTCTTAAAGTTGTTTCGTTCTTCAAGGTGTCTATGATCATCCAACAAAGGCTATTCAGCTTTTCGTTAGAGCTGCAACAAGTAGTCAAGGTTCCAGTTTATCATTTGGGAGGATTTTCTGTTTTTCTCTGTTGCACATTATTGCAAACTAAGTATATTATTAGGTTTTGGACATTTGTAATGTCATCTTGGGTTGTGATTGTGGCATATTTTCTATTAAGTGCTGTAGAAGTAGCCTCAAAAGTAATTTGTACACATAGATTGATACTTGTGCATTACAAACAAACAAATCTTTTGGCCTAAATAAACAGATATAACATATCCATAATAAGACTATATTGAGGGCTACCCCTTTGATTTATTGTTTTTCACTAAAAAAAAAAATCTATGTGGAGCATGACAAACACAGCTAATTATGAAAACCATCCCTAGCTTCTAGAAAACATCTTCTTCCTCCTTTTAAATACAGGTGTTCTGAAGGCCAGCGAAACACACTTAACAGTCACGCCATCAGTCATCACTGAAATGAGACACCAGCATCAACATCCAAACACTGCTGCTGTGCTGCATCAGAGCCTTTTGAACCAGGCACATTAATTTAGTTACTGAGGAAAGATCTGACAATCGCTCTCTTACTGGAATCAGAGGACAAATCTAATAGTAAAAGTACGTGTGTATGTTTCTTAAGATACAGTCTTTATGTGTCTCACAATATCCAGTTAATGTGGAACTAAGTGGCAAGAAAGACAGAATTTAAAATAATATCCATTGCACTTAAACAGTCAAATGTTACAGGGGTTTCATTAACGTACGTTTTACACTTCTCACTTGAGCTGTCAATAGATGTCAATCAACTCTTTCTACACCACTCCTAATTCCAAGCATACAAGACCCACAGCTGAACAAAATGTGTACATTCAACATCAAAGCCAGCTGGCACACTAGCAACTAAGACCCTGACAAACATATCTGACAGCTGTGTTAGATGGTGAGAGGCACACAGGAGCAAACTCAGACTATTTGCTATATTTAGGCCAACAAGAGCAAGGGCAATATCTCCATCAAAGGCTCAGACACACATAACATTAATCTATACTGAGACTCAAGTCTCCAGTTGTACATGTATGACATAATAACTGTGCAAGTTAAAAGAGACAAATACTTTTCAACAACAACAATAGTTGAACTTAATTGCTGTACAGCTTCCTTTTTGTTAGAAGGGTGTGTAGAGAGCAGCATACTGGTCATGAGACTACACTGCTGATGACAAACCTGTCACAGCTTTAGTCATTACTGTCTGATGAGATGGGCGTATTATCTCTGCTGTCCTCTATGTAGTCTCTGGTGCATGAAGGAGAATATACAATACAATCGAATGTTATAAAACATTGTTCACTTGCGTATTGCTAAATTATACAAAATACAAATGAAAAATTGTCAAATACTGGATTATGGGGGGTTGATGTTGCTACAGATTTGGATTCTTATACATAACAGAAATGTAACTGATGGGTTTTTATTCTTAACAGACTCACAACTCCATCTGTAGAAGTGATCCTGATACTTTAACAACTCGTGCTACAACAGGCTATTATAAACAAAGGAATCGTTTGGTCTAAATATAAACAGATATGACACATCCATAATAAGCCAATATTTGATTTATTGGTTTTCTCTCGTCAAAATTGATGTCTGTGCATAACAAGCACAGCAAATTATGGATATCACCCCTAGCTCCTAGAAAATGTCTTGCCAAGTCTACTTCCTCCTTTTAAATACAGGTGTTCTGAAGGCCAATGAAACACACTCAACAAACAGTCATGCCATCAGTCATCACTGAAATGAGACACCAGCATCAACATCCAAACACTGCTGCTGTGCTGCATCAGAGCCTTTTGAACCAGGCAAATTAATTTAGTTACTGAGGAAAGATCTGACAATCGCTCTCACGTGTCTTTTGAACAACAAGCGCTATTCGTCACCAGCCACAATGGTGACTCATCATGTCAGCGATGTCAATCGGTGAGGCCTGAGCGTGTTTGAAATGTTAACATTTCCTAAAATAGGGTTCTGTACATTCTACACGTAAATTAAGTATTCACAAGGAGGCCGTTAAGCTATAATAATTTCATAATGTGCGGACATAACAAAACAGTCCTGACATGTCATTAAACTGGCAAAATAAGATGCAAAGAAAGCTTCAACACTCAGGAGCTGTGGATAGGGGCACAGTCACCCTGGAAGAGATCACTCCCAACAAACATTCGCTCCTATACTAAGACTAAACCAGGAATTTGGAAGTTCTGTAACAGTGAAAATTCACTCAGGAATGACAAAAGATTGGGAAAGAAAGTGACAGGATCAGGTGGGAATTTTAATAGATAGACTGGATAGGTTGGGAAGAAAACTATAAATCTTTCACCCTTTCTCCAGTCTTAATGCTCTTCAGTCCTGGCCTGTGTTTAAGTCCCAGTCGCAGTGCTGTCTCTGCTGATCCGCTAACTAATTCAGGTTTTTAATCCTAATTCATTATCTGTCTGTATGTTCTTATTCAAACATATAATGTAGTTTCAATATCCTATCTTGACCACTGCCTCTCTAAGGGTACACTGCATGCAGTAACACAATTATGCCAAAAGAGGGAGCTGCTGTTTTAAACATGAGAGTGCAGTGCAATAGTGTTTTCATAGCAGTGATATGATAATAACCAAACACTACCTGTGAGAAACTTATACAACTGCTGTACCTGTTGCAGAAGTATCCTAAAGGATCAGTTCACCAAAAAACTACATATTTTCTCACTTACATATAGAGGTCTCCAACCATACACATGTTTTATTTTAGTTACTAGTTTTGAGGCATTTGTCTCTGAGCTACCTGTATTCCCCCTAATACAATGGAGGTGAATGGAAATGTCTGTAGTGCCCATTGTATTGAAACACAACATTTAACAGAGAATTATCCTGCAGAAACAGTGTCCCTGTTACCTCTGGAGGTTTCCCAGAACTCACTGTGAGCTGTTTACACAGAGACTATTTCTTAACTAGAAAAGTACAGTAGTTCCATTCAAAAGTGTTCAACAAACAACAGCTGTGCTTACCTTCTTGTTGGAAGAGCTTTGGTGTGTACAACCGGAGTCCAGGTTGTTATTGGGGGCAGACACATTGTTCCTGAGAGAGGGAGACCGCAGCCCTTCCTCCCCTTCTCCTTCCTCCTCCTCTTCCTCCTCCCTCCCACTCTCCGCCGAATGTTCAAAGTCATCGCTGTCTTGGTCCATCTCCTCCTCGTCCTCGTCCTCCTCCTCTTCCTCCTCGCCCTCTTCCCTCTCCTCTTCCTCCCTTCCCTGCTCCTCCCCTCCCTCTGTCCTCTCCTCCGCCTCCTCCTCCTCTTGGTGACTGCTGCTGTTGTTGTTCTCCTCCTCTTCTTCCTCCTCCTCCTCCTCCTCGCCCAGCGGCTGGCCTCGCAGCCGCCTCTGCTCTGGCCCCCACATCCATCGAGCTCCTTTCTCTCCTCCGTTCACTTCGTTTGGAGGGCCCTCTTCGTCTTCCTCCCCTTCCTCGTCTCCCTGAGGGCCGTTGCTGGCTCCTGATTCACTTGGCGCCCATGGTGGTTCTCTCTCGCCATCAACCTGCGATGCCTCAGGCTGTAAAGAGCCACACAAAGAAAAACAATGCCTCAGAGGAAAGGACGGATGAAAATTTGGCTAAAAGTTCTTACTTGGTTACCACAGGCATTATGTAACTTGTTTGGATGTATACATCTTCAGACCTCGGCTTACAGATTGCCAATTCAAAGACCGATAGTTTACATATCAAATCCATCCATGTGACCACAATATCATTTGTTGATTGGCCTTACCCTTTGCTGCAGCTGCTCTTCCTCCTCTACTACCCGGTTCATGTGCTCATCCTCATCACCCTCCTCTGCTGCCTGCTGAGGTGCCCGGGCCGTGGAGGAGGCGTTACCTCGCACTGCCGGACCCCCCGGCCCTCGACTCCGCCTGCTGCTGCTGCCCCCCGACAGCAGATCCTGGTTCATTTCCAAAAGCCAGCTTGCTACCTCCTGAACCTTCGCTAGGCTGTCTGAGGAGGAGAAGGGCTTGGCATTCTGCAAAAAGACACACAAAAAACACAGATGATCAGCATATGTTAACTGTTCTCTTCTCAGAATGTGTTTCTGAGGGAAAAAAATCTAACAACTGCTAAAGAGAAAGAAAAAGACTCTAATTGGATATCATTATCTCATACACACAAACACATGCTCATTGCTTATTTCCTCCAAAACAAAGTGTGAATGCCCCTCTTCATATTCTATTCTTGCGTCTGAATTAAAATAATTAAACATTTGCTCTTGGAGCCATATTATTGCTGCTCAGCAGCAGACATGGAAACAAGGTGGGAGTGATTGTGTTTGGCTTCAGATCACACAGCGTTGGATGGGCAGAAAAGCCTTGAGAGCTAGTATTCCAGCTTCCAACAACGCCAATAAACAAAGTCCAATCTGTCAAATACAAAAGCAAAACATGGCTTAAATGTACCAAAAGCTAATCCAACAACTGTCCTTAAGACTTCTCCAAGCTTCGAAAAATGCAAGAAATGTTCTTCTAAATCTGCTGTTGCTGCTCTGCATTCATCCGTTTATGATGGGGAAACTTACTGAATGAACACAGAAGTCACACTGCTTGCTTCTGAAACGTCTAACATACGTAGCATTTAGGGATAGGCGCACCAGAGCTTTATCTACAATGAGACAGATTCTTCCTCTGACGTTCTGTCACAGACAGAGCAATGAGACTATCGACAGTGCTCATCTGTCACCATCAGAGAATCGATTCTCTTCAGCTGAAGCTTCTTTTAGTCCACATGTCCTTGCACTTACAGGCACCTCACTACACATAAGTAAGATGCTGCAAAGTATCATTATGTAGTTAAAGGTAATTGACAAAAAGCGACCGGCCATGCTAATTAAGAAGATTTGACCCCACTGTTAGATTCACTGCAACAACTACGGATGCTCAGAATCTGCTTTTTCCCTCCAGATAGAGATAGTAGAATTTGTATACTTAAACTTAAGGTATTGTGTGGTCGCATGAGGCTATAAGAACTCCTTAACACATTACTTTTTAACTGTGAGCGGAGATTTTCATTCACCAAACTTTTCTTGAAAGTGAAAATGTTATAATATTGTTTATACAACATATAAAGTTGTGTGGTTAAAAGTGTATAATGAAAAACAGCATTTATTGTGAATTGGAGAATGGACAAACTAACCGACACGTTTCTGGTTTAGCAGAAGTGACAACCATTATCACAGTTGATGAAAGTTATTGTCATTAGGACCAACCAAGGGGCTCAGACATAAAAAACCCTTTAAAATTCACCACTTAAAGCCTCATAGCAAAGTGCTTCTCGTGTTGTTTTCTAAAATGTGATCCAAACTAAACTCTTATTATATTTTTCCATATTTGTAGTAGCTAATTAAAAAATGAACAGGATGTTCTGCAGGGAGCAGTAATTCATTACATCGTGTTATATCCGATTACACCCTCCAAAATCTGAAGTTGCATTTTCACACAAATTCTGGAAAGGTCTGTACAAAACTCTTTATGGGATCACAATTACTGGTACTATCAGTACTGTACAATTTAATTGTGGAGTTTTGCTTATCTGTATTAATGGTCTAAGAATAGAGGGCGTTGTATGTTGTACACATTGTGGCCAATTTGTGATATGGAGCTATAAGTAACATAACTCTTTCAGGTATCTGGCAAAGCTACCAAACAGAAAACAAAATCTCAGCCACACAATGTCACTGAATTGACTAAATTGTTGCTTTTAAAGGTTAAATCAGTCTTTTACAAAACTAAAAAGGGAGGACACTTGCTGCTAATTCTTCAGCATGATCCCACTAAAAAGAATCAAAGAATCTACTGGCACTGTTCATCCAAAGATGGTCCATGTTTAAAAAGATGGAGCATTACTAATTTTAAATGTACACAAATTTTTAGGTAATTAATTATATTTGCAAGTCATGTTTCCATATTTCCACAAGAAGGATCTTTGAATGCAAGTGCTAAGCGTTCCCTAGCAAGTGTTTCTAAACAAAAACTGGCTCTGGAGGACAAATGCTGTATGCGTCAGAGTAAAAAGTCCACTGACTCTTTTCAGATCATCAAAAATAAGAAGTAGGATATACAACTCTGTGTAGGCATTGTATCCTCTATGCTTTTGTCTTTAGTAACATCTTAATCTTTGAATTTTGACACAAGCTCAAACACACACACCTTAAAGCACTCAAACGCAAATCAAAATACACAGTTTTTATTCTACTGACTCAACATTTAAGTGGCAAGAAAGGCTTATGTAAATAAAGGTAAGTGGGATGTGTGAGTCATGGATTTGTCAGATCCAAGTGGTAGTGGGCTGAGTAGGTAGCATGCAAAGTAGCTCCAGCCTCAAGGCTTTGTAGTATCAATGACTTTCACCAAATACATGTGAAGCTTTAAGACAAGATGTAAGAAATGAGTACTAGAGTGGAGAGTCTTTATGAGAGGGCAAAAACTTTGCATAGATTTGCAAGTTTTCTAAGTCCAAATAAATAACAGATATTCCGCAAGTCATAAAATGTATTATCAACTACTGTGTACCATAAAGGAAGTTAAAATATCCCTATAATTAAACACACACTTCCCCCTTCTGTCATATGATGGTCCTGCCATCACATAAATGTATAATTTCCAAACAGAACAACAGAGAGGATCAATTTCACATTGATGTTCCAGATTTTTTAGTCTAATCCTTAATTAGTTAACAATTCTTTCTGGTTTTCAGTTTTTATTTTCTTGATTCACATCGTACTTATAATCAGGCATATGAGGTCAGAGGTTCACTACTGGTCAGAAGATGATATTTTTGTCTGTAGAATTGAACATAATCTTGGCTAATATGGCTTTAAAAAGGTGCCAATGGGCCTTTTAAAATACCCACATGAGGTCTCCAGCTAATCTTAACTGTGACAAATTAAGGATCAGCTATGTAGACTGCAGTTCCAAATCTCCTCAATGCACTACATACTATACGCCATGAGAGAATATCTTTGGGAGGCTCACATACTTTATCTGTCTCAGTGAAAACCAATTGCTTTGACCTTGAAGAAAAAGTCACTGGTCCCGTTGTAAGACTTCTCCTCGTCTTTGCTGTATGGTCCTGGTGCGGTGGTGGGAAGCATTAGACCTATCTCAGATTGCACAGCCCCCCCCCCCCTTGGGACTGCCAGTTCATTGCTGTGAGCTCAGAAGAGGAAGGCTATGAATAGCTAAAGTTGTCCCTGCCTTTTACCGGAACAACCCGAGGTTCCGTAATTAGTTTCCTAAACACAGCATGAAAATTGTTTGTTGTTATTGTTGTTCAAACAATTGTGAGCGGTGCAAACAGGATGAGAGACATTGACGCACAATAAAAACGTGTTGCCGATAACACAGGACAAATGTAACTGGGTTTTGATTCATTTACTGGCCAAGAGCTTCGGGATTCTTGTTCAATTATAGCCGTACAGCTACGTATGTCTTTCTATGTTATCATTCACCCTCAAATTGGCCTCAAATGCTCCTTTAATGGCAAGCAGAAAATCATTTCAGAATAGCAGCTTGTACAATTAAGAAACATCTCTCTCATGTTGAAGCTTATTAAGTGGTTGAATTAGTGTTTTGGGGTAACTAACACACAGAAAGATGTTCACTTGTGAACAACAAAGACATGGCACATTTAGTATTGTATACACAAGTTTCATTCATCACTTTCTATTCTTAGTCCTGCAAGAGCTACAAAGTGGACAAAAATAGCTCTGGGAAGGTGGGGAGGGCAGGTGTGAATGTGTGTCTCCTGAAGTAAACGGGTGCCCAGGAGATAGAGAGCCTTTGAGAGCAAACATAGAAAATTAGATCAGAGACTTGTTTTCCAAGTTACAAAACAAATCACAAAGACATGTGCTTCATTTAAATTAGGCCTATTTAACTACTTCTTCAACTGATCATGTTAGTTTGGCTGCCAGACTAATACATGTGAAACTAAACAATATTTAAAGCTGCTCCAATCAATTTTGTACATTAATAATGAATCAGATAACTAAGGGTAACGTGAAACAGGTCACTCTTAGTAACAAACCCGTGGAGAATTAACTGTAATTGTAACCCTCAGCTCTATGGAGCGTTTTAGCGTCTTTCAGCTCACCGTTTTGGTTTTCCAGCCCACAAACACCGCTCTCATCAATATCGTTTTAAGAAACACATAATGGAGCCTTTAGGAGCTAAAATGCCAGATTTGTCCCTCAGGACTGGGTGGCCAACAAAACAAACTAAAATGAATATTGGACTTTGCCAGGTAGCCAAAAACACAAACTCCAAATGAATGGTAATGTTGTTCTGTGTGTTGGGTGTGTAAATAGGCAACTGTTTGCTAACATTGAGTACCATAACAATTAATAAATGTGTTTATATGAATCCATCTACAACCCCCAAGTGGCAAAAAAAGATGCTGCTTTAACAAACAATAAAGTTTCACTTCTTAAACATTTTTTGCAACTGAAATAAATGGAGGCTCATCCTGTTGGACTTAATAGTTTGTTGGATGCCAACTTAGAGTCTCTTTCATTGTGCCCTTAAGCATGTTATCATAAATGCTTAGTGGCCAAAAGATTTTCTTTTGTCTTAGAATAATAAGATGGACCAGTCTTGGTAATGTATGCCCGGCAGCCTGGCAGCGCAGCATACATCCAGACAGTCTCTGGAGTAGCTGCTGATGAGGAGGAGTTGGGATTTCTTCAGTGAGTGGTGCCAAGTTGGCACTCCACAAATAAAGCCACAGCTGTGGCACAAACAGACATTACTTTAGCCTTGTGCAGAGACACAACATGGGGCACTTCAGTAAGTGTTTGCTTCTCTTGGGTGGATTTGGACAGAGTTCTCTAGATGCTGTGATGGGTGGGCAACAGGTGTGAATTAACTTTATATGGACATCATCAGAGCAGCAACTAACCTGCCCGCCCTGCCACAAACCTGACATCCAAGCTCACAAAAACAAAACAGCAAGTCAGTAAAATGTTGTTTTAGAGCTACAATACAGTTTAATGCACTTTGTTGAAAGAGCGGAGGCACCCATGATGTGGATTTTAATTAACCACCAAAGGCAGTCTGAGATACAATCTAGTCAGGGCTGGGATGTGTTGGGGCGGAAGTAAGCCATTTGATATTAGCAGCAAATTTTTGCAAAATTATTTCTAGGGACGTCCCAAGCCAATATGAAGTATCGGGTTGATAAAAGCTTTTTAACTGGTTGGAATCAGTCGTAAGGCCTGCTCCATTTCCTGTATAATTGCAACCTACGGCAATCTGGGTACAATAGAAGACAGAAATATTGTATTTAGAGTTGTTTTCAAGTGTTGTTGAGAACATATCTTGGTTATAAAAACACAAATCTATTGCATCCTTATCAAAAATGTGTGTCAAGTGTTTATGACAACAAATGACTATTGTTTAACATATTCTGATCAAATTTTTTAAACTCTCAAATGAAGGCCTGTAATTAAGTAGGTAGCTTTTTATAAAAAGCAGAATGTCACAAAGGAACAAAGGGATTAAGACAACTGACAAATACAGAAATAAATGAAAATAAGGGTTAAATTACACAAAGGCAAGTCTAAACCGATCCAGTACTGGTCAGGTTACAGAAGAGAGACGCTGATTTCTGCCATTTCCCAGCCTTTACAGTTGGCAGAACTCCCTTTATCGTGTCCCATTAATCATGTGATCTCCTCGCCTTAAGTCGTCTGCCAGTAAATACCAGTTTCATTTAAGTTTGAGAAATCAGTGTTTGAAGGTTAAGAGAATTTAGAAACTTGGAAACCTTGTAAATTTAAGCAACAGAACAAACTTTATGTAACATCTGTCAACTGCGTTTCCAGTGAAGGGTTTTGAGTCATTAAAGTATAGTTTAATGGGTTGTGAAGATTCTCTTCTTATTCCAGTAACGGATCTTGTACACTGAAATCATTTTGGCCAAAATAATTATACTGTTTTCTACTGATATATTCTTATTTGTGAATCACTAATATCCAAGCTGGTAGTTGAATATTCAGAGTAATATGCTTCTGTGTTTGATGACAGATTGCAAACCAGAGATCCTGGGGGGGGCTTAAGTGTGACAATGATTTCCAGTTTTGAAAAAGATGAAACATGAGTTAACCGAGGCTCAATTGTTTCAAGGCTATTGGATACAGCTAGCACATAAACCCTGTTGAGAATCAAGGAAAGAAAATTAGAGGACCGAGCCGAACACCCCCAAATGGCAGCAATAAATCACACCAATGTGACCTTAATAGAACAGTGGGAGAGAGTGAAAAGAAAATGTTGGCTGTTCACAAAGCACATAGTAACAGATATAGATTGAGCTGCGGATGTATAGTGGCTCCGCTTAGATTTTCAAATATTAACAGTGGGACTGAACAAACCAATGTGAGTGTCTTAAAGCTGACGGACAGATTCTGCTGTTTCACGTCTGCCTCCTGAATAACTGCAACATGTGACACATAAAACCAGCAGGAGGTATTGAGGATTTTTGACCTTTGTGATTATAAATTCTTTAAACCTTGAAAACACAATATGAGGAACCATTTTCCAGGATTCTTACCAAGTCTAGAAATCCTATAAATACACTGCGTTTGTTGAAACCTTTGTGTCTCCGATTCAATGCAGAAGCCATTAATCGATGGCTCTATTTAGAGCTGGTGCCCTGTGATGTCTCAGAGGAAGAAAGTGAAACCTTAGTTCCTGTGCTGCTTGACAGAGCGACAACATTTTTCCACATTCGTTTCAGTACTTCATCCTGTGACAATGCCTTCTCAGGGAAACAATGAATTCTGTTCAACATAAAAGTGACATTAAGGTTTTGTCTATAAGCGCGCCTCCTCCAAAACTGTCACTCATTATCTATTTTTCATTTGAATTGTTGCCATGCAACAGCCCAATAATACCACAACATTTTCCTTTGTGGATTTCTATCATTACTCATGAGGGCATAAATCTTCTTAGAAACTAAGAGAATCAATCTCCTCTACTGTGAGAATGGCCTACTGCCAGAAGTACTCTGGAAGGGCTCAGTCAGTGCGGGCCAACTATTAAAACAGTCATGTGCATAACAAACAATAAAACAGAGGGAACCCTCAAAGCTACAGCCATGAGACAGAAGCCTGTGTTAGAGCAAAGTCACAATCTCTTTCTGGCACGTGCACAGAAGCACTCAGACGCACACACAATCTTGTTTGGCTTTTCTTTGTTCCATTAGGAAAAGCTTTTTCTCCAATTGATGAGGGGCAGCAATCACTGTAAACCACAGGCAGTCTGAAGGCATCCATTTAAATGACTCTGCAAGCTGAAAGCAAGTCCACTGTTGTCAAGGCAGCAAGACAGCCATTAAATCACCTGTTTCCATTAAAGAATCAATTACTGCACGGCTCTCCCTGGTAGCACAGTTCTTATACCTGAGAAATCGTTTCGGACAAGCAAAGCAGATAAACCAAGGACACTTTACTTCACACGCTGTGCTTTCTGCAATATGCTGTCAGGTCCCACATTTCCTCAGTCGCACGCGGGTGATAACTCATAAAAACCGTACAGCTGGTCAGCTGATCAGGAGGCATGAGACACAGATGTGACTGTGTCAGTGGGCGCTGACGCATTGTTACCTTTGGTTGAGGTGGGCAGCCAGTGGCCAGTCGCTGCAGCTGTTCTGAAGTGTGGCTGGAGAAGAGATCTGAGCAGCAAGCTGTGCGGCCCAGTCTCTTCATCAGAGAGGAGATGATGCTGCAGCCACAGCCACACATCGACTTGCTCATTAGTAGCCTGACTGTTCTGGGGTTAAAAGTGGAGGGAAAAAAGAGACAAGCTGCAAGCTGCAGCCACCTCCTGGTCTTTGCTGAATTCCTTGAGTTGTCCTCACAGCTGACGCCTTTCCTGTAATGTATTCCACATGGTGCTGATCCACAGGTACTCCGTCACTGAGATCAGGTTGGTTTTATCTACTCTCAACATAATGCAGATGCCGACGCTCACCTTAATCCACAGTGAGGGCACTTGAGTTGGGAAGTACACTTTGTCGGTCCATTTCCCTCGTGATTGCTTCCCACTTACTCCACTCCCTATGCTGTACTTTTATCTCTGAACAGCACACGCCTCCTGCTGTAGCTGCCCCTGTTTGCCAAAAATCATTCCCATCCACAGAAAAACCTTCTTCTGATTTTTCAAATAATGCAACGTCTGCCACTACTCCCTTCTGTCTCCCACAATTTTCATCCGTTCCAGTACACTCCCTCTACTGCTTTCGGCTGCTGTGCAATGAGGATGCTATCCCCGTGAACACCACTGTACACCCCCCCCCCCCACCACCACCACCACAAGCTCCAGCGGTAAACCACTCAGACTGAGCTCATCCAACTTGCCGATAAAAGTGCTTGCCTCATATGACATTGGAGCTCCTGGTTGTTCACTTAATTGAGGAAGCAGTGAATAGAATATTATAAGAAATCCAAGCCACTCTGCATGCACAAGAAGGACTGATGGCAGCATACAGTCTGAATACGGTGGGGGAGGGGTCCAGGGTAAGCGTTTAGGAGACAATAACGGAGCAGACAGGATTATTATGGTAATAATCTGTCACTGCGGTCAAGATGCAGCTGTAATAATCAGTGAAATAAAAAGACAGTTAATAGAAAAAAAACTAAGAAGGCAAGTGGAAAATAAACTCTTAAATCTGCAGTTATTAAACTCTATCATAGTAATTTAAAGTCATTAAGCTTTTATTGGAGCAAGTGGATAGAGCACAGTACCGGTGTTAACTGATATTTACAGCCTGCAAGTCTGATCATTGCCAGTTCAAAACATCTGCAGTAAAAGTGCATCCTTTTTTTAATTCCCTTGTCTCAACATCTGCCCCAGCTGTAGTGAGCCTGCGTATTCACTGCTCACCTCAGCACGGATGTCTGACCTGATGAGTCTAGTGACACACAGGGACGACATGAACATTACTCAGTGCAGAAGATAATAGTTACCAGAGCTGATAAAGCCATGAGGCCTTGGGGAGGCAGAGATAGCGAGTGGGAGGGGCAGTAATAATGGCGAGGCAAAGATAGGTTGACAAAAAAAAAAAACTGAGAATGGGCTCTCTGTTAAAGGAACGGCAGCAGCTTGCTATTAATAGCACACACATAATAATGTTAAATGACTATTCAAAATCATTGTCTGCTATCACCACCGATACGAATACAATGTATAATGATATAGGCTATACAGGTACTACAACATACTAACACTAACCGACTAGAACAAGAGTTTTTGCACATGGCTACAAGACACAAATACCTTTTACAGTCAATATCAGATAATTACATCCAACAGTATATGGATTAGTGGCACTACATACACTACAGGTACTGCCAGTGCTGATTCTGCACGCATCGAGAATTCTTAAAAATACAGCAATTTTGTAATCTTGTGATTTAAAGCTGAAACAATTAGTTGATGAACTGATGAGTTCATTAGCTATTTTGAAAATGTAAAAACATTAATGACAACCATTTGATGTTCTGGGTTTCAATTGATTAAACTGAAATGATTTAAATAATTTAATAAATAATGAAATAATGGTTAATTACAGCTCTACTGGGAAATAATACCCCTTTGTATTTTCTGGTTATTATTCAGGATATAACTGTTTAATGCACGTAGCAGGAAGTGGACATTTAAATCAGCGGGTTGTCCAATTTCTTCTTCCTCATCATTTACCTCTTTATGGTTTACCGAGATGGGTTTACATGTACTACGATGGCTGACTCTGCGATGCGTGTGCTAAATAAGTATTTAAGAACTTGTTTGTTTATGTAGTTCAGGTTTATTTGCACCAAACAACCAGTTAAACAACAGCATGAAGATTAGCTGTAATTGACCTTGTGTGTTTATTTAATAGCTTAAATCTAACTGATCTCCTCCAGTTATGTCTTATTTCCCACCAGCATTGTCCTTTCTTTTCCATTTTCTGCACAATTATGAAACGACATACACCTTGGGATAAATGCGACATGTTCGACTTGTGCAGACACGCCTCATCTCAGTTTTCCTCGCTCAGAGCAAATCTGGTTCTAGTAACGTCGACTGACGTATCTAAATCGAGGTTATACGGAAATACGCCACCACAGAAATTGGCTTCATGTTTGAATGCACCTTTAAGAGGTCAATTAAAGTGTGTATCCACAGAGTACAAAAGTACCTCTGCACCTGGGCTGTCCACCCTGTTCAGTATTCCACAAACTGACTGGGTTAAATGATGCAAAGAGATCCACTCTAAAATCGACTGCCATTAGTCTCTTTTCAGTTGGATACTGCAAAAATGACAAGAGCTGTTATTGCTCCAACCATTTATTTGGCTGAAGTGCATCATGCTTTGGCGTGCAGCTGTGACCGGCTGCCAAATTGCGCCCAACATAAAAAGGTGGTGGAAAGGGTAATAATGAAGCACTTAAAGCTGTTCTCCTTGCTCACTCACTGGCACATCTTTGTGCTGTTGATAGAAGTGCTACTAAAAGGTGACACCTCACTGTGATTCATTGCAACAGAGATTTCCTGAAACACCAGGTTGCCGTCTCCCAGGAACAAACAGCACATCAGGAGAGAAATGGGACACAGCTAACAGAGAGACCTCTATCTACAATCATCAGAAACAATCTATAAAGAAAAGTAACAGTGTCAAAGGACAAAGGATTGCACAACAATAAAAAAAAAGCAAGCCCCGGCTTCACATAATGTATGTAGCAGCTAACTATGAGGCAGTGTAGTGACAAATCCCATCTTAGATCATAATGCTCCATAAGAAAGAAAAAAAAAAAAAAAAAAAAAAAAAAAAGCATGTTTACAGATTTGTTCTTTTCTTGGCCAGGACTAAAAGACAGTGCAGGGTGAAAGGGTGCTCTATTCATTATTTATGAATATTGCTTTTCACTGTGTCAGCTCACTGCTTCAGTATTGATCCATAAAGCGGAGACTCACTGCACCATAGCAGAGTGTTTCTGAGGACGACATAACGACACCAGGCTTACATACAGCAGCTATGGGGAGTATCAAACTCCACAGGGCCATCTAGACAGGCATATAACACGGCATTAATATCACTATATTATTTGTCCTATGAAAAAAGATTACTGTATAAACCCTTAATTCTGCAGTGTAACCACAAACATAATATTCAGCACTGCATTAACTGGACAAAGGCTTTACTGATCAATACGGTGCTCTATAATGATGTGTGTTATTTTCTTGTAGTCAGGAGAGGAATCAGACATTGGGCAAAGCTGTTGATGAGTTGACAAGAAGGGCGAAATGTAAAGTCAATTTAATGCTACGACCACTGCCATCTCCATGTCATGATTTCATAGTCTTATAACAAATCAAAATTGGCAACAATCTCAGTTTAGCGAAGCCATAAAATAAACTCAGACATGATGTAAAACAACACAGCGGCCTGAAGGACAAGGTGGCTTTTCCGCACTTATTAAATTCAACTTTAACCAAGAAAAACTAGTCAATTGATCCCCTGGATGATAATAACTGTACTCATCTCACCACAAACGATCACAGTGCGGTTAAAAAAAAGCTGTGTCACTGTTTCTCATCTTCCATTGTCGACTGAAGTGTGGCATCATTACACCACATACTGATCCCTTAATGCGGAAGAATAACCTCCATTACTGAGATCAACACATGCATAACCTTTCATTAGTTTTTTAGTACTTCATATTGAGAAAAGAGAAATGTCAAAAGATTTTTGTCAACTGCATATTTACTGAAACAAATGGGGATTTGGTGAGCACTACAAGTATGTCTCTGTATCAGAGGTTTATTTCAACACTACAGACAGTCAATTATTGGAGAGAAATTTGATAAAATGGAGGACCAATCTGATACAAAGTGAGAAGAGGAAGGAATATGGAGCTCCAAGCAACATTTAACACGGTTTATGGTGGAGCTAAGTAAGCCTGACAGCAATAAGTTTTCAATCAGAAGCTCAGACTACAAAGACAGAAAGATACGAGACTAACCCTACTGCAACCAGATTCTTTTTTAATATCCTCCTCTAATAAACTATTTTACATTGGTTTCTTTTTACACAAAAAAAACAGCTTTCAGATACTATTTCTGTAAATTTGAGCACAACTTTTGTCCTTGTATTTTCCACATGTAAACCCAGCGTGCCAGGAGATACACTTTACTTATGACAAATGTACTTTTTAAAAATCATCCAAAAATGTATGTTGAATGCATGTTAACATTCTCGGCACAGGGTGAAATTTTGTAGTTCAAATAAAAAGTACTGTAGCATTACCACAAATACATCCAGCTCTGATAGCTAAATCCATGATGTCATACAGAGGGTCCAATAACAGTGCTCCTCTTTATCACTAAACTGTATACCTAGCTGTATGGGACATTAACTACTTGAAACAGGTCACAAAAAACATACTTTTTACTACTACCAATGAATTCTGTTATTATTTGATTTGGTTTGAGTCACATTTTATAATATTTATTTTCTCTGCGGCATGTAAATAGATGTATTTATATGCTTAAAGCCTATGCTGAACCAGGAAAGAAAGATGAAGAAAGAAACCACAAAATATATCTCTTGACAATAGAGATTTGTCACAAGATCAAATTGTTTCTATTATGCCAACGCTGTGTCAAGCACATTCAAAAGCCAGTAACATCCCTGTTTCTTTTTACCGCCTTTATAGCCTTAAAATAACATCCTAAAGTCATGATTCCCTTCAAAGTATAAAGCCAATTGTGCTGCTTCTGCTGTCTGCTGAGTAAATCTATAGTATTTATTGTGAAGACTGGTGAAGCCACTAATGAGACATTAAGGTAGACTGTTACCAATGTCTAACAGACAAAGATTAGAGTCTATAAACTCCCCAAACCAAACCATTAATATCAGAACTTCCCTAATGTAAATTATTCACCTAATCTGTAGTGTTTAAATAATGTCTATTTGAAAAGTGTCCTGAGATAACTTCTGTTATGAATTGGCGCTATACAAATAAAATTGAATTGAATTGAATTTAAATCTCCAAGAGATGAGCAACACACTTTGACAGAACAATAAGATTTGGACTTAGTCAAGTGGCAAATGTGTGTTAACTAACATGGTGCCATTAATCTCTTCAAACCAATTAGTGGTTGATACATTTAAGTGGGCTTGCAAATTAGGTCCTCAATTATCCTGAAACTCCCAAATTTTGACAAACTGAACAGAAAAATGCTACTGAAGTCAGAGAGCGTATCAAAGAGTGGATCCTTCGCTGTCTGTCTGTATCATGTCATATGCAAGCCATCTCTCCAATGTCAATCCTCAACATGACCACGAAGATATGACTGAGCTTGTAGACAACCTTTTCCTCTGAGTAGGCTGCACTCTAGTGGGCAAAGACTGAAAACTCAAGCAGGACTGCAACTAACATCAGTCACCGAAGAAAAGGCAGATTGTGAATTATTTCTCACTACTTGAGACTATTCATGAACTTCTTGGCATATTCATTTTGTCAGCAAGCTCGACTCCCACAGGCTAAATCTGGGCTGTAATGAGTCTTAACACAATATATATAATAACACATATAATATAACATCACAAAATTGCACATAAAGATAGATTTCAACATCTTAAGGACTCAAATTCTGGCACCAGGCCAAAGCAAAAAGGTGTAGTAAAGTCACAACTTCCTGTCTGCCCAACAAAATAACAAAGTTATATTTCCTGTTTTCAACAGGATCTCCAAACCATGAATGGCTGAGAAAGTGTTAACCGCACCCCTCGAAAGGATGACAAAGATCCTCACATCAACAAAACAAAAAACACCCATCTTTTCCTGTTACACTTAGTTTTACATAGAGCAGGCCCCAGAGCACAGGGATGAAAAAGTCAGTTGATTTGATTACAGACCCCCTGCCCAATATCCCTAATACAGCACTGAGTTACACTTTTCAACTACAAAAACAATCATAAAAAAATAAAATAAAGCCTCTGTTACTTCTACTCAACTTCTGTATCATCATGAAGTTGACATTCCTCGAGCCAAGTCTTTAAAAAGTGCACCACACGTCCACATAACCATACACGACTGTTTACCCACATTTACAGAGCCTGAAGCAAGTAGGGCTGACTGCAGTCAGTACTGACCTACTGTCCGTACTGTCATGCCTTATTTTAAAATGCTGACCCATTTGGCTTACATTGAGAATAGCTGTTCTTCTTTAGATGTATACGATTTGACAATTTGTTTAAAGAAGATACATATGGCACCTCACATAGTTTCCATCTGTTACAAACTCTGTTTTACCTATGTGGTCATTTGCATCAATAAACACGTATTTAAAACAATAGTGTAGTCAAAGTTGTTTAAACTTCCAGGAAATGTGCATCAGCAACGATTTTTACTGCCCCTAGCTATCCTCCATTATCAATTGTGTGTACGTTCTTGTCTGGAGAAGGCAAAAAAGGCTGTTCTGAATTATTTACAGAGAATGAGTGGGTGAGAGGTGTGGGACTGATTAGGGAGTGACACAAAGGACGGCTAAATCTCAGTCCCTTTCAACTGTCTGCTTAGGAAGCAGTCTCAAATTCAAATTTGAAAAAGGACCTTTATAGGAAATGACAGCAGTGCACTTCTTCCCACCGGGATTGTGCAGGACACGGTCACCTTTTTCCTGGAATTCACTTATATTCTGTTCCTTCATGTTCAAGCAATATGTCTTCTGGCAAATGTAACAAGCAGACGCATGAACAATACAATGACTGAACAAATATCAAAGTGATTTTTTTTCAAGATGAACTATTTGTAATTTCTCTCTATTGTTTGCAACAAATGCATCAATCATACCTTTCAAGTCTCGAGCACAAGGAGATAACACTGGGATACAAATAGGAGGAGTTGCACTTGGATGAAAATTCAATCCCAGACCATCATCCTGAATTATTCAAACTTCATATCAAATTTCCTTTATCTGGTCCTTGAGACCAGGGTAATAGTTTTAGGGGGAGACAATGTTAACATTTTGACATTTGAGTGCCAGTCCACACTTTAAAAATGCAGCAGCAAGCCAAGAAAGGCACTGCTATGTGCTATCACTTTACCTTTAATCCACCCGCGCGTGCCTGGGATGAATAATTCAAGACTTGCACCACACACGTGGCTTTAAAGAAGAATCCCACTTATAGCAATGAGCACTGAGTACAGCATAAACACATTAACTGTATGCCTTTGGCCGCGCCGTCATTGTCGACAACCACAAATGCATCAACCTCAAGGTACACAATAATGATCATTTGCAACCTGACCTTACCAAAATATTACTGTGCCTAAGTTTATCTTACAGAAAAACACATGTGATAACTAGAGTTTGTCAATATATAATACATGGTTTGCAAAATGTCAAATGAGCCAAATGTATCTTAGACAAAAAGCATAAAAATACAACAAAAAACAAAGCTATTTAAACAAAGAAAAAAGGCTACTACTTATTATATTTTGTGTGCCTTTTCAGCTCCTTGCTTCCACACACACAAACACACACTACCACAAAAGACCATCACACACACATAGGATGCCTCTGAGTTAATTCACCTCCTGTTTGTTCATAACAACCCCAACAACTTCCACTGTGTCTCGTGCGCAAGTGTGAAAGGTCTGCATCCTGCCTGAGACGCTGACAATGAAACACAGGGTGGGGCCTTCCGTACATCCACTGTAGTGATCATTTTCTTGTCCTCCTTGATCTCTGTGGCACTTTTTTTCGCTTCATTAGATGACACATGGTTTACACATCCTGACTAAGGGAGCTAATGTGGGCTACGCACCCTGATGTGAAACATGTCAGACATTTAAGGCTTTTGTAACACTATGGTTTCACTTTCTCTCATAAAATAAAAACACAGCTATTTAAAAACAACAGCAAAAAGGCTGAGGACTACACAATAAAGGAAAGATAAGCAAGGAATAATACTGAGGTTGAGATATTAAGGTTAATATGATGTCGCATGTAAAGCTGAAACAATTATTCAATCACGACAGACAACTAATCTGCAACTAACTGGATGATCGATTTGCTTTTTTCTGATTTATATCACTGCAAACTGAACATCTTAATGTCTTTGGGTTGTGGACTGTTGGCTGGACAAAACAAGCAATTTGAAGATGTCGCTTTGGGCTCTAAGGTCTTGTGATGGGAAGCCATAGTGACAGCAAGCCTTTAGAACTAGATACTATTCTATAAAAATGTGTTGTAGTAGCTCCAGAGTTAAAGCATATTTTTTCTGCTGTGCCCCATGATGTAAAAGTTGAAACAACAAGCCTTTGATCTAAAATAACCGGTGGTTGTGCATTTTGCATTACTTACAAATATAAACTGGTAGCTCACCTGGTAGAGCTTGTGTCCCATGTACTAAGGCAGAGTCCTTGTTTGTCTAGGTTCCAGCCTACAGCCCTTTGCTGTATGTCATCCCTTCTCTCCCTCTCTCTCTTCCCTGTTTCCTGTCTATCTTTAAAGGCTGTCACTATCTAAATAAAGACATGAAACCCCCCCCCAAAAAAAATTAAAAAAAAAACAAGACCATACAAGAAAGAGCCTTTGTGAGATCACATAGCTTGCAATCATTTTGATCCATTACTGTAAAGCCCTTTGTAATGAAGTTTAGTATGTAATGAATTCAGTATTACTACAACTAGTGTTTCCAATAGGCTGAGAAAACTGGAGGGGGAATGATTTTACTTGATAACAGACCCTTACATGGGGGATGTGTTGCTAGGAAACAACTGGGTTCAAGCTTACATCCCCATCAGCTGTTGACAAGAAACACCAACATGACATAAACTTGAACCTGTTTATTTTTGTCAACGTTCAAAACAACGTTTCAGTGCAACTGTAAAATGGTCTTGGCGTTAGCAAGAAGTACTAGCCTACTTGGATATTTGCCAGGCTACTTTTCATCATTTCCAGGTTTTGTTTGCTGAAAACAAAGCCTGGGAGCAAACTGCTGTTCACAGACACATAGAGAGATATATTGAATACAAACACGATCGCAAGGAGCCTAATAAATGGTTAAATATGCAAGATATTTCCTGCCGTCTGTTTTATACTTTCATCCCAACCTTTTTAGATTCAGAAACACTAAGATCCACCAAGAAGAGGCAGTTTCTTTATCATCTACTAAAAAAAAAAAAAAAAAAAAACACATGAGCACTCTGGTCCATTTGAAAACAACAACAAATCTCACTATTCCTATGTGTAAACCTATACGATAAGCACTGCATTGAGCAGAAGTTACACACACAGCCTCTGAGATGCTTGCACTGTTGCAGTGTTTACTTACAGTTCTCCCTGTCTGTCTTTGTTCAGGCCACAATTGGTCTTCTCCACTCCAGGTCCCACTCTAAGAGCTGATTCTTTCTGTGAACAAAGACAGAAAAGGAACAGTCAGTGCAGTAATCTCAAAGGTCATCGAAGAGTTAACAGGCCAAGGGGTTGTTTGCAATACGAGAGGAGAAAGCAGGCGGGCCAGAGTAGTGAGATAAGGATGGTGGGATTTCACAGTGTATTTTCCAAAACCCAGACAGAACACGCCAGTTTTTCAAAAGGTTTGCCAACAAAATCTACAACAGAACAATTGAACAACCAATATACAACACCTGCACCAGCGTGTAAGAGTGAGTCACCACCACAGATGCGCCAGCTCTTCCTCTGTCTCGTCTGGTGGGAAGTGAACAGGGGGCAGCTGCTGGCAGACCAGTGCACAGCTAACAGCAAGTTAAAAAAAAAAATCACTGAAATTTGAACTTTTCAAATACAATCAAATAATTAGATTTACCTAAATGTAAGTATTTGATTCTACTTGGAATTAAAGATGTTATCTGACACATTGACAGCTGCTGCCTACTAAAACTGACACTTTGCGTTTCACAAGTTTCTTCATCCTGAGGTCCTGATTCAAAGCCATTATTGTGTTTTTTAAGCTTCTATAATTCATATGATATGAGTGTAAGTAGGAGAATGTGACTCCTGAAACTGACATGATTCGCTAGAGAGAAGAGGTATCACACTGTTGGGAGTTGTTGGTAATACAGTAACAGTACAGTAGCGTTACAGAATGGGTGGGTGTGTAGCAAGTGTTACATTTCTGTTTTTCATGGGTCCAGTAGTGATGATGGCAAATTACCAAATTGTCAAAACTCGCGGCAACAAGTAGTCCTGTAACCTCAGCATGGAGTATGGAGTCATCTGAGTAACTGACTGCTCAAATCACAGATCGACTACGCAATGGCTTAAAATAATGGCCCTTTAGCCAATTAACTGCACCACAGTACAGACATCGTAAGGAATATAAATATTTGTGCCCCTCAAAACACTAGAGATGCTCAGATACCACTTTTTCCTTCCCGATACAGATTCTGGGATTTTGTGTGTTGGCTGAAAGCGAGTACAGGTACAATACCTGTGTTAAGAAATGTTGTATCATTGCTATCATTGTTGTATGGCCTGGCTTAAATCCTTTGTCAGACTCAGAGTACGGTGGGTCACGACTATCCTGAGGGGGAAAAAAAGCCAAACTGCTACGAAGTGGTAGGCTTCTGTATTGATGCTAATAAATTACGTAGTATCAGATCGGTGCACAGACACACATACTTGTCGAAATACAATACCGTATTTTAGGCAGTATTGGAGGAATTTGAATAACACCAATGTGGGGAGTGTGATCACTGCAGAAAAGTTCATAAATCTTAAAATCTCTTCTCATATTACAATTGTGACCAAATAAGAGCCCATTGAAAAAACACAAAAAGGATAAAATTATGTCCTTTTTTTAGCAAAAAATAAATCTAATTCCAGTAGTTCACTTTAAACTAGAAACACCAGTCACCTGGATACCATCATGAGTTACTCTATACTGGTAGAAACCCCTGTCTCAGAGTCCCTGTGATCCTTCTAACCCAATCCATATGTCGGTCTTTAACATCCCACGAATCGTCCAATAGTGCATAGCTTATTCACGTACCCTAGGGTATAATTTGCTCGACAACAGGTCAAAACATAGATAAAGGTGTTCTAATATGAGAAAAGGAGCTGCTGGTTTTGAGCAGCTGCCTACAAACATAATTAGGCCCACTAGACTCCCCAGCAGCGCCAAGGAGCTGGCTTGTGTAAAGAGAATAGGATTTCTAAGTTGACGTAAACAAAACTGGATATGGACATCGAGTTCTGGGAAATGAGCAGATGCCTAGACAGGCTATCCAGCTGTTTGACATTTGATAACCGTGAGACAGAAAGAAAGACGGACTGACATCCTCACAATTCAGGATTATTTTATTTGCAATGAAGTGCTGAACTGAGCACTTTGTAATTTTTTTATGATGTTGCATTAAGCAACTAGTGGATGTTATCTTGATGTGGTGAGGGGTTATAGACTGCCAATGACAAGATCATTTTTATACACAAGTGCAGAAAGGCAGATTCAGTGAGAAACAATAAAACTTGGAGATAAATATTTTCATATTCTTTGGTGTTATGAAAGAAGACATGAATATCCAAATGACGTATTTTGTATGGCTGTATTTTCTAGGGGAATCCTGATCAAGTCTTTGTGTTGCAATCCCAATCTGAGTCCTTAATATTGAATATCTGTCGATACCGAGTCAGAGCGGACACTTGACTAAATGTGTATTTTATACACTCAAATAACATTAAACTGGGCATCGGCAATGCAACACTAGAAAGCTGAGGTGGACAGAGGACAACAAGTTCAGTAAAGATAGGATCAGATTTTGATTGGCTCAATTTAGTCAATAGTAATCCATTAAAACATGCCTGGCTCGTCCAAGGTAGCAACTATAATTAATGCATCGTCCATACCCATACAGCTCATATCACCAAAAGTTCATAGCTCATGGGTACAACCAATGAAACACAACTGCTAGCCACACAAATTCACAAAACCTGGAGGCCTGGTGGCTGAGATAACTGAGACTTAAGTGTGGATAGTTCAGTTACAAAATCCCAGCCCACCACAGTACGTCTTTCCTGACAGTCACAGTGGACGACAGCAGAGGTTGAACCACTGTGTGGTTCAAAAGTGATTCAGTCGACTTCACACATCGGAGCAGCCGCTGCCCGGCGTCGCCTTGCCCTCCATTAACTATAACTCTTCTCTGCTTTCATCACAGTTGGTTTTGTGGTCATTTTGAGGTTTGTAAAGTTTACAGCCTGCCATGCTGTCGCTCTGTGTACAATGACGCACATAAAACATTTGACTGACAAAATGTGAGTCGACTCAGGTACTTCTTGACTGGTGACTCGAATCATTGAGTTTTTAGAGGCAACCGTAGTTGAGATGCATGCCACGTGGCCCTAGTGTCCCCAGTTCAATTCCAGACAGGGACTTCTACTGCATGTAGTACCTTTCTCTCTCTCTCTCCTTGTGTTTCCTGTCTGTATCTATTCTTTCACCATCTGATAATGGCAAAATGCCAAAAAATAATGCTTCCAAGACGAATAGAAGAATTAGAACTAAGCCAGAGTCACTTGGACTCAAGAGTAGAGTACAAAGTATACGCTCTATTATTATATATGGGTCTATACGAGTGAGAGTTCTCCTGAGAGAGTCTCAAAAACCGCTCTCTGTCTCCTTAATATGGACACAAAGGGCTGCTGCTTCTGTTTCACCCACTCTGCAGGCTACATGTTAGCCAACTCCTGTGTTGTTCAGAAACAAAAGAGGTCACCTTTTAACCCCCTATTTCAAGGGGATAACCCAGGGCTTTCTAGGAAAAATTGTGAATGTTTCCCAGAGACCTTTGAGTGAGGCAGGCACAGAGGTTATGGACGCATGCAACAGTGCTGTCAGTCTGGGTCAGCTGTGTCTGGATGTGCCAAATAAAATCCTCATGGAGGAATGCAACTGCCGTGTTTCCTGGCCTCAGTTCAGTCTGAGTAACTCTGGTCAAAATATGAGAGAAGCACTGAGTTATGCAACTTTCTTCAGTGAACAAATTCATTGCTCTCATCCAGAATTTGTGAACTTTGTATAGGGAAGACAAATTGTAAGCAAGATGTAAATGCACTTGTGTATGCATTAATTTAGAAGACACAGAAGTGATATACACTTTGTTCCATAGTCTGCGTCAGCATTAAACCTACTTGACGTCCTTTTTTCTTCATTCTTTCACATAACCAAATTAAACAGCAAATAGCATAGCAAATAAACTACAAAAGTTACATAACAAAGATAACTTAGATCTGCAAAGAAATACTAAAATGACCTAAGTGATCCAAGCATAGTAGGACTCTTGATGACTGCATTAGGGCCCTCTTCAGAATAATTGTCCCTTTCTTTTGGAAATTTTGGCTAAACTCTACATAACATTTGAAACATGAGTAATGTGGAAAAGAAAAAAAGGTACAGTTGGAGAAGTCAGAGTAACCTTAATTGTTTTGATTTCATTCCGTACAATGAAACGTAAAAATAGAGCAAAGAACAGCCCATCAACGTTATTACTGAAATGCCTAATTATCTGATTGGTGAATGCTAAATATTTGGAGTGGCTAACCCAATTTTAGGTCACTCAACAGTTTCCATTGCAATCACAATATACCAAACATATTGTATATTGTAGATTAGACTGTTATTCTAACAAAGTCAAACAACCCACAGGAGTTTAACAAGATCTTCAATTCCTGTTGCAGGTGTGAACTTCAAGCCCAGTCTGGTTAGCTTGTTCTCACACAGGCAGTGCTCGAGTCTCTTACAGATTAATGATAAAACAGGCCTCGTCTAGTCACATTAAGACGTGACTCATTCTGTAGTTTGTGAGCATTTAGTTTTTGTTCCAAGTTCTGTGGTCCACAGGAGAGCTTTATTCAGGATTATTCCTCAATGAATAAAAACCTCAAAATGGGGCTGACAAGGGCGTATGCAAGCTTCTGCCTGAAGTTACACAGAGATGATGTATTGGCAAAGAGTGAAGGGATTTTTAACAAAAAAAAAGAAAAACTCTAGAGCTGCAGGTGAATCTTCAAATTAGCAATGCTAATGACTTAGCTTACCTCGCAGTATCAACTTTGCTTATATGGCAACTCCTGACTTCCTTTCAATATCTATGCTGGGATTGGTCCAGCTTTACTACAGTCAGGGAGCTGTCTGGAGCAGCTGCAAACTACAGAGTACAGAGAGAATGAAAGACACTTCATAAATCACTGCTGGAATGCAGCCTCATTTCCTCTTCGACCCCACCTTCTCAACGGCTTCTTCCTCCAATTCCAGGAGCTTTCTACACCACACAACTGAGACCTGACAATCAAAATCATGCAGCTGTGAGTCTCAGTAGTTCACGAAAAAAACTAACTATACATCTGCAGCAAACTAGCTCACATTTCCTCCATGCAGAGCATCACAAAGGAAAACAGAAACTAATGAGAGGAGGCAGAATTAATGAAAGAGAAAGATCATACATGTTTGTCTCAGAGTGTTGATTCAGCCTTGATTAATGTTATTATTTCTCATTCATTCATTTCAATCTTTTGCAGACATCGCTCTCATCCTTTTCATCACAAGTTGAAGAGGCACCATCTTTAGTTTTTTATGAATAACAGGGACGACAGCAATGGTGACGGTGACTGATCATGGTAGATAAGTGGTGACGATGACAATGACATAATCAATTGCGCTGCCGTCTTTGCATCGATGTTATACTATAAATAAACTACACTGTTACACAGTAAAAAGGAAAAAAAGCCACGATCCTAGTGAAAGCCTGAAGTCTGCTTTCTCTGTATGAATTAATAAATGTGACCTTTCCTTTCAGTTACATGTGCTGTGTAATTGACCAAAGTTATAATTACTTCTAATGCTACCCATGTTATTGCATTGGAAGCTAGTTTATTGTAAATATTTAACTGTACTTGTTCCAGGAGCTACAAATAATGAGTCAGTGAGTAATCGGTATGTAAATATAACATTTCATCACATAGCAAGATAAAAAGCAGGTCTAAAAAACATATTATTCCAATCTTTTATGTTTAAATTAAAGGGTGAACAATCAATTTGCATGGAGAGGCATACCGCAATGTGTGTCTATTGGCAGAGAATAACAAAGACATATTATATATCACTTGAATGTTTTCAAAAGGTGAGTAATCATTTGTTCAGCACGTGGACTCCTGATATGATCCTTTCCTTTTCCTGTGACGCCAAGAACTAGTCCAACAGTTTAGTGGAGCTTATTATTAGACGTTGCACACACTGTTCATACATTCTTTCCTAATACTCATTCTCTCTACATGACATCAGGTGCAGGGTTGGAAATGTCTTTTGTCCACTTGTCAATGGTGGATTTCAAACTCTACCAGCTATTCATTTTGTTTACCAGCTATTTTCTTGTAAATGAATGTGAAAAAAAAATTGAAACCTACAATTCAAGCATTACGCTATTAAGACTTTATGTCGTCACACTTAAACATGATTACTGAACCATATTGATAACAATAACTTTAGTAACATTTATGTAAAATAGAACCAGGGGAATGTGTTGCTCTTAGGAAGAGGCTGGAGATGGAGCACATATTGGCATCAAGACACTGGTATCCTGGCTCTAAATGTCCATCTGTCCACTACAGATGCACTATCCACAAGCTGAGGGGTAAGTATAAGTTAGTGTATTAGTATAACATTAAATAAAACCTACCACTGCTGTAATATTATTTTCCACTTGGACAATACAGCAGTTTAAGAAATACACAACTAATATTTTTAAAGAAAATGGTCTAACAATTGTGGTCAGTCTTTAATTTGCCAATGCTAAGTAATAATCATCACCATTCATGCAAAGTTAACTAGCACGTCAGCTTTTTGTCATGTCCCACTCCCACCAGGCTGTGACTGGTCAGTTCACGTAAAGTGACATTGACAAGTGCATTAACTTGATAAGAAGTTAAACATCAGTCACTCGATACAGGTAAATAGTCAACCACCCAAACCTTGTTTATCGTATCTCTATTGTCTTCTTTCTTACGGCTTCAGCTACAAAACCTCGACTAACTGTTGAACTTCACTGAGGATCTCTGAGAGGAGGGTGTGGGCTGGTGCATAATAAAAGTGGGCCAACAACGCATCTCTCTCGCTCTTGTTTTTATGTAATGGGCTGCTCAAGTTTCTCACAGAGGGACCGGCCCACCCAGATTTCTCTCTTATTATTCATGCAATTCAATCTGCATTAAGAAATGTCACAACAACAACAACAACAACAAAACACGCCACTGTGGCTGGTAGGTTGAGGAAATTCACTCGCCACTACACAAAATCATTTGTTGGGTGCAAATTTCCAACCCTGATCAGGTGGTACTTTTTATATTAAACACTAATAGTACATTTGGTAAGATTTATCTGGCACCTCATTACATGGACAACATGTATTTCCACTAGAGAGTATGTGCCACAGAAATCCACAGACGGACAAAGATGTTCTCAGAGAGCCGAGTAAGGGGTGTTTCATCCCAGAGGAAATCATGAGGAACCTAGGCAGTAAGGTGCTGCTGCCATGGAAACACTGATAAGCCAACAGATGCCATGACTGTGAGGTGAGCATTAGCAAAATACTTTAAGTACTCCAACATAAAGCCGTCATCCGTTGTCTTCCATAACATTTGTGGGGATTGAGCGCGCACACACACACGCACACGCACAAATCCACCAATAAATCAAATTGGCCAGTACAAGATATTACAATTTCTTGGTTTTTAGGCAAGTTTAAAGCGTACTTCTATTTCTTTTTTAACTTGTAAAAGAGTAGTGTTGCATTTGTATTACATTTATTTAGTGTTTGGCTGCCAACCACAGGGTCATGAATTGAAGTAAATTACTTTGAAGTGAACAATTCACACCACTACTGTAGCTTTATAATGCCTATGTGATGATTCACAGAGGCATGCCGAGGGTAAGACAAGATGTAATCAATCCCTGATTCCAGTAAAATACACTATAGCCTTTAAAACAAGTCAAATAATTCAGAAAAGCATTTTTTTTTAAGTTGTGGCATATGCAGGATCTCTAATACAGAGGCATTATTAGTCAATTTTAGAAAAGAAAGCAATTTCTGATCTATATCAGATCAGTCAGTACTAATGACATTATGCACACTCTGTGACTCAAATGTAAAAGTTAAAACCAAACCACAAAAACTCATTCAGAGAGGATTATTGTGGTATGACATAATGATGTTATTGATAACTAAAAGTGTTCAAAACAACGTGTTAAAAGGTTAAAAACACCTGCATAATAAAAAGACTCCTGTGTGATAGGCCAAAATACTCCTAAGAAAATACCAACAAGTTATTAAATCCTTTCATCTTTTCAAGTTCCAACAGTACATACAAACGCTGTGAGGTGACAATGCAATTTAAGTTTACATTTAAACCTGGGGGCTCACCAGAACGATGGAAATTGCAGCAAGAAAGGTACTAGAGGGAAAGACACACTAGAAAGACCAGCAAAGCAGCAGAAACAGTTTCCTACAAGACATAGAAGGGCCAAACCTGTCGGTCGAGGGACTGCGTAGGGGCTCTGGAAAAGCCTGCCGGTGCTTGGGGGTACAGTGTGTTATCTGCAGCTCTGCAGACCTTCCTCTTTGAAGTGATGCTGAGCCACCAACCGAGCCAGGGGCAGTGAAGGTGGAAGGTGGGAGGCTAGAGAAAATGTAGAGAAAAGCAACAAAAGGTGAGAAAACAACTGTGGATTACAAACGAGGCATTCAACGGCAGAGAAAGAAACAAAACATCCCTGTTAACATTAATCTTGTCAAAAACACACACTCACAGATTTTTTTTACAGCCCGTTTGTTTGGAGCAGAACTAAGACCGAGACATCAAGCAACGCACACGTCATTGTTTCTCTATATTTTTAATGTCTTGTTTAGAGAGGCCCTCTTTTAGGGAGCAAAGAAGAAAGCATATGGTGGCCATGTGTGCAAACGATTGCCTGCGTCGGAGGGATCGTACAAGAGATACAATCACATGGCAAAAGTGAGGAAAGTGAATTGACAGACTGTTTTGCCCACTCCTTCTGTTCACTGAACTCTCCCTCAAGGATTATCCTCTCTAATAGACTTAAAGGCACTTTAACTGAGCCGCCAGCTGCTGGCATCCCCAGCGGAAAGCCACCCAGGTCGAGTCTGAGGGAGGATATCCTACCATGACAATGCAACACATTCCTATAGTGCCTCGAATTCTTTATCACACCAAAACGATCTGAAGAGGAACGGGGTAAAATATTTAATTTATGGAACAAAGAACATAACATAATATCCGTTATCATACTCTGTCTGTCAAATTGAGCCGGAGAAATCTGACCCTAAATCAGTGCATTCATTCACGTCTACTTAAAGCTGTCCATTCACACCAGATGCATTTTAGAGCTACAGTAAGTGTGACCCAACCCACTTTAATTTTGATAAACAGTAAATAATTAATCCAGAAGAAAGAAAATGTGGGCCAAAGAACTGTGATCTAAATAACTTCAAGAATTAGATGATTTCTAGGCAGTTTCTAGGTTGGCAAACTGTAGCCTGAAGTGACCTCAAAGATTTTCCAGTTCGTGAAAAGTATTGAATCCTCAAAGAGACTAATAAGACTAAAATTACAATGTTTTAGACTTAATTGCCACCAATGGTTAAGTTAGTTTGGCCATGCTGAAACTGGATATTATCAGGGCAAAATTCAACCATAAAAAAAAGGTGCACATTCATGAGAGACATTATTATTATTCCAAACAGTACAATCACACTTTAAAATCATAATTTCTGGTCTCAGTATGGAGGACAGTGAAGAGCGTGTGCCAACTGTAAACACCTGCGTGGCAGGGAAAAGACGAGGACAGGATGCTGCACCGACCTTGGCTTTTTTTTTTTTGATGAAACTGAACTTGGAAATGAATAATTAGGTCAGTGGTTCTCTGTCCTTGTCCACAGAGTACTGCAACTCTAATCATGTGTGTTACTATAATAAAGTGTTTGTTGAAACTAAAAAGAACTCGTGTTTTCATTCCTTTTAAACTGACCGATCTACCTCGATCATTAGTAGGTTTATCCTTCCTGGCCCCTTTTGGGCTGATGAAATGCCAGCTAATTACTAATTGGTAGCTATTCAACATTTGACTTTGTAGTGGCATGTAGGTCAACTGCAATATTTGGATAATCAAGTAAGTGATTGGGCTCAAAGTGCTTTTTTGAAGGCAATTAATGTTTTTTGATGCACATTACTCTTTATATTTTAATTCATTATATTAATAGCAAATGTAATCCTAATGTAGTCCACATTTCTTCAATATCGCTTCACCCAGCAGGCTGTTAATTACAGAGCCTTCTGTATGATTGTCCACCCACAAATCAATGCACTCGTAAAAATCTCTTAAACTCCAGTGGTAATTAAAGACACATGGCATTTTTCAGTAATGGGCAAAAGCTTATTTAGCTGGAAAACCCACATATTAGTCGACCAATCAACTAAGAAGGCACAGCACTAATTGTGATGAGCTGAAATGATTATTTTCACACAGCATTTGGTGAAATATGGGAAAATTAATCAATAATCTGATTTTTTTTTTTTTTAAATCAATCCCACCATGCTATTGAACCAGTTCAGAGAAATCCTGTGAGTTTCTACTGATTACACTGAGAAACAAACTTGATCCAGCAATCTTTTGAATGTCCCTATATTCAGTGTGACCAGCAGATGAATGAGAGCACTATAGTATTCACATATGTGGGAACTAAACGAAAGACCTGCAGTCTCACAATCTTATCCACAATCTACAGTTAAGAACCTGTAGAGAACAACAAAGTGTATTATATAAACCCAGGTTTGGTTAAATTGTAACTTGTATGGACGTCTGACAGGGTCCTCTCGGACCATGAGACAGTGGGAAACCTCTGACCGGGCGTGTAAGAGAAGCCTCCATTCACAAAGACAGCCGTTTCCATGCCAACGGGACCTCTGCTGGGAGAGGCCTCTTTTCAAATGGTTTTCATCCTGCACCTCTGCTGCAGTCTCAGAGAAGGACTGGTGGGCATTTGAGAGGGATTGAGTTGTGGGTGGCAGTGAAGAGATGCAATTGTGTTAAGGCAAGATGGAAAAGGTCTGAGCTGAAAGCCCCCAGAGCCTCTGCAGTCTCTGATAGGAAATCACACCAGAACTGGAGATGGCTCTGTGTGCTGGGGAGCCACAAACATCCTTTTCACACATACACTGCGACATGGTATCAGTCTGTATGCATCAAGGCTGCAACTAATGGTTATTTTTTAATACTAAATTACACTATTTCCTGATTTGAATTTGGCAATATGACAAAATATATCAGGAGACAAAAGAAATTAGTCAATCAGAGATGTTGCTATACTTTTGTAACCATCACTTATATAATAATATCTCTTGCTGTGTGAGACCATTGAATCAAAATATCAACGTGTAGAACTGCGTGAAGTAATTCTGGAGCTATTATCAATATTTTTATAATAATGTATCAGAGCTTTAAATGGTGGGTCTCAGCTCATCGTTTAGCTGTCCGTTCGTAACTTCACTGTTTTGGTTCACATAGCATCATTTTTGGCCACAGAAGGGTTGGTTAGGTGGTTGTGGTTAGGTATAAGAACCCACTGTACACTACCTGCTCAGCACTGAAAGGAAAAAAGAAAGTGAATATGAAAGCTGGTGTTGCTGCGTCAATGCTGGCTGTGCAAATAAGCAACTGTATTCCGGCACGAATGCCACATCAACTTAAAATGTGATAATATGTCAACGTTGTGTTCACAACCTGATTTCCTCAAGTAGATAGATAAAAAAAAAAAAAAAAAGTGTTATTGCAGGTTTTATGTGATGAGGCAACTTGATTAGTCAGATATTTACTGATTTGCCAAAATCAGAAATCCAAAAATGCCAAGTTCTTTTATCTATAAAATGATTCTCAATAAAATGTACTACACACACACACACACACACACACACACACACACACACACACACACACACACACACACACACACACACACACACACACACACACACACACACACACACACACACACACACACACACACACACACACACACACACACACACACACACACACTACATATACCATTTAAAAAGAAAAAACAATCATATTGTCTGCCCCAACTATTGATTATTTTAAAAGCTGGTTACCAATTCTGTCTTTAAAATGTGGGGGTGTACAGAGTAATCAATACGTCTGAGCCATGACCCATATTATATTATAAATTTTAACCATACTCAGTGATACAATTGTGTTTATCTACAACCCATCCCTCTAGTTTAGGTGCGGGAAAGTGACGACAGCACAGATGTCATCTACTAGGAGAGAAACCTGGCTGATAAGATGAGGTCTGCTCTTTGTGTTACTATAGACATGATCAGTAAAAGGATACTGCAACTGTTAAAAAAGGTGCTTGTTCAGCATCACAGCACCAAGAAACATAAATGTCTCTCCTAGGACAGGATAAAGAGAGAGTCTCCTCCCATCTGTAATTTAACTTATCTTTGAGAGCCTACAAGACCGCCCACCACAGCATTTTTAACTATAATATATCCGCCATTGACTTGTTTTGTCCCGAACTTCCTCTTTCCCCCCGCACTATGTCACACAGCGTTCACACTATAGCCCACATCAAAGCAATATGCCTGGGAGATTCCTCCCCGTGTTCATTAACCAACTCTGAGCTACATGGCACAGCACTGAATTATTAACATGCTCCTTGTGCCTCACAGATACAGAGCAGAGGGGCCATTCACAACTGCAGAACACGCCCACGTTCTGCTGTAGTTGCTTCCAAAATCTCCAGTAAACCCTGACAGTGAGACTCATCAAGAAATCATATTGAAGAAACAAAGACCAGAAAATACCATCACATGATTGATGACAGCATCGTGAAGGAAGTAGACGATGAAAGCATGCAATGATACAACAACAACAAAATAAAAATGTAAAGATATGGAGTTGAACTTGCGAAGACCATACAATATGAGAGCGTAGAAGGGAATGACAAGTTAATTAATGAGAAGTTTCAGGTAAATTATCACAGGGAAACGAAGGTCTGAAGGTGTGAAGGCCGACAGATCGGAGATGGGGACTCAAATTGAAATTAGGATATATTAAAACACCGACAACCTTTACACAAAATCTGACTTAGGCCAAAAACCTGTATAAAGCCTTACTTCAATGAATACGTTTACACAGGTTCCATGCAATCCAACATTATCTGATTATTGTCAGGAATCATAACATACTCTTGCAGCTACCTTTGTGCAGTAGCTATTAAATACTAACTTCAAGCTAATTGGCACAGTATTTCAAAGAAAACCCAAGAGCATATCATAATGTTTACTGTACACTTGCAAATATCTACTGTACATCTCCCACTGCTACTTTTGAAATTATCCCAGGAGGAAACAATATGATTCAACAAAAGAGCAGAATAATAAGTGTAAAACTTTACAAGTTATTACAGGCTTTTTTGCAGCAATGACCCCAAACTTAGCTCGGTCTTTCTGTGCTGCATCTCTCCTCACATCTTCGGATAAAACCCCAAACAAGAGGATGCTGATTCTGAACCAAGTATGCTGTCAGTAAACAAGGTAATCAGTCAGTCATCATCTGCTTTGCTACTTAATCTGTGTGTGCTGTGCAAATACTAGCAAGTGGCTAGCTAACATGAGTCAAAAACAAATAACTATATTTGTTTGATATATATATTGTGCACTTATAAATAACCTCCGCCCTTTAAATGTATGTTCCCTGTAGCGCCTTCAGAAATTCCCATAATGGAACAAAAAGTACAATCCATGGAAGTTACACTACTTTCTACTACATACCCACAACACAATGTTTCAACCTTTATAGATGCAAAAATGATTTTATGAAGACTCTACACAGCAAAATGATTAATAAGCATCCACAAATCTCTTTTTTCTGCTCACTAGTAAACTACAGAATGTTATTTATATAAGTAGAAATGAAAATCAAGGTCTAACATGTATTATAATATCCAAACATTTGACCTACTTACAGCCTTTATTTCAGACTTCCTTGATGTTGCTGCCGGTTTTTTAAGAAAGTCATCAAGTAGGACTTTGGGGCAACAACACAGTTCATGAGTTTTCCTGGAAATGGAAGATCCCTCTCCCTTCAAGGTGACTTGGACCTCCCCACAGAAAAGCCCTTTAATTTCCTCTTTCACTGATCTCACTCTCTCTCTCTCTCTCTCTCTCTCTCTCTCTCTCTCTCTCTCTCTCTCTCTCTCTCTCTCTCTCTCTCTCTCTCTCTCTCTCTCTCTCTCTCTCTCCTCTCTCTCTCTCTCTCTCTCTCTCTCTCTCTCTCTCTCTCTCTCTCTCTCTCAAGTGCCTCTGCCCACACACACACAATGCTGACTGCAGGCTGGACTTCTGTAGAGCTTCTCTAGTCTTTTTTTGTCTCTCCTCTTCATGCTTATGAGAACCATTTTATTTCTTCTGTATTTCCCAGTTAGTAACACCTCTAAACAAGTTTTCCTCCACTTGCTCCTTCCTCATGCCCTTTTGCAGTTTCCACATGAATCAGGTATTCCTCCACATCTACATGCACATCAATGCACTCTCCACATTTAGATGTCCTCTCCCCTCTAGGCCTGCCCACTTTCCCAATGATTGTCTGAATTAATTAAAATTGGATGAAAAAAATGACTCAGGCAGCTGAGAAAAAGTGGCACATGTTTAACAAGACTGACTCAAATAACACTACCCACTGTCAGTCTCTCCGACAAAATCAAACTCTTCAGCTAAAACATTCCTCTACCATTCGAAAATTTAATCTTTTTTTTTTTATCCCCATACAGTAACACTGGCCTGTACTCTTTCTGGAAGAAGAGCTCAGGCTTAACCTAACTTGTGCCCTGAATCCCTTCTTTTTTTCTCCTCTTAAGATGTGGATGCTCATCAAATCATGAATCATGTCATGAATCACTCATTATCCAAATGTCCCGGTTCCTCTTTTGCCATCCTTGTGGACATGGGGTATTTCTCAATGTATGGCAGGGAATCTAAAAGTCTACACTGCCACCGCCTCTTCTTATTCTGATGAAGACGATGCTTTATGTAGAAACTGTACATGCTGCACCTCATTAAAAAGCTCCCTGCTGTAACAGTGTTCTCCACATCGAGTCATTCAAGATCCTGCCAAAGTTGTCCTGGTTTGTCTCTTGAAAACTGAACGCCACTTAACAGTTATGACACATTTAGTTTACATGAAAAATACTTTACATTGCAAAATGTTGTTATTAATTGGAATAAAACAGACAGGGGGTGCAGTAGTGGGAAAGATCTTGTCCTGGAGCATCAGAAACAACTACTCATTTGTTGCCAACAACAAAAACATGTCCACCTTTCCTAAAGAGGAAGGCTCAGCCAGTAACACACAGGTGCAGGTAGGCTGTGGGTGTGCTAACCAGAGGTAGAAAAAGTATTTAGGTCCATTAGCAAAAAGCCCTAATACCAACCCTGTGAAAATACTTCTCTACAAGTAAAAGTTTTGCATTCTAAACTTTAGTAAAAAGGTAAAAGTATGTAAGTATTATGCTGAAAAATGCTGAATACATACTCAATGTGCAGTAAAATGGTCCCTGTCAGTGTCTTACTATAATATATCTGATGTGTTCAGATTAATATTACTGCTGCATTAATGTGTTCTAATCTTTTACATTGTTGGGTAGTTTTGGCCTTGGTGCCCTACATTTTCTATGTCATGCCCCAATAAATGTTTATGTATCAAGTGGCCTTGCACTAAAAATGACCAGGCCTGCCTTAGTAAACAATCTCATTTGTACACCGCGCTTCATGTTTTGTGAATAATGGGCTTCAAAGCAAGGAAACCTCACTGTCCAGATGAGAATGGTTTAGGAAGGCCTGGGGTCAGTTACACAGCAACAGCCAGGAGTGTGGGAATGTGAAACTTTTTTGCAAACAAAGTCTAAGATACCGCTCATCTCTCACTCTCCAAGGCCTTGCAGCAATAGTCACAGCCAGAAAAATGGTATTTCATCACACTGATCCATGAGAACTGAAAATATGCCATTGGAGCACATGTCCCAAACGCCATCAAAAATTGAACTGAAGGGTTCAATAATTGCTCATGTTGTAAGCACTTTCATGGGGATACAAAGAGGGCATTTTTACTCTAAATAACAGTTGTGGGTAACAAAAAGAACCTGCAATTGCTTGGCTTGTAGACAGTAAACTGCTTCTTCCAACAGTATTTCAGGGAGAGCTGCCAAACAGCAACCTGTTAAAAGGCAAGAAATCACCAAATCATCAATCCCCCTTTTCAAAATGTCCATATATGCCTATTATTTGTCGAGCTCGTCTGTTGTGAGGGCTGGCTTTTTAATGACGGTGGCATTGTGCACCACAACAGAAGCCGTACAATCTGTAATCAGTCCTCAATCTTGGAAAATCTTAGCTGTAAAACATTCGCATCACACTAGGATGAAAAATGATCAATTACTGGACGATGACCAGACCAGGAGTAGTGAGTAATTGGAGGGTACATACCATGAGGGCACAAGTGAAGAAACTAGTCATATCGGACATCAAATAAACAGCAAATAGTCCCTACGCTTACTATAGATTTGCATGTTTACCTTCAAATTATCATAGAAGCTGCAGTCACACAGGTCCCAACCCTACTGATGCGTAGTCTCATTAGGTTTGTTTTGTTTCCAGATGAGCTTTCAAAACATTTCTGCTTCATCCGGGCAAAAGTGAACAAGCTGAACTGAAGAAAACAAAGAGCTTCTTTTTTGTTGGCTTTCAAGTCAAATAAACAAGTTTTTTTTTCTCCCTTTTGATGAATAGTCAATATGGTTGTGTTTGTAACAGAAGTGTGGTAGGTTGTCAGAGCAGATAAATAGCACAATAGCAAACTTGAACAAACTATGCCAGACTTCCAATAGTAAGTGGAAACCTGCAAATGTTGCTGGTTGTCCACACTACTTAATCCGTTATACAAATGCCTCCCAAAGCACCTCTTGGTAGTAGGTTGCTGAAAATGTACACTGAAATAACAGAACAACTAATAACTCCCATACAACCTAATGTGAATCAATACAACACTGGAATAAATCTTACCTTTAAGCTTTGTGTGTTCAACTTTTTGTTGGGAGTGTGTCAGAGAGATGTGGAAATAACACATCATTTTTGTGTTCAACTCTTCATAAAGAAAGTTGTTTTAAATTATCTACTAAAGTAAAGCCTTGTTGGAGTATCTGTAGATCTTATTATACAAGTTAACAGTAAAGTATGTGTCTATTGATTGTGTGTAAACAGTTAGATTCTGTGGTTAGGCTCTGTGCATCACGTGCATCTTGTGCAAAAAAGAAAAGAAAAGCACCTTTGCTGTTGCACTTTTGTAATCCATGCGATATAAAACGTTTCAACAATTTCACACCTCGAGGATGTTGTGTCAAGACAAGACTCTTATCTGACATTGTCCTTGAAGACAGTGCCCAAAATACAAAATACAACTGACAGAAAAGGCATCATCGATTACTCTTTCCTTTCCTTCTTTTTCTTATCACAGCTTTCATACTGATCATTAAAGGCTACATTTTACCGTGCTGCTCCTGTCGTACTGAAAACTACTTGTCAGAGTTTCTAACACTATGGCAATGCAAAGGTATCCCAAATGTATCTTAATGTGTCACTGAGGGGGGGGCATGGAAATTACATAAAAGCATTTTCACCCAAATGTGACAATTCAGAAATAGAACCTCAAATACAAAGGAGACAACAATGTTTTCAACTCCTGCTTATTGTCCTCTACCACCAGATTAACAGGTTTGTAGGAGACGATTCTTAACAAACTTCTCATCTATTGAAGACTTAAATTATTGTGGTATACTGGGTGTTTCCTGTATGATCTTTGTTTGATATCATAGGTTCACAGCTCATGACACATACGCAGAGAAAGTTCAGTCCTTGATCTAGGTTTTCAGTCTTGACTTGTGGACCAAGAGACAGATGTTTCAGTCAGACCTGAGAGGTCAAGAATGCACTTAACTAGCATGTAGCACGGATGAACAGCAGTACTCTTCTGGACAGGAAATAAGAGCTACAAGTGTACAACTCCTGTCAAACAGACACAGTGATGAAGGTTAAACCCGGTGTTGGCTGTGCATCTGAATCGGTCAGTGTGCGTCATATCAACCTGCCTTCACAACCCTCCTCCTGACCTTGGTTTAACATAGATTGGGCTTTTAATTTTAATGTTATTGCTGTTTAAATTACATTTAACTGACTTCCAGACTAGAAAAACAGTAGTGACAGGCCGATTAATCGAGGCTGATAAACAACAAGTGTCTACAGGCAGCATTGTCACTGTGGTGGCAGTTAAATAATGTTGTAAGAAGGTGGGGAAAAAGTTGGTTTCAAGCCCTGTACTATAACTCGAATACATCCTGCTGTAAACAAACGCCTGAATTTCCTACAGAATATAATAGAATTACACATGACTTTTCTTTGTTTTGACATCTGCATTATATATCAGCCATCAGCAGCCCTGCTCTCTAAATATCGGCATCAACAACGGAAAAAACTGCACGAGAGAAAGACACCAAATGGTCAAACGAGAACGTAGTAATGCGATGTGTGAGGAACAGTCTGTGTGAATACACGCCCACGGATCTGGTTAACCTGGGCTGGGGTCAAACTCGGGTTGAAAGTGAGCGCATTCGACCACTATCACGGTTACGTGTATATGCAGACATCATATATTGGTATCAGATAAAGTTTTGAAAAAGCTGAACGCCACCTGGAGTCCTGCGATAGAAATCAGTAAAGTGTTGGCATGTAAACACCTTAACCAAGTTTCTCATAAGTCATGTGTGCAGGTGTGTCTACAACTCAAAAGTCATGTTATTAGATAGTCAACAAACACTGAACACTTTCTGTCCCTCACTGTTGAGCTAACTCAGTCGTTACAGAAGTTACAGATTTGTCGATAAAGACGTGGCTGTGCAGTGACATAGGTGCAGACTTAAAACTGAAATACTACTGTATGCTAGACATTATAAACACCTCTCAGTACGACATCAGGAAATTCAACAGCATACAAACAAAGAAAACAAAGAAAATGTGGAATCACCACATCTCTCAACCCAAAACTGGACATAATAACCTTCATGAGGAAGATTTTTGCTTGAGATCTGTTGAGGCTATGTGTACCTGACAACCGAGTATAGACAGGGGACAGATTGTTAGACCCGGCTTACAATCCACCTTTACTACAAGGACTGCCTGCTCTGAGAGTACAATTGCTCCTGTGTTCTCCAACATTTTAGCAGCCTAAATGTATAAGCAGACTATAAACAGTTGCCCTGTGAATTCCTGTCATCCGTGTGCCCACATGAACATCTGGATTTAACTGAACCCAACAGAAGTGAGGCACAAGTTACCTTCGCATGGAGGACATATTTGAATATGAGAGGAACAAGTGATTGTTCAGGTCCTTACACTGCACCTACAGACCGAGATACATAAAGTAAAGTTTGTGCTCATCACACAGTAGACGTGTTGCATGCGGATTGAACTCCTCCTCGCACTTTGCAGCTTATAAAATTTATATTTAAAAAAAAAAGGTTAAATCAACTGAGCGAGCATAAAAAAAAAAAACATAAAACATAAAAAAAACAACAGGCCACCAAACAGAGAGAGATTGCGGACACCGTCAACTTCACTTCACACCGCGGACAAACTCCACATCAACACAAGTTTGACTCGCGTTAGCAATGCTAACTAACGCAGCTAACTAGCTCTTGGTTAGCTGCGTGCTAATGCTAGGGCCGACTTCCACCGGTCCATCACCACAAACACCAAACCCGCATCTCCGAGACTGTGCGCCGCCGTTTACCTGCCAAATGTGGAGACGAACAAAGACAACAGGGCCTCTCCGGCGATCCCCCCTCTTGTTTTTCTGTTTGTTTGTTGTTCTGTGTCTGCTCGAGTATCCAAAAAAACAAAAACACAAAAAAAAAAGAAAAGAAGGAAAAAGCCCGAGCTATCCTTTCAGAGCTAACGCTACAGGGTCCGACGAGGTTAAATACTCCTGCTCCGGTTTCCCACCAGCCAGCAGTGTTTGTACCACAAGCTAACGCGTTAGCAAGGGGCAGCTAACTAACCCTCCTCTTCCTCCTCTTCCTCCTCTTCTTCTTCTTCTCACATCTACAAACCAAGTTCGTGTAAATGTTAGCTGGCTCGTACAAACACCGCTAACGTTAGCTGCTCGCTCACACACACACACACGGGAGAGCTGGCCGACTAATGGACGCTGTTCCTCGGCTGAGCGACATCCGACGGCGTCCGACCACCACCGGAGGGAGGGAGGGAGGAGGGGGGGAGGGACACGTCCACTGACCGCAAACAGCGTGTCGGTTGTGGGGTGATTTTGGCGTCCACAGCCTCCTCAACTACCGACTACCGCCAGAGGTTTGTTCGTCTCCGGACTCTCCACCGACTGGAGAGAGACTGAGCGACGCAGCTGGATGACGGCACGGTTTTTTTTTTTTTTTGTTGTTTGCTAGTAGGGACGCTTGAATGTGATGTAACAATACCCCCCCTCCCCCCCCTCCCCTCCCCTCTCTCTCCCTCCCTCCCCTCCCTCCCCTCCCTCCCCCCCGGATGACGTCCATGTGTGAAGATTATCCAATCCAACTTTATTTGTTAAGCACTTTAAAACAACCAAAGTGCTGTACAGGAGAATAAACAAAAGACATAACAGCTCACATGAGGCGCAAAATAACATATACTGCAACAATAAAATGAAAAGACATAGATAAAAATAATAACCATGCAATAACGAGCAATCAAAAAGTAAAATATAACAAATACAAAAAAAATAAATCTAGTAAATAAAGTCGACATCTTACTAGGTGTCAAAGGCCACAGAGGAGTTTTCATTTGTTTGTGTTATTTCATCTTTAACTTGTGCTTATGATGGTTAAAGACTCACTTTTATTTTATTATTGCGTGTAAAATTAGAAGCTTATGTTTTCAAGAAAAAGTAGGCAACATAATAATGATATAATAATATTAACAGAACGTGGAATAAATAGTGTGTTGAATATGTTTGTTATTGTATTTCTAATCTGCGTTATCACTGGGCAATCACTGACTAAACCGACATATTTTGTGGATATTTAATATAAATATTGATGAGTTTTTTTCTGAGGGACTTTTTTTAATACAATTCTCTGTCTGTATTAATATTTAACGATCATGAATACTTAACAGACTTCAATAGACTTTAGATAAAGACTTTTTTTGATAAATTCAGTGTTTTCTTGACGTTTGTCCATTGTTCTGTTGTTTGAACTTTTCTAAAGCAGGATGAGGCCGTTTATCAGAGAGTGAAGGCTCTGTGAATATAGTTTTTTGTTTTTCACCCCCTTAAAATCAAGAAGGCCTCGATACCCTCCCTTAAAGCTTAGGCAACCCCCAGTGGGGGCCCCCGAACACCAGGCTGGGAACCACTGATTCAAATAGTTTGTGGTTTTAATTCTATTTAATTTCTTTTTATTAAGTAAGACAGACCATATGCAACAGCTTTATAAACAGCTGATAATTATCTATTGGTAGAAGGAGGAACAACTCATCTCTTTCGCAAGTGCTTTATCTGAAGAGAAGCCACAAAGTAGTAAATAACCTTAGACAATGAATAGTCTTTATACCTAATATGGCTTTTTATTATTAAACGAAACCATCCATTTGGAATTGCTCCACACGTATTTGCAAATTACTCACAAATGTTGTTTTTTAATAAAATGTTAGAATTGCAAATCAAATTTTTACTATTCCTCCCCCTTTTTTTTTCTTTTATTATACTGTATAAGCCTTGATTGTACCTTCCATTTACTTTCTTAAACATATTTGTTATAATAAATAAATATATTATGATCAGGGAAGTTTTAGGGTTGGGATGAACATGAGAGGGGAGAGACTCCACATCCAAATTTGCATGGTGTGTCAGAAATCACGCTGGATGAAAACTTAGACCTAATTCTTTTCAGCATATTGAGTCTCCTTTATTCATAGGCAAAAAAAAGAGCAAATTATCCTGGATTAGTTTGCTGCTGCTGCTGCTGCTGCTGCTGCTGCTGCTGCTCAAGTTCGCCCTGCAGTGCCAAGCCACGGTTAGCTTTGGCTCATGGTCATTTTCATGCCCTGTATCTGGATCCTCCAGGGACAGTCTGAAATCCTGAGATATCACTAAGCACCAAACATGTGATCCCGAGAAGTGTGGAATTGAATCTGGCATCTGGTCAATGAAGACTGAAAAGCAGACCCTGGAAACAAAGGACGACTGTAAATATCCTCACTTTGTTGCTAAATACTAGCTGTGTGCTTTTATGGAAATTGCTCCTATAAGCTGAACTCTGGGCTGGAGTCTTTCAGATGGTGTCATCTCTTGACGTGCTGTCTTGGTCGTTTTGTCAGTGAAACTAAACATTAAAATATTGTGGATAATCCTGAGTGTTGTATGAGTTTAGTTGTCAGAAATAAAACACACACATATTTTGAAGATACTTGGAAACAATCTGTAAAATGTTCTATTAATTTGGACATTTTTAATATCAAATTGTCTTGTTTTAACTGTTTTTATTCATAGAAAACTGTTGTTTGTCACATATACATTGTTTTGTGTAGAAGTGTTTGAGACCCCTTGAGAGGTCCAGATCCCAGGCTGGGAACAACTGGTCTAAAAGCTTTCTCCCTTCCCAGATAAATTCAATTCTAGTAGCTGACTCATTATAATCTATTTATTTATTTATGTACAATGAGCTATCAAGTCCGAAAAAGTTGGCAACCTCAGTGTCTGGCAGATGAATGAAGCCAAAAATTGCAGTTCCTTCAACAGCCACATGGCGCTGGCTACAGAAGTCTCCATAAACCCTCATATTAAAATCCCCAACAGAAATAAACATGTTTACATCCTGGTACAAAAAAAAACAATTTTGGTCTTTACAGCTAAACTCTACATTCATGTCAACTGCACAGAGGGTGAATTTTTATATAGCTCACCTGTTTAAATTATATAAAGTCTTAAAGTCATATATAAGTAAGGCCAAGCTGAGAGACAGGTGGGTGCTGTTACAGTAACCAGGCTTCATCCAGCCTACCTCAGGTCCTTGTGTTTGCTCTTTTTTGGATTAGATGACGGCCAGAACCAGCACACTTTGAGCTTTACAACAGCTCTTCAGAAAACCTGTAGGTAACGTCACATGTCTCTGACCCTTTCAGAAATCCCTTCATGTATAACCTTCAGTTATAAAACATATGCTATCTTCTTCAGATACAGAGGACTTGATGACCTCTGTGTCCTCCTGGTTGATGTGTCTGTTACAGTTTTATCAAATGTTGGTCCAAATGGTGCAACAGGCAGTCTTTCATAAGAGGCAGTGGAAAATTTCACACGCTTGAAATTGCTCATCACGACTCTACAAAGGACCAAACTCAAAACTATTGTGAAGTAAGTCTCCTATAATGACACACACTCTCTCACACATACACAGATTCCCTGGTGTATGCTGTGTTTTCCACTCAGAGATTGCCCAAGACTGAGTGAATGTGATGATTGCGACAGACGGATGACGCTCTGTAACATCGCAGCTCTTGAAGGCAAACAAACACGGCTGTGAAATGGAGCTGATAGAGTGTGACAGGCAGCAACAGTGCCTGCTGGGTAGACAGTGATTCAGTCTACAAGGCTTGGTAGATTCAAAGAGACGGGTCACTGGAGATATGATGTTATGAATGTGTCCTCTAGAGGATTACATCACATTTCCGTCCACTGTGACGGACGTACCTTTAATCAAAACTATAAACACCCATCAAATCCATTCCCTCGCATATATCAGTAAAATACCGTGCAAGGTGTGAGGCTGTGAAAAGGTCTAATGCGCTATATGCTCAGTATTTCTTATGTAATTCATTCAATCCCACAGTCCTGTTTAGTGTAAGAAGCATCGCTGGTTTATTTACATGTAAACCAGTTTAGCCAGAAATTGGTGCAGTGTGAACAATGCTTTCTGTGCACTCAGTGAGGAAAAACCCTACACAGGCTGTTGTGCAGCATCAAAGGGTACAGTATAGATTTACAGCACTTTCTCAATAAGGTAAGATTGTGTTTGTATTTATGAGCTAACAATGTAAAACAAATAATAGGATAATCTTTCTTTGAAGAGCACTTGAAGTCAACAACAATGTAAAAGTGTAAGGAGTTAAGGCTTCAGGCTTTGTATAGGTTGAAATGACTGAACCTATTTATTTGTGTATTTGAGTTGTATAAGCAAATTAAATGACCGAAATAAACTTAACCAAAAGTTAAACATAATGCATTATGGGTCAAGCTCCTAAAATGCTGGATTACATAATGCCACATCTTTCACCAGAGCTTCCCAAATGCAGGTAAACATCCATGTCTCCAGGGTTTCTGTGTCCAAACTAAAGTCAAGAAACCTGATGTCAAATAAGTACTTTAACAGGGCTCCTCCCTCCAGATCAAACAGGATGAGTGGCGCTAAACACGACTCACTAGGACATGTAAAACTGGTGGAGTGCCCCTTTAAACATTATCAATAAAATTATAACACTGTAAAGAGGCTAAGACAGGTGTAATGTGGTTACACATAGGTGCAGTACAGTCTTTCAGTAAGAGGCTGTTGCAATAATCGTAGCGTGAAAAGATAAAATGCTGAGTCTGCTCCATTTCCTAAAATTTTAAATAGATCTAGTTTTTGAGGTGATACAATAATGATAAGACAAGGCCTTAGGTATGATGCTCCAAACTTAAATTACCATACAAAAGGCAACAGTTTGATATATCTGTACAAACGATAATTCAGTTTTTCCTTAGGCGTTAGCTGTTGATAATGAAAATGTCAATGTTTAGTCAGCAGTGTCTGACCAGCCAGACAGCAGTGACGATGCAGACATTTTGCTGCGACAGACAGAACTGCTGTCTGGAAATCTAATGAGAAAAAGAGTGAAAAGGAGGAGAAAATGGAGTAAGAGACTTATTTCTCATTTGTATTCATTGGTTTGCATGGATTGTCTGTCCTTGCTCTCTCAGACCTTCCGCTGCTATGAATTCCATCAGACATACGGAGCTCAAAGAGGAAAGCAGAGCAAACTCAGAACTGGATTTACAGCAGTAGACATAAAGTCTGAAACAGAAGGCGTGCAGTGACAGACAACACGTATTAGACAGATGTCACACACTTTAAACCTGCTGTTCTGCTTTTATTGTTCAGTCATTTTTAAACTGGTAATGAATTTAAAGCAACATTATGTAACCTTTCTACCTTAAAATAACAGTTTCTCTATCACCATTTGATGGTACACTGACTTCTAATAGGGTGAGAGGTTCCTCTGCAGTTCTCACTGTGTGGCCCATACGCCAGTTCTTGCACTGTGTAGCTTTTGGTTTCAGGTCGGGGCAAGTGCATAATGCAGCAGTTACACACCAGCAACCATGTCACTGATTTGAGGAAACTGGATCATGTTTTATAGAGAAGATGTTTTCTGGTTTTCCCTCTGATGTCCTCTGGCTGCTCCACAGATTTACAGAGTTTCCTGATGGACAGTAAAGTAACTGCTGTGAAATTTAGCCAGCTGCTGTTCGCTAGCGCTAGTTAGTTTATAGCTTTTTGTTGTTGGGGAGAGCTTTGTGGAATGAAAGGCTGCAGACAGACATCGATCTAGCCTAACAGTAGCTGGCTTGCTGTGTCTTCTGCTGTTGCACTTTCTTTATGTTTGGCTGTGTTAGCAAAGCTGTCGACTAGTTATTATTTTATCATAAGTAGCCTAATGTAATCATAACAAATGCACGTGTACAGCTGTCCATATTCACAACAGTGGTAATGCACCAGGGGATATTTGAGGGCTCTGTTTTATATACATGAGACAAGGGCCGACGTTACCATCCACTCACTGCCAGCGTGGCTAAAAAAGAGATTTTTTTTATTGATTTTTTATTTAAAGCTTCATCAGAAAAAAAAATTACCTTATATGAAATATTTAAAAAAGGCATTCTTTGAAAATAACATTTTGGTATACTGTATTCTCATATTTACAGTGCAAGATACTGCAAAATACTGACAGATACAAAGCTGCACTCAAATTTAATCTGTGTGATGATGCTTAGATTCAACACTTTTAAGCCAAAATGAGAAACAAAACATCTGAACAGCATCTGTAGACAAGTATTTAAAGAGTCATTATCTATGGTGAGATGAAAATCTTATCAGTAGCAGCTTTTAGAAAGCTGTTTCAGCAACAGGCAATAATTCATCAAACTCAGAAATACACTCAGAAGTAGACTCCATCTGATTTCACACTTATTTCAGTTTCTGAATAAAAAACACTTTCTCCTCTGCACAGAAGGAGTGGCCCTCTTTGTCATGCATGCCTACAATCTTCAACAGGATATTTCCCCATTAAAACCTGTAGCTGCAGGGAGTCACATAGTGTAACAAAGAGGCTTTGAGCTGAAGAGAAGCCTTCAGTAGAAACTATGAGCAGTCATATCTGTGAGGGGTGGAGAAGAGTTTTGGCCTAATGTGCTTTAACGTGTTAACATACTCTTTAATGGAGTGAATCTGCCAAAAAGGAAATGTTTGTGGGGCTTTTTTGGTTTTAAACTTTAAACTTTTCACACAAAAATACTGTGCATTTACCTCACATAACTGATTACTGCTTGACAGTAAAACAAACAATACAATCAAAACAGGCAAAGCATGACAGAAATAATATGTGAAAGCACAACACTGATTACTCTCATAACAAAAGAACCACAATATAACGTTTTGGCCCAATCTTTGCACATTGAAGTCCACTGAAGACTTTACTTACGGATAATTTTGCTGTAAAAATGAAAGTTTTGGTTGTAAGTGTGCTTTAAGTGTCTCAGTGTTATTTCCTGGCAGTCGAAATAGTTCCTGTGGTCACAAATGTTGCCGGAAGGCCAGAACATCCAAGTTGGCAACAGTGCATTGATGACTGTGTGTCCTTGCATACCGGGAGAGCGTCCTTTGTTAACCTGCAGTAAAGAAATCAGAGACAGAGAGAGAGAGAGGTCATTCCTCGGTAATCTCTGAACTATGGTGACATGAGTCCAGAGGGGTGATAGAGGGAATAGTTTCACACTGAAAATTCGCATAATGATTATGTGAAGTTATCCTTTATTGATCCCCGTAGGGAAGTTCATTCTCTGCATTGGACGCATCTTAAGTACCAACTCCAGATCTCAGCCAGCGGCACTGAGAGAATTAACCTACATACATACATGTTTTGACGGTGGGAGAAACCGGAGCACCCGAAGGAAACTCACACAAACACTGGGGGAGAACATAAAACTCAACACAGAAATCCCAAGTCGGGATTTGAACCGAGGACCTTCTGAGAGGCGACAGTGCTAACCACTGATCCACCTAGCTGCCAATTCAAGCTGTAAAAGCACTGTTTGTCACCTTCAGGTTTTTTATTTATTTCCATCTGCACAACTCTCACTGAATCAGTGGTTCTGTATAAATTTAACATGATAAAATACGAATAAACATATAAATACCTTCATAAACATAAACAGTGCTCGTTTGAAAACATGCAAACTTCAATGCTTAATAATAAATATGCATATTACAAGTGCAATGTAGTGGCAACAGCAGAGAAATAACGTGACAATGTATTAACAGGCTGAAACAACCTCTTTACTCTTGAACAGCACACGATAAGGAAACTGAAATTACAACAAGGAAACATATTCCCAAACTCTCTCACTCGTTTACACTTCACACCAGAGGAGGAGTCTTTAATATCCAAAGAGAGTCTGTCTGTGTGTGTGTGTGTGTGTGTGTGTGTGTGTGTGTGTGTGTGTGTGTGTGTGTGTGTGTGTGTGTGTGTCAGACTTCAGACTGCTTCGGCTAAAAGAAAACAGGTTCTGATTGGTCCAAAACCTGTGTAAAGTGAGGCAGAGTTCAGGTTTGGAGAGAGATAGAAAGTAAGAACATCCTGGAGATGAAGTCACCGTTAAACTTTCTCACAAAAGGCATGTCCAGTCAATTCCTCTCACTCTTACTGACTGTACAGTCGATCCATAGCAATACGACTGGCGTCATCAGCCTCCACACAAATAAAAGGGTGTTGGTCACACAGCATAAGGGAAGAATCGCCATGGACATCACAAACCCGTGATGTAAACAAGCTCCAGCAGCAGAAACGAAACACAACACAACCTTATTACACTTCAGGCACAAATCATAGGTAGGGTGTTGGCCGGCTCATCTGTGACATATACTTGGCTGTGATCTGATGTACCTTTAACACTAAACATCATTATTTGTTATGTGAAATAGTATTAAGTCTTAAAAAACTGGAAAACAACATTGTTAAATGGCAGTGTTTCCATTCTACTTTCTAAAGATGGGCAGAGATATTGATCCTGCTCTAATGTGGATATTGAGCTACATTTTTTGTTTTGCTGGTTGACTAAACACTTAAAGCTGCACTAATCAATATTTTTTATGAGAGCAATGGGTTGAATTATTATGTGTTAAGTATAAACGTTCACTCAACAAACACACAAAGAATTATTGCCTGACTCTGCAGTTCCCCTTAGCTCATTGTTTTGGTTTTCTGTCTCACAACTTTGCTGTTTTCATTCACTCTCACTACTTTTGTCAACCTTGTTTTTTAGCTGCAGCTGAGCACTAAATGCTAGGGAACATTTAGCAGAAAGTTAGTAGAGACCAGCTTAAAGGAGAGTTAATATAAGATTCATCATGTAATCAGAAACACAACTCCAAATGAAAGCTAATGTAACTCCGTGTCTGCTGGCTGTTTGTTAGTGTTCCACACAGCTTAAGGTTATAAGGTAATTCATATTGTCAGTACAGCTTGTTGTGCTGCTCCCAAGTAGCCAAGAAAATCAATTAATGCAGCTTAAACACAACTTCTTTCCAATAAACTTAGTTTAAAGTGGGGTTTTTGCTGTTTTTTGACTTATTTCCATCCCTGCTGTACAGTGCCATTTTATTATTTTCCTTAAATCTGGCGTGAACACATTTTTCCAAAGAGCTTTAACAAACCGTTTGTTTCTTTTGAGAGTATGTCTACTAACTTCTTCCAATGCAAAGTAACTGCTGGGTTGCAAAACTCACTTTTGAAGCAGTTTCAACAACACTGTGTGTGCTTTAATTCTTTAATTAGATCCACAATTGTGTTTAAGTTACTGTGGAATTTCACAGGTCTGTTAAACAGGGCACAGCTGCTGCAGTCGATGGCATCACATTGTGCAACCACAGCGGCAGTAACATTACATTTACTTCTGTTTTGAGTTCTCTTGTGTAACCCAATGTGTACAGAGTGCTCTGTGTTGAATGAAAGTACCCTCTAACCCATGCACAGTGTTGGAAATGCAATCCTGAGAAAAAGCAGCGTGTAAATGGCGTTGGTCAACAGTTCATAGTGGACCTTGACCTCGCCTACCCAGCCCTTCCAGTAAGGAGACTATCCCAGGGTTAAGTTGCACCACACTTCCATGCATGCCTGTTGTAATCACTAGCAGATGTTAGGAGTGTTTGTGCTTTCAAACAGTACCATGTGTAATGACGAAAGGGTCACAGTTCATCAGTCACAGCTATACTGAAACCAGCTGGTGCATCAAAACAAACAGAGGATGGCAGAAAAAAGGACACTGTTTGGAAAAGTTGACTGTTAGTCTGTGTTGTGTTAGCTTTATTGTGTAACAAGCTGTGTATATTACGAATATTTATAGGCAAATAAATAATGACATTATTATTTCGAGCGTATTCCCAGTGAGATAGATCATTAGATTGTATTCACACTTTTAGGAACGTTACTTAATATTAATTGCTCACGCTGTGACACATTGCTACTGGCTGTGACACGGTGGCTGTAATCATTTAATCATCGGCGCCAAACAAACTGGTTCAGGTTCACAGAGGAGCAGGAGAGAAAATATTAACAAAGAGTGAAGCAAAGGTATACTTGTGCACTTTATTTTATGCATTTATATTTGTTTTGATATAAAAAAAACAACATTTTATTACTAAAAGGTTCTAAAAGAGCTATGTGTGATGTATGTGATCATGAGGGATGTGTGACAAGAAACCGAATAAAATCTTTATGCACTCATAAATTTAATAAGTGTAAAGTATTGCTCACCATAAATAGATTTATTCATGTTTGGTGTCCTCTGTTGTCTCACCTAGACCAAAGATTACATTAAAAAAAAATGTATGAGATTACTTATATTCACTTACTTATATGTTACAAACAAATTTTCATAACGAGTAAAGTACTAAGAAATATACAGTATGAGAAACTAGACGTGGCGTTAGGCTCATTCTTAACAATTAGAGTAACAGTGACCTCTGCTGGATAAACTCCCCCATATATTTCTTACTGTTGGAAATGTTCCTGTTTTCCAATTTTTGATGCTTTATTTCTGGTTTTCATCTCAGAACAGACAATTAGTCACAAAAGATGTAATTTAGCAGTCTCATATGAACAAATAGTACAATGGGGAACGTCTTTACAACAATAATTATAACAGAGTCCAACCAGCCGTCACTTTCGCTTCCAAATACACATAAAAGAAGAATAATAAAAATAAAAAAAAGCTAAATGCCACATAAGAAATAAAAGCAAATAACAAAATTGACTGTGACAGTGTGGCACATTTCAGTGGCATTCACAGCAGACAACCACATTCAGAGTGTGTAATCCAACTTGACGTGGGTAATGAATGCTTGCTAGGGTTTTTAACATTCCTCAGTAGCAACATTCACTTTAATATTTCTGTGGGCACATATCTTATATCTTCTAGTATATTGCAGTGCCGAGTATAAGCAGGTATACGGGCTACACCTACATATGTTCTGCAAGCTAAATTAATTTCTTCGTGAAGACATGACATAGTTATCCGACTAAATAAGGAATACTCCAAAAAACTATGTAGTGGTTTTGTGGCTAATGTTAATTGCACAATGATCCTAACTTCCTGAAGTCAAGCAGTTAGCTAAGTGACATTGTGCAAACACTACTACCTCATTTTTTGGGCGAGGTAAACATGCAAGCGTAGACTTACATGTCGGTGTTTATAACACACAGGCATTTGTCCTTTGCTGGACAGGTGACTTAGATGCATCAGTTAAAGCTGCAGGAGGTAACCTTTACTGAAACTTTCATCACATATTAGACTAATGGAATCAGAAGATGACCCGTCCTATGTACTACTGTCAGGATATCGGGAAAGTTTAGGCCCCATTACATGTTATCTTTATTTAAAAACTACCTACCATCCTTTTTCATCCACTGGTCCAACTCTTCCATTTCTAGCTCCAGTACAGAGGGCACGTCTTCTTCAAACATGGGCCTGGAGGGTACAAAGTGTTTAGAAAATCAAATAAGACACACACACACACACACATACACACACACACGCACACACACACACACACACACACACACACACACACACACACACACACACACACACAGACGTACTACAGTTACTTCATTAACTAACTTCCCAGTTAACCACCAGTTGGTTTCAGTCGAACATTCCGTTGCTACAGCAACCTCCTGCTGGCAGAGTTCCGGAGCAGTTTTGTTTTTGTTGTGTTGTTATCACTATGTTAGGCTACTTCCTATGATGATCTAATGCTGTCATGTCACTGGTGATAGTCTGAGGTGGCAAAAGTACACACGTTCTTTACTGAAGTAGAAGGACAGATGCTTAAAAAGACTCAAGTAAAAGTGAGAAAGTACAGGCTCTGAAATGAGCCCAGAGTATAAAAGCATACTTTGCATGAATCGGTGTTGATGTTGGGAAGCATGCAAAAATAGATAATTCTCCTCAAATTCATTCAAACTAAAGTAACAAGCCTGTTATGTAAGGAGTAGAAAGTACTGATATTTTTGTACAAATGTAGGGAGTAAAAGTAAAAAGTTGTCAGAAAGTAAAAGTAGTAATACTTAGGTACATTAACTAAGTCTTTGTAGGATACTTTATTACTTCCCACTGTTTCTGGTATACAAGAAAATTGACAGTTTTGTTTTAATTAATTGTCTAACTCTTTTATGGTATGTTGTTACGGATTTGTAATCTCAGTGAATTTGTGACGTTTTATACAACACTGTGTTCACAGTTTCACAGCTGCTTCCAGTGAAGACTTCAAAGGCGACTATACTGTCTTCAGCTCGAGTTTTTAATAGTGAAGCAAATACTGCTGGAGCATGACGGCTAACCACAAGATATGACTCTTATATGAATATGAAACTCTAACATCCTTTGCACTTATGTTTTTCAAACAGGAAATTACACTTTGAGCATAAACACCGACTGTGCATTGGACATTAAAATAGATCTCATTTTACATGCTTCGCGTCCTTTAACTTAGCATCTGTTTAACAAAGAAACAACTCATTCTCAATACTTACATTGGCACCTTCTCTGTACTGCACCCGTCCAGATATGGATCCTCCTGTTTCAGCTCTATGAGAAAAGAACAAAATTGCAGATTGCAGTAATTTATCTTTATCTTAAACTTAAAAGATCCAAACAAGGATTAAATAAAGTCTAAAAGAAGAGCGGTATTTTTTCATTATGATGATTTTAATATTACCGTACAAATTCAATTAATAGCCCAGGCTTTTATTTGGAACAGGCTAATTTCTTTTACATAAAACTCTTGCTCAGCAAAGATGGATAATACTATCAAATTGTTTAATGAAACCAGTATTATAATGGAATATAGAAAATAGAAATTAAGCTACTAAGTAACTATCAAAGCTATCGTTTACAAATCATCATGATCACTTGACACTTTGGTGCTGATGGTTTCTGTAAAATAAACTGAAGGACTGACGTTTATGTCGATATTGACAAAAGGTGATCTAGGCGATAACCTGGTTGAATACATCCAGAGAATTTCTATAGAATCCAGACCAGGCCTCTAATTGAAACCTGCATTTATCAGCCTAGCCACACCAGGCCAGTAAATGGGATCTAACTGGGACCCTGCTTTTACTGTTTTACTGTACTTGTCACCACTACTATTTTATTTTTGATTAAGTTGGGAAGAGTTTTCTGATTCTGTATTTGGGTGAACTGACCCTTTAAAGTGTTTCCCTCCTGTGATGGACATACCTTGATTTCTTGCTTTTTTGTTCCACCTGCGGTTGATGAAAATGCCGCACACTATCATGCTGATGATTAGCACCACCAGCACCACAGGGATCAGGATGATGATGAAGCTCAAACTCTCTTCCGATGTGTCGGTCACACTGGGGTCATCTGTTTCTGGAGTGGCTGGGAGACAGTTATGGTGGTTTAATGATTAAGTAGTACATGACTGCTGTGATGTTAGGTCGTGGTTGGTCAGACGTACCATCAGGTGTCGGGCTAACTCCTGAGCCATTATCTTCTTCTGTGGTCTTTTCAGCTGGAAACAAAATAATTATACGATTTTACAGATTTTGATCAATTGCTGAAGAATAAACTCTTCAAAGGAGGTTTTTCAGCACCATGAAGAATAAAGTGTGTAGTGGACCGACCTGTATACTCCTCTTCAGGAACAACTTCAGTTGGGGTTGGGTCTGAAAACAGAGTTCAGTTCATCACAATGCCCCAATGTCCACAGTGAGTGACCCATTCAATGTACATGGCCAAAAGTATGTGGACATACAAACATTGCATCCATATGTGACTGTTGATCATCTCACTACAAAACTACGGACACATAATGAGCCGTTTTGACAGCTTCTGGGAAGTGTTTCAAGGTGCAGGCATAAAAGAAATAAACCTATATGACACTTTTTGAACCAGACTGTGGAGCAAATGGTGTCCCTCAGAGAGACACAGGTACCAAAATCAAAGTTAACCAGGTTTGTCTAATAACAGGAATCAAAGTCCGGAGGTGGCAGAAAGTGCGACACGGTACCAGTAAAAGTACCAGTACATTGATCTAAAATACTCCATTACAAAATATTACTTAAGTTGCTTTTTTTGTAATGATTTTGAAGCACTTTTCAAGAACAAATTATTTAAAGATGAAGGGCCAATAATTCACATATGTCAGTCTTACCCATCACAGTACCAGACAAAGACTTGAATAGTTCACTTTAATTAGATGGCAGTAGAAATGTAAGGCGAGGCACCACCAGGGAATAAGTGGGGAAATAATTCATTAATCCTTTGTATTATTAATTCATTAACATGAACCTAAATATTTCTGTACTTTTTAAAAAAAATCATTCAATTATGCAAATGTGTGGACGTCTTTTATCAGTAGAAAACAATTTTAGGTTCAACAAATGAAGTCAAAACCTGTTCTTCCTTTATTGTGATCAATAACTAAATTGCTGATAATGGTCAAAAGGTTTTAATGTTTTAAAAAATATTTTTAAAAAGCCTCTGGCCACCATCTGGGCTAAATCCAAACACTTTTAAGATCCTCTTTATTGCTCGGTAAATCCAAACAAGCACTTTAAAGTTGTTTCCTGTCTTATAGCAACCCTGGTAGAAACTGTGACTGATATATTATTACATTTGACATTAGATTACTAATACGGATGTATAAATAGAGAGAAGTATTTGAGGTGGAGCTACTTTTTAAACTACCCTGTTTTATTTACAGTAGTTTAGTGCTGTGGTTCCCAACCTAGAGGTCAGGCCCCTCCAAAGGACTCAGGAGATACATTTGAGGGGTTGTGAGATGATTAGTGGAAGAAGAAAGAAGAAAAGACAACTTTGCTACACAGATTTGTGTTTTTCTTGAAAAACCTCAAAATTGTTTATGTGCAACCTAAATATCAGACACACCTACTACTAAACCGCTGATTTAATCTTCAACAGTTCCCTGTATTTTATAAGCTCACTTTTTTTTTTTTTATGTAAATTGTTACTCTGAAAAGTATCTAGTAACTGTAAAATAAATGCAGTGGAGTAAAAAGTTAAATATTTCCTTCTGAAATGTAATAAAGCCGAAGTATAAAGGAGCTGAAAACTTAATACTTACTTTCCACCACTGACAATGTAGTGGGCATTTTACATGTTTGGACTCAATATACTTTATATTTAACTACTTTTGGGGGGAAAACAAAAAACAAATAAACAGATAAAGATCTGAAAAACAGCCCCAATACATGAGCATCTGTCCACATACTTTTGGCCACATGTGGAATAATAATTTCTCTAATTTATTTTATTTCTCACGTCTCACCTGTGTTCTCTGTGCCGCCGTCATACTCTGGGCCTGCTTCGTCTTCTAGGACTTGTGTGCTGTCTTCTGCTTCTTCCTCAACTGGATCTGTACTCTCTTCTTCATCTTGGCATAACACTGCAAATTCAAACACCTCTCATTACTTTACATTGTGGCACTTAATATCACTGAAGTGTAAAGTCAAAGGAAAGTGAAACAACACAAGTGAACAGTTATTTCTGCAGGGATTAACCTGAGACTAGTTTCTAAACACAACATCTGCAAGCAGAGCAGATTATCTGTCAGATCATACAGGAACTTCAGACTTCCGTGAACATGATTTCAAGTTTCTGTTACAAAATAAAATACAAACTGTTGCTAAATTCACCTTCTGGACGGCGAGGAGGAGGTTGAGATACTTGACGCGTTGAGCAATTTGTTCCCGGCAGGCTTTGTCACGTTGTACAAGATTTCACTTTGTGAGCAGAGCGTTTTTCTCTTGCTCAAGATTTCCAGTAATATACTATAATATACAAGTTCTAAAGAGGATTTATATATCTGAGAGAGCAGTATATTTTGAAATTCAGGAGGTGTTAAGTTTCTAAACTAAAAACAAAGCATACTGTAGTAAGATAAAGCCAAACTGGAACACACTATTTTAGTACTTTGGGTCCTTAAGCTGTGCTATTGAATGTATCAACTCTATCTGCTGTTCATTATATTCAAGTTAAACAGTATCAGTAATGAACACCCTTGAACACTCGCAGTCACAGAGTCAGAAAGGTTTAACTAAAGCACACAAGAGAAAGCAGGGAGGAGGCAGGAAAGTGGGTCTTAATTCAAAGAGATAACAAAAGAAAGAAAGTCCTACCAGTCTGAGTCAGAGCGCTCAGCAGCAGCAACAACAGAAGTAGAAGAGGGGTCTTCACCCGGGGGCCTCTCATGCTACCAGACCAGGAGGCAGACATAGTGCCATTGTGTGCCCGCTTCCTTCTCTACTGTCACAGCATCACACTTCCTGATCTGACTTAACATGTTAAATGGAAGGAAAAGAAAAAAAAAAAAAAAGACTCACACACAAACACACCCTCAGACTCACTCGGATGTGATGCAATCAACTGTGTGCTTGTCACCACAAGTCTGACGGGCTCCTCAGCTGCAGCACAATCGCATTCCTGCCGGTTAGGTATGCGGCCCTACAGAGCGAGTGAAGGGGGACGCTGAACAAACTTTGGGAGGGGAAAAAGAAAGAAAGAGTTCCAGCTGGTTCGGGAATCTCTTCAGAAATAAATGACGAGCTGCTGCTTAAATAACTCTGAATGTGCAGCACCTTTTTTTTTGTTTGTTGATCTGTTTCCTGATACGAGCTCCAGCCGGGATCATAAGTCACTCTTTGTAGTAAAATAGTGAATGTGAGGGTCATGCTGTTATGATTATCTATGGGCGAAGGCTGTTGGCTATTAAAGGACCCTACAATATTTTCTCTCCATCTAACAAGCAAAAAATATGGTGGTAGCAGGTTTCAACATGATGGTTGAGGGTTTTGTGATTCATGTCAACTGCGAGTATTATCAGTACATCGCAAATGGCCTTTATGCCACTTCCACCTCATAGCGGAAATCATATCTCAGAAGGTTGGACAACATTTGGTGACTCCTAGATGAGACAAGTCAGGCTAATGTAACCCAGGACACTAAAATAATTTATTGGTAAAATAGAAAGAGCTTCATACAGTGTGGAGGTAAATATAAAACAAGAGTACATGCTCACATGCTCACAGGGACAATGATAACAATGTTAAGCAAGTGTCATTTTTTTTATCAGTTAAAGGGCCAGTGTGTAACATTTAGAAGAATATAATATTAGGAGGTATGTTCTCCTTAGTGTGTATGAATTGTGAGTGTTTTTGTTACCGTACAATGAGCTGTTTATATCTACAGATGGAGTCCACTGTGCAGAAGTACAAGAAGAAGTTTAAGTCTCTAAAGCTAAACTCCCTATTCAAGACAACTGTGCAGGGGGTTCATTTTTATATCGCATCAGCCATTGCATCGCATCAGCGCTCCGGGTGTTTTTGCATCAGCTGGGGAGCCGTCAGATTCAGGACAAACTTATGGGTGACGTCACAGAGACTACATCCATTTTTATCGACCAAATTTAATGGCAATTCATCCAAAGTTGTGGTGACAAAGAAAACAAAAACCTCATGGCGGCGCAAGAAGAAAGAAAGAGTATAAAATATCTATAAAATATCTTCCATCCAGTAGTTCATTAGTTTATTTTATAAACCGAGAACCATCGCTGGAGCTGCTAGTGTGGCTAAAAGTAATGGAACTACTTATAATCATCCTTTATAAAATGATTTAAAGTCATAACAAACAGCTTTAGTAATGGTTAATAAATCTTTTACTAATCCTTTATGAATTAGTTATTAGTCATTACTGAGGAAAAATCTGGGGTTGCCAAATCCCAATGGAGATATCCTATTTACCTTATTGTATGTTACTCTTATTTACTATTTCTATTACATCTTTCTAATTTTTATTTTATTTTAGGTGTGTTTCCTTATCTACCAGTCTGTGTTGTGTTGTGTTGTGTTGTGTTGTGTTGTGTTGTGTTGTGTTGTGTTGTGTTGTGTTGTGTTGTGTTGTGTTGTGTTGTGTGGTATCTGGAGCTATTTTAACAAGGGAATTTCCCCGGTGTCGGATTAAAAGAATAAATTGATCTTTTGCTGAGTGGAAACATGCATGTCTTAGTATCCATTTAAGATTTTTATCACAGTCTTTTTCTTTTAGGATTCTTATACTCACACAAAAGTTCAAGCTAACCAGCCCTTTTTATATAAATGTCCAAATAAACTGAGTTATTTGGAATAAACATGAACACAAATTAAACTTTAATTAAGCTTTACACAATGTTAAGCTTTCTGGAAAGAGATTAAGAGATTAGTAACCATATCAGATTCATCTGGCTCGGATAAAAAAAAAACAACTTAATGACGTTTTTCTGAAGAATCTGTTTTTAAATCTCTGTGGCAGAGAAGACAGCTCATACTGTGTATCCGTGACCACTGCTTCCTGAAAATAATTTCTTTATCTGAGTCATAAGATCTGAGGTCAGTCTGTTAACTCACTTTTCACCAGTGGTTGTAAAGTAGTTCAGTACATTTACTCAAGTGCTGTATTTGAGTCCTGTTTTGAGGGATTTGTATGTGATTTCCATTTTATGCATTTTTACTTTTACTGTACAACTACTCCACTATGGTTCTGAGACAACTATTATTCATTTATTTCACAGCTATTAATACTTTGGAAAATGTGTCTAGTTGGGGTTTCCTGCCTACACACATTGATGCATCAAAATTTACAGTATAATGTTGTCATATATAATAGTTTATCAGTAGCAGTTGGCATTTTTCTGCAGCTAAAATACTTTTAATTTTCATGCTTTAGGTACAATTTCCTTTTTGCAGAACTGTTTTCCATACTGGTACTTTCACTCATAAGTAAAATACTTCTTCCACCACTGGACATCATCGTTCCTCAGGAAGGTGTGAAGTGAATTTCTTGCTAAGTGAAAAATATTCGGTGTCAGATTCTTCCTCTTTGGACGTGTTTTTTTTTCTGCTTCTGTTTGTTTCGGAGTTCTGAAGAAATCTGAAATCATTGCAGACCCACATGAAATTTCCTGCTACCCAAAGAAAAATGAAGACACCCATAGACAGCATAGACACCTTAACACCAAACCGATGTTGATGAGTTGTTAATCTGCTTCCACAACAACCTCCACCCTTCTGAGGAGGCTTGCCCCCAAGATTAAGGAACCTGGCTGCAGCGATTCAGTCACAAGAGCATCCCAGAGGAGTTGGACGGGGGTGAGATCGAGGCTCTCTACAGGCCGATCGGGTTCTTCCACACCAAGACTGAGAGGTTTCTTTATGTGCTTTGTTCTGGAGAGCACTGTCATGTCAAACTGTTGCCCAAAGTTAGAGGCACTCTGTTATCTAAAATATCATCTAAGGGGTCTAGACCAAACTATGGTGAACAGCCCCAGGTCACAGTATGTGGATGGTATTATGTGTCCACTTACTTTTGGCCACACAACTCGTCCTGAAATTGTTATTTTAACTACAGAAGTCGACAAAGTTTAACTCAAGAGAAAAAAAAAACCCAACCAACTCGTTAGTTGTTCCTGAGTTTAAAATGATTTGGGTGTTTAAAGCAAACCAGGACTTGTTCCTCGGCCGCATATCTGATGTTTTTAACATATGAAGAAAAGCCTGAGGTGCTGGAGGAATCTGACTGGTCTCAACTGGTCTCAACTGTCTGAACTGATCAGTACTTTCGCCTCAGTGCACATCTGCAGAGACGATCATCTTCTCAGAATTTGTGTTCTGTTTTATTCATTTAATGTTTATTCATGAATTACATATGAATAATACAACATACAAACACAGCTGTAGTTCTTGAAATGCATCTAAATAAGCACACGCAACATGAATTTAGAAAATACAGTGTAATATTGAAATTCTAACTGTGGTTACACACTTCCTGTGGTTTCTATTTTCTGGTGACCCTGATGTCTGTGCAGAGTCTGACACTAGAAAGATGTTTTAACATTCATGTGCTGAAAGTGTAAAGTTTCTCTCTGCGCTCATTGAAAATCTGATTTTAAGAGGCCAGGCCTATGAGCATGATTTGTGACATCACAAATTCAAACATGGTACAGTGTGCAGCTCATACAAGGTGTAGAGGTAGAGACTTGAAGCCACCAGTGCACAAACACTGAGAATGGACTTTACAGTGAAGTAGGAGACATCTCGTGTCTAGCAGTCTTCTTGGCCTTCTTAATGACTTTAATGTGGAAATTATACTTTTATATGTGGAAAAATCACATCAGTCATGTTCTTCCAAGCAGAATATTTGTATAGATATGTCTTAATATGTGTGGAGGGGATCTTTAACAACGTCTTTGAACGCACCACAGTCAGTCAAACACAGTAACTGGCAGCATTATTTTAAATATATATTATATTATTTTATATATATATATATATATATATATATATATATATATATATACACACATAATATAATATAATATAATATATATATTTAAAGTTTAATCACTTTAAATATATATTATATTATGTATATATATATATATATTGAATAATATAATATAATATAATATAATATTAAAATAATATTATATGATATGATATTATGTATATATATATAAAATAATATAATATAATATATATTATATTATTTTATATATATATAAAATAAAATAATATATATATTTCAAGTTTAATCACTTTAACTGCTCGTGAATCTGTGACGCCTTGACAAGTGGAACCGATTTATTTTTCTCCGCATCCCATCCGGACAAAGTTTAGTGACGGACCGACCACTTCCGGTGTGGTTGTCAACAAGAGAGGACCACGCGCGTTTTCAGCTAAAATGGTAAAGTCTGTCAGATCAATAATACTGATCACAGTTGATTCAGTCACCTGTTCGGTTAATGTCACGTTGATCGGTCGATCGTTTTGTTGTTCTGTCGTTTTGTCGTTTTGTCGTTTTGTTGTTTTGTTGTTTTGTTGTTTTGTCGTTTTGTTGTTTTGTTGTTTATCTGATTCAATGTTTATTTTTCCAGCCGAAGGTTCAAAAAGGAAAAGCGACGGAGAAAGTTGTTCATCCGTTCAGCAGGAAAGCTGCTTATCTCGCCCGAGAGGAGATCAGACTGAAGAAGAAAGAGAGGTAATGAAAACTAAACCTAATGACCTTCTCCTGGTAAATCTGCTTATTCAACAACAACAACAACAACAACAACAACAACAACAAATCACTGCAGCACAGATTATTCATTTAATTATTATTATTATTATTACTTAACTACAGTGTGTGCTTGTTCCTTGTGTACTTATTGTTGTCTGTTGTCTGTCGATGAGTTCAAATACATTTAATTAAAATTATTGTCCTCGACATTTCTCAAAGATTAGAGAAAGAAAGAAAAATAAATAATCCACATTTCTATTGTAAAAGTGTGTTTACTCAGATTATCTTGTGACCCTTTGGAGGGGTCCGACCCTCAGGTTGACTACCACTGGATTCAACTACTCAACTGTATATAAAGTAGTTCAAACTAGTTCCACCTGTACCAGCTGATAATAATAATAATAATAATAATAATAATTATTATTATTATTATTATTATAACATATTCATTAACAAGAGTCAGCCTACACATTGTGATTTATTATATCAGTCATAAGTACTTTTACTTGTAATCACCAATTTCAAGTACATAATAACTAATAATAAATGTGTATTTTTATTTAAACTTTGATTATAAAGCAGGTATTTTTCTTTTAATGTAGTATTTTTACATTTTAGTACTTTTACTTGAGTAATGTTTATAGCACAATATATAAGATTATTGTTATTATTATTTTCCAAAGGCATCTTTTATTAACTGTTGTGACTTTGTTTATGTGACATTTGTTACAGATTGCCCCTTATAAAGAAAACAAAAGTATTAATGTATGAATATTAATGTTAATGCTTACATTTGAGCCTTATTGTGAAATCCTCTCATGTTTCCATCTACATCCTGTGAGACCCAAATAAAGACAAAATAACTTTTTTACTTTTCTGTGAGCAAGATTTCTGCCCTAACTCTGTGAGGTTTATTAGATCTGACCTGGGACAAATATCTTTAGATGAATGAATGAATGAATGAATGAATGAAAGAATGAACACCACTGACTGAGGCTGAAATATCAAACACTGATTAAGATTACAGTGTTTACTCTGATTACTTTAATTGTTTTCTCTCGACACTGCAGGCAGAAGAATGACAAAGCAACTCGTCTGAGCGGCATCGGTGAGTTCGTTTATCATTCGTATCGTATAAAACTCGCTGGCTGTGAGGATGAAATCCATTAAACGCCGTCTCCGTCTGTTTTATTTGTCTGCCTCTGGACTCGCAGGTGAGAAGCTGTTGTGGTTTCAGGAACAGTTGGATCCAGAAAAGACGGCTTACACCAGAAAAGATGCCTGTGACATTATTGAGAGGTTTGTTTTTGTCATTTTGAGTTCGAAATGCATCAAAAAATTATTATTATATAATATTATGTAGCATTTATTTTGTGACATCTTAATGTTTAATGTTCTCGTGTGTGTGTGTGTGTGTGTGTGTGTGTGTGTGTGCAGGTACCTCCAAAGGTTTGATTGTGAACTCGAGCAGATTGAGCTGATGAACGGGATCAAAGGTCGACAGGGTCGTCTCCATGGCGCCAGAGAGGCTGTCATCAAACAGACCATCGAGCGGGAGCGAGCGCAATATGAGGGCGGCGGATTCGGTGAGTCTTCGCCCGACAAAACCAGTCACACGTTTGCTACACACACACACACACACACACACACACACACACACACACACACGAGGACACAGTCGGGTTGGAGAATCCTCTGTGAGCTTTTGTTTTGTCCTCTTCACAGAGATCCCCGACATCATCAATGGAAAACATCTGAAAACATTCAAGTGAGTGGAAACGAACTACAGCCAATGTATGTCTTTGAGAAGTGGCTGTGATTATTATTGGCTGTAATTATTCAGCTTCATCATGCAAATTAAGATTTATCTTTTCCTCTGTGCTTTGAATTATTGTATTTTGGCCACATGAACAGTTTGGATAATATTTGAATTTTGAATAATATTTTATTTCTCTCAGCAATACTGTGGAATATATTTACATTAACTTTGTATATAGGCTCTTATTATGTAACTTTTTACTATATGTATATACCTTATACATTAATTTATATTCGCTCTATTGTGTTAGATATTGTATATAAGTACTATTATTTAACATTGTTAAAGTACTATGTAAGTACTATTATTTAACGGGATCAAGAAAGTATTTCTGATTCTGAATATTGTGATTCTAAGCGAAGGATTTGAGAAGATTCACAAACGTGCCTTTCTGATAATCCGATAATGACATTTATTGATCCTTATTTCGACAGAGAGTGGACCGGGGATCTGAAGAAACTTCCCAATATTAAACTGCGAAAGGTGTCTAACAAAGGTTTGGACACCAAGAATGAAGAAGAGGAGAAACACGACGCAGAGGATGATATTGAGGATGATGATGATGATGAAGATGACTTTAATGAGGAGCAGCTGGATGACACGGCGCTGATGTCAAACTGAGGCTCCGGTCGTCCATTCAGGACTGAAAAGACTTTTATAGAAAAAGTGTGTTTGTGTGTAAAAATGCTGCGTCTCCCTGTTTGTCCACATGATGGCGCCAAACTCTCAGAGATGGAAAACTAAAGATTTATCAGCCCTTATTTAAAGTCTTCTTGTTGCTCAGTAACATCACACAGACCTTTGAGGGATTCTACATTCATTGTTTATTGCACAAACAAACATCCATCGTGTAACCTGAATATTCAACTTTAACCAACCGGATAGGAAAGAAAAAAGGTTTCTGACATTGATGTTGGGTGTTCTCATGTTGTTGGTGGATATAAGACAGAGAAAATAAACTTTGCCTGTGATGTGACAGTGACGATGGTAAAAATTAAAACCTGTAGAAAAGTTGACAAGTGTAAACAACAGTCACCTTGTTGACTGGTCACTCGCACTGTGTGTAAAGTCTAACGGATGACGACCATGAAAGCTTTAGTTACATCAATGTATAAATACCGGGGACCTCGCGGAGCGGGACCACATAAAGCTGCAAACTGTCAATAAACAACTGGGATACTTGAGATTTACTTTTTTTTTTTAAAGAAATATTTATTTATAACTTTCCTATGATAGTAAATAAATTAATCTTTTTTTCAGACTGAGCTAAAGATATTGTTCAAATAATAATTTCTCTACTGATGATACCTGACTCTTTGGTGTCTGAAGACCTGATTGTCCAGAAGGAGAGTTAAGCCCTCGGTATGCTTCAAACAAAGTGCTTGTTGGATTGTCTAAACCCTGAAATTCCACCGGACGCGGCTTTATGCTGTCGCGTCTGTGACGTGGTTCGGGTCCGTGATCCACGCGCGTCAGAAGCAGAACGTCTCGTCTCTCCGCTGTTGTTGTATTTTGTCCTTTAAAAAAAGATACAAATCGGTGTGTTTTTCCACTTCCAGGATGAACTTCTCATCGTCAAATCTTCTCTGACTGATTGACTTCTGGTGCCACAATGTTGCTGTAGCTTGAAATTAAATCCACAGTCTGCACGGGGTATTTTATTTTGAAAACTTACCAGATTCTCTATGATGTTTCTGTGTCTGTGATCTGCTCGGTGCTGCTTGAGCTGTCAAAAACAGATCGACACTGTATTCTCTGCGGAGAGACGCTTCTGGTGGAATCACGAGGCTTGTCTCCAGCTCCAGCCGCCACGGCGCAGCTCGAACATGTCACACCCGTGCCCGGTGGAATTTGGTGGTAACAGCATCTGAAACCCACTTTCACATGTGCCTTTATCCACTTCAGGTAACTTCTTTCCTCAAGCTCTTCACATTACTACATCTTCATCTCGTCTTGTGTGTACAACTGAACGCCATAAACGTCTGTGAGGAGGGACTTTATCGTCTCTGAGACACCACATTTAAATCTATGAATGCTTTTGAACCTCGTCTGCGGGTCGTTTGAAGCATACTGAGACCTTTAATAGCATCCACAGGACTCGTGTCAGTGCAGTTTGAGAAAGTGCATACAGGAATAAAACTCAATGTATCACATAACTACAGTTTTTACAAACTTCTCCTGCTGATGGCTTTATTTTCCTGTCCCTTCACATCTTCTCACTTCCTCTTTTCTCCATTAGCACTTTCCTTCCTTCACACATTCACTTGCAGCCCTTCAGCCTTTCAGTTTTTCCTTGATCACTGAAGGACTTTAAAATCCATCCTTTGTGTGCGTCTCAAGATTCAGTAATCACAGGAGCTGAACACTACAACACTGTACGGCTCTAAATCACGCCGCTCTCACACCAACTCGTGTTGTCGGATGAGCCGGGTGTGAGTCAGGACTCTCGAGTGGGAGGAGAATCAGTCAGACGGGGTTTTGGGCCGGCGCCACTGCGTCCTCCACTGACATGTCTGAATCCATCTGTGGCTCTGGAGCCGCGACGGGGGCCGGACTGACTGGAACCTCCACAGTTTCGTGCGTGCCATTGGTCAGCGCGCTGGGCCGGGCCTGGCAGTTGTGCAGGCCTTTCTCGGGGCAGTTCTGCACGGTGATGATGCGGTTGAAGGCCTTGAGGCGGCGCCACAGCTGCAGGTAGACTTTACACTGGATGTACATGAAGATGAGGCCGCCTGTGAAGCCGATGGCCACCACAATCAGCTTGGTCCAGAAGGGCCACTCCAGCACACCTGTTGACACACACACACGCACACGCGCGCGCGCACACACACACACACACACACAAAGTGGCTGTAAGTCAACCTGCCAGATGTGTGACTGATCATCATGGCGGCGTGTGCAGAGCTGTGCTTACCCTGTGGCGAATAGTACTTCAGAAGAGAAACTCTCCATAAATTCTCTGCAATCAAGAGTGAGTGTAATTCCTCTTTATTTCTATGATCTCTGGTCTATGCTCTATTGTTTTATGATATACAATATAGATTTTTAACATACAGTGTCTATGTTTTCTGACTTTTAACCTGAGGTCCTACAGTGTGAGAATGATAACACAGATACACTGATCTGTATTATGATTATCAAAGATCACAGCACAACACACACCACACCATCAACGAGCACAGTGAACATACAGAAGCACTGAGGGAGTCTCTCTCACTCTCTTTGTCTTTTATCTTTCTGTTGATGTTGTTAGTAATACAGTCTGTATATGTTCCTTATTTTATTTACTTTATTCATTTTCCTTTAAAACCTACTGCACTTTACTGCCTGAACATCTTTTTGAGTTATAATTTGAAGTCTTTGTATGTATCAATTTGTTTAACTAGGTAAAATTTAATCTACCCCTTTATATACAATTAAAATAAAAACACAATTGTATTTACAATGTATTTAGTTTCAAAGGTACAAATGTGTTGTTGATAAGAAGAGAGCGGGTTTCAGGGCTTTATTTGTTGTTTGGCTGTGAGCAATAAAGATGATATAAAATGTATTAAAACATGATGTTATTAATGGAACTTGTGGCCGTCCTATGAGACGACAATACCAACATTTTATAATTTAAGTTTGAGACCCGTTCTAGAGCAAAACCACTAACGCAGAGAGACAACTGGGGATAAAACTCACAGAAAGTTTATAAGCCGGGAGATTGATTCTGTACAATACACACACACACATACTCTTCACTAGTTTAACTAGATTTAGTTAAACTAGTGACTACAAAGAAAATTTAAGTTCAAAATCACATCACCAGAGTAAATATAAGCGTTGAAAAGTTTGAAGGTACCCTGTGGAGTTTTTGACCACCAGGGGCGCTACAGTGCAACGTTTTAATGGTCCTGTAGTGTTTGCTCTATATGTGTGGACGGGATGTGATACAAATTACTTCAGATGGCAGTAACACATTATGAGAGTTAAGTTTAAGGATATAATGTGTCTTACAGCTGTGATGTGTACATTTTTCTAAGTTATAGTATTTTAATACTTACATAGATTTATATATAAAATACTCTTTTTTATTAGTATGACAACCTGCATGTCACTACACATTTTGTATGAGCATGTGACAAATAAAACCTTTTAATCTTTCATTTTCAAAACAATGTCAGGTTTTCAAATGTTTGTGAAATAAATGTGAATAAAACACTTATTAAAACACAATTTAGTGTTTAACAATTAAAACTCCCCAAGGTACCTTTAATTTGGATCATAACACTGTTTCATCAAAGCCAAAATGTTCATCTGCATGTCTCTGGTATGTGAGAGAGGGAGGCAGGAGGGAAAATACTGACCGTTCTTCCCAAGTCTGATCTCTTCAATGGTTCTCTTGACCAGAACGTAGACTGACCACAACATACACACTATTGCTATCAGGTGAAACAACACTGAACAGAAGATCTTCCTCCTCTCGTTCTTCGTCATCTGTAGCCTCTCCCACTGGACGACGGAGAGGGAGATGAGAGACATTGTTTGAAAGGGGGGAAAAAGGAGAAAAGGTGTTCATTATTACAGCCTGACTCTGCTGTCTGGAGCAGCAGATCCACAGATTTACGAGCGTGTGCCTACCATGCGTAAAGGTTTGAGCTTCGTCTCCATAACAAAGTCAAACTTGCAGAGTTCACAGCAGCGAGTGTCTGAAGATTTGATCCACTGGTTGAGACAGCCCTGGTGGACGAAACTCAGGCTCCCCGTGCAGCGACAAGGCATTATCAACGGGCACTCGTCATCCCCCTCACAGTGGCAGATTCTACACACACAGAAAATAAACACACACACACACACACACACACACACATCAGAACGAGTAATGTGTTTTAATTTCCCCTTTTTTTTTAAAGTGGAGTTAAAGTTGAACCTGATACTGACAAATGATTAGTGCACACAGCCACACTCATAAAGGCTCACAAACACACACTGACCTGCAGACCTCCAGCTCAGAGTCATCAGAGAAGGGCTGTGGCGCGCCTCCATTCATCCCGCAGTGTTTCTGTGGTGTGGGCACTGACATGTCCCCACCCCCCGACCCCCTTTCCTGGTATCTCTTAGTGATGAGCTCTTCGCCGTCCTCCGCCAATGAGGAGCTGCCTTCTGGGCTGCGTGACTTGTAGCTCTTCTCCTTGTCTCTGCTCTGCGATCCTTCCCTTGGTGAAACGTGGCCGTCTCTCTTCATCGAGGCCCTACTGCTGTGCCGCTTCTTAAGGCCTCCGCCCTCCTCCAACACAGTCTGGTTCTCCTTCCCTTCATCTGAGCCCAGCGACTGCAGCTCCATGATCTCCACTTTGTCTTTCCCTGTTTTACCCGCGTTTGGCCCGTCTCTCTCTCGGCTGCTTCCGCTGCGGCGGCGCACTCTTCGGGCTTTCTCTTTGCTCCAGCTGCGGGCTTCACGCCACGCTTCATCCTCAGAGGTGGTGTCTGACTGCGGCCCTGAGCAGCGGAGGCGAGGAGGGAGCTCCCTCCGGTTCTTTGAAGGCCGCTCCCTCTTCTCCCCGCGCTCGCTGCGGTCAGAGCTGAGGCTGCGGTCGGTCTGCTCCTGTTTGGCGTTGCTTTCCACGCAGTTGAGGGCGGTGCAGCTGCTCCTCTTGCGGCGGTGACGGCGCTTCACCTGCTTCTTCTGGGCCTGGGCGGACGAGCCCAGAGCTGTGCTGGTGACTGTCATCACAGAGGTGTGTGTGTGCTTGCTGTGTTTGTGAGATTCAGAAGCATCTTCTTCTAAACGGGGCAGCTGGCCAGAACTGAACTCACACACACACACACACACACACACACACACACACACACACACACACACACACACACACACACACACACACACACACACACACACACACACACACACACACACACACACACACACACACACACACACACACAAACAGAGATGGAAATGTGTAAAAATGAAGTAAAACAAGATGGAAAAAACATGAATGTGATGACATTAACTAAACAAATGAACTGAAATCTGATTGTAAACACTTAAAGGATCAGTTCACCCAATTGTCCTCTGCCCTGGATTCATCTTCGGTGCTCACAGTTTGTGAAAAATCTATTAAAAACCCAAACCCAGAACTTTATGGAGGGATTAAATATCTCATCTGGCCTCAGGAGCCACCAGGAGGAGCTGCAAGGCGTTGCTGGGGAGAGGGAAGTCTCCAGTGCCCTGCTTGACCTGCTGCCACAGCGAACAGACACCAGATAAGTGGATGATGATGGATGGATGGATATATTGAATAATGGATATACTGGGGCGCCTGGATAGCTCACACCCCGTGTACCATGGCTGAGTCCTTGCTGCAGTGGGCCAGTGTTCAAATCCAACCTGTGGCACTTTGCTGCGTGTCTTCCCTTCCTTCTCTCCCCCCTTTTCTGTCACTCTTCAACTGTCACTATGAATTAAAGCCAATAAACCCCCCCCAAAAAATAAAACAATGGATAAGTTAACAGGCAACAGCAACAGCTCTTTCCAGAATCTGTATCACTGTTACTCCACAGAGCTCACTGTTAACACATTTAACTTATTTATCCTCAGTAACATTGTTTATAGAAATATGTCGGTGTTTTGAACACCATGAACCAAATTTCATTCAGCTCCATTGTAATTAAATGAGTAAGAAATATCTCCAAACCTGGGCAAATAAAACTTATTCTGCATTGCTAGATACAACTTAAAGTGAGGAAATATATACTTTATGTAATTCTGGTGAATCAACTCTTTAAACGGTCCACTGTGCTTCCATCCTCGAGGGTTCAGGATAATATCAAGGTGGATTCCAGACTTGTGGATCACCGTTCACATCATTGTTTTCAGTGATTCAAACAGGTCTGTGTGACGTCTTTTTCCCCTTTTGAGCTTCGTAGGTAAGAATCTGTCAACTGTGGAAAGTCAATTTACAGGAACAACAAGACTGAAATGAGCATATTTTTCCAATCAATGTGAAACACTCATTAAGTTAACTGTTTCTAGAAACTCCCACCAGCTTCTGTACTGAGTTGTTAGGGAAAAACTCCTCAGACACAGAATGGAGAATAATGTAAAACTCAATAATGAAGTGAAATCAAAATGGCAATTTATTTTGATTATCAAGCTTGGTAATCAGAATAGGAGATGGTAAATGATTTGCTATGTGACAAATAGAGGTCCAAGCTCTCTCCGTACATCACACGTGTCCATATTGTTGTCAAACAGTGTTCTTTCAGCCTCGACTGAGCCAGTGTGACGACCACGCCACCGGTGGATGTATTGAGCTGAAGGATCCCATTTCTGCAATCAGAAATCTTCCTCTCATTGATTGCGCTATGGGAGCACCATTGGATTTTAATTTTGTTAATGTCCTCGGGCGCGGCAGACCATACTAATCGAGTCTCCCACTCAGTGGAGAAGAAGCTTTAAACTGTGAATGTCAATATCACAGAGAGAACTGTGGCTGCTCTGAAAGCCTGAAGGCTTTAACAGAGATGTTTGCAGATATTCAAGGAATATCTCGCCTTGTCTTCTGTCATCTGTAACTCTGTGATACTTAAAGAGACGGCTGTCTTACCTGCATATGTCCTGAGAAGACGGGGTGATTGATGTTCTTGAAGCTGTAGTTAGTCCTGCTGTTGAGTTGCTGGCCTGAAACAACAAACAGACTCAAATTAGCGTCCATGTTTCTGTGCAAGTACACTCTGGTTAATGGGGATGCACCATAATTATGGGCCGATAACGGGAAATGTACATTACTATAAATTATCGGTATAATTACATTACAGCCAATGAATGATCGGTTGATAAACATTGCTACACAGTTTCTAATGACCACATAATCAAAATAAAGATTAATATTATTGATACAGTTATTTTAAAGCTGCATTAATTCATTTATTACGGCCTTGTTATTGTTACCATGTTGGCAAAAAGTTGCTAGATGTTTCGCTCTTTACATTTACCTAGTTGTTAATTTAGTCTCTGTACTGCTGTTAAAAATAAATGGGGCTGAGACTGGTGAGACTGACAGTTAAAGGTAAAGACAGACAGGTAAAAGATGCTAAAGGGCGACCTGTCAAGCGATGATCAACTGTGGGTTTATCATTACGAGCAACCCTTCCACCATTATTCATACTCATTTGAAATTATAATTAATCATGAATCAATACAGAAACTAAAATCCTTTTGTGTCTCATGAGTCATACAACAGTGTGTACTTGAAGCACCTTTGTCTTAATTTGTTAGTAACACGCTAGCATTAGCACATTCTGCTTAGATAAAGGATGCTACCATACAGTCTGAAGTGTGACCTTGATATTGGCCCTTTAAGCTCTCTGATAGTCAGTGGTTACCTTGGAGATGTTGCTGGATCGACTCCCCGAGCGCCCAGGGGCCTTCCTCCCCTGCAGGGAGAAAGAGAGACAGAAAATCATTAGAGAACACAGTGAAGTTTATGCGATACTTTAATGGCACCTGAGTAGCCGGAGGTGTTGAAACGGACCATTTCTTTGGCACATGGGGAGTCCAAACTGATGTCTTTCAATGTTCATTGTTTAGATTATTATAAACAAACATATAAAGCAGCAATTCTTCACTTTCGAGAAGCTGAAGCAAGAGAATATTTCTCATTTTGCTTATTTTAAAAATAGATTATCAACATGATTGGATATTATTTTTCTGTCAATCAGTTAATCGACTGATTTTTCAGCTCTAATCTGCTGTCAGTTTCATTTCGTCCAAACATTTCCACATCAGAAACTGTATGAAGGCACCATTAACTTTTCTAACTAGATTTTCAGTTGTAAGTTCTCCTACAAAGGAACTGCAAAATAAGTGAAATGTGGTTACATTTCACAAGTTTTGTTGTTAAAGTAGCTCAAGATAAACAGATTGAATAAGCTAAATGCTTTAACTCACAAATGTTAACTAAGAAACAACAAATATATGAAGATCTTATAGAATATGATGCATTGTTCTGGCTTAAACTACCAAACAGTATATAAAGTAGTTAATATGAGCTCAACCTTAAACATCTTCAGCAGTACAATGTAACATACACATTAATGTAACACTAATATTAATCCAGAAACATCACAAGTACAAAAATGGACTTTTACTATTAACTTCATTTTGATAACATGTTATCCTGTTCCTGTGCCTAATGTTTGAAATTATTCATAATCTTGCACCCCCTCCTCTTAGAGTTGCCGGTGGGACTTGAGCATTTGCTCGGGGTGAGTGAGGAAGTGTAATTCCATACCCACAAACATCAGAAACACAGGAAGCTTTTTAGTGTGTAAAACCAGCCTCAAGTCAGGCTGAAGTCAGCATAAAAATGTCACCACTAATGACTGCAACAAGTATAATAAAATAAAGACATAATAGGGACAGACAGGGACATTTTACTGCACTATGACGCCTTTAAATACATATTGTTATAATACTTACATACTTCTACCTTAATAAAGTTTAGCCTGCAGAACTTACAGTCGAACAGCTAGTGAAGTATTAGGAGGTCTTAAAGGTCCAGTGTGTAGAATTTACTAGCATCCAGTGGTGAAGCTGCAGATTGCAATCAACTGAATACCCCTCACGACACCCCACCTTTTGCATAGGAGAACCTACAGTGTCAAATCTGCAGCCAGTGTTTGGTTTGTCTGTTCTGGGCTACTGTAGGAACACAGTGTTTAAACATGGTGGACAGCGTAGAAGAGTCTCTGTTCCCTCTGTTGATAAAAAAAACGGCTCATATCAACACTACTGACGTTCCAATATATGAATATATTTGATATATATCTACTTTAAATGCTAAACTTCAGTCGGCACATGTAAAGGCATGTGAGGCCAGCACAATGTGTGACCGATCAAGGATCAGGATTCAAAGTTCTCGCAATCTTTGCTGCATTTGATGAGCTTGTGAGTTCAGCTGTTGCCCTCTAAGGCTTCGGTCCTCGAGTAAAACAAATTGATGAGGTGAGAGAGATTAAGGGCAAGAAGATTTGCGTCTCGATGCCTCAAGCTTCGACCAGGTCTCTCTATTGATCTTTCAACCTCAAGAGAGTCAACTTCAAAGTATGCATCTGAAAAAGAGCTCAAGAACACATCCTCTCTTGACCACGGGTTTCATGTCCGCTCTGAAAAATCGAAGTGCCAACGACCACCTCATCGATGTCTTAGCTGAAGGGGAGACAGACGAGAATGATCTAGTTCACAGCAGGAACGTTTGAAGTCAGTCTATTTAATAATGCCATGAATATTGCATCAGGGATGAGTTTTATTGATATTTTTAAGAACTTTTATCGAATTCTTTGTCTGTATTCTTTTCTTAATAATGTATTTGACAAATTAAGTGTTATCTTCTCATTGTTCTATTAGTTCTTTGGTTGTTTTAACTGCGTACTTTTCTAAAGCAAGACGAGGCTGTTGAAGGCTCTGTGAGTATAGCTTGTGTTCATTTCTTCAGACTTTATATCTTTAATAATAATCCAAGTTTTAAAAATAACAATTTCATTTTAGTTTTCTTCACAGAAATGAAAAAAAAAATATATGCCTACTGAGTATATTTTTAAATTTTTCTTACACCCCTGAAAATCAAGAAGGCCTTGTTTGATTAGAAATAATATTTATGATAATAATATAATGTTTGGGCTATGCTGCGATATACATTATATATCTAGATACACACATTCTCTCTAAAATAACATAAGATAACGACAGAGTGGACCAGGCCTTTATTTTGAAGCAGGCTCATATAAGAGACAGGTCTTTATTTCCCACTGTTTCATAAGTAAATGCAATTATGTTTTAGTATGAAGCCTCGTTCTTTTCTGATCTGAAAATCCAGTTCAGCAGTGTAGACAGACACCCTGTAGCCTCAATAATAATCATAGAAATGTCCTGACTTCTAGGCTGAAGTAGGCCAACAGACCAATAAGCCAATAGGTTATGTTGAAGCTGACATAGTGTGGGTTGTGTTTTGGCACCATACTAAATGAGCATATTTTTACACACTAGAGCATGCTGCCTCTCAAATGAGTCATCATACATGCATTCTGGTTACAGTTATGCTGTTAAAAACTTATTTGGGTATGTCAATAATGGAAAAGATTGTTAATTTTAAAAGGTGTTAAAATGTCATGCTCCCTGTTTTTGGCTTTTTCTTTTGCTGTTTATCCCGTTTATTGTAGTGTTTATCTAAATCCCTTATTCAATAATAAGTACTTAAGTGCACATTTATTTTCAATATGCATAACTATTAACACTTGATAATATGATAGTCATGGTAATCTGTATTGTACTGTAACTTGAGTGTATCGGTTTGGACATTACATGAACATATTGTTAGATGTAAGAAATATGCTTACCCCCATTTGGAAGGCTAGTGTGTGGAAATACTATTTTCTCTGACTTGAGGTATAGTGAATGAGTTTGGCCACAGCAAGATTCATTTTCAAGATAGAAAGTTAATCTAGAAGCTTATGACTGTGGGAAGTTTTCTATATGAAAGTGAGGTGGTGATATTCACCATAAAGTTTTAGAAAATAATCATTTCTGATGAGAACTTCTTTTCTTTCTCTTTCAGGGTACTGCCTGCCAATTTTCATACTTGTATAACTGTTAATGCAATTGTACTTTTATTATTTGCATTTAGATCATTTCGCCAGAAAAAGTGCCCGAGTTGGGGGTTCTCATTATCAACCACGTATAGGTGAAATAATATTGAAAGAAAGGTAACAGGAAACATCCTGTGGGCTAGACCTGCCTCCTGGCCTATCAGGAGTCATCCATGGACACGTGTCCTTGTTATTTCATTGTGACCAGAGCTAAAGCCAGACAATCCAATTACCTGATCGTCCAGCTAAGTGTACAAGATGCTCCTCTGCAATGTGTCTCTATTTAAAGCAAACTAATAGCACTTTTTCTAGAACTTCCTAGAGCACTGGTTGTCTGAACTCAAACGGTTAAACCTTGAACTCAACCCACAGACATCTGTGGTCTCATTCACTGCCTGCAGCAGCATCTTAGACAGGTTTCAGTAACCAGTAGTCGGTGCTGCGTAGGAGTTCAGGTATTAACACTGGTAAAACACCAACAAAGAATATCTTGTCTGGTATTTAAATTAAAGTATTTTCCAGACACCAACACACTCTCAGACCAGGTCAGCCTACAGTGGGCGATATATTAAATTTTAGATTTACAATATCCATTTAATGGATTAATAGATTTAATAACCCAATATAAATGTATGTTGGTTAATTCAGCAGAGTAAATACCATCAAAGAGGTTCATCAAATTGATGCAAAACCATATAAAAATCCCAATTTGCTATAAAACAGTCATTATTTATATCTAACATTGGCCACAATGGCCTCATCCACCTAAATATCTTAAAGGGATTATATACATATATCATCATATCGCCTTAAAACACCTCCTAGTTCACTTAATTACTTCTTGTTTTAGAATAAATGGATGCAGGCTGAGTAAAAGCACTTCTACTCCGTTTTTTTGGCCCTAAAATATCTGAAACTCTTGGCAGGCGTCGAAACAGAGAATGCTGACTTCACACTTACTTTGTTGTGGGTGGGGAGAGCTTTAGTTAGAAACTACCAGATTTATTAAGCCAACAAACAGCCTTTCTGGAGAAACTGCAACAAGAAATCTTCGACAAAACACTCGGACAGGACAGCTGGCTTTAATCCTCAGCCACACACACACACACACACACACACACACACACACACACACACACACACACACACACACACATTGATCATGGCATGTGGACAAGCAAGATAACCTGCCAATTGTCTGGTGTTGGAGAGCGTGGTAAGAAAAGAGACACGATATATACTCAATAAAATGAAGGCAACAGATTAAAAGCAATATTATTAATTAAATATAACTATGTTTGGTATTGAGGAAATAAAAATTAAATCCGACACTTTGTAGTTACCTATTTAATTTAAGAGAAAACAAAAAAAGAATTAATTAAAACGTAAACAAAACTATCCTCTATATTAATAGTACTAATAAAACTAATTACATTTGACGTATCCATGATGTATAATTGAGTATAATCACCTACATTATAAATTAATTATTTTGAATTTATTCACTGCAGTTAATTAAATCTAAATATTCTTTTTTCTTAGGAATAACAAACACATGTGCAGTGAGTGGGCAGTGGAAGTATACTCCACTGACTAAAAGGTTGTTTTTGTCTTTATTTCCAATAAATATCATGAGAAGACCAAAAATGCAATTATTTGTCTCTTCCTGACTTCCCTCCCTCCCTGTGGCCAAGGAGATCTTTAAAAACAGCTCACAAATCTATCTCAGACCGATCCAACACTCCTCATTGTGTGTTCAAACAATTACTGTGCGTCGGAGGCTGCACCATTATACTGACACCTCCCCTGCCTGAACTGAATGAATGCTGTCCTCGTTCTTTATAGGTGTGTGTGTGTGTGTGTGTGTGTGTGTGTTTGTGTGTGGGTGCTATTCTGGTTCTATAAAGAGTCTCTTATTTTGTATGAACAACCATTATCACTACAAAGAATCTACAGATGTACTTGCCTGTGAATGTCCTGTATATTTTAATTTACTGTCAAGTGCACGACAAGCGACTTCTTTATTATTATTAATATTAATATTATTATTATTTGTCTCTTTTTTGTTACTTGTATGTTCATTTTAAAAGAAAAAGAGAGAACCACCAATCCAAATGTAAGGTGTAAAATGCGTAAATTTTGACAATAAATAAAAGAATTGTCAAAAATATTTGTATTTTTCTTAAAAAGCCAAGTAACATTTAGACATTGTAGTTTTCAGTTCCAATAAGGACAGGGGCTATTTTCAGCCCTGAATTAATACATGTATTTACGGCAGCAGGACAGGGTTTGTGGGATTGACTCAAAATAAAGTGCTCATGTTCATCGTAGTGAGGGAACGTGACACCCTGAGCAACGGTGTGACTCTCTTTGGACGCAATGCAGGTCAGAGAGGAATAAGACTCATTATACAGATAATAATTGTAGGATTATTGTTTGGATCTATTAACTACAAGAATATTTATTAAACTACTCCACAGCTTGGCCTCCACAAAGGCTTTTGGAAAGAAGACTAAAGAAGACTAAAATCTCTATATCTAAATCTAGTATTTGAGAGTTACAAGCTTTATGTATCTTACCTAATATTTAGTTCAAAGTTTATGTTTGTAAAGTCTCATGTGTGGTCCCCCCGGAAGACAATTTTGAATATTCAGTATTTTAAAGCCTCAATCTGATAAAATCTGGTTTCAAAACGGCGAGGTGAGTGATTTTCATGTATGATAAAAAAAGGCAAACCAGAGCTTGAGCGTACCAGCCCACACACACAGAGGAAGCTGTGGTATACAAATGACAGAAATAAATAAGAGAGACACTGACAAGTAGAAGAAGACTGCATCATCTAAGCTGATCAAGGGATTTGCTGATAGCCGTGTTTAAATCAGTAGTCGTGTGTAGAGTCAAAGCAAACTCTGCGACTGCCTCTGGGTTTTAGAGGAGATGGACACATGTACTGGGCCTGGGGAACATGTGGTTTGGTAGTTGAATAGGACAGAGATCAGTTATTCATTACGAGTCATGAAACACAAACCCCCTCTACAAACTTCCATAATGTGGCTAAAAAAAGGTTGAATTAATTATGAGGCTGTGGCATTTGTGTGCTTTTCAGGTGATTTTTCATTAGTCTGAGAAGTTGCAGATTTCTGTGCCACTTCAACGTTTTAATACTCTCAGTCATGTGGTGCATTCGCTGTCAAGAACCCATTCACTGCCAAACCGTCAGAAAATATCACTTGAAAAACAAACAGTAAACATACATTGGCCTGATTCTGAGAATAATGAAAATTTGGCAGCTTATTTCATTAAAATAAACAATGTTTAGCCCCCCTCTATATTAAAGGTGGGGAGAGCACATGAACACAACACAACCAGTGGCCTGCGGGGAGTTTTTAAAGCAGAATGCAAAGTTGTAATTTTATATCAGCTATATGGTTAAGTGTTGTTAGACATTAAAAGAATATTTCACAATTTTTAGAAATATGGTTTTACTGAGCTAGATCAGAAGATTGAGATCAATTTCCTCTTCGTGTTCAGTACAGAGATTGGTCCAACAGGTGTTTAAAGAGCTAGTCTTGTTAGGTTGTAAGCTAGAATCACCTGGATTTTTGTTCAGATTTAGGAAAATATGAAACATGTTAAAATGACAATATTTAACTTGTCTTTTAAAGGCACCTTTGACAGAAACAGGCCTCCGCAGCCAATTGGTTACAGCGCCGCAGCCGGTTGGAATACAGCCTTTATTGTATGTCATACCACTCTCTAATTCTGCTATTAGCTGGCAGTTTATGTTGCGATATGTATGCATATAAATATTGTACATATTGGTTAATGTTGGTATTAGTAACCTGTAGCAAATAAATGAAATCACAAATCAGTGGATGCAGTCCTGTAAGAAAGTCATATAAAAGAACCTATTTTGCACATTGTGTGAAAGTGTAAAATACTTTGAGCTAGCCATGTGACTACATCAATATCATCAGTCATAAACATCTCTCACTGCCACACAGCATCGGTAAACTGAGAGGAGAACAAGAGGAAAATGTGAAGTGGATGTGGAATGTGTGGAGGACAGCAGACTGACACAATGTACCACAGATCCAAGTTTTATATTAAAGAACTTCCGATTATGCTTCAGTGAAGACATTCAACATGTTCTCCTATGTGTGTTATGTATGGTCTGTAGCATCTGTACAGTAGTTGCATTTATAACATTATCATACTCAGATGTTCCAACTCTTTGACTCATACCAAATACACACAGATAAACTACAGACACTTTAATAAAGACAAATTATCTATTCTCATAAATGTATGGAGCAATCTTCAATACCAGGCTTTTTTTAGTCCACACCTCCATCTAAGTCCCCCTATAGTGGGTTTTCATGTATCTAAATATTTTACACCTCGCCACAAACAAATAACCTGTAAGAAACAACATATCCTGACAGCTCCGTCACAACAAAGCACTGACAACTTTCAATTAAAAAACACTACAAGAGTTTAACAAAAACTGAAAGTCACGAGATCACACCCAGTGGTCCTTCCTGCCAGAGCCTCATTTAAGCACAGCTACAGTTCAACCTACAGTTCACTATCAATAAAGTGCTGCATCAGGGACAACCTACTGTCACTTACCTGAGTGTCTGCTCCTCTGCCGACACTCTCACTCTGATGCACAGCAGAGACTTTGGTGAGTCTTTGTGTGGACATGTGCATGTTTCTGCAGAGGGGATTAAGTGATGTAGCGTGGACTGAGGGCTATATTTTGGTTCTGTACTCTGGCTCAGGATCAAAAAACACCTACAGCCACATTTAGACAACCAACCATGAAGCTGCAGCTGCACCGAATATATCCGGTCACGACATGTTTGAAAGGAACTTAACACAAAGTATTTCTTTATAACATGAAATTGAACTTGTTACTTGTTCATTAATGTGCGTTTCATACTCTATACACTAATCTGCTTCTTCGGGGGTTGTGTTATTGTGGCGTCTTCGTGGCAACGTAAGGAAACAACCCAATAACTGTCATCAGATTCTGATTCTTTATTGATCAGGATTGTATGTGTGGCGTTTCCTTTTGCTACCAAGCAGTAAGAAGTGTAACTTTAAGAAAGATTGAAGGACCAGTGGGTATAATTTAGTAGAGAAACTAGGGTGGCTGTGAAACTGTCTACAGTGTTTGGTTGGTCTGTTTTGGGCTAGTGTAGAAAACATGATGGTTCAAAAGGGTGACCTCACGGAGTCTGTAGATAAAAACAGCTCAGTCTGAGGTAATAAAAACACAATGATACTTATATTCAGGGTGATTATACATTGGACCTTTAAACACACTGCAGGATTCAGGGAAGTTTAAAGAGTCTGCTTTCTGATTATATAAATTATTTTTATAAACGTGTGCTAAACAGCCCTAAAAATGAAAATCAATTTGTTCAACATTAGATTTCATTTGTTATATCTTAAATACGAGATGGATTATAAATTATATAAACCAAAGACCTGCATCATTCAATGAGTATCATGTTTATGCTGCACTGACTACAGTCTACCAAACATGCAGTCTGTGGGCATCCTCATAAAATAGTCTAAATCTAGAATCACTTCCACCTTTCAATACTTTTAAAAACCTTTTAAAGTCAACTCTGACAGAACAGTGTAATTGTTTTTAACTAAGTGCCCTTAAAGTTGTATGTCTGTATTAGCTTAAGTTAAGTGTAATGTCTTGTTTGTGTTTTAGTACGTATAGTGTATGTACAGAGATTTGTGGTGTAGTATGTAACCTTTGTCCTGTCTTTTATGTATATTTTTTATTTTGTATTTATTTTTTAAACTTTTTGCCACCAGTCTTGGCCAGGACTCCCTGGGAGAAGAGTTATTGTAACTCAATGGGACTTTTCCTGGTTAAATAAAGGTTAAATAAATAAAATTAAAATAAAATAAAAAATAATCTAAATGCATACCATGTAGACACAACATCCTGTTTGATTCATGCTGTGGTCCTTTGTTGTGTGTTATAATAATAATAAAGTATTGTGTTCATTTTCACTTTCAACTGTCACATAAAGGCAAAAGGGAAAAAAGACATGTAGCCTGTGGTCCAGACGCTGGGTCTGATCCAGAGGCAGCTGCCCAATGCCTAAAAAGTTGGATTCTGTAAATGTAAATACTGAATGGCCATCAATATATGTGAGAAGGTGTACCCATGTATTGAATATATAAATCTCTCCTTTGGCTGAAAGTTTGAGGTTAAAAGGAGATTTTGTTAGTTGGATTAGGAACGGGAAGGTCGTCTTTCTGTGCGAGAGCCAGAACGCGGTAGAAAACCTGCAAGCAGATTTGCAAAAATCTTTTATATGATTTTTGTTTTGTAGTATCGAAAACAATCTGTCTGTCGGGTTTCCACCTTGTCTTTAAAAACGCTATTCAAGTTGAGGTTGTTATCAGTTCAGGTAATCTCCTCTGTACTTTGATGGACATCCAGCTGTGCATCCACTGGATTCACTGGAAATACGACGACTGACAACGTGTTCAGTGAGTTTCATGATCAACAGTGTAACTGCTTTCAGCCTTTAAAATGACAACCATTCAACCACTCAGATACTATTTGTACCAACCCACGTCCATTCGACACATATACATTCTTTCCATTTCCATTGCATTGGAAATGAGGAAGTTAGAAACTGCTTGTTTGTGGTCTGAAAACAGAGTGCTTTTTCAGCAATACTTCTGGTATGCAACAAGTGGGCACTGATGATGAGCAGGTGAGCTTGCAGGATAACTGATTTGTTTCCATTGCAGCAGGACAGTAACCACATCAAACAGGGTCATACAAACAGGAAGAAACTCTTCCATTTCTGAGTCATGATTGAATGTGGAAAACAACACTAAAATCCTATTTGCCAAAATACTCTACCTACCTGTGACCTGTGAACAATCTTGAATCTTAAAAAAAAAAAAAAAGTTGGATTCTGTAAATGTAAATACTGAATGGCCATCAATGTATGTGAGAAGGTGTACCCACGTATTGAATATATAAATCTCTCCTTTGGCTGAAAGTTTGAGGTTAAAAGGAGATTTTCACCATAAAGCCCAATTATGTAACTTTTCTACCTTAAAATAACAGCTGTAAAATCATTTTGATGCTACACTGACGTTTAATAGTGTCATTCACACTCTACACCCTGTATGCATGTTTTGGCCTGTTTTGTCACTTTTGGCTCCAGGACAGGACAAACGCTAAGCCACCAACTATATTACCAATTGTGGTGAAACTGGATCATATTTAATGAAGAAAAGGTTTATGGTTTCCTATCTGATGTCCTCCGGATGCTCCGTCTCAATTCTTACTTTACTAGTTAACCGCTGAGGACTGGGAGCTCAAAGCACCGTGGGAGTGTTCGCATATTTACACCATAAGCGATGGAGCCAGGAGGAGAAGGTTTTCAGGGCCGGGGTGACGGGGAGCCAGTGGGGAATGCTGACAGCGAGCAGAGCCGGTGTTGTGTGAGAACCAGAGCCGGCGGGCGACAATGTAACCGAGCTCAGCAGCCTCCGCGGACACGGCAGAGGCAAAGAGACGCAAGAGGACGTTGATGGAAGAAGCTAAGAAGAGAGAAGCTGCCGGACAAGAGTAAATCTGGGACTGGCTTTTAGTTGTTGGCGAGAGCTTGGACTAGTGAGTAATATTAGCTGACCTGCTCGGTCTTGTGTTGTTTCACTTGGTTGATGTTTGGCTGTGTTAGCAAAGTTGTTGACTTGTTCATATTTGTGACAGTGATATTGCACTCTGAAACTAGGGGCGCCATATCACATCAAATACCAAACCTTACACAGTGTTAAATAGACAGTGGACAGTCGAGAGGCTACAGGCGATGAATTAATGACACTAGAATAATGTGCCAAATATGAGGAAGTGAAACCATTTTACACTTAGGCTTCAAACTATTTAAGTTCCTTTTTTTCATTTTAGCAAGTTGATTCAGATTGAAGCTTTTAATGACTAATGCTTAGTGCAAGCCGCAGGATCAGACTGGGGCGAGGGCTAGTCGTGTATGTACGTGTGTTAATTGTGAAGAAATTCTATAAATATACAACAACAATTCGACAACTTCATAGTTTTCATGAGAACCCAACTCTTTAGTTTATGTATGGCCATAATGACCCTGGTTCTCTCTCCACATCAAACCACCTCGACTGTCAGAGGAAAAACTTTATAGTCTTATGCATGTGACGTAACATGAGGTGATGTGAGGTGAGGCGACGTGGCGTGAGGTTCTATGACGTTCTAGGACGTTCTACAATGTGATATTTTATCTAGATTTCTGTTGTGAGGTCAGTCTCTCTAAAAAAAGATGCAGCTGAAAACATCAAACCCCAAGTGAGCAAACAGTGATAAAAGGCTGCTGAGTGCATCCATACTGTATGTGTGACTGAGCTGAAGACACACACACACACACACACACACACACACACACACACACACACACACACACACACAATGCTAAACGACTAATGAAATGACTTCTACCTTCTGACAACACAAAGAACATCTCTGGAATCTTAAATCTCTGTCATTTTACCAACTTTACACCAGTTTTAAGCCCTCACTGTTGAAAAAACCCCAAAGAAAACACGAACCTACTGGAACCTCAGAGGCTTGAGAAGAGAGTTAGAAGGTCAGAAACTCACCTCGGTCTTGTCTTTGGAGCGAGGAGCACGCTTGCCGTTGCTGGCAGTCTCCCTTGCCGGAACCACAGTTATCTGTTGTACTGGCATGCTGCTGTTTCCAGGCAACGCTCCAGTGTTACTCCCACAGCATTCCCAGCACGCAGCGCCTTCCCGTCCTCCGATCCTCGTCCGAGCGTGTGATCCTCTGTCCCATCCACAAGCTGTTTTCAGGGAAAGGAGAAGGCGCTCCTGGATTGCTCTCCTTTATCAGCCCAATCCGGATCATCGAGAGGAGTGGAGATGGAACGGGCTCAGGTCACCGTGGCAACAGGAAGACAGCTCTGGAGATGGTGGGGTGTGAGGTCGTCATGACGACTAGGAAACTACTCAACAGTGCGCACCACCTCCTCCACTGCCCTCCTGCTGAGAGAGAGAGACGGAGAGAGGAAGAGTTGAGATGGAGCTGACCAGTAAACAAGGAGGCAGGGAAAATGTGTGTTGCAGTGACGTGTGTGTGTGTGTGTGTGTATGTGTTGTTTTTCTCAGAGGGGCGGGGCCAAGATTTTGTCGTGCTTGCTGGGTAATAAGCATACGGTCCACGAGGATTAGGGCTTAGACTAACCTCAATCTCCTCCTCTGACCAGTGGTGCTGCTAATAAGCTTATACAACTTGTGCACATGGACAGCAGTAACACACACAGCAGTAACAGACACACATACGCGCACACACACACACACACACACACACACACACAAACAAATGGCCTGATTGTTCAGGGACTCCCTGCTAAGAAACAATGTGTTAATAGATGTTAAGCCACCTCATTTGTTCTGTCATGTCAAAGGAATAAAGGCACATTAGTCATGACTGACCACAAATTGACAAAGCTACACAAAGCATACACAAACCATATCAGTGTCTTCACAGGATCTGTGTGTGGTAAGTGTGTGTTTTTGGGTGGTGCGGGTGTAATCCTATTTCAGATTGTCTCAGGCCATGAAGATTATGATTGATATAACTGGAAAATAGGCAACTTCAAGTGATCACTGAAGAGCAGTGACTGCTTCAGCTGAAGAGGCAAACAAACGTTTTCTTCCCTTCTCTTTTATTGGTATTACTTTATTTTTAGATTGAATCCTGCATTTTGTATATCACTGATCCTTGTTCAGCTTCATAAGCACATTTTATCCAAGGCTTTCTGTCTGTGGAGTTGAAGGCAGAGAGGTGACAGCAAATTAGGGGAGAGCAAGATGGGGAATGACATGCGATGCCACGGCTGGACTCAAACGGGACGTAGCGATTTCATGGTCAGCCTCTTACGCCTGCAGACCACCAGGGCACCGCTGAGGTGGATTTATACCACAATAAATTTTGACACTAAAGTTGAATTGTAAACTAATAACTGGCTACGCTACATTTAGTTAATGTACGTTATTATTTGTGCCCAGCTCACATTGACACCAGAAATGCTGTTGCAGTGGTAAAACAATGTCAGACAAAGAACATAACTTCTTACAGATTTTAAAGGCTCTGCACACCTACAGGTTTTACTTTAGTGCTAGATTAAACTTCTTCTTCTTTGGGGCTGTGTGGGTGTGTACGAACTGTGTTTGATGAACGTCTGCCTGACTCTTCTGTTTGGAGCGGGACAAATGTTCACCTTTATCGCAATCATTAGCACATAGAGCCCTGTGATCTCATTTAATTGGCAACAAGCTACTAGCACCTTCAAACTGAACCAAACCAGAGTAAGTGACCTGTGAGTGATTGCAGGGCCTTAGTCTGGTCCTAGACCCATCAATGGCTGCCCACATCTTAGAGTTTTCCAGTGATTCTCATTGACAGCAGTTTCCGTAGTTGGAAAAACATCCACCTTTCAATACTTTTAAAAACCTTTTAAAGTCAACTCTGACAGAACAGTGTAATTGTTTTTAACTAAGTGCCCTTTAAGTTGTATGTCTGTATTAGCTTAAGTTAAGTGTAATGTCTTGTTTGTGTTTTAGTACGTATAGTGTATGTACAGAGATTTGTGGTGTAGTATGTAACCTTTGTCCTGTCTTTTATGTATATTTTTTATTTTGTATTTATTTTTTAAACTTTTTGCCGCCAGTCTTGGCCAGGACTCCCTGGTAGAAGAGTTATTGTAACTCAATGGGACTTTTCCTGGTTAAATAAAGGTTAAATAAATAAAATTAAAATAAAATAAAAAATAATCTAAATGCATACCATGTAGACACAACATCCTGTTTGATTCATGCTGTGGTCCTTTGTTGTGTGTTATAATAATAATAAAGTATTGTGTTCATTTTCACTTTCAACTGTCACATAAAGGCAAAAGGGAAAAAAGACATGTAGCCTGTGGTCCAGACGCTGGGTCTGATCCAGAGGCAGCTGCCCAATGCCTAAAAAGTTGGATTCTGTAAATGTAAATACTGAATGGCCATCAATGTATATGAGAAGGTCTACCCATGTATTGAATATATAAATCTCTCCTTTGGCTGAAAGTTTGAGGTTAAAAGGAGATTTTGTTAGTTGGATTAGGAACGGGAAGGTCGTCTTTCTGTGCGAGAGCCAGAACGCGGTAGAAAACCTGCAAGCAGATTTGCAAAAATCTTTTATATGATTTTTGTTTTGTAGTATCGAAAACAATCTGTCTGTCGGGTTTCCACCTTGTCTTATAAAAAGGCCCAAATTAGGAGATCTACTCTATTTAAAACGCTATTCAAGTTGAGGTTGTTATCAGTTCAGGTAATCTCCTCTGTACTTTGATGGACATCCAGCTGTGCATCCACTGGATTCACTGGAAATACGACGACTGACAACGTGTTCAGTGAGTTTCATGATCAACAGTGTAACTGCTTTCAGCCTTTAAGATGACGACCATTCAACCACTCAGATACTATGTGTACCAACCCACATCCGTTTGACACATATACATTCTTGCAATACCATTTAATTGCATTGGAAATGAGGAAGTTAGAAACTGCTTGTTTGTGGTCTGAAAACAGAACACACTTGCACAGTTGCATACCAGAAGTATTGCTGGAATAGAGTGCTTTTCTTCTGGTATGCAACAAGTCGGCACTGATGATAAGCAGGTGGAGTTGCAGGATAATTGATTTGTTTCCATTGCAGCAGGACAGTAACCACATCAAACAGGGTCATACAAACAGGAAGAAACTCTTTCATTTCTGAGTCATGATTGAATGTGGAAAACAACACTAAAATCCTATTTGCCAAAATACTCTACCTACCTGTGACCTGTGAACAATCTTGAATCTTAAAGTTAAGACAATCATGCATTTTACATGGGGGATTTTCTTCTGGTAAACACACACACACACACACACACACACAGGGCTCATTAATAATTAGGCTTAATTTGAGCTTACTTGAACTTGAGAGGGGTGTTAGTCAGCTCTTCACAGTTCGTGCAAGTGTGGGACAAAGAGAGATAAGCAAAAGAGAGAGAGAGAGAGAGAGAGAGAGAGAGAGAGAGAGAGAGAGAGAGAGAGAGAGAGAGACAGAAGAAGTGTGTGTGTGTGTGTGTGTGTGTGTGTGTGTGTCATGTGTCATGAAGCTGCTGTGTGATGGTCAACATCTAATTGCTCCAATAACAAACTCTTAGGTAAGTGTTCAATCTGAATTTTGATTTAGTGTGTGATAGGAGAGGGTTTCACCTTTGTGGTGGGTTTTTACATATGAGATGTTCACTGTTGACACACAGCTGTGGCAGCGGGTGTAGATGGCATCTCCATTTACCGAGCTGGAGGTGTTGACGATCATGTTCTCTCTCCTGGTTTTCACCCTCTTCACACTTACTGGGATGCTCAATGAGGAATTTGCACACTCGAATGGTACGACTGCAAACACACACACACACACACACACACACACACACACACACACACACACACACACACACACACACATTGCACATAGCACAAATGTCTGACTTTGTTGTTTAGTTACTTCACAGATAACTTGTTACTGTCCCCGTGCAGAAAAAAAAAATATTAAATTTATATGTATTGTTTAACTTAACAGTGTGTCCTTACCACAGCATCCCCGGTTTGAGTCGTGACCCCTTGCTGCGTGTCATTCCCTCTCTCTATTCCTGCTTTCTTGTCCATCTTCAGCTGAACTATCAAATTTTTAAAAAGGCAAAAAGCAGTATTATTATTACGACTACCTCCACTTTCATACCAGTTTATACCAGGGGTGTACCTATACAACTGTACATATGACTGTACTGAGTAAATCTAGCTATTATAACAGTGCTGCAGTGAAAACCTTAATGAAGGTTATAACGCTCTGATTCTGTTGAAATGTTTTAGAGAGCAACTTTATGATTTTTAAGGCTGTAGTTTGTATGTCTACCCTTATTAACATAAATGTGCTGGATAAGATTTTAGAGACACTTCTCAGTATAATGCCATACAACTCTACAGGCAGCAGGGTAGCTGTATTACATTGCATTAGTTTTTAGCACACTGGCATGGTGGGGTATATACTGAAATATTATTGTGCAAAACAATAAACGCATCGAACAATATCTATTAATGTAGTTACAGCAAAGTACAGCCGCAAATTAATGGAATTAATTCAAAATCTATCTCAAGCAAAGGCTAATATAATCTCTCATTGTCTTTTTTCCCCTTTAAATTTTGACTTAAAACCCATTTTTGTAGAACATCATAGTGCTCTTTCACCTCTCCTCGTAGCTTGTTAAAGATACTTGTTTAACACTCTGTTTTGATTTATCAGCGCTCTGTGATATTATCTTTATTATAATTGAAATGTCTATTCTATTGTATTTCTGTCTAATACTGCTGGTTATTTATTTTATTTCCTACGTGTACCTTGTGTTTTGGTTTATTTCCAATACCTCTGTAAAGTGTGACATACATCTTTATTATTTGGTGTTTGTGACATTTTGTCCAGCAGAGCTTTATCAATGAGAGTAGACTGAATATTAGAAACACCTCCCAGTAAAGTGTCATAAAGTTGAATCAACACCTCTTTAAAAACAGTGTCAGATGCACAGCTGCAGATAACGCCAGCATACTGACGTTTTAATACAGTAAATAAATGCATTTATTTTATTCCATTTAGAGTTACTTAATAATTGTGTTCTAGTCTCACTGTACATTGTACGTTAATGTGGAAGGGAGTGATCACTTTTTCCTGTCCATCAGAATCAAACACACATCAGAGTGAGGAGCTGATCGTCTGACTCCAGATGAGCTTCATGACTAAAGACAAAGGGCAACAGTGGTCTCTCCTCTTCCTGTTCTGTGCCTCTTGATGACGTGTCAGTCTCGTTTTATCGGTTACCAGAGTGTGTGTGTGTGTGTGTGTGTGTGTGTGTGTGTGTGTTATCAGTTACCAGAACAAAGTCTAAATGTTGACCTGTGAACATGTGGGTGTTTGTGTACTTTGTTATAGGATCCAGTGCTACTCCTTCCAGGATGGTGAAGGTGTGGCTTGGAGGATACTCTGTAAAAAAAAAAGATAATCAATAAACAAACCTGCTCCAGAAAAAAAAACCAGAGACAGTATCTCACGCCTGCTTTCTTTTCTCTGAGTGTGTGACAGAATTTTATTTTGATCTTCAGATCTGAAAATAGCTGCTGTCGTTCTTCTGCCGGTAAGTCTCAAAACCTTCTTTTTACTCAACTTTTCTTGTTGTATTACGCTGTTTGAATTGTTCAAACAAGAAATATGTGTCCAACAAAGGTCATCTCTCATGGAAATCTACAGCTCCGGAGAGGCTTTTCAAATTCTAGGTCAGAAACAAAAAAGAAAGGTGTGCTGGCAGGATTAGAGTGAGCTCTCAAATTATTCTGCAGGAATGAGGCATCTGAATCATTCTTGTTGGGGATCAAAGGGTGGTGCTGGTGTGAATGAAGAGATCTACAGCAGCAAAACAAATGTGTGAATTACAGGCCATCTGTGTGTGGCCATTATGATTAATTCAGCCTCTCTGTAATAATATAAAACATAAGTGATAACCTGTTAATGCATTCTTTCTTTTATTTTGTTGCATTTCCGCATGTTTTCATGGGATGTGTCCACAAGAAATGTGTAAGAATTCATACTCTACTACTACTACTTTATAGTTAACACTAAGAAAGTAAAGATTTGGATAAAGTTAGATAGCTACGGTATTTTGAATGAATTTAGCTTAAGGGTTTAATAAAGGGGTCTGGACAGGAAATTAAATTAAAATTATTTAATTTCCACTCAAAGTTTACAAAAACTTCTGTGCAATCCTTAACTTTGTGAAACTTAAACACAGCATGATACTGCAAAGATCATGTGAAGTGGATAGTTTATTCAAATGTCTCAGGATGTCAGTAATCATATTCTGCTAAATAAATGTGCTATAAATCTCAGAAACTAATTCAGATTCTTAGTTAACAGACACAACCCAGCACTTTAAAGAGCACTGTAGTTTGACACAGGAGCACAGTCACAAATAACAGGGGTTATATGGCCCCCTAGTGGAGGCAGGTAGTTTCACAATGAGTTCCAGTCCCAGTTTCATCCACATCATAAATGTCTAACAGCTGGGATTTGCTGCCCACATCTCAGATATATTAAGTAGTTTGAATAGTAAATGGACAAAGTGAAAAGAATAGGTAAATTCAGTGTGATTATTAGGCAACATGTAAAGCAGCACACGTTTGTTGACACATACAAGAATGAAACTGGTAGCAGGTGTGTAGCTCAGCTCATTCATTGAGTAATTTTCATTTAGTTTTATATCCTATAGCCCTGGTACTGTATTCGGATACATTATGCCTACATTATAATGTAAATACATCAAACTTTAATTTAATGTACATATAAAGGTTGATAAATGTATGCACACAAATTTGGGTACTTGTTGATACCGAATACCAGTATGAGTACTTTGCATACTATTTCAGTTCTAACTCAGTTCTCTTTTGTTATAAAAGTTGCATAAAATGTCTTCAAACTGCTGCCATTGCTTCTCCTCCACCTACCTGTTCAACTAACGAGAGGTGACATAACATCACACTGCTGTAAAGTGATATCGGGCGCAGTACCAGAGCAGTTTTAGTACAAGCAGAAGAGCTCAGCAAGGACCTGATACCCAGTGCCTGACACCCGATACCGGTATTGGTGTAGCCTTAATTAAAAACCTATTACTGTACATTCAAGCATGAGTGAACTTGTGCTGTATATGGACTTGATCACATGACACACTGCTGGGTGTGAATGTGAACAATAATAATGTAAAATATACTGTACGGACCTCACAGAGTCAGATCTTTCATGCTGTATGTAGGAAAATAACAACACAGCAAGGTCACAGAAGATGATTTGTCATTTTCCGTGTCGGGCAGTTTGTTCTATCTCAATGTGGAGGTGTTGCATAATGTAATGACGTGCTTTGTGTGGGCTAGTTGTGTAGATGGACCTGCCGTTCTCTGGCTTTGAGCTGACCTTCATCATCATTGCCTTCGTCATCTTCTCGCTCTTCAGCTTGGCTTCAGTCTGCATCCAACCACAAGCAGCAGATCTGGGTACACACTCCTCCCGCTGCTGTCAGAGACACACACACACACACAGACACACACACACACACACACACACAGATAAATGTCTTTTCTCATCATGCAAACTGTATGTCTGCTCTCTTACAGAAGAAGGTCTCTATAAAGCAAAGAAGTCACGGACATTTAAAAAAAAGGAGAGAGTGATCATCAAGCAAGCCGGACAGAGACCATAAAGTCAGAGATCTCTATCTTGATGTGGTGTACCAGAGGGTTTTCAATGCGCCATGAAGTTCTCTCAAAAGACTCAAAATGAACTGAAAACATCCCATTTTATTCAGCTTTTTTCTTTTTATTTGTCTATAACACAGACTTTTCCCAACAATAACCTTTTCCCCCCATGAATGATGCAGTCTGCCTTTGAGCAAATAAGAAACCTCTTCTACAAATGTAAAAAAAGGTCAAAGTCTGATGACAGTCATGTATTATGAATAGTCTGTAAATAAATTAAAGTCTTAGGTAAGAAGGTGAAATTGTTGAAACTACAATTGTAATGGACTTACAGATTAGTTGTAATTACAAGCTAACCTTAAAAATGTAGCTGCACTGGTTAACCAACACGGAGCACCTGCATTATACAGCTGAGGCAATGCTTCTTCTGAGGACGCATACAAATCCTACCTCCTCACCCAATATCGGTCCTATCTCTTGTCTATAAAATACACCAATCAGCCATAACATTATAACCACTGACAGGACGAATAACACTGATTATCTCGTTATCATGGCACCTGTCAGTGGGTGGGGTATATTAGGCAGCAAGTGAACATTTTGTCCTCAAAGTTGATGAAAAATGGGCAGCGTGAGGATTTGAGCGACTTTGACAGGAGTTAAATTGTGATGGATAGATGACTGGAACATCTCCAAAACTGCAGCTCTTGTGGGGTGTTCCCGGTCTGCAGTGGTCAGTACCTATCAAAAGTGGTCCAAGGAAGGAAAAGTGGTGAACCAGACTGAGACAGGGTCGTGGGCGGTCAAGTATCATTGATACATGTGGGAAGAGAACGGTTCATGCTGGTTCTGATAGAAAGGTGTCAGAACACACAGTGCATCACAGTTAGTTGTGTACGGGGCTGTATAACATTATGACCACCAGGGTGCCCAGGTTGCTGATGGGTGTATAACTTTTGATTGTTGGATTATGTTATAGTAAATGGACTAAAATGGAATAAAAAGGTCTAAAAGGGAACATCTTTGCAGATAAAGCTCTGCTTTGTAGATATAAGTGAAGTGCTTTCTCTTTCTCTCCCATCTGTAGATTTCATGAAGTATGCGATACTTTATGAGCACTATGAAAAAAAACAGATGACTCAAAGTTAAATGAGGAAGAGCAGACATTAAGCAGAACCATGATGCTGTCCTCTGTGTCCTCTGTGTATGTCTTGAAGTGCACGGCCACAAAACAAGAAACATCCATACTGCACTTTAAAAACTCAAGCCACAGCACGGACACTGGGGTTTGTGTGTCCAGAAAAGCCGCTGTGTCTGGGTTAGGATTTAACAAACCAAGTGACTTTTGGCCCTATTGGGGTGACATCCTGGGGGGTTAGAGGCTGCTCCCTGTTGAGTTTGCCCCTTGACCCCTGAGCCCTCCGTCACTCCTCCACAGTCAGCCGTCTAGTTGCCGACGCGGAGGGGAGGAGGCGCTCCAGAATAAAGACGAAGTTAATCAACCTGAGATTCTATCTTTTTCTTCATAGAGCAGCAGAAGAAAACAGAACGCCCGGCTCATTTGTGTTGTGTGATGTGTCCCAATGGGCCATACAGTTAGTGTGTGTATTGGGTGTTCACTGCTGTTCATGTGTATATGCGTCCATTGGGGACTGTATTGGGCAATCGGAGATAAAGAGCCTTAAGAGTAATTAAGCTGGCTGCGGCCCTCATTAACACTGACGACCTTATGGCATGACAACAGACCCACTATCACTCTAACGATGGACAACGAACTGACCCATCAGATCACACACATCGGACTACACCCCAAAAAATTCAGATCACCTACTCCACTGTCCACTAGAATGAAGTAAAACTACTGTCAGTGCAACGCAGGTTATATTGTAGAAGCTCTAGCTTTCAGTTTAACTGGTTCTGATAACATTGCATTTACAAAACGTAACATCACTACAAATACAAAGGCAAGAAAGAATCACACGCTCTTCTTTTTTAAAAACGAGGACAAATTAAAGCAAAAAACTTAAATAAAGAAATACAGAAATATTCTATTTATGGCAAACAGTGTCAATGAAAGGTAAGTGAATATTAAGTAGATGATATGGATAAAACACTGTATCACAGTTTATGTACTTTTATATCACAATATCATTCAGGGCTGCAACTATTTTTATTACCAATTAATCTTAATTGGTAATAAACCTAATAAGGTGACAAATTACTTGTTAAGTGCGAACAGCAGTCTTAAAATGCAGATTTTCAGTTCATTATAACTAACATAATATAAAGCAAGGCAGAAAATCTAGATTCTCTTACATCTGAGAAGTTAAAAAGGAAATATTTGGCATTTTTGCTTGAGAAATAACTCCAGTGAATGTTCAGTTAGCACAAATATTGTATCAATCAACTGTAAAACAGGATATAAAACAGTTGCACCTCTAATATGAATATATATTGTGATAATGAGTAACGCTAATTTCCCCAAAATTAAATCTCTATAATGTCTGGAAAGGACAGGTATGTCAGTTTTTGGTTTGATACCTGACAGTGATGCACAAATTGTATAAAATTTTAATGTTACCATGCAGCTGTTTGTATTTATCTGTATGTATGTCAGTATTTGTCCGTGTTAGGCGTACCTGTGTACAATGCAATAATGTTCGGCACAGTGGAAAAGAAACAGTCTTTTTTTATGACACACTGTTCCTCTTAACAAGTTTTATCAGAGGGGAAGTTCTTTATCTGTGTGTCCTGGTCAGGAGAGGATGGGAGAGGAAGAAGAAAGCGAAAATTCAGAAGGGGAGGAGAGGCTGAAGCTTCCTCTGTAGTCGTAAAGATCACAGCTAACTAGGAAGACCGTGACTACTATAACAGCAGCTATAACGGCAGCTCTGCAGTCTAAGTCTGTCCAACTCTTTCCTGAGTTACACACTCATACATGATGCATGTAAAGGGATAATGCGCACTATTCTACTCGTAGTCTGATGTTTAACTTTGTGATCTTTTGTTTCCGTACACGCAGCAGATGACTACTTCTACATCTATATTTACTGACTTTCACTCTCCAGTCCTTCTGTGCTCAGAGTCTGTTGAGTTAAACTACAAATGAAGGTGAAAAGATCTTAAGGGAGAAGATCAGTGACAGTATATATAAGGATAAGATGCTTATTGTTATATGGATATGATGCAAGTTGTACTAGAGCTGATTAACCATTGAAGTCATTTACAAAACACCAAACATCCTCTGGTTCCAGCTTCTCCAATGTGCTTCCTTTGTCTGTTTTATATCATAATAAACTGGATATCCTTTGGTTATGGACTCTTGATGGGACAAAATAAGACAAGATGTCACCTCGGATTGCGAAGGGCATTTAAAAAAACATATTTTACAGGGTAAACAATTTTGTTCGGTACCAAAAACACTAGTTATGACACACTGAAGCACAACCTTCAACAGTGGAGAGAGGGTCACCTCTGCAGTGCAACCCTGCTAAGGTACTGACGCAGTTTAATGGGAGGTTGCCCTCTGTGTGTGTGTGTGTGCGCCTCGTAGGGGAGTGTTTGAGCAGGCTGGGTAATCCCTGTAAAGACGTATAATCCCCAGGAAGAGCAAATATTACAACATGTCCTACTCAGTCACACAGAAAACCTGGTGGGGAGAATTCGGTGCGATTCACTTGTTTCTGTTTTGAAGGGTTAAGAGAGAGAAAGAAACTGAGAGACGCCAAAGAGAAACCGAGATCTGGCAGCAGAGTCGGATGCAGTGGATACCAGGTGGCTCTGAATGACAATTGAGACAAAATTAGCATATTCAAATAGGGAAAATAAAAGTTTTTTAAAAGACAATGGCAGCTGATATGCAAAGCGCAGCTCGCCACAGAAACAAACTACATACCTCGGCTGAGTGTTTGCTGCAGGATGAATGTGTGTGTGTGGGTGTACGCGAGTGTATGTGTTTGTACGTCGGCCAAATCCATGAGGAATCTCTGTCATTTCAAGCAACATTTTTGCAAACACCATAAAGCAATAAAGGCAACATTTCCAAAGACATAATGACACTGACACTGACAAACACACACACACACACACACACACACACACACACACACACACAACTAAAAAACCAGCCCACAAATGGAGAAACTCTTTTTGGCCTCTTTTGTGTATTTTTTGAGAGCCGACGGTCCAGATGCTTGTTCAAAGTCTCTGTGACTATTTTCGAGCCCCCGGTCCATTAGTGTCCTGCTGCTTCTCTAATCCTCATTCACATGTAATGGCTGACATTTCATCTTAATGTGTTAATTCATTAGCTGGGTGCTGAATGGAGAGTCTCAGTCCACAGAGACGGCCGTAAGGCAGACACGCTAATGAGTCCCAACACTTTGCAAAAGCCAGCGGGCAACCGCAGAGCTAGTGCCAAGTGAACTGGGTTACCTGATGCAGGAAAATCCCCCTGGTATACCACCGACTGACAACACGCATCACAAGTAGGGCCGGGTGTCGTTGGACTATTTCGATGCCAGTGCAGATACAATAGAGTTTTTATACTTTACTTATAGTTAACATGTTTTCTACATAACGACTGTTTTTAGATTAACAAAAGAGGCCATATTTCTGGGCTGTGCACCAATTTTGTCTACAGTCTAAAATTGGCAAATTTTCAATACTGTTTCAAAAACATTTGAGCCGAGCTTAAAATGATTGGTGATTAAAGAATACATAGATGATGAATCTGACCAAGCATTCAATGCCCTTCTTTAATTACTTGATAATTATTAATACTCAGTGCTATGGACACATTTTGGTTTTGGTTAGAAGATGCTAACAAAGTGAACCATTCTGGAAAACCATACTTTGGATTTGATGACCCTTTACTAAAAAAATAAAGCTCAAAAGACAAGAAAATACAAAAAAATATTTTGAAAAATACAAAAAACCCCACAGTTTTATCGATTTAGTTAGAAACACACCCTCCTCACAAAGAAAGACACTCGTGCAGACAGACAGGAGACAGTAGACGGGCATCCCAGACAGACAGTCAGACTTCTTATAGAATTCTTAGTCCAGTGCATCACTGAATTTCACTTATTCAGGACCACGGCCCCGAAATGCTCAGTGCAAACACACACACACACATACCCCCTCCTCCTCCTCCACCCCCCACCATCCAGAAAAAGCCCCAGATGTGTCAGTGCGGGGGTAGGGGACATCTGAGGGAGGAGGAGGGGGGGGGGTCTTGCTCTGGGAACCTGCTACTTTCAACTTCTTAAATTTGCTCTAATGTTAGAAGTGATAAATCAACATTGCTCGCTTCTTCCGCTCTCTTTAAATATTTCAATCACACACACACACACACACATATATACATGCATGCATACACAAAATGCAGCATGCAGGAGAGTGTGTGTTCAAGGGGCAGTTAGAGGGTAGGGAGGGGGCTTCCTGTCACTTGAATTACCCTCTACATGTGGGGTCAATATGTGCAATGCTGAAGAGTGTGTGTGTGTGTGTGTGTGTGTGTGTGTGTGTGTGTGTGTGTCAGGGGTTGAGTTTGGTGGGGTGGGGGGCTGATGTGGGAGCTACACCCCCTCCACACTCTCCCCCCTCCCACTAAAAAAAGGCTGTATAAAGGAGATGGGGGGAAAGGCACCGTTGTCACTTTGCTCTCAGACTCAGAGACAATCACACACTCTCACTGGACACACACACACACACACACACACTCTTGGACACACACACTCCTCGGGGACATACTGATTATCCGGAGACAAGAAGGTACTTCACGTCCTGCTGGATTCTGCCGTGGGTTGGTGGGTCTTCCCGGACTGAAACAGAAGAAGGAGAAAGACTCCTGAAACACCAAGTCCAGCTCAGAGCCAGAAGACTCTACTTTTTTGGGAGGGTGGTGAAGTTATCATTAACTGCTGCCTAGCCATGAGGATCTTCAGCTTGTTCTACCTGCTCCTGCTGCTGCTCGTAGCCGCTCTAGCACCAGTCTCCTCCGCCAGACCAGGTAAGCGTCCCCAGAAAACAACTTTACACCGTTCACGTTGCTTCCTAAGTTACCGACAGGTGTGTCCGGTGGTAAAAACCCGTTCAAACGTAGTCCCGCCGTCAACAGTTTTTAAAACCGGCGTTCTAAATCACTGCGCAGCGCACGTTAAAGGGCAGGTAACCATAGCAACGGCACTTCTCGCTAGTTTAACTGAAACAAAGACAGAAAGTTATCTTAAACATAGTATGAAGTTAATCTCACTAAAAACTTAAATTAAAACTAAATATAAACAAATATATAATGATTTAGTCGAATATTTGCATTTTAGCTGTTGTAATATATATGTAGTATAATATACGCGCAGTAATACACCGAGGTAAAATAACGCCCGGTCAATCATCATGGCGGGATGTAGCTAATGTACTAACGTGATATATATAATTTTAAAAATGTAATCCGATACAGTTACTAATTACCTACTTAATCCAAGTATTACAACATTAAAGTAATGTAACTTAATTTTATTTTTGTTACTTTTGGATTACAGTTACCTTTTTTGTATCCTGATGACGTAACTCAGTTACACGTATTCCGTTATTCCCAAAACCGGCACATGGTGCGTTCAAGAGTTGTCGTTAAAAACATGGGATTTGGAAAAACCCGTTATATATAAATCAAATCAAATAGTTACTTGCTGAAAATAGGACAATCAAATTAACCAACTACACACTGAGATCTTTTTTTTTTTTTACCCAAAACTGCAACTGAAACAATTCATCTGGATTTATCTAGACATTGGGGTTAATTTTGCGAAGAGTTTTTAATGTCTTTCTCATTTTGTGAACACTTGAATGCGGCACTATCATAACTAACTTGTGGTATGTTCAGGTGATAAATAACTTAACTTTAATATTACAACTCCTTCTTTTTATTGTAAATAAACCCGACTACGAAGGAGCAAACTCCGTATATCTGCTAGGTTTAAGTGCTGCTGGGTGTAAAAGAAGCCATCTTGCTTGTGCAGCCTTTTTCGTAGCAGGTGCGCCTTTTTGCGGTTATCCGCTCCTCGGCCTTGCGGCGGAGACAAACGACAAGCGGTTGTTAAAGGGAGGCTTTGGGGTCGTGATTAGGCATCATGTGATGATGGAGGGGAGAGGAGAGGAGAGGAGGGGAGCGCTGCGCCTCCGGGGATCGCACAGCGACCCCAGTGAGCCCCCTTTGTCCCCGGCTGGAAGGCACTCCGGTGCGCCATTGTTAATCACGGTGTTAAAACGCCATGCAAATACCCGAGCTTTATTAACATGACATGGAGTCGCAGTGCCAAGTGTGAAGAAGCCTACCTTCAGGCGTGGGGAGCAGTGTCTTTCAGAGGGGAGAGAGAGGAGGAGGAGGAGGGGAGGGAGGAAGAGGGAGTCATAAAGTCATCTGGCAGTTTATCTCTTCCTGGGCTTGGCTGGCAGCCTGTGAACCGCGGGAGTCAAAGTGGATTTATTAGGGACGTTTAAAAATAATCATGTGTTAGGTCTGTGTGTCCCACTTTATTAGAAGGGGGTCGCACTGTTGTTGGAAAATAGGGCCCGGACAATAAAACCCATGAAAGCTGGTTTGTCTATAGTCAACAGAGGATAAAACTAGGCCACAATTAGGGATTGTTAGTTTAAAAAAAAAAAAAAAAAGATAGATGTTTTATCTGTTTTGGTGCTAAAAACAAATCCGGATTTTAACATCCTCTCTCCTCCATTTGGGATTAATTAGGTCATGTGATATGCATGAGGCTCCACCTGCAGACATAAAATCTAGTTTAAAACGACTAAGACTACACCTACAAGTAGCTCTTTCATTCAAGCAATCTAACTTACAATAAAAAATATATAAAAATATGTTTTAGGCTACAAGTGCAAACAATCTGACTTATTCCTGCTTGTTATTTCTTTCAGATTTCCTGAACCTGAGGAGAAAATACCACAGGCACCACTGCCCGCACAGACGCTGCTTGCCCCTGCACTCCAGAGTACCCTTCCCCTAAGGTAAGACATGTGGCGCTCATACATGTGTTTCTGGGTAAAGGAGGTTATGAGCTGAGCTTTGTGATACAAGGAGCAAAATAAAATTAAAAAAAAAAAAAAAGGTTTTGGAGCCTGGCAGGTGGCCGTTAAGAAGGTGTGTGTGATTAGTGGCAGAGGTGTGTATTCACGCAGAACAGGAGTGCTGCCAGGGGAAAAGGCTCTGACATAAATCTCACTAACGATGAAGAGGAAGGATTTAGTGCCTTGAGGAGTGTTTGGGGAGAGAAAGGGGAGAGGTTTCAGCTTTAATTTTTGAACTCCTGTACACGCACAGCTACTTAAAGTTACCCTGAACTACTTTTTGAGCAGGACACTAAATTCTGTTTTTCTGTCCCCCCATTACAGGTTGAAGCACAAGAATGAGCCTAAAGAAAGAGGAATATGAAGCAGCGTACACCGTGGGACTGCCATAGCTGCCCAAAAAGAGCTACAAGAAACTGAAAAGACTCTTAATTGAAAAATATAAAACCATGCAAACGTTTTGGGCGTCCCGGTGGATCCACACCTTCCCCTCTTCATCCTCGAAAAAGCCACAGAACCCGTGCGCTGAACAAGAACAAAGGGAGAAGGAGCTGCAAGTTCGACGATCGACTTAAAAAGCTACGGACCAAAGAGCTGCAAACATCCTAGTGACTGCAGCTACGATGAACAGCATCAACATATTATTCCTACAAAGTGTTTATAATGCATGTATGCACTTCAAATGTTTATTGAATTACATTTAAAACTTTTTAATAAAAACAAATGTATCAATGTAGAGGTTTTGTTTTTACTTCATTCATTTGCCTGTTAGGATCCAAATAAAGATCCAGGTTTTTAAGCCAGACTTCATTTAAATTCAGTAGTATTAAAGTATTAAAGAGGAAAAGCAAATATCTTTATATGTGTGACCTAAAAGCCGAAGATCAAACAGGGTGGAACGGCTACCTGCGGTACTCCGGGGTCACTCCGAGCTCCCAGGAGAAGCCACACATGGGAACGGAGTCGTAAATGCGGCGCTCCCTGTGGAGTTACGGACGCAGGGGCATAAAGACTTCACAACGGGGGAGCAAACACCAAGGGGTTCAAATGACGACCTCGATATTTCGTTAACGTAGATTCCCGTGACTGTTGAAATTTAACACAGGCGAAAAAAAAGGGCGAGGGCGGGAAAAGACAAATGAGGCCGGCTGACGTTGACACTGCGGTGTTTCCTATTGTTTGGGATCTTTTCCTTTTGAGCTCTCACAGTGCGTTACACAAAAATAAACACTTAAAACTGCTGTCACTTAACTTGGGTAACCCCACACTAACCTCACCTCTCAACCTGACAAGGCTTAAACATAAAATAAAACAAAAACAATGACAATATTAAATATTTATTGGAATCAGATCACAAATACACAAACTCATCGAGCAAATAGAAGAAAAAAAAACCTACCAAATAAAGCACTGACACATTCAGACATAAAATAGCACTTGAACAACTCTTGATTTGACCCTGATGAGTGATAACCTCTCCCGCCTCCTGTAGCTCCGACTCTTTTCCTTAGTGCAGATAATCTCTAAAACAATTTGGCCTCATCTGTTTCACTCACAGTGACACAAGCGGCAGCACATACGGGTCACTGGGGGTCGTAAGACAGTGATAAAAACCCCTCACCTCTGATCTGTGACCCATGACTCCCCTCCTCCTCCTCCTCCTCCTCTTTAACTGTCCACTTACAGCTCACCTCCTCCTGCGTTATCTGTCCATCTCAGGTGAGGATGAAACCCTCCGTGTTTTAAATCTGTGCGCGCAGGTGCTTGTGTGCGCAGGGATTTCTTCTCTCTTTTAGTCTTTTATCCAGTGTTTTCTTCTTGCTTCTGGCCTCTCTTTCAAACCCCACAGAATCCCCTCTTCCTCCATGTGAAGAGAGCACAGGGAGGAGGAGGAGGAGGAGGAGGAGGAGGTCGGGCTGTGGTCAGTGCTGAGCGGTGAGGTTGAGCAGCCTCTTGCTCAGTAAGGTGTTGTGCTGTTTCAGGTACTCTATCAGGTCGGCCTGCTTCTCCACCACCTCCTCCAGACTGGAGCCCTCCCTGTGACACAGATGACAGCACATAAGCCTCCTTTTCACATGAATCTGCAACATTGCTGGCTTTCTTAGTCTGTGTATGGATGAGGCTGCTTTCCCCCCAACAAATACACAGTTTAATCATGATTTAGATGTGTTGTGATTGAGTGGTGCTGCAACAATAAATACAGTTCCCATCTGTTTTAGCAAATCATTAAACCCTTCTTTAAAAACATACATCTGCAGTAATAAATGGGCTAAAAAGTCTTAAAGATTTTCTTTAGCAATAACAAAAAACATACGTGTCCCAGCCTTGCTCTTAAAATGTAAGTAACTGGTTCATAAATGTTCCTTAGTGGCTCTATTCAAACATTTGTGCAATATTCAGCCTCTGGTACATGAAAGTTAACGAATTTGAAATAATGATGTGAAGGAAGAAATGAAGCCTCAGTTTTCTGCAACAAGGACGGATTTTAAAACTTATTTTGTGGTTCAAGAGCAACAGAGACTCAAAAAACCCCCCCAAAAGGTTTGGACTAATTCCTATTCGCTCATATTTTATTTATTTTGCTCAACTGGATCTATCATAAGAAGAAAATCACAACTTCAAATTGGCCCATTCAAAGTATTTCAGGGTTTATTGAACCGATTGTTTTCTCTTAAACAAAAGTATTACAGTACTCTCCAGAACTTGGACCTAGAACCACATTTAACATCGTCTCTGTGTTTATTTAACTTTGTTCTGCTGAAGGCTTCATGTTAATGAGACAGCATTTGATTCAGACTGGAGCCGTGTTGCTGACAAACACTGCACGGAGAGTTAACTCTGAGGCTTATTCAAACATGAGAGAAACATGTAAAATTTCAAGCACTTTTACGTACGTCTGTAAGGGGCTATGGACAGAGAGTGTGTGTGTGTGTGTGTGTGTGTGTGTGTGTGTGTGTGTGTGTGTGTGTGTGTGTGTGTGTGTGTGTGTGTGTGTGTGTGTGACTGAGTGTAATCCGTGTACCTGAAGCCGGTCTCAGTCGGCAGGCTCGTGACACTGAAGTTGTGTGAATGCTCTTCTTGGCTCACATCTGGTGCAGCTCGCTCTCTGTTGAACTGCATCACTTTAACTAAAAACCAAACCAATCTTCAGTTACTTTTCAAATAACATCATCGAAACCTGTGTTATACCTTGTCAGCTGCACATTGAAAGACACACACAGACATTATTGAGAAGAGAGAGCTGTCCTACAAACATTAATCACTCAGGTGAGAAACACCACACATTTGTTTTTTTTACTGTTTTCCATCCCTCTCCCTCTCCTAAACACACACAGGCTGTTATATCCTGCACTTAGTCCTTATGGGCTGTCATATCCTGCACTCAAACCTCTAATTCTCACACCCTAAAAATACACCTTTACACAAGAGGCGGGGTAAGCAGCAAGGTGTCGGTGTGGAGTCTACAGTAGCTGGAAGAGGAGCCAGGGCTAAAAATATGCGAGATTTTGGTGCTGTTTGAATTAAGATAAGGCCGAGGGGTGTGGGGTTTGCAGGGAAGAGTGTGTGAGGAAGGGCAGAGGGAGGAGCTGGCTGAGTATTGATAAGACTTGAGTGTCATTAGCCAGAGGAAATTGTCAGGGAGGCTCTAAAGAGCGCTATCTTTACTTTGCTACAGTGCAGCATCTCAGCATCCACACTCACACACAATCTAAAGAAATACTGCGCATTCCTGCATAATGAGGCCCTAAATCTGTGTGTGAGTGTGTCAATACAGCAACAGTAAGCAGGTATGTGAGGCACAGAGAGAGAGAGAGAGACATTCCAGAAAGAGCAATGAAGAGGTGGAGAGAAGAACAGAAGACAGTAAATGGACAAAAGGTGATGATGAGTCTGCGTTTGCTGGGTGTTTGTTTCAGAAAGGACAAACCAGAAAGTCAAACTGCTGTCAAATATCTAACAAAACACCAATAAAGCAAAATATTTCCCAAGAAATGTAAAAAGCAAATGTTGGCTGAAGTGAGTTACGGTAAAACGTTTAATAAATTATATATATTAACAGCGACCTGTTATATGATAATATTAGTTAGGTTAATAAATGGAAGTAAATGTATTTATTGCAAGAAGCAGAACATGTTTACAATCTATGACATTAGATTTACTTTGATTATCTGACACAGCTGATAATGGTGTTCGTCCATTGTTTTGCATTTATTTACACACTCTGGATTTACGGCTTATAAACACAATAAACACATGAATTAAGCTCTGTCAACCATGTTTTCTCACCTGTATTATTAACATTATCTTATTTTGGAAAAGGTTTTCATTATAAAAGGTGCTGTGGGAGATTCTTCAAACATCAATACGTTCTTCATAAACTTTATGATATAAAGATACGCTACAATCAGGAATACTGACTGACTGAATGAGAGAGTTTGTGTTATAATTGAGTTTTGGTTAGCAGGGTATATTTAATTATATTGGAGAGGTTAAGCTTTTCATATAATAATGATTATTTTGATACTACAGTTAGGATTAAGATTTCCTTTTCTAAGTATTGTTTCCCTCGTTATTATTTTTATATGCAATGAACTTTTGTTTCACAGTTTGGTTTTTCTTAGATTTTGGTTATTATTGTTTGTTTTTGTAGTTTGTTTATTAATTTAATAAAGAATATCTTATGTTGGTGTGTAGATGCAACAGTAATTCATTAGTTTGACTAATTTTAGATGTTATTATTGTGTAATTTCAGGTTTTATTTACCCTGATTTCAAACATACTTTCACCAAAACAACCAGTTGAGATGCATTCAATTACCAGAGTTTTGGCTCTATTTGTGTTAGGAGCAGACCTAAAGTAAAGACCCTGAATGGGTGCACATACAGAAAAAGGATCAGGATGAGGACGAGGATGTCCAGGGAGTCCTTCAGGTGTGTGTAGTTCAGTGTATTACAGCAGGGGGCAAAAAACAGACACCAGGATGGATGGATGGATGGATGGATGGATGGATGGAGGGAGCAGTGTAAAGGACGTGACACATTTCACACGTCCATGTTAAAGATTCTCACACTGCTGGACAGACAGTGCTCAGACCTGGTCTACTCAGATCTGAGAATCTGCAATCACCTATTAAGAAGTACACATTTCCTGGGTGCTAACAGTGGAGATGCAGAGGTGCTAACAGCTCCTTGTACCACATATAGTGCTCACAACTTATGCACCGCTCGAATCCAAATCAAAGAACTGGAAGGAGATAGACCCCCCCCCCAGCAACCGCGGAGACTGAATAGGGTAACACAAGACGCAGGAGAAGACCTTTTAGTTGCAACACAGGACATTAAAATAGTTCAAAGGTGTGTGCGAGTTTACAGTCTAGTGGAAAATAAACGCTGTTCATGAAAGTGTGTCACAGTTCTACGACGTATAGTTGATGCTAAACTGAGAAAATCACATATCAGTTATAGTAGTTTTAAAAGGAGTACAGCTTGGATGGGATACCAATACCATTATCGATATTGCTTGATTAATTCCTGTTTAAGTAGGCCTACACAGGTTTTCACATCAATGCAGCTGTTTTTATCTGAACAAAGTGTAGAAACAAGAGTAGAGTTGTAGTAGTTTGAGTTTCTTTGTGAAATGAAGTCACACTTTAGACCGTTTCTTCCTCTTCACCATGTCTCCTCCTTGTTGCAAGTTGTGCATCTGTGTTACGATGGATCGGACAATTTGGAGCCGGTTCTCGAATCCCATCCCTACTTAGAAACGTACTGTAACATTTGACTGGGATTAATTTGGGTATTTACATTTTACAGCTGCAGAAAATTAAAGAGTTTGGCTCTGACCTGTGGCCCTTTGCTGTATGTCATCCCCTCTCTCTCCCTCCTTTCCTGTCACTGTCATCAATAAAAGCCACAAAATATATCTAAAAAATAACTCAGGGATTACTGTGAGGTTACTACAGGATTACTTTAGTAAAGTTTATTACTTTAGAAGAACAGAGCAAGTGTTAAAAGACTGTACTCACAAAGTAATAATAATAAAAAACTGACAAACTTACACCAGATTAGGTATCATAATGACGCTCCAGTATAAGAAAAAATACTGACAGTTTAAATTATTGTAAAACATCTGAAGTATCCGTGTTTAGAACAGATTTATTCAAGGTCGGGTAGAGTCATTGAGTTAAGAGCCAGATCATAAGAGAAGTTTTCTCTGGACAATACTCCTTATAAAATTAGTGGTGTGGATGAAGTAGGGCTTGTTGATGATTTAGCTTTATCATTTATCATCACTCTTGAGTCACATAGTTGTTGTTGTTGTGATTGAGATGGATGCTAAGTGGATGTTTTTATTTATTTATTTTTTTTTTTACCAAAATCTGTCCTGTCACGAGATCTGAAACTTTTGCAATCAAGACTTTCTGTTGAGATGAATACACATTTCATTTCATTTCATTTATCATTCAATATCAATATTGAGATAATGTTTTGATACTTAGAGTGATATTTACTTTGGACGTTGTGGATCTAGAGTAAAGGAACAGGCGTGAACTATATTTAGGATAGAAAATATGTTTCAAACATATGTTGAACGAGTCAGCCTGCACCTCATATATACTTTCAATGGTCTGCACTTTTACATCTTCCATCTCATACAGCACAGGGTGTGTGTGTGTGTGTGTGTGTGTGTGTGTGTGTGTGTGTGTGTGTGTGTGTGAGAGAAAGATCGGGGTATACTGCAGGAATCTGTATCAGTGTGTTAACCCTGTGCCCCTGTAGGCAGAGGAGAGAGATGTATTCTAAGTTAAGCCTTTGAAGGCCAAGACATGGCTTTGATGTGCATGTAGGTCTATAGAAGAGAGTGTATTCATGTTAAAATGAGAGAGGCAGAAACATACAGCAAACCTCAAAGACACACACACACACACACACACTTACAATGAGCATGCACTTCAAAGAGAAGTTGAACGAGGCCTTCCTGTATGGACTTCATAGCTGCAGGCATTATATCTCTGATTCTCTGTCTCTACAAAAAAAAAGAGTTTTTCTTCTTTCCTCCTGAACTTCCTGATGTCACCTTGACTCTGCATCAGTCGGAGTATGTGTGTGTGTGTGTGTGTGTGTCTGTGTGCTTGTGCTTTTAAAAAGGGTTTGCACTGCGAGGCGTCGCTCGGTGCGCTTCGTGCCTGGCTGCACTGATCTGTGCAGGAATGCAGCGGGCGAACACAGATACCCCCCCCCCCACACACACACACACTGGATCACCCTCACTGTAAACACAGGGGACAATGTGTGTGAGTGTGTGTGTCTCCTTGTGTTTGGGTGGAGTGGGCCGAGGGTTACCCTTTGGCTAGGCTAAATCCTAATGCCTCTTATCTTCTCTCCCTGCCTCTCTGGTATCTGAAGCCCCAATCTGCGCCCCTCGGCTGCCAAACACACCTTTAATATGGATTTCCTTTCATTACAGATTCTTCAATATCAATATCCTCTGATACGGCATCTTTAATAGCAGTTTTCCTTTAGATACTGAGAAGAAAACCAGTGTATTGGACCTCGGCTTACATTCTGGGGGTGGCTTTTTAAAATACACACTAAAGCAGATTTATATATACTAGTGTTGAGTATCTTTAACAATTTCTTTGATAAAACACAGTTTAAAATAAGCAAATAAGCAGTTTTTTCAAAGGTAGGTGGTACAGACACATTTGGGTATTACTGAGGTCTGATATCCGGCACTAAGGGAGAATTTAATCTGATTTAAGCCCCACTAACATGTAGCATTACACATTAAGTAGACAACTGATGCTTTGAAGCAATTTTTACATGTAACTCCTTATAGGAGCTACTAATGATTCTTATTTAACATTAAACAACCGTAACTACAGAATTCCCATTACATACGCACCAACAGAGCTGTAAGATACGTTCTTTCTGTCTTTTAAGATCATAATGTTCATGCATGAGGCAAATGCAGGAATCTAAGGATGCTAACATTTTCTCTCTTAAACCAAAGTTTTGGATGAACTGTAATTAGCTAATTTAAAAACAGTTGAGACATTTAACCACAAATGTCAACCTCACGGTGCTGCTAGAAGAAAGAGTCAGAAGACCACCAGAGTTACAGGGATTCATGAATGTCTGTGAACATTATAATGGAAATCCATCCATTAGTTGTTGAGATGTTATTACAGATCCAATGAAGAACCCACACAGTCCTGACACAGAGGCAACGTCTAATCCTGATCCTAATGGGTGAATCCACTGACAACCACAACCTGCATGTGAGAGGTCACCTGTTTTATTTGAAGCATGTGCAGAGGGCATGTTGGGGCTAATTATAAATGTCGCCACCAGTCAGTATTTCATTATACTTTGTGGTGTTTCTACATTTTCTAAGCATAAGAAATAGCATTTTTTTCACAAGGTGAGTTCTGACTCGTCAAATCAGTTAGTCATACATTTTTCATTCGTATGCATTAATTAAACATTTGGCAGTCCTTTTTTATTTAATCCAAACTTTAAATAGAAAAAACCTTTTGAATAAATATGATTCATCTGTGGCTTCGTCATATTTGAGAAGAACATCCAAATAAACTATGCAAATGTATTTCACTGCTTTTCCTACATGCTCTTGGTTTCTCTATTCTCTCAAACGCTGTGACTTTTCACAGCCAATTAAGTAAAAGGTTACAGTATGGGCAGTGTGTTCTGTTGTGTTGCAAAGTGACTGAATTCCCCTGGTCAGTTTTTGCAACTTAAGGGCATTTTAACAAAGCTAACAGAGACAGTGAGCCAGAGGGAGATCATTTTAAATTTAACCAATTAGTTCCCGACCTCAGCAGGAAAAATAAAGACAATACATAGATATGTAAAGATAAGTACGGGTATCGCCCAACAAAGTCTGCATGGTGTTTGTATCAGAAGCAAAAAATCTGCAGATAGAGAGAGAGAGAGAGAGAGAGAGAGAGAGAGAGAGAGAGAGAGAGAGGGAGGACAGAGAGCTGAATGGTTGATTGTCATGCTGTCGAGTCTGAAAAGGGCAGGGCAGGTATTGTGATGCGAATGTGCTCAGATAGAGAGTGGGGGAAGTGTGTGTGTGTGTGTGTGTGTGTGTGTGTGTGTGTGTGTGTGTGTGTGTGTGTGTATAATGTAATCTACAGGGTGTGTCTCACCATATACCACCACTGATATTATTACCACTAGTGTAGCATAAATTAAATGATGCTGCATTGCTCTTACAACGCTAGCTCACAAACTATTAAATGTGAACCAATTGGAGGAAATACTTTCATAATTCAGCGACGTGTCCGGAAACTAGAGAAACCTGGGAATGTGATGTGATTATATTTGAGCTTTTTTTCATACCTCCTGAAAGGCATGAAATGGTGCACTCAGATTTTACTGGTGCAGGTTAGTTACCAGGTCGTTATTAGCAAGTAAAATTAACACTTAGGAATTGGACAAATATCCCTCCATTAAAATGTGGGAACAAGAAGCAACGTCTTTATTACTAAGTGGGGAAAAAAAGATAAGCGTTAAGATTTATACTGCTGCTGTTTCTTCATTGCTGCCGAGTTATTGTTTAATATTATTCTACTGTTCTTTCTTTGAGTTGTGTTTTTTGACATCATGGACCGTTTCACTCTCACTGCTCACGGAGCTTGTGTTAAACAGTATGATGACAATTAAAAGTAATTTAACTGAACTGAAAGTAAAGAAACTGACCACACTGGTTACTGTTGTTCCTCTAGCTTTTATTTCAGTTCCCTGTTTAAAGGTTTATATTTGTACTATTTAATTCTTTTATCTCTGAAGTTCTTTACTCATGTTTAAGTTAAATTTTATTGCAAGGGACTCGGGAGAGCACGGGAAATAGGGGTAAATTGATAGTATGTTAATATGTTGTATTAATGGTCAGGTGGGTGTGGGTTGAAAGCAAGGAGTTAAGGTTAGATGTACTGTATGTTTCTCTTTTTTTTCGGAGGAAACAGGCCTATGTGTGTGAATTAAAAGTCTGTTATATAGTATGCAACACACCTCAATCAAATATATAAAGACCTGCTGTCTTACAAAAGAATCAATCCCAGAGTTAAATTCCCTCTTCAAGATCACTTTACCTGTGTAATACAGCAGACACGGCAACGCCACCAAGAGCTCCAACCCCAGGATGCTGAGCAGCATGTAGGTGTGCACAGTCAGTGATAACTGTGCAGCCAGGACAACCAGCAGCAGAACATTACCTGCACACAAACATACAGAAATACACATTCATCCTTTAACGTTACTGCCATCTTGTGGAGAACACTGACCTCTACATGTGCCGTAAACGGATTCATCGTGGCCTGACAACGTGTGCAGTTATACCTGCAGAGTGTACGGTGAGCGGGAGGTGCTTCAGTCCCTGCATCTGTCTGTAGAAGCGTAGGTATCCTCTGCTCCTGGCCCGGTTGTGGTGCTGCTGCGCACACCCAGTGAACAGCAGCACCAGCACCCATAAACACACCTTCCCAAACAGAATTACACTGTCACCTCGCACATCACCCAAAATACTCGTACACACCTGCTCTTGGCCAAATTTCAACACACACATTACTGCCACACACACTGACAACACAACGAACACAACCTGAAACACAGGAGAGAGGACTGGGAGTGAGACATATTATTATTATTATTATCACACATAACAAAATTAAAATTAAAATATCCCTATGAGGGGCAAAGGGCAGATATGACGTAGTATCCAGATTACTTGAAAAGTACAGTCATGAAATTAAAGTTTCTGCAGCTACCAATTAGTTTCTTAATTAATGGATTAGGTGTTTTTTTGTATAAAATATCAGAAAAAAAAAAAAAGCCCTTCACAGTTTCCAGAGCACAAAGTTTTTAGCTTGTTTTGCTCAATAAAACGTCCAAAATGCAAAGATACTCAGTGAATAATGACATAAGACAGAGAAACATAGCAAATGCTCGCACTGGAGGAAATAGTTGTCTATACATTTTCTGTCAATCAACTAATTAATCAATTAACTAATCATTACAGCTCTAAATTACGACCACAATGGAAATAAATACATTTGTAATATTCTCTGCATTTATATATATATACACATTTATAGATAGATCAAATAGTACCATGATATCAAAATAAAATAAGAATAATCATCCTAAATTATTATTATTACCATTATATGGGTTTTTTTCAGATAAATCATAGTAATTTAGTTTCCCCAGCAAAATAACCCTCAAGAGCTGTGTGTGTGTGTTTGTGTGTGTGTGTGTGTGTTTGTAAATGTGTGTATATCATACATGCAGCAGAGACAGCAGGCCAGCATGGCAGGGTGTTGGTACAGTCTGAAACTCTCTCCTGATGGCAGAGTGGAGGGCGTCAGCAGAAATCAGAGGCCCGTCCACCAAAGAGTCTTCATCGAGGCTCCGTGACATATCTACTGAGGGGCCGGCCTGGTAAAATAAACAATCAATCAATAGAGACCAACTGGAAGGGAAAAAAATACACAGATTACCGATATGGTGGTCGATAACAAGGTGAATAATTTAACATACAAGATACATTGTCAAACAGTAAGAAAATAAAGAATAAATAGCTACATCAGCACTGTAAAATGATGACATATACGCCGATACCGCTACAATACCAATATGTCTGTGATAGGCCAATATCAGCCAATAGATATTGGTTATTAAGTTAAACAGTAGGCCTGTCTTCTGCACAATATATATATATATATGAATATAAATCGCAATGTGTCCAGGTGCAATATGCAAACCGCAGGTACTGATGAAGGTAAAAGCAGCATTATAATGAACTACTACTCTGGTCCACACATCTTGCTCTCCAAAATATAAGTTTGTTTGGTACAAATACCAACAAATTTCACATAATCATCAAGATTTTAATAGTTTTCTCAGTGAAAATCTAATGTGTGATGCACAGATGATCATTAATCACTATGATGCCATAACCATACTGCAGCCCTACTTAAATACAGATTAATTGTAATTGTAAATCTCTTTATTTTTATATACTTAAATATACATTTAAAATATTCTGTATCTACTATGTCACATTGACCCCAATTTCTACATCTTATCTACGCATACTGGTCTATGGTAATGTACTGTATGTATTATTATTATTATTATTATTATTTATTTTCTTTTTGACTGCATTTGACTGTTTTCCCTGCAGGAGGAACATATTTGTGACCAACGGTGATGTCAAACTAATCATCTTCTAGTAATAACTAATAAAATAAATCATTCATTCATTCAATAAAATCGATCCGAGCAGCATTAGATAATGAATGTGCTGAGAGAGAAACTATAAAAACAACAACAACAACAACAAAAAAACAGGAAACAGCTGATAAAACCACCAGATAACCGCTCACAGATGTCTTTTCTACTTAATGTGACAACTGTTCGGAGTTAAAGTCTCAGTAATCCGATCGTTTGTAGGAGATAAGTGCTCACAGACACACATTAAAGATAAACATTACTCACGTTGTTCTCTGTTATCTGTCTCTAACGTGAGCTCAACCTACAGCTAACGCACGCTAACCGCCAAAAACCGTTGACATGGCAACCGGTTAACGTTGAACGACGGGTACGTACTGTGTAAAGCGAAGGTCCCTTTGGCTCCATGTTGTTTTGATGTTTGTTTTTGACGCGTTTCTTGTAAACAATAAGTGGCATAAACAACAACAAACAAGCATTAGCTTTACGTGCTACAGAAGGGGCGAAGGTGTTTGGTGCACTTCCGGTTCCGGTTTCTGTTTGACTTTTGGTTCCTACCCCGTGATCTCACTGGTTCCACTCGTGTCTTAAACTCTTATTTCACAGCCAGACAATTCATATTTTATTCTTTTTTAGGTTAAACTTGTTTAATATATGTTGCTTTTATGTCTTTTATTATTATTTTTTTTATATTTTATATATATTGCTCACCCTTTTTGCTTTATATGGCGCATATTCCTATATAAATTATGTTTAATCATTCAGATGTTTTCCCCACCATTGTTTATATGTTGATATATTCTAGGATATTTTTGATAAGATAAGGTAAGATGCTCCTTTATTGATCCCCCGTAGGAGAAATTCAGTCAGAATGTGTAAAAAAGTACAACAAAGAATCACAAAATAAGGATATTATAAAATATAATAGAAAATATAAGACTATAATTAAATATATATTATATATATATATACACTACATGCAATAAAATAGTGTGCAAAATATCTTGAGCATCGTATAACAAAAAAAAAAACTGTACATGTGCAATTTAAAGTTAGTTTGAGACGATTAATTTCTCTTGTGGTGGATTTTAATTAAAGGAAAGTCAAGAGAAAAAACAGACAACATCCCATTTAAAATATTTTATTGATAAAACATACACTTGCTATAAAAGACAATGAGCTGAGCTCTCTATTCCTCTAAATAATGAAGCCGCTGTCAGGTGTCCAGATAGAGGCGATGACACAGAGAGGACAGAGACGTTCAGCTCAGACTCTGGGGAGGCAACACTTGTGATAGAGGCAGGCGAGGAGCGATTGGAGGACAACTGTGTACTGTCATAATACGGGAGGGGGGGCAATAATAATAATTAACATGGAAGCAGCAAATCACTTTGTGTCATTGGTTTAGCTCATGGGAAGGAGTGGAAGAGAATAGCAGGTTATAAGGAAAAGGCTGATCCATTTAAATGTTTTATTTTTTTGCTGGTATGGAACTGTTCTTCAAGTCAAATCACACACTGCATTCATACCTCTATACATGCATGATTTCATACACACACACACACACACACACACACACACACACACACACAATGTGCCGAGACCCTGAGGTCTGTGTGAGTGTGAAATACTCCTGCACATACTCTAGCCCTCGCATTCATTACATAAGGCACTGATTCGGATGCAGTCAGTCTATGAGAATAAACAATGGCTAAAACATCTTAAAGGGAAAACATTTAAAATTCAGATAACAAGTACAATTAATAACATGCGTTCTCATTCCTGTAAAATGAATTATAAAGAAAAAAAAGCTTGTGTAAGTTAGCCAGATGCCCAAAAAAATCAAAAAATATTATGATGATGTACAACATATAAGAGGAAAGTTATAGTTCAACCGTTGAGAAGATTAAAACCTACATCAAACTCACACTACTCCATCTGAGCAATACTCACAATAACTTATATATGTTCTTCTTTCATGCAAAACTGTAAACACAAAACCCCAAAAATGAACGAGAAGGTATGATGATGAGTAAGGCATTATAATGGTCAAGCTACTTCAGGTCATCCAACCCAAATCGCATCATTACGTCACACTCAAAGCGAGCGGAGTCACATGATCAGTGCAGAAGCGGAGGATGATGAATCAAGATTTTGATGTGTTGAAGACAGTAGTGTTAAGCTTTTTAGTGGAACATGTTAAAGTTGTGACGGAGCGGGTCTTTATTCTAGTGTCTTTACTGTGCTATCTATGGATGTGCAAAAGCTTAAACACACTGATTTCTTGATTAAATCCATGCTACACGTATTAAAAGAAGTGTATACACGTGTACAGTTAGGAAGCACACACACACACACTGTACTGTATGTGCACGTGATGTTGTGTCACATGTCGGTCCAGTTTCACTCTCAGTAACGTCCATAAAGCTGTTTGTGCATTTCAGGAAAACAGAATATAAAAGAATATATTCCACAACGGGATTCGAGGTTCAAGAACTCTTCTCCGCCCACTCGCTGACAGTGGAGGGGGGGGGTCCAGTTCAATGGAGGTCATCATAGTGTGGTGGGCTGACCTCTGCCTGCGTACAAACACAGGAAAATGTGTTAACAATAGTTCCTACATGAAACTGTTCACAAGGTCTGAGGATTATCTTTATATATTCGAGAGAAGTTTGGATATCTGTAAACCTCTAATAAAAAACCCATACCAAGACAATCTAGAAGAGAGGTTCTCAAACCGTTTTCATTAATCTACCCCCTTTTAAATATTTAAGAAACACCTATATATAGAGGTACAATACTCACTGCTCCATCAGTGTGATAAACTTAAATGCTTAAATGTTTAGATCACTAAATTAATGATCTTTTTAATAAGTTGCACTTACAATTCAGTAAGAAATATGGGATTGTGCTCCACTGAGGATCATTCTCAGTCACAGGGATTCAACTAGTATAATTATTTTAGGAATTATGCATGACATTTAAAACCTGTCAGTCAAGTACCCCCTGCAGTACTCCAAAGCACCCCTAGGGGTACTCAGATCCTCATTTGATAAACACTGATCTAGAAGGATCAATAACACTACAGGTAAGAGGGTTAATATGTATTTATGGGGTGAACTTTAAGGTTAGGACAGTTTAAATAATTTGTAATGTTTAGAATTAGGTTTAGATTAGAGAAGGGGTTGGAGAAGTTACATACTAAATGTATTGGTGAGGATTAAGATCAGTGGTAGAAGTACTGAAATAAAAGTAGCATTAACACTTTAAAATCTTGCACACACATCGTCTTTTTTAAGTAAATGAGTTTATGGAAGCTTCTTAGTCTCTGTGTCTATCTTTGTGTGTGCATCTGTTCTCACCCCGAGATGCAATATAGCACTCGTGACAGCTCAGCAGTCCATTACGGATCCGTACGTCAGTCCCTGCAGTGGCGTCACCCAGCTGCCCCTTACACACTCCACACTGAGGAAGAGAAACACTATTAACATTATACACAGAAAGGATAGTTTCAGATAAACTTTCAAATGGTTAAATATGTCTTAAAAACACTAACGATGAGGATTATCGATTATAAATAAAGTGTTTGCTTTTTACTCCTGAAATCAGCCACCTTTCTGTCTTTCTCTTTGCTACCTTGGAGATAATTGTGATGGAGTATGTGTGCTTTATTAAACATCTTAAAAACCTTTATACAGAAGCCAAATGCTGCCTCCGTGTAAAGTAAATAATGTATCAAGTGTGCATTTGTGTACTAGAATAATAAAGTACCTTGAAACACTGCATGTGGAAAAACAGTCCCAGTGTATCGATGATCATAGCAGCTCCTTTTCCCAGTGGTTGAGAACAACCAGAACACAGTCTCTTCCCACTAACACACCTACACACACAAGAGGAGGAGAAAAACAATTCTGATACAAGCTCTACTCTTCCCACATTAAAGCCTCTGCGCTCCATTAAACAGTGCTACCTAATTACCGAGGATTCTTTCAGACATGTTGTGTGCTAGCATCGTTACCTGCTGGGTGAGGGAGGCTGAGGGGCTGAAGGAGAGGACTGCTCTTTGCTTGTTACAGCATCATGTGATTCAGACCTGTGGTAGAACAAGACATATATACAGGTCTCAGTGAAGTCACATTGTTACTGTTTCTACATAAGAAAAGTAAAGAAAATGTGTATTTTTCAAGGTTAATATAAAAAATAAAATGATGCTTAACAAGTAGAACATGGTTCCCCATGAAAGAGTGGCTCAGAAATTATAGAATTATAAAAAATAGGTAAATATTGCTGTCCGACTCTCCACTTATTCTGCTGTTGCATTAGTAGTTTAATTGTAGCATTATATCATAATTGAGACTTGTGTTCACAGTGGCTGTTTTTTTATGAAAAGGTGCATAGTCTTACTTTAATTCATAGTTATTTCATACATTCATTTATATGCTAACATCATCAGATCAGCCTCTCTGAATGAAGAACATTACTTACTTACTACTTACTAATGTGAAATAAGAAAAATAACAAAAGACAGGAGCAACAAAAATGCAGCAATATGGGAAACTAAAGAGATTAACACACACTCAAAGCATCCTTAGCATACCTTTTAACGATATTTGACTGGTTTAGCTGAAGGTTGCGGTCCAGAGAGGACGTCTTCCACAGCTCCTGTTTTTTTGAAGGTTCACCATCACATGCTGAGTCTACAAAAATAGATCATAAAATAAAACTTTTGTCACAGAAACTCTGAGGAATACATGTCTGAACTGAGCTGTGGACACATCCTGCATATCGGTGTGTATTTCTCTGTGCATCTTACCCTGGAAGAAATGCAGTTTTGATGCATGTTGATCCTCGTTCCCTGTGGAGCTTCTTTGGCCGTTTTGCTGAAGGGGAACATTTCCTGCTTCTGTCCTGTTGCTTTCTGGAGCTGAAGAAGTCGTCCCCATCTGGACTGACTGCTGGTTTAACAAGCTGGTGGGATTGAGGGGCGTCACAGTCTCCTCTAGAATCCTTTTCTCCTGGAAGATTTACACACAATATAAAACATAACACATTAAACATACAAAATAAGCTAGTAATGCTTTTGATTTCATGTGTTCATCAGTGTGTGTGTGTGTATGTGTGTTTGTGTGTGTGTGTGTGTGTGTGTGTGATTGTACCTCTTCATGGTGTTTTCTCTCCTCCTCCTCCACCTCTAGCTGTGCTTTCTCCCACTCCTTCTTCAGCTTCTCCTGTTCTCTCTGGTATTGCTCCTGCAGAGGAACATTGCACACGTTAATCACTGTTTGCAGAACAAAGCACACATATAACACACACACACACACACATAAACACATACACATATATACATACAAACACACACATACAGTACATCCTGTGCCAGCACATTCATGGAGCCATGCACATAAACATCATTCCACCAGTGTACCTGTAGGAGGCGCTCCTGCTCTTGTTGCCAACTTTCCAGGCGTTTACGCTCCTCATTGGGGTCCCAGACCCAGTGATTAACACGTTTAGCCAAGTTCAACATGGGGGTCTCAATCTACCCAGACCCGACCAACATTTACACGAACACACACATGTATAAAGGACAGAAAGAGAGGAAAGGTGAGAGGACAAGTCTGACTACAGCGACTACAGTGACTACTGGAGACGAAGGGTCAGGACAGGGTCAAATTTAGGAATGAAGGAGAAACAGAAAAAAACAAGCTGAAGCTGAGCTGCCTGGAGATACTCACAGTCACACTGCTCTCCTCAAGACCCTCTGTGGCAAAGACAGAAACACACATACATCAAATTTACATCTGCTAAAAGAAATTATACAGAATATCTGCATGATGCTGTAAACTATATTTATTTGTAGTTACATTTTTGTTTGTTTGTTTTTACCTGTGACAGTGGGAGAATATTCTTGCATGCTGTTTGGTGACGTCGCTGGCTGAACCTTTTTTTCCACCACTGGTTTCTCAGATAACCCCATAGTACCATTGATCTGAAAGTACAATATTCAACTAAATGAGTAAAACATAACCTGGAAAGTGGATCTGTAATTCTTTTGTCTCTGTTTATATACACACGTTTATTAAAAAGTAATGGACCATGCTGGTGTTTTTGAGTTTTGTCGAAAGATTTACTCAGCGTCCCCAGAAATAAAAAGCAACTCTAATTCTTTCCTTTATCTTTTGTGTGTTTGTCTTAAAATTGTGTCAATTGCCACTGTTTTATTTACAGTATGTGTTTTGTGTTTAGTGCATGGTGGACGAATATTGGACTGGATACTGGAGGTTATTGTCCAAAATAAACCATAGTATATGGTAATAGTGTGTTTTTTCTTCAGGCAGTTGCTGGCTTCAGTCATCATGTAAATGCAATATTAAAATCAACGTGAAGAGAATGGAAACTTGTTTTACATAGGTCATCCATCGCTGTGAACAGCTGAAGAGTGTTTCAGGTTCATGTCTCTCCACTGAGAGGTTCAGCTTCTACCTTCTTTAAGACGACATTAAGTTCCCCTACAAAGATTAAACCCACAATAAAACCTTCTTATGGAGGTAAAAATGCAACATCTGTGCAGCACTGAATGTACTTTTTATTTCATTTTCTTAATGTCTTTTGTATGCTTTGTCTGAACTGTACATTGTGTTTATTGCTTTTGCAGTACAGCGCTGAAGATAAATTTCCCTGCAGGCACATTAAAGTAAATTCTCTTCTCTCTCATTTCGATTTGTGTTCTCACTTTGTGGCAATAAAGAGGAAAGAATGATTTCTTGGGGGAGAAATTCCTCTGTGTTGGTGTCAAGTACTTCCAAGACTGGAGTCAGCTGCTGAACTGCAACTTTTTAAGGCACCTAAACTCACAATATCCTTTTTTTAAGAGCAACCATGTTTGCTTTCAGTTTGTCTCCTGGGTTGATTTTCCACGGCTCACAAAACAGCTCATGAATGATTAGAATCAACAGCTGACTCTCATGTCTCAGTTGTCAAGGCTTTCCATGAACACTTGAATGCACAAGGTTGGAAAATACTTGAAAACATTCATACAAAAAAACATCTAAAAACCAATGCTATCCTTTTAAAAATGGTCAGGAGTAATGTGTATAATGCATTATTTTGTATTAAATGGACTAACCAACATTAACACGGGTATGGTCACTTATCATATTACCTGTCCATTGCTTTGGATATCCGGTTGATGTGGCTCAACAAGAGTCTGTGTGAGCTCTGTCACAATAGTTGTTGTGATGATACAGTTTCGGCCTCCAATCAGGGAGCTGATGACAGAGCCTGAAGACGCCGCCTCCTGATTGGTCGCAGCCTGCTCGGAGGGGAAATCTTTCTCCATCTGTTTGGAGGGAACTTCTTTGATCTCCTGTGGCAAGTGCTGAGCAGAGGTAGGCGGAGTGGAAACAGATAAATCCTCCGTCGCTTCTCCGTTCACTCGCACCAACCCGTCCATCTGAAGGGACACACGCAGAAAAGTCAGGATTAGAGGGAGAGTTTGGTTTTTAATGTTTTTCTCATTTAGTGAGTCACACAAACTCATATACTCTCATGTGTCTGAGGGGAATCTGAAGATAAAATTATAGCCTTGCCTAGCTAAGTTGATGTTGTGGCTCCTACCAAAACACATCTTCTAACCAAAAACCATTTTGATTTATAATTTTACTGTTTTCCCTCTTGGTACATTTGTCTTAATTACTGTCTTTAAAAATAAATACAAAATTCTCCCACTTACATTATTGTTTATCCACAGAATGATGGAAAATACAATGCAAACCAACACTTATTACAGAACATAGGAAATAAAATAACAGATAAAATGAAATAAAACCACAGATAAAAGGAGGGAGCATGAGCGGCAAGCAGAAGCCAAATATCTGGGAATTAGTATGTAACTATAAAATAACACATATCTGAATTCATCCAATGTGTAAAGAGAGTTTGTGTTTTGTTACCAGAGGTTTGATCTTGAAAGATTTCTTTGTCAATAGAGAAATGATACACATTAATATCTGAATCAGTTTGGAGAAGCACAAAGATGTATTTCTCCTTTTTGGAGGAGTTGATAGTTGTATAACTTCCTAAATACAACAGACCCCTCCTTAAATATAAACATGCGGTAAAGCGTTGAGGTGGAACAATGAAGTATCAGATGGTGCTGACGGGTACAACTGAGTGACATGGGAGCACTCACCTTGACAGGTTTGTGTCCAGACTGTGTGGTCCTGGGCTGGCAGTAGGGCTTGGCTGCCAGCAGGGGGACGGGTCTGGGTGACACAGATATAGGGGATGGGAGTGTGTGTACAGGCTGGGGGATGTGAGGCTGCACAATCTGAGGCGGTTTGGTTTGAGGCTTTGCATCTTCAGGAATCGGTTGTTTCTGTTGTGCGGTTGGAGACTCTTTCGGTTTGGACTGAGGTTCATGAAGGTGTAGTGACTGAGGTGGCACATTTTCTGAGCCTGTGACCGGGGTCATGGGACTGCCAGGTGTGGGGGAGCTGGAGGAAACTGAAAGTGACGTCTCCTGTTGAGCAGTTGTCTCTGTCTCCACCTCCTCAGGTTTGGTGGGCACCTGGTCCGTTATAACAGTTGGTTCTGGTTTGTGCCGAGGTTCTGATGTTTCAGAGTCATTAATAGGTGATGTCGTTTCGTGCTCTTTGTCTACCTGATTTGGTTCCTGTTTGGGTTTTGAAGTGGATCTGGGCAGTTTTAGGCTGTCCAGTGTTGCGTCACTGATTGTAAAGCGAAGAGCGTAACGCTGTAAAACCATGGCGGCCTCTTCTGGAGTCGCTGCATTCCTGTAAGCTTTACACAACTCTGCTTCTCTGCGCTCCCTAGAAAAGAAAAGTAAGTTAAAGCATTTGATGTCTAGGTATTGTTTTTGATATTGTATACTACTTATTGTACATTCTGTCTGAGAGATCAAGGGCTCAATATCATTCTTACTTCTCCTCCACGATCTCTCTGTAGGTCTTGATGCTTTTCCTTTTGCTGGCCTCACTTCTCTCATCTTTCATCCTTTTCTCCATCCTCTTCCTCTCTTCCTCTTTCTTGATCAGTTCTTGTGACGCACTGCGACGCCGATTCTTCCAGCGAGCCAGGTCCTGTCACAGGTTCACAGGTATATATAATATATACAGTATAATATAGGTCTTCTATTATTTAAATGGGCACTACATGCTCTCTTACTCTACTGAAATGAGTCTCTTACGTCTTGCCAGTGGTCCTCATCTTCCAGAAAGCTGCTGTACTGTTCATGCATGCGCTCATGTCGCGATTGGCTCAGTGGTGGTAAGTGTCCCACCTCTTCTTCATTGAGAATGTCACTCATGCTCACACTCCTATAGAGGAAAAAGACAATATAATCTTAGATAAGTTACTGAATCACTGGACCCAGCATATTCACTTTGTCCAACTTGGTTCTAGAAAACAGCAAATATTTCATTTTAAGCCATTCAGTGTTTACGTCAGTCACTTCAGTGACTATTTCAAACACAGAATTTAAAAGATATACACTGTAATTTAAACAAATGATACACATTCGATGATAAAAAAGGAACAAGGAGGAAGAAAAACCTGCCCCCCTTTTACAAAATGTATAAATGACATAAACAAAAATGGTCTGCCAGCAATTACAACCTATTTCTACAAGATATGATCACAAAGTAAGACATACATATACACAACCAGTAAAAGTCCACTAAACATAAATATTACATCATCCTTATTATTTCTCCTGTATATAGTGGATTTATAGTAGTTGTGTATGTGATGTCACACACCTACCACACTAATTAACCACACTAAACTAATCACAGAGCAAATAAACAGGCAACTGAACAAACATAACTAATTTATTTTGGCAAGCAAAACACATTAATGAAACTTAACAATAGTGTGTTAGTTGAGTAGTTATTATTAGTGTATACTGCAATGATTACATTCAACTGTTTTTAAACCAAAAAAGTGCAAATCAGAATCATATTAAAAGTAACTTTAAAGTAAAAAAAAACCTTGACGTTAGTAAAAATGTGATAATGAGAGAAATTAGAATAATGTAGTGTATATATTTCTGAACTTTACTCTTGAAATCAAACGTGCACAGCATTTAAATATTGTTATCATGCATAAGCTCATCCAGGTTCACGTCGAAAGACTTACTCAGTGTCCTCAGACATAAAAGCAACTCGCCGGCTCATCCTAAAACAATAACAGAATAAAGTGAATGAGAGGAAAGACTAGTGAGGGAATGGGTAGCAGGGTGTTATTGTCAGGCTTCACATCCCAGGGGGACATTTGGGAGGCTCTACTTAGGAACTTGCCATCATTGTAGCAAAAACAAACAAACAGTAGGCAGTAATCGTTTGGCTCTCGTTCAATCCCATTCTCCGATATTAAGTGAAATAAATACAGACTGGATGAATGGCAGAGCTAAAGCTGAGACGGGGAGAGACATGCAAAAAGGGTTCAACGGGCAGCTCACATCATGGGAGGCAGATCGTCATCCAGCCAGAAGGGTTTTTTCCGTGGTTCCTCATTCACATCCCTCTTTCTCTCCTCCACCCTTTCCTCAACTCTTTCCACCACACTCTGCTTTACCAACTCTGCCTCCACTTTACAAGTCGTGGCAGCAGCAGGATTGGGTGGAGGGGTGAGCGATGGAGAGGAGAGGGACTCAGTCACATCTGTGACTGAAGTGTTAGGGATTTTCATGTCTCCCTCTTGCTTTCCATCCTCCTCCTGCTTCTCCCTCAGCCCTGCACACTTAAGGAGGGTCGGGGCTTTGGACAGCAGGGTCTGAGGTTCTGCTGCCACAGTAACACTGCTGCTTAAATTCAGTAACAAAGCCAAGATTACCAGAGAAATACAGACTGAATCACAGAGAACAAAAGACAGCAGCTGATCTGCTCTCTGTTTGCTGCAACCTTGAACCATGTTGCACTTCTGAATACACCCCAGTAGTTAATGTCAAAATAGTGGTTTCTATCACAAAGAAAAATATCTGAGTGGGGAGCCAGAAACAGAAAGAGTCAGATCACCCAAATAACAAAAAATATATTTTCTACTTACATCTTAGAGTATCTAGTCATGCAGATAGTTTAGGTTTTAACTGCTGAGGTTGTGATATATCAGAAATGTCTCTATGATTTGTGCCTCCACCCAATAAAATGGAGGGGAAAAGAATTTTGTTTGTGGTGCTCAAACCGTCTGGATAATCCACAGATAATCCTCTGTGAGCAGCTTTCATTAGAAGTAATTTTACTGAAGAAATAGTCCCAATCAAAACTACTGACTATTACAGTAAGTTAACCAATTATCAAAATTGTTGACAAACAATTTTCTGCTTCTGACTGTTTCAGACTTATATATATATATATATATATATATATCTTGTGTGTATGGGGCTCTTGTAAATTAGCAAATAGCAAGACATATATCTAAAAACCTGGGAAATAAAACCAAAAATATCTACCTGACTTGATACCAATAACTGGAGGTAAGACCAAAAAAGTGCTTTTGGCAACCATTTATTTTGTTCTGTGATTTTCTACAGATTTTAAGTTAAAGTTTTAGAAAGAACAATGTAATTTGCTTATTATAGGACCAACAAATAGATTGTGGTACTAGTTTTATTAAATATATAGCACATGAACTGAACATCCAAAACTGTTGAATTCGTCTTAAGGCAAACATTTTGAGTTTTTAAGGCTCCAGCAATAAATGAAGAATGAATGAATATTTATTTGGGTTCATAATGAGCAGTTCTTACTAAGATATTTTTTTATACCAATAATTTGTACCAAAACTTGAAATTATTGTAATTTAAATTAATTAAAAGCTAAATTTATATTTTTATTTATTATTATGAAAGTTATTTGGTCAAACTGACCCAAGAATTTCAAATGCGAGAGAGTAGAGCAGCAGCTGTTTTGCTCCTCAGTGATTCAGCAGTAATTTACATTTTAAATACAAAGATAACAGCCAAATGCTCCATTCTCTGTAAGACCGGACAACCAACGTCATGCCAAACAAAACAACGATTAGACCTCAACAGCAACAAAAAAAGGCCAGATAACTCCAAACCAAGCACAAATTTTGCCAAGTCATATGAGAACCAAGAATTCAACCACAACAGCAAATCAAAGTCGACCAGTCCTTTCATATACAAGTAATACAAATGAAACCACATCAGGCATCCAGCTGCAGGCACTCACACATGCTAGTATGGAACCAAAACAACAACCCAGGCAATTTAAATAAACTATAAATCATCCACAGAGTTATTAATGTTAGTACTGCAGGCAATATTGTTGTCAACGTAATTAAACCTTCATCTTCGCCAGTAAAATATGCTTTGTTAGTTGCAGTAGTTGACCGACACCACAACCTCAAACACAGTAAATACCTTTCACTAGCCATCTTCTCTGTGAGTTTAGGTCTGCTGTGCAGTGGCTTCATTGGAGACACTGGGGCGACGGTATATTTAACTGATCCAGGTACCGGCAGGAACTGGTTGATGGACTGATTTGTTTTGACTGCACTCGGTTTGTGGAATGATCGGGTCCTTCGAGCCATCATATCATCCTTCTCCAGGTCAGGCACAGGCTCATTTTCATCATACTCATCCTCATCCTCATCATATTCACGTTCGCTGTGAGACATTGCTCGGACCACGGTCGTGGCAGGGTGTGGTTGAGGTGTTTCCATGGAAACTCTGGGTTGCTGTTGCTCCACTCTATGAGAGAAACTCCTATAATTCAAAATAACTAAACACCAAGCTGAAGAATTTCTTTGAGGATGCAAATCACACCAAGCGTATTAGTCCGTCCTCATAGTGTTAGACAGTTCCACACAAATCTCAGCCCACCTGACGCTCAGTATCTTGCTCCTGTCTGCCTGCACTTCCCTTTTGCTCCGCGGAGCAGCATCAGTGGTGACCTCCCCTGGTGTGCATCGTTTAGTGGCGGGCAGAGGCAGGAAACGGTTGTAAGTCACTGTGGCAGTGCTTTGTTTATGGAAAACTCCTGTCCTCCTCGCCATCATGTCATCCTTCTGAAGATCTGGGATCCTCTCCTCTTCCTCCTCATCCTCTTCCTCTGTTCTCCGTTCATACTGAGCCAGACGCGCATCCAGCTCAGCGGGAGTAGGAGCGGTTTCAGGGGTCCAGGGTGGGAGGTCAGCAGTGGGAGGGGTAGTTTGATTGAGGTCAGCTCCATCTACCTGGCTGTGAGAGCATCACATAAAGCTCAAACCGCAGCGACAACGATGGATAATTTGTACCCAAACTTGCCCAAACAAACATGAACATGCAGAAAAGCAGGTCACAGGTGGTCACTAAGAGTACAGAATACAGATAGTAAAGAAGAAAGAGTTTGAAACCAAAAGCCCTTTAGAGAGTGCCTTAGCAACAACTAAATATGGGTTAGAAAAAACATGCAAAACTAATGCAAATCTACAAAAAAACAACCTGCGATGACATTTTGAACCTCACCAAACACTATGACAATCAGAGTTGGTCTTACGTAGAACACTGAATGTTGTTTTGCATTAAAACATAACACAAACAAAATGTTTTATTAAGCACAGCCAAAATTTGGTTGCCAACTTACCAGTGCTCTCTCATCAACCACTTAATGGAAACACTGCTTAAAAACTACCTAAACATGATTGAGAATGTCTTGTTACTTTTTGTAACTTAACATGTATGCTGGTACTGATATATCTGTAATGAGTTCATTTCAGCCAGTATATCAGCCAGGCTTATTTATCTAGCTCTACTTGCCACAGCAACATGTACATGCATGTGTGTGTGTGTGTGTGTGTGTGTGTGTGTGTGTGTGTGTATGTTTCCTATTAAAACTACAAGCAAATCAGTTCAAGGCAGAGAGGTGCATCCAAACTACCTAATTTAATTCCAATAGGGCTTAAATGTAAAATAAGTTTTTGACAAGCAATTAAATTAAATGATTTAATAAATCATGTAATATAAAGGGACCTGTTTATTCCTTAATACAATCCACACTAATGCAAGAGACTTTGGATTCAAGCCACTACAGCCTACGTTGTCTCGTATTTGGCCTCGTGCGTACCTGCGTTCCCGCTCTGAAAGCTGGGAGCCCAGGCCAATGGTAGGCATGGCTACAGTTGCCTTGGAAAGGAGTCGTCTTAGCAACTCCGTCTCCTCCCCTTCATTTGACGTGACTGTGTCTATTGGCTGCTCGATCTCAGTCACACCCCCAAAGGTCACAACTTTGCTGTGACCTCGTCCAGCCTTTGCTGATCCGCTGAAAGGGCTTCCATAATTTTTCTCCAGACAAGCCTGACAAACAGGGGCCGGGCTAGCCTCACTGTAGATACAATCTCACAAATGAAGACAGCCATACGAACACAAACACACACACACAACAACAACAGCCAGCAAAAGAGAGAGAGAGAGCAGGGAGAAAGGAAAGAGGGTGGAAAAGAAATCATGAGCAACTAGACACAGAGAATGAGACTGTGAAGACAAAGGAAGGATGAGGTGGAAATTGTGAATCAGACAGGAAGTCTGGATGGACAGAAGAGAACAAAGCATGGGGTTGTGTACTTAAATCCCTTCACACATGTACATTCACACATACACACCAAGCATTTTATCCACTCTAGGTAGCCACATTTGGTCCTGATAACTGCTGCTCCTCTGGGAACACAAAAAACTCTTTATCCTATCTAATGACATCAGCACAGAGAGAGGAAAACAAAGCCGAAGCAGTGCTCGCGGCCAACAGTCGCCTCTCTTTTGGTCACACACGCACAGTCTCATACACACCGGCCAATTCCCTACACTGTTTCAATGCCTGTCAGAGAAGACTGAAGAGGACTGAAGTGCACAATAGTGAGGAGAATAAACAAGCAGATGAGAACATGGGGAGCAACAGAGAAAATGAAAGAAGGGAAACTAAATTTAAGGAGATATATAGCTGCTTACAAAGGGATACAAGAGTCTTACTGTAGAAGAGCTAAAAGTGAATATTGACAAGTAGACATGGAGGTATCTTTGGAGGTTTTTAAAGAAGTATTTCTGATTGTGACATTAACTTAAAGACAGATATAATGTTGATAATCTTTTTGATTTCTTGATTAATCATTTGATGTATAAAATGTGGAGAATTATTACAAATATTTTCTATTTATAATCATATAAAAGAGACAAAAGTAGCAAGCTCTCACATCTGAGCAGCTGGATCAATGGTTGTTTAACATGTTTGCTTATATTTGACTTAAAGTAACAGTTTTACATTTTGGGAAATACACTTATTTGCTCTCTTGTCGCAAGTTGAGTTAGAAGATCAACACCACTGTTTCTACACTAACTATGAAACTACAGCTAGGAGCCAGTTAAATCAGCTTAGCACAAAGACTGGAAACAGGGGTAACAGCTAGCTTGACTCAGCACCTCTGAAGCTCACTAATTAACGTATGTTTGTTTGTTTAATCCGTACAAAAAGTGTAAAAACAAGAACTTGCTGTTTTATGGAAGGTTATGTGCCAAACTATTTCTTGACTGACCCCAGAAAACAGTTATAGCAATAGTTCGGCCCAGAAAATGAAAAATTGTAATTTTTACATTCAATATTTCAGCTATACTCATTTGTGACTTGTGCTCTAGATATTTCAATATTCACTTATTATAAAACAAGTCTTTTATTTTATGATTTAACATATTTAGGGTTCACCATCCAGTCTTTAAAGTCTTAAATTGAGCATGTTGTGCCTTATTTCTTACAATATTCACTTATATAAGTTTATATATTATTTAGCATTATCTATATATATATATATAGATATATATATATATATTCATGTTATCTTTATTTTACTGACTTGTGTGCATGCCTGTAACAAAATAAGCAACTGTTGGTGCAATGATATTGGGATTTTAAAAACACTGACAGAGACACTTTGTGCTTTCAAATAATGTGCACTTTGTAGTGGTTAAGTGAGGATTAAACTTGGATGACATTACCAAATCCCCCACGTATTCAAGTCACTGTTCCTTAGGGTTTAAAAAATATTTAGTGAACTCAATTTGGGTTGTAACTTTATATGAAAGTCTCTGCAGATTACTGACCCTCTTCTTCTGCCTGCAATGATCTGCTTAGGACTGGAACTAAAACTAAGAAGCACACATACACACACACACACACACACACACACACACACACACACACATACAGCACAGTCAATATAAACCACACACTTGACACACAGCAGCATTTAAATGCTTTGTTCTGCATGTGTGCTGAATCAGAGTGTGTGTGTTGGGCACCTGGGTTCAGTCATCTTGAGTCTCTCCCACTTCTGCATGTCTGCCTGGCTCATGGAGGCAGAAACAAAGCTCATTGGGGCGTCCCTGTGGGGGAGGGGCCTACTCTGAGCCCGCCTCTGAGCCAGGTCATCCTTCTGCTTATTAGGTATCGCCTTAACCTTTCCCTCTTCCTCCTCTGCCTCCTCATCCTCCTCTTCCTCATGGCGAGGGATGGAGTTTAGGAAGGGGTTGTCTCTGCGTGTAATGATGTCAGGGACTGCTTCCTTCTCACTGTCCAATCACAGAGCCAGTACAGTGGCATCACACGGCACGCATTTCACATCAAAGTGCGGCACACACACACATACACACACAAACACACACACGTGTCAAACCACAAGTGACCACAACACCCAAAGAAAGAAAGAGCAGGAAATGGGAGAGAATATTTAGCAGCGAGTTAGAGAAAATGGAGGAAAAAACAGCATCACACACAAACATTCACTGGCTAACCTGATCTCCTTCTCCAGCAGCGTTTGCTGCGACGCTCGTCTAATGCCTTCCCAGCGCTCTCGGTCTTTGTCGCTACATACAGGTGGAGGGACAAACTGATGCACCTTGGGAGCAAGAGAGCCGCGATGAGCTCGTCTGGATGCCAGGTCATCTTTACGAACATCCGGAACTTTCCGCACCTCTGCCTCCTCTTCCCCATCAGAGGAGCAGTCCCACGCAGATTTCTGAGAGCTCAAAAAGTCATTATCGCAGCGAAGGATGATGTTCGGGGGCTCTGTCCTCACTTCTTGTTCTTCCATTGTGGGAGGGCTGGGGTTGGGAGACGGGACGGTGTGGCAAGGTCATTTCAGAGATTCATTAAAAATCCATCAGTGCATCTTGTGAGTAGAAGTAGCGACGTGCAAAGTTCGGATTTCGACATGCGGCTGCAAATAATACTGGCAAGGTCCCGTGGATTAGTCATAGTTCACACTGTGCGCTTCAAAAAATCTTTACACACCAACCATAGCTGACATGACATTAAATCAACCTCCCCATACTAAAAACACAAAAACGGAGCAAGCAGTTAGTCAGACCTGTTGACCAACACACAAAACTCATCACTCATAAGCCTTCTTGTTGCAACCAGATAGCTACACAAAACCAAAAGTCAAACCACAGCACCAGTGTGAATGGAGCACAGGGAAAAACAAAATTACCATCATAACGATCCGTTAGTGAACACGACCAAAACTGTAAAACCACAACAGCAGCAGCTCTCATGCCCCTCCTCCCTGACCTGCTGTAACGAACAGCAGCAGGCAGAACTTTAATCCCAGCCTTCTCCAACATCTGCAGCCTCTTCTGCTCCAGCACTTCCCGGGTCACCTGTTCCTCTTCCTGTTTGAGTGTTTCCCCATTGTTCTCAGGCGCCCAAGTGACAGTCTTGTGGGTTTTGTGTTGCAGACCAGTTCTTTTGCCCTGCTCTGCAGTGGCTTGAAGGTGACTGGGAAACGATGTGTAATGGCAGGGAAAGATTAGCTACGAGGAAGTTTGTGTGTCTTGTGTGATTTTTACCTTTTTCCTTCTGCTCAGTTTTTGTATTATCAACTGCAGCACTTAGAAACTTGCGTATAAAATCTACAATATGCATCTGAATGATTTCATGCACTGGTCGGTCATTACCTCCGCTGTTCTCCCTCCTCTGTGTGTGGTTTTCGCCGTGGAGTCGGGATATAGGAACTGGCGTTTGTTCGGTTGGGAAGAAACTGGTTAAAAGGAATGGAGCTTCTTGATTCACTGCTGGCCGTCCGTCTGGCCAACATGTCATCCTTCCGCACATCTGGCCTCCTGCCGGGGGCGTCAGCCTCCGAGTCACTACCTCGTCCTAGGAACCAAAGAGTGATGGAGCATAAAAGAGAAAAGAGTGAAGAAGGTTAGAAAGTATGTCAGGAACTATATTTAACTGGTCCTTGCATAACGACCTCTGCAAACCGTGTAAAACTCTCAAGCCACTGGCTCTACCAGTTTGTTTCATGTCAGTAAGGGTCATGTTCATGAAAAGGGACATCATCTTAAGTTTCAAGATGCTTTAGCATTTGAGACGTAGTGAAATCAGTTCTGTATTCATGAGGCTGCCGTTCTACCACCATAATACATTTGAAAAGACTGACAGGGAAGTTTTGTGTATCTCAAACAGCAATGACCTTTTCTATCCCACAATGATGTTTTATTGGGAGAGTAATTGTGGTCTCCGAATAGTCATACAAGATTTTATGTGTCCCTTTAGAAGGATATTTTCCTTTTATTACATCCCGTCTTATTTTCGCAGTTCCTGAATGTGGAAGGCAAGAAACACGAGCACTCAGATGCTCAAATTTATTTCTTTTTTTATTTTATATATATTATATAGTCATCACTTTTCTGATTGCCTGTTGTAGTACAGTGTACATAACAGAATAATATGATTCAAGTTGTAATAAGGAAGAATTACTCTTTAAATGTAACTGTAACACAATTTTGGGCAGTCAGTGACAAACACTGATAATTTCTCGACATGGTCATTGTCATAAATCTATAAAGTATTCTGCAAACAGACATGCAGACAGAATGGTACAAACTATATTTCCTGTCCATCCTTTCTTGTTGGGTAATAAATATTAGTTGGTAATGCTGCACACTTTGTCTGTGACCTCTAGGGAATGCAGGGAATGAATCTATTCCCGGCTCTGGAATAGTGTTTTTCTTGTCACCCTGCGGCACACATTTTAGACTGTCAACATAAAAGACACAAACAGGATGCCTGTGATACTCCCCTCAAACACACACACACACACACACACACACACACACACACACACACACACACACAGACGCAGACTGACATATGAAAGGCAGGATGTTGACCCCATTCTGTGTTTCCCAGGTCCAAATCTCTAGTGATTGCTACTTAGACCAACAGCTGGGTTTCACACACACACACACACACACACACACACACACACAGTGGCTGAGACGTTCAGCTGTTGTCCATGGCCTGACAGACTGGCCAAAACATACCAAGGTTAAACCCCAACATGTTAGAGAACAGCAGTCAGACTATTTATGGATGAGTGGTTTTGTATCGCTGCTTAAAAGGAATAGTTCAACATTTTGGGCAATATGCTTATTTGTTTGCATTCAGAGTTAGATGAGAATATCTATATCCATTCTAATGTTTGTATGCTATGTATGGGGCTGGCTTAGCTTAGCATTAAGAGTGGAAGTAGGGGGAAATGGCTTGTCTGGCTCTTTTTATGTCCTATTTGAGAGACATTTATCAGAACCAACCATCACTGTTGCCTCGATTCACCACATCAGGAGAAGGGCTGTGCTGCGAGCGGGAGCCAAAGGAGTCCAGACTGTCAAAAACAAAAGAAAAGCTTTTATTGTTTAACAATGTAAAATCACATGTGGGGCATTCACTTCAACGAATACACAGGTTTTGTGTCAACGGGACCAGTTTTGAAGTTTGAATTGGAGTTTCTGTATGTATGTATATAATGTAGTAAATATCAACCATTTAACTTCTCATCGGTAACCTGAAACACAACGGCTGTGTGCGCCAGCATATTTTGGTATGTATGTGTACTGACAGATGTCTCTCACCTGTCTAGGGAGTTGTCCCGAGTGTGTCGTGGTGGAGAGAGAGACTCACTCCTCTCAGAGTCCCAACAGTCGTAGCCGCTGTCTCTAACGCTGCGCTTCTGTGGACTCTCCCCTCCTTCCTCACTCTCCTACAAAACACACACATATGGGACACAACAACACATCATCCAGCAGGAAAATATATGGAAAAGTGTATAAAGTGGGAAAGATGAATGCAGAAGCTAATTTAAGAGACAATACATGGGTTGAGAGAGGAGAACTAAGTTTGCTCATTCTCTTGCATTAGAAACTTAGAAACACTTATTTGAGCAGATTTCCAATTGATCCAATAGATAAAATCTGCAGAGCCGATCTTATTTTCCAACTCATATCCTGTTTATCTTTTCTGTCTCTCCCTGAAATAAGAGTAGCTGTGGTGTAACAAAAACAAAAATGTGTTTGTCTCCTGTCTCGTGTGTCTCTCCTGCACCCCAACAAAGACAGGAAACTAACAAATCCATCCCCCACACCTCCTGCGTGCCGCTATCTGTCTTTCTGTCTGTCTCCTTCTCCTCCCCTTCCCTGCTCTGTCCTCTTGATTGTTCACTCACCACCTTCATTTGAGCAAGAAGCCCTTCAAACTCCTTCAGGTTGAGAGTGGGACCGCTGTAGGAGGCACAACCGCTGGCAGCCTTCCCAAGCCAGAACACTGTGTTCAGCACCTGAGAGACATCGATGGGGGGTTTATTGTATATTCATATTCATAGAAGATGAAGCAAGAAAAAAAAAAAGAAAGGCTAATAATTACTCACATTTTTAAGTTTACGGTTGCAGTCAGAGTCCCTGATGAGAGAGAGGTGAGTTACTATCATGTGATACTACATTAAAATGGACATGAACAGGAATAAATAAGCCACACACACACACACACACACACACACACACACGCCGATTTACTTGAGGTTAGCTCGTATGGAAGTGTCTTGTAGGTCCCCGGGGTCAAACAGCTGGGAGCCCTTCAGGCCCAACTCCTCACAGCCCCGCAGGAAGACTGACAGGTTGTCCTACAAGAGACAGCAGGGGACCACATACAGTCAGAGCTTTATCACTTTGACTAACAGGGTGGCTTACAGGGCTGAATGTCACACTGGAGAGTGTCTTCTTACCAGCCCAGCGATGGGGGTGGGCAGTCGGTTGATCTTCTTGACCAGCCCTGGTTTGATTGCACTCAGCAGCCTGCGTGGAGGAGGGGAGAAGCGGAGATTTATTGAGTCTTAGAGGAGTTTATGTATGTTGTTGCTACTTCAGACATCAAAAACTGAGTGGGAGTGATGTCACAAGCTTACTCGCATAACAGGATGCCGTTCTCCAATCCGCTGCGGAAGTCCTTGTCTCCAAAGCTCTTCCCCGTGACAGCCTGGAGAACGAGGACAGGAAGAGACAGATGTAAAGGAGGTGGACTAGAACTAAGGTTGCAACTAACAATCATCAATCAAGTTCCAGGGGCCAGGTCTTCAAATTGCTCAGTTTACAATGATACAAATCTAAGAAAAGAGTCGCATCCTCACACTGAGAAGGTAGAAGCAGAGAACACTTTTTTTTTTTCATTTTACTTGATAAATGACTTAAATTATTAGTTGAAAATGACAATTGCTGTTGGTTGATTTCCTGTCTAATTGCACCAACTGCAACCAATTCACTGTTTAAGACAAATAACCCAAATTTCATTCTTTTACTTTTCCCTATGGATCCAATACAATATATATCAGTGCCAATATACCAGTCTTATTGAGTAGATTGGGTATTGGGCATTACGTGACTGATCCACATTACAATGACATTACATGTTACAGTGGGCTACCAATTTACAGCAATTGCATGCAGATTGTAAGAAAACACTGGTACGAATCAGACTGGTGCCCAGTATCGGCAGAAACCCTGCGTTGAGGTATCAGTCGGAATTGGGAGAGAAAAGATTTGGAACTGGATGGATTTGAGACTTTAAAACTTATGTAATGCAATACTCAACAGAGCAAGTGAGAAAAAAACGCTGAGGGAATTAAAGACAGCATAGAGGAGAGACAGACATGCAGCGGAGAGAGTCTACTCATGATAGATTTAGGTAACATCTTAAACCCAATTATGCCATCGTAACACACCACATAAGCGTTGGGATTACATCAGATGCCACTACTACTATTGTGATGTCCACAAGATCTTGCTGTGGTCTTGGATTTCAGCCTCTTGCTTGCAAAACAGATCTTGAGCTGAAAGAAAATTCCTACATGAATAAATCTTAACCATCTATCTAATTAACAAACCACCGAAGTCCATCCATTTCATCCTCATAAAGCAATACACTCTGTTTTTGGCCCTGCTGCTCTTCTTATTGATGTCATGAGAAACAGAACAAAGCACTGTATGGACATCAATACAAAAAGATTAATATGATCTATTGATAAATTACCAAAAATGGATCATCGTCCATAACTGATTCATTATTTAAGTCAAATGTGAACATTTTTCTCCGTTGTGTAACAATGTAAATGGAATATTTTGGGGGTTTTGGAGCCGGACTAAAACAAGCACTTTGAGGTCATTTTTGGCTCCTGGTACTTGTGATCACTGTTTTCTGATTGTTTAAAGGAGTGCAGATGAATTTATTCATCAATAGATACATTTAATTTAGAAAAGTGCTTGAAGACTACTGCGTTGTGTCGCTGCTATTGGCTGGTTCACCCTTCCCCCAACATTTTGCTTCAGTAGAAACCAAATTAGAGTGACGCCAAGCCAGCGACACACTGCTCTGTGTCCTCATTACATTTTCCAAAAATGTGCCCACGCGCACGTCCCTGATTTAGATCCACACAGTCGTAGCCTGAGCGAGCCACAAAGATAACCTCAATCCTCCAACCTGGACTCCATCTATCCTGTGCAGGCAGGAGAGGAGGAGGGAATCAGGAAGCTAACAGTGACATAGTACCAGAACATCAACCCACACACACAAACACACACACACACACACACACACACACACACACACACACACACTGCTTTTAGGAGCTGTTGTGTAACCAGCAGCCAAAGATGAATGGAGAAGAAGAGAGGTTTGACTGTTTAGACGTCTAATCCAGATTAGCACAGATTACAGCTAGCACCCGAACTGTTAACTGCAGGCACACACTCTCTCTGCCTCTACTGCTCATATACAGTGTGTGCATCTTTACATCCATCCACACACAAAAAAACACACTTAATTTGAGCCACACATTGCAGTTTGTGTCCGTGACAGACTACAAACTCTTAATAATCTGAGCTCATGTAACTTGTACTGCAAAACATTTGAGTCCTTCTGGCTCTCTTCTTCTGTCTTTGTCTGCACCTTCTTTCTGCTGATATTTATGATTTATTTCTATGTTCATGTACAGCTCTGATGCACATGTACCATATGTACGAGGGGAATACACACACACACACACACACACACACACACACACACACACACACATGCTCAGTGCATCTGCAGCTATGAAAACAGCCTATTGTTTTTTGTTATATAAGTGATGACCAGATGTTTCCTATTGGCATCCCTTTCTTTTTCTTGTCTTTCATCATTCTGTTGTGTCACACACACACACACACACACACACTCACACACACTGGCATGCGTCGTGTTTATTAAGGTTTGACTCCAGGTCTTTGAAACATTTACAGCATGGTCATGTATAATTCACACCAAGAGGAGTTTTGTATTGAGGGAGAGCAGGACAACTGTGTTTTGTGTAGGTAGTGCGTGTGTGTGTGTGTGTGTGTGTGTGTGTGTGTGTGTGTGTGTGCGTGGGATAAAGGACACAGACAGTGGGCTTGGGATGAAGGTGGTAACGTTTAGTTATGTCTGAAATGCTGAAACTGAAATACAGCAATCACACACAGATACAGGTTTTAGAAAAACAGAGAGTTGTGTGTGTGCGTTAAAAAGAAAGACAGGGTGTGTATATGTGAGCTAAGTGAGCATTCATGTCTCCTACAAAAACCAAGCCAAAGGCTGTGGGGGTATTTCAGCGCCAGCAACAGTAATTTGACCCTCCCTCGCTTCCTCACAGTCTCCTCGTGGTGGATTGCTCTGCTCAGTCTGGGTGAATGGCAGCAGCAGCTACCATTTAAACCCTGAGGTGAGACTGCGTGTCGGGGGCAGAGGAGAAGCAGAAGTAGGCCAAAGTACCCTTTACTTTTATTTCAACAACTGTAAAAAGATGGAAAGAATGAGAGGCTAGAAAATATGGAAAGCAGAGGAGAAGAAATATGCACTTAATCAAGTTAGTGGGGTTATTTGTAATGGGGAAATCATGTGCTGTGATGCATTAAAGTGACAAAAGCCAGGATTTTGCAGGCCCAGACTGAAGTGACAATATGGGACACATCAGTACCATTTGATGCATGGAGCAAAAGCATCTGTTCAAAATAATAAAAGAAAGTTGTTAAACAAAGATTCCTCTAACCTGAGGCAGCCGCCAGAAATTACATATCTGCTTCTGGTTTTTTAATCACAAGAAAAATATAGTGGGGTTACTTAAAATATAAAATAACAAATCAGTATTAAGAAATCTTCTGGCTCACATTGTGCAAATGGAACATATATTATTTACTGCTTCTGTCTACGTTTGGATTAGGAAACAGAGTTGCAACTTGGGAAATGAGCTTAAAATTGCTGTAACTATAAAGCAGACAGTAACGATAAGTGTAATGTTGATGACACAAAGCTGAGCCATGCTGAACTGCCCATGTGCTTCCAGTAAAGCCAGTTGATGGAGATTTAGAGGGTTAGAGACCGAGTGAGCACAGACCACTTAGAGAGTGGCTGGTGTTTTAATTTGTGGTGTTGCAGAAGCATTAGCGTTGTTATAATGGTATCATGTGCTGTGGGCACTTTGTACACTAATAGTCATGTGGCATGCAGAGATAGAGAGAAGACAACAAAGAGAGAAAAAGATGAGAAAGGAGGGAGAAAGGCTGAGAGATAAAGACATAATCCAGATTGAGGAGGAGTTTAATCTGGATCAAAGTAATTAACCAGAGTGATTCGACACCAGACACAGACAGACGCTTCAGATGCTGACAATTGATATCTGTTTAATATGAGGAACAAAAGCACTTCCTCTTGTGTACTACATAGAAAATGTATCTGTAATATACTTTTTCATCACAGTCAAATAAGTAGTACACTAAAATTGAATTTACAGTGATATATGATTAGGCACTATCTATCGAAACAGACAAAATGGTGATATTTTAATTAACACTGACATTTCACTCTGCACTGTATATAAAAGTAGTTATCTATCTAGTAGTTATCTTAATATATTTAAAGCTGCTTTCATTTGTTATTAAAGCTGAATTTTATCAGTTTATCTATATTAGTGTTCAACATCTGAACTTTTGTACCAGTCAATTAGATTTAAGTCCAAAACGACAAAATTAGGTTAGATTATTTCCCTCACTATTAAGTTTGTTTAGTCTACTTTGCATCCTATATGCAGTTTCATTTAGTGCACTAATGTCAAAGTTGACACACTATAAACTAATTTTGGTTGAAAAATCTGCAGAATGCTAGTCAGAGCGATCATATGTCAAGATACAGCACATACTATTATAACTAACCTTTCTGAAAGTTATTTGCAGCCACGTTCAGTTTTGTCTGCGACCATCCTGGCTTTACAAAACCTTTGAAAACCACTTAGGCATGCCAACAGCAAGTCTGTGTCATCATTACTTCACATACTTTCACAACAGCATTTGATGCATGGCAAATCCATGAATCCCCGCTCTCACACTCTCTCCCTCACTCTCATGCAGACACAGCTGGCTGTCTGAGACCATTGGAGTTAATCTGCCTAGGACAGCTGTGACATCTGGCACACACACACACACACACACACACACACACACACACACACACTTGTTCAGTCACACATTCTTACGTTTACTCCCTGTGTGACAGACCTTAACTCTTGCCATGTACTGTATGTCGGTGACAGCAGAGGTCAACTGCTGTCACCAAAGTTAGCTTTGTGTTTCTCTAAGTTTGTATAACTTTAACCTGCTCAATGTCACATCCAACAGGTTTAAAGCACCTTTGACAGTGTGTATCAGCTCTGAGACGGTGTAATCCAGCCTTGTCTCGTCTATAAACAGATAGAAAGGTCTTGTCTGTGCCAGTCTAATTTCCTGCTTGGGTCATATGGTGATATATAGCCTACTGCTCTACTGCCCCCCCTGGAAACAGTGACACCTGAGAGCCTGCCCATGTTGTGTTCCCATAGTGACCAGTGTCACCCAATCGGGGCGTGTCTGTGGCGTGTGTGAGCAGTATCATGCATAGCTAAATTGGCATGTGTGTGTGTGTATGTGTGTGTGCATACGCTTTGCATATTCTTACAGAAATGGCAAACACACACACACTGACTGAAAATGCTGCGTGGAGCGTAGGGTTGCATGGTCAACCTTGAATCATCCCCACCGGTGAGAGTGTGTAAATACACCACTAGAAATAGAGTCAGCCCGAGAAAGTAAAAATAAATGGAGAATTAGGAGGCAGGAAGACGACAAAGCGAGAGGAACGCGGAGCAAAGACACTGCAGGAGTGATTAAGACGACAGCATTTACCTAGATTGGAGGGTTTGTGCTGATATTAATAAACAACCACTGGCTTTTTAAGTGCCGATCAACGGGTCCATTGCATTGGGTATCAAAGTTAAGTGGATTACAGTAAGGTGAACTTCAGGGATGTGCTGAGGTCAACGGCACTGACTGACTTAGAAATAAGTTTGACTTATACTTTCAAGGGCAAAAATAGAGATTTAAATATATTGTACTTCTGAAAAATTATTTATTTATCTGATGTTCTTAGTGATGTGCATGTGAATCAACCAGAAACAACCTCAGACACCATTAACACCATGATGAAATAAAAAGTCAGCAAAAAAAAAACATTTGTGAAATAACTGATTATATGTTTAATTGTGTATTATATGTTTAAAACGGCAAAAATGGACATGTCAGGTCAGATTTGTGTCTTGTTTACGTATTCTATGATCAGATATTTCCCGATATAAATCATACCGTTGTTAATTTTAGTCTTCTTGTACTTATTATCTTGCCATATTTTGTTAAAGGGGTTTGTGATAACATTTTACAGTCCTCAAATAATGGTACTGAGAAAGTATTATATTGTATTGTATTGTTACCTGTATAACTGTGATTTTGGTGGAAGATTGTCTCTGTATATTAACGTCCCTACAGCCACCTAAATAGGGCATCACCCTCTACGGAAATAGACATTTTATAAATGCTGATAAGTTTGATTTTTCTTGAACTGTATGTGGGACACTGACAGAGCTGAACTGGGTGGATGGGAGACGAATGATCTACTTCTGTGGTCTCTGAAAGTCTAAAAGTAATCATAGAGGAAAGACGTGGCCCCGGGCGAACCATTTAACTTTGAGAGACAGACAGAGAGATCGACACTAAAATGTAACTGGAAAAAGGACTAACTTTTGATTTAAGGCATTTGGCAGTTTTGACATTTGAGGCAGTCACTATAGAAACTATAAAACTTTCTCAGGTTGTGTGCATCCCAACCTTTTCGGCTTGTGACCCCTTAAAACAAAACACTCTACTTGCCACCCCTCACCAGTGGATTCATATGATTGAGACCAGTTCAGCCAAAAGTATTTTATTCCTTGTCATGTTCAAATTTTTTCTAGAGGCATTTTGCTGTTCTGTTTATGATTTTAACCATTTATTTGGCGTTTCTTGTGTCCTAATCCCCAAGTTGGAAACCACTCTGATAAACAGTAACATGTTTAATCGTATCAGCAGTATGTACGGATTCAGAGCTCATTCAAATATCTACTTTAGTGCGTTGTTGGCTGTTTAACATTACTGACAACTTCTCCTTGGCAAAGAAATGTTTGTTAAATTAGTGGTTCCCAACCTGGGGGTCGTGACCCCCACTAGGGGACATAGGACAATGAACATAAAACAATGGCCAAGTGTCAGAGACAAGAAAACACTGAATTTGTAAGAAGTCCTTTAACTGTGTTTAACTATTAACTAACAGGAAGTGTTTGGGTTCATTGTACAGTTTTGAATATAATATGAAATATCCATAAAATATGTCACTGAGTCAGGGGTTTACTGAATGATATGAAACGGAGTCGTTTGAGGAAAAAGATTGATAAATAATCCATCTTAAGTCTATTCTGTGTGATTGTTTGCTCTTTTTTGCATGTTTTCATCTTAATCTTATATTATACTAAGTTTTTGGCATATAAATCTATCCAGCCATCTTTTTTTCTACCTTCCACACAGCCAGTAGTAAAACCCACCCTGTGAAAACACAGCCAAGGTGTGAAGTGAAAGGCAAAGCAATTAGATAAAAGTAAAAATTTTATGTTAACTTCCAAACCTATTTTTTCTTTACCCGACCTGAGATTGTAGTTGGCAGGTAGCTACAGGCTGAAAGTGGTGGCCAAGCAACCGGGATGGAAGGAGAGAAAATAGGTCATAACGCAGCTCATGATTCACCACTCAGGCTTATAGTGAGAGGCGGTTTTTTTTTTTTTTTTTAGCCGACCAGATGATGGTGGAAGCGATGCAGCAAACCATAAATGATAATCTCATCCGATGCGATCAACTCGCTGGTCCAGTGTTAGAGCCACAGCATCTCGTGCGTGAATGCTGGCCCGGTTTCATAACCATGGCAACAGGAATCCCCTCGCGCCTGAGCAAGAAAAAAAAGGGGGGCGTTGCTGGGCAGCAAGTAAGAAAACGGACTCTTCGTCGTTTACTAAAACAACAAACGGTAAATTAACCGACTAACGTTAGTTTGAGGGATTTACTTTATGTTTCGTGCTTGGTTGGTCGGTGAAAGTCGACCACGATTCCGGTGCGGGTGTTACATTCACAGTGGGAGCCACACACACACAAAAAAAACTTTTAACAATGTTGTTAAACACACACGCAGCATGCGGAGCCGTTGTCCCACACGGTAACCCGACACTGCATCGTCCCCACAACAGGTGACGGTGCACCGGTGCTCGGGTATTTATATCCCAGTGTGTGACACTATGGCCCATTTCTGTCCCGCTGTGCTGTAGCAGGAGCTCCCACCTCCCCCTCTTCCCCGAGCCTCTTCTGAACGGTCACTAACCTCTATCCATTTCTGAGCCTCCTGACAGGCTGGTTCGGGATGGTTCGGCTCCGGCCGCACCGAGTCGTCCCGCGGCGGGGCATTCGGGACATCTCGACCTCCTGCGGGGCTAGCCATCTCCAGGCAGGCCGTTTAACGAGGACCAGAGAGAGTCTGTCGGACGGTGATGATACGTGATCGGTGCGGTGTTGTCTCTCTCCCCCCCTCCCCGCTCCGTCAGTCCGTTATCCTCCTCCGCTCTCAACGGTCAACCGCCCCGCAACTCCTCGCGCTCGTCAGTGCGTTGCGTTAGCGTTCCTTGTGCACCCCCCGCGAGCCCTGCTCACACTGTGTGTGTCACAGAGATGGACACTCTCTCTCGCGACCCCGACGCTGCAACACGAACCACGCGCTAAAAATAACGATTCTTGAACGCCGCCGGACTGCGCGAGGCTGACGCTGCTGCCGCGCACAGACGTGAACGCGCAGACAGGAATCTGAGCGGGGGAGGTCGAGAGAGATAGAGAGAGAGAGAGAGAGATAGAAAGAGAGAGAGAGAGAAAGAGAGAGATAGAAAGAGATTTTGATTTTTGAACAATACTTTATTTACATTTAACTAACTGTAACAAACAGTTCCACAATCAATAGATCAGTTGAGGAAGGATGTGAACTTTAACTCTCCACCGGTCACCCGGCACAACAGCTCCTCATGAGCCCACTGCTGCTCAAACACATCTGTATTCCCTGTGACCCTGTGGAAGCAAAACTCCAGCCTCAGTCTGGCCTTCACATTGTACCTCCACAGGGTCACAGGGTCAAGGGTCGGCCCACCCTGCAGTCTGTCCCTACGAGTCAGGTATATCGACATTTTAGCCTCACCAATTAAAAAGTTTAGGAGTCGACACTTTACTTTTTCTGTTTTTTTAAAACCAACTCCACAAATAAAAACAGGGGCAGTAAAAATGACACCAAATAGATTAAAAACACGAGTTAAAACGTTAAAAATGTCTGCCAATCTCCTGCACTCAGTAAAAACATGGAAAATGTTCTCAGTCAGTCCACAGAATGGGCACTCCTTTACAACACTGTGATTAAGAACAGATAAAAAGGCATTGGTGGCAATGGCACCATGTAAAATCCTCCACTGGAGATCTCCAGTTCTTTTTTTTAGAGGAGGTTTGTATAATGTTCTCCACTGGGGGCTCAGCCCACCCAGCCTCTCAGTCCACACACACTGCGCTCTGTCACACAGGCGAGTTTTGTGGATAGTTTTTACACAGTTTGTGTACAGAGTTTTTTTGTCAGTCTTGTGTAGGCTCAATGTACTCCCATCATTGTGTCTCAGGAGGGGGCCGCTGAGCTCTGTGAAACCAGGGCACAAGTAGATCTCGGGATAAGGGTCTGTGGGGTCCGGCTCAGCCTCTCCCCTGCCGTATTTGAGGAGAAGGATTCTCTCCTTCTCCGTCAGCCTCCTCCTCCAGAGCTCTAGGCTCCTCTGCGTCAGCCGGACAGAGCGCACCCCCAGCACAGAGCCCAGAGAGTGGACATCTGTGAGCTCTGGTCCTGCTGCATCTATCAGTTGTTTGAGGCAGACAACTCTTGAGCTGCACAGCACCCCCATCAGCCCAGGCACAGTGCTGCAGCACACGTCCATCTTTGCACCACAGATTATAGGCTCCTTTAATAACCAGTGCAGAGAGTTACACTTCTCACTTCTTTTACATTTAAAAAGCCCCCAGGATTTAAAAACACCCTGATAAAAAGGAGGCAACCCACCTAACTTTAAGAATTTAAAATCAGTTAAAAACAGAGCAGCATCCAGCCCCAGGTTATTGACACGCCTGAGTATGCAGCTGGCCACGTCTCTCCACACCAGATCTTCAGGTCCAGTCAGATACTTTTGAATGAACTGGAGCCTGAAGGTGGCTGTCCTGCTAGCCAGGTGGACCAGGCCCTGGCCCCCCTCATCTCTGGATAAAAACAATACAGACTGTGGTATCCAGTGCAATTTGTTCCAGAAGAAATTGACAATCTTCACCTGGATCTGGGCAATGAGACCTGTTGGAGGGTCCAGACAAGCTAACCGGTGCCATAACATGGAGGCCACCAGATTGTTTAAAATTAGGACCCTCCCTCTAAAAGATATTTGTGGGTGAAGCCACCTCCACTTAGCCAGTTTGTTATCTACTGTTTCTAAAATGTTTTCCCAGTTTTTTTTTCCAATGTCGCTGTTCCCAAGATAAATACCGAGATACTTTAAGCCTTCTCTTCTCCATATCAGGCTTTGAGGGAGAACAGGGAGGCCCTCCCGCCATTCACCAACAGCAAGAGCCTCGCTCTTCCTCCAGTTCACCCTCGCAGCCGACACTACAGAAAACTTCTCGATTACAGAATTTAAAACACACACATCCTGTTGATCTTTGATAAAAACAACGACATCGTCAGCATAAGCAGATAAAACAACACAACTGTTAAAACCAGGTAAAAACAGGCCTCTAACAGATGATCTTATCTTTTGTAGGAGGGGTTCCAGGGAGAGTGCATAGAGCATCCCAGACAGGGCACAGCCCTGTCGGACGCCTCTATGCACTCTAAAAGGAGCACACAAGCCACCATTAAACTTTAGCACACTCTCAATGTCACTGTACAACACCTTGATCTTGGCTATGAGACCAGCGCTGAACCCAAACCTCTCCATGACCTTCCAAAGGAAGTCGTGTTCAACGCGGTCAAAAGCCTTTTCTTGATCTAATGAGATCAATCCAGTGTTTATGCCTAATGAACTGGAGACCTCCAAAACATCCCGAATGAGGTAGATATTATCTACCATAGACCTGCCGGGCACACAGTACGTCTGGTCCCGGTGGAGAATCTGCTCCATGGTTCCTTTCAGCCTATTGGCCAGGACTTTGGACAGTATTTTGTAGTCAGTGCAGAGGAGAGAGACAGGACGCCAGTTTCTGATTTCTTGCAAATTGCCTTTCTTGGGCAAGAGGGTAATTACGGCTCTCCGACATGAGAGTGGCATTGACCCAGACACCAGGCTCTCATTAAAAACATCTATGAGGTCATGGGCCAAGATGTCCCAGAAGGCTTTGTAGAACTCTACAGTGAGGCCGTCGATGCCTGGAGCCTTTCGTCCCTGCATGCTCTGCAGTGCCGCGTAGAGCTCTTGTGGAGTCAGTGGGCTGTCGAGCTGCTGGTTAGCCTCTCTAGACACCTGAGGAAGTCCACCACAGACCTCCTCCATCAGTTCTTCGTTCTCCTTGAACTCACTCTCAAACAATGAGGCGTAAAACTCCACAGCTCTTTGCCTTATCAGGCCTGGCTCTGTCAGCTCTTGCCCTGTCTCAGAGAGCAGAGAGTGAATTTGTCTCCTCTGCCCTTGTTTCTTCTCAAGCCCAAAGAAGAAACTCGATGGAGCATCCATCTCCGTGATGTTTTGAACCCGGGACCGGACCAGCGCACCCTGTACTTTAGTGTCCAGCAGGTTGGCTAAAGCCATCTTTTTAGTCTTGAGGATTTCAATATATCCTCGATTTCCTGTGGACTCACTTGTACACTCGAGATCCACAATATCAGTCTCCAGATCTCTGATAGATCTGGTGATGTCGCGTGTGACATTGAGCGTGTGCTGCTGACATAAAAGTTTAATTTGAACCTTCCCATGGTCCCACCACTGCCTCAGACTGACAAACTCGTTTTTTTTCTGTTTAAAATCATTCCAAAAATAACTTAAAGCCTCCTTGAAAGATTTATCAACAGTTAAAACAGAGTTAAAATGCCAATAGGCACTTTTGGGTAAAATGTTTCTGATAAAAACATTACATAAAACCAAAGAATGATCAGTAAAACCAACTGGTAAAATCTTACACATTTTAACAACACTGACTCTGTGCTTAAAAACATAAAAACGATCAAGTCTGGCCAAAGAGATTCTGTTTTCTCTAACGTGGGACCATGTGTACTGTCTGCAGCCTGTGTGCATCCTTCTCCACACGTCCACCAGGCCATGGGAGGAGACCAGCTGCCTCAAGGCATGCTGGGATACTGGATGAGGCTCTGCATGGTTGCGATCTAAAATCTCATTTTCAGTACAATTAAAATCCCCACCCACAAATAAATAATCCTCCGGGCCACAGCTGTTTAAAATATCATTCATATTTTCAAAGAAGTGTTTCCTCTCTGCACCGTTGTTTGGAGCATAAATGTTGATAAAAACCACATTAAAATGTTCAAAACGAGCTCTGACTGAAAGACACCTCCCCTCCACAACATGCCTGACCTCCAGAGAGGTTGGAGTAAAACCTCTGGAGAACAGGAAGCCCACTCCTCCACTGAGGGTGGTGTTATGGCTTAAAATCAGTTCTCCTTCCCATTCTCTGCTCCAGTCTGCCTCGTTTCCAACATCACTGTGAGTTTCTTGTAGAAACAGAACATCAATATGTTTCATTTTAGCCGTTTCAAACACTACTGCTCTCTTTCTTGTTTCTCTGGCACCATTGACATTCAGACTGCCTACTTTAAAAACATTCATAATGATGGAGATGTTAAGAACAAGACTAAAAACAATCAATGAAATAAATAAGAATAAAATCCCTACATTCACCATCATTAAAAACTGAGTTGTTTTCTGACTTTAATAATCAGTTTTTTCAGTCTGAATATTTCTTGGTCAGTCAGCTCTGACTCTGCTCTGTGTTTCACAGTATACCTGGCTGAGTTATAGAAACCCTGCATATCAGGGAAGTACTGCTCTAACACTGGCTTCCTCATCCCTTTGGTCTGTTGTAAAAAAGACTTCAGTACATTGGCAGTATACACCTGAGCAGCAGCCTGCTGAGTGTGAGACAGGTCACTGCTGTCAGACACACACCCTTCACTGTCACTGCTGTCAGATAGAGCTGCTCTGTTCTCTGCAGCACTCGGTTTACCGGCCAGACGTCCGGCTTTACCACCCACCTCCACGGTCAACATGCTTCTCCTCTTACTGCGCTGTTTAAGAGGAGCAGACCCCCACCCAGACTCACAGGCCTCCATCACTTCAGCCTCAGCTACTGTGCTCCCCTCACTCAGCTCCCCTGCTAATTTACCTGTCTCACACGACTCACCTACAGCCTCACCTGCCTCTCTCGCCTTACCTGCTTCACACTGTTTACCAACGACCTCAAATCCTTCACACAACTCACCTGTTCTTTTACCTGCCTCACCCAACTCACCTACAACCTCACCTACCTCACCCAACTCACCTACAACCTCACCTGCCTC